>NC_056682.1:31365331-31979393 GCF_018350215.1 Panthera leo
TCCTGTTCAAATTTCAAGGGAATCAGAGGTCCTTGCTGGCTTTCCATTGATTTTTCTTTAGCCCCCAAAGGCAGGGCAGGGGTTAAACCAGCCTGTAGAAGGCCTCCTCCTCCAGGGAGAGGTAGGTCCACAGGTGGGGGGCTCTGCCATTCAGGACTGATGGCCCCCCAGTACCTCCCCAGGGTATCGCTCCCATTTTATAAACACTGTTCCCGAGGGAGCCATGGATGAGCTTCTGGTCCTCCATCAGGCCACAGACACCACTAAACTGTGTGCCAGAAATAATAACCAATGGTAATAATAAGCCACGAAATAGGCTTAAAGGGCCTTTCCACACTCGTCTAAATATACTGCTGACCCTTTCTTGGCGGCAGTTAGACCTTCATGACTTTCTTCTCCAGGGAGAGTCTGAACTGCAGGATGTGACCCCGAGCCAGCCTTTGGCAGGCTCTCTAGGATGGCAGGGAACTGCAAGGCCTTGGGGGTGGTGTTTATTCACAACGAGCCTGGGGCCTGAGTGCATTCATGAAGAATAAATGCAAGGCTGGGGTTTAGAAATGTTTGACAGCTCCTGGCTCTGACAGTTAAGTCATTTCCCATTAACTAGAAGCAAGAGGACAAATCCAGAGCAGAAACCATGGAAAACCATGTAGATGTATTTCAAAACACAGCCACAAAAGCACATTATAAAACCAACTGGGACAGTGACTCACTCTCACTCTCTCTCTCTCTCTCTCTCTCTCTCTCTCTCCTCTCAGAGAACCTAAGCCAGAACTCAACAGCCTAGGGCTCGTCCATGGATAACCCTGTCAGATTTTGGTACCAAGGGTGGTTCCTGAGGAACAGAATCAAAAGTTTTCTGAATTGATTCTGGGGTTTCTAGAATTGCCTCTCTAATCTGATTTGATTTAAAGGCACTAATGCCTCTGTTAAACAGACGCACAAAATATCACCACTGCATACGCCTTATACTTATCATAAGAGGCTAAGTCTGGGTTGACCACAGATTTGATTCCTTAGAATATTGTTGGCAAACTGAGTAGAACACGATTGCCTGGTGGGTCCAAATAAAGTGGAGAAAGAAAAAGTTGAGGCCAGGGATTCAAACTCTCAGCCCGAGTGCTATATAAATGACCCGAGAATTTCTAGGTCTGCCCTGAAAGAGACCCTCTCTCTAGGAGTCTTTTTTTTTTTAATTTTTTTTGAATGTTTATTTATTTTTGAGGGGGGGGGGAAGGGGCAGAGAGAGAGAGAGAGGGAGACACAGAATCCGAAGCAGGATCCAGGCTCCGAGCTGTCAGCACAGAGCCTGATGCGGGGCTCGAACCCACGAACTGTGAGATCATGACCTGAGCCGACGTCAGACGCTCAACCGACTGAGCCACCCAGGTGGCCGGCAGGAGTCTTAAGAGTTTAGCCGGCTGGAAACCAAACCCACGGAGTCATCCTGCTGTATTATAACACACACTGAATTCCCAACCTGCCAAGGGCATTTATTGGGAAGGAATTCTGCCTCGAAACAGCGTTCAGACCCAGGCTGCAATATCCACTCTTCCCGGCAGTCTTCCCTGCCCCTCCCCACCCTGCAGACTTCAGCCTTAACAGCAGCCACATTCGCAAGAGCCAATTCCTTAAGATCTCTTTTTTTTTTTTTCTTTCTCTCTCTCTCTCCCTCCCTCTTCCTCCCCACCCCTCTCCCTCCCTCTCTCTTGTAAATATATACAACAATCTTCTGTTTCTCTGAAGGGCCCTAACACAGATTTTAGTGAGGTTTTATGACAGTCACAAGCCAACTCATATGCCACTCTTTGGGTTCAAGATGCTGAGGTGGCACATTAGCTTAATACTAAGGCGTCCCTCCCCAAGTTGGGGTGGTCCTCGCAGGCTCGATGAACCCAAGTTTTTCATGATGCTGGAGTCACTCCTATTGGCCCGCAGGGCATAGGAAGTATCGGCTCAAGTGTGGGTCCCCAGGGTTTAACATCCCTCGGCAGTCACCCAATGTTCTAAACACTTCCACACCTGGGTTACGGGGGTGGGGCGAGGACGATGGAGAAGGAGGTCTATCAGAGGAGGTTACCAGGCATGACCTGCATGCTACCATTCACACACAGAAGGCACCAGCAACCACAGTAGAGTTCCCTTGTGGACAAAGTGCAGTCTGAGGGAGCCCCTTCTAGAGAAATCCCCACACTAGACCCTCAGCGGGGAGACAGGTGGCCAGGAGTCTGGAACTACGGGCTGGATGATCTGGGGCGAGATATTTACTTTCTGCATTTTAATTTCTCTTCCACGAAATGAGCCCTATTAAATCAATCAATGTCTAAGTGCTTTTGAAGAGTAAAAATTGTCCAAAACAGTCTTTTCTTGGCCGTGTCTTCATTTCCTTATGTGCGGAATGTGACTGATGATACACGGCCCTGCTGAGTGGCACAGAACGGAGGGGGCAGCGTGCGAAAATTTGGCTCTCTGGGAAGACTGCGTGCGGTCGTGCTAGGTCAAGTGCGCGTGGAAAACAGTCTCATTTATATTCATCTCACTTTATCACTTGCCCTGTATGCCTTGTCTTAGATTTAGGACCAGCAAGTTTCTAGGTGGGGAAGTATGTGGACATTAATAAAAAGACATAAAATCATGATCTTTCAACGGCTCTCATCTGTGGAGCAATGGTGGGTCCCCTCATGCAGCCTGACCAATGAGACAAAGAGGGGTGCACATCCATAAATACTTGCCCCTTTCCTTCCTCTGAGCTCGAACCATACTTGGCTTGCCCCTCTTTTATAACATTGACCATTTTCCATTGTGACTTTTTGTCCATGTGTCCCACCCCTACGAGTGAAGAAGCTGGGGGCTGGGACCATCCAGCACCACGGCCTAAAATATCACATAATAAAAGTTTGCTGAAGGGGCGCCCGGGTGGCTCAGTCAGTTAAGCGTCCAACTTTGGCTCAGTTCATGATCTCATGGATTCTGAGTTCTAGCCCCACATTCAGCTCACTGCTATCAGCACAGAGCCCGCTTCGGATCCTCTGGCCCCCCTCCCCGCCCGTTGCCCCTACCCCACTCACGCTCTCCCTCTCTCTCTCAAAAATAAATAAATATTAAGAAAAAAAAAAAAGTTTAGGGGCACCTGGGTGGCTCAGTCGGTTAAGTGTCCGACTTCCGCTCAGGTCACGATCTCGTGGTTCACGAGTTTGAGCCCCGCACCAGGCTCAGAGCCGGGAGCCTGCTTCAGATTCTGTGTCTCCCCCTCTCTCTGCCCCTCCCTCACTTGCACTCTGTCTCTCTCTCTCAAAAATAAATAAACAACAACAACAACAACAACAAAATTTCGCTGAGTGAACGAAGAACCTCTCCATCTTACAGATGAAGAAATGGGGCGGCAAAAAGTTGACAAGGCCTCACACTTGCCACCAGGGACCACGAGGACCCACCTGAGATAGAAAAGACTCCTTAGCAGAGAACCCCTATCTAAGGTCGGCAGGCATCTTCGAACCGGCCCTTCAGTCCTGAGTCATGAGAACAGCGGGTACGATCATTACGTGTCTGTACGCACGTTATCTCAGTCAGGCACCATCTCCACTTACAAGACGGGTCACTACTGCAGATGGAAACTGAGACCCAGAGACGGTAAGGGGAGCTGCCCAGCATCACAGGCTGGCGCACAGCGAGCTGGGATTTGATCCAGGACGGGACACTGATCCCAGAGCGCAAAGACGTAACACAACCGTATCCTGTTTTCCTTCTCGGTTGTTTGGGAATCCTTGCTTCTGTATTATGCACGACGCTCCTCGGTGTCAAGCTCTATTTTCCAGCAGGTTCAGTAAGAACCCCAACAGATACCAGCATTTCTCATACTAAAATAATCTTCAAAGCATGAAGGGTAATTCAGATATTCACATGGATGTTCAGGCCCGAAGTTAGGCACCTGACAGTCAAGGCCCGATTCCACCGCCCGTTAGCTGTGAGCTCCAGTTTACTCAGCTGCAAAGTAAAACCAAGTGCAAAAAAATTCCTGCCCGGGCGGCCTCCCAGAGTTGTTATGAAGTTCCAACAAGATGGAAAGAGCCTTAAGAGCCCACAAGCAAGCGAGAAGCTCACATTCTTGCTCATTAGCACCCAAATGCACCAGAAATTCCTTTCTGGCAGCTCAGGCCCATCTCAAGCAAAGGGTTTCAGAGACCAAAGGGTGACAGTCTGAATGCAAAAGCCCACCCCGGGAACCATGATGCAGGCACAGTTGGACTGACACACGGAAAGTTCTAGAACAAAGAGACTGAGGTAGTCCCTTCTTGGTGCTCACTGCCCAATACACACACAGGGTCAAAGTCCTAAAGATGACAAAGGGACATCATCAGGCACCGAGTCACAGGTTACTGGAGCAGGACTGGACTCTACAGTAACACACATCAGCGCCACATCTTGAAATGAAGAAACTGAGGCACAGGAAGTTCTTGAGACGCTTCAGAAGTGCCAGCAGGGCTGGCTCACAGGCCAGCTACTGTGCGCCCCAGAGCAAGGCTAGCACCACCTGTCCGGGCCAGGGTCTGGGGAGAGACAGACTCCTCCCCCTCCAGCAGGGACAAGCGACAGTCTGAATCAGAAAGCAAGTCCTCAGTTTTTACATGCTGTTAAATGGAATGTTTAATTACATTAAAATCATGTTAAAATGTTTGCTTAACTCCTTGTTTGTTATCATCATGTGGGTCCAGGATGGTTACTAAAATAAATAAAAGAAGCTGCTGCCTAATTTCCTTCCACTTTCCAGACACTGTGCCAACCGTACCGAGGCTCCACGCAAGGAACGGTTCTGTGATTAATGTTGGGTGTTGAGATGGATGCAAACATGTGCCTGGGTGACAAAGGGTCCAGGTGAGGGAGGGTTACTGATAGGAATCATCCAGTGTCTCCTGGAAAAACAACTCAAAGCGGATTCGGAGTGCATGATGTTATTTAGGGGAATGTTTATTTCAAAAAAGCAATTTCGGCAGCCACCAGCAGAGGGCAGGTTTCCAAAAAGCTAGGAACCCAGCGACCCTGTGCTGAGCAGCCTAAGGACAGAGGCCCGGGGAGAGCTCCAAGGAACCGGGGCAGAAACTGCTGGGTCCATCTGGAAGTCATCATCTCTGGGGACAGGCTGACTCACCGGTCATTGAGCAATTTGTTCTAGGTCTTGTACCAAGTCACCCACCAGTGAAAAACTCCGACAGTGCTCCCTATGCCTGTGGATCACATCCCACAGAGAACTACAAACAGAAGCACAGAGGTCCAACGGTTCCCTTAAGATACAGAGAGAGATAAAGGGATAGAAAGAGACTGAGAGAGAGAGACCAGGAGAAAGCTAGACAGAAATTAAGGGAGAAAAGATCAGGCCAGGATACACCCTCACCAAGTCAGCTACCCACGATCAGCCGGTCCCTGGAGCCACACTCCCAAGCACAGGACACGTGATGTGACTGCGCAAACTCAGTCGACAGCAGATTACAAGATTCCGCTGCATTCATAATGTATAAGGTGCTCCACGGACAGCCTTTGGAAGCAGCAGAAGCTGTACTTAGTAAATTAGTTTCCAAGAACCTTCTCAATGGACTCCCTAGTACTAACAGAGCACCAGCCTCAGCCCAGGACCTATCAATATAATTTGTAAGGAGTGCCTCAAGCACTCGGAGAACCGGACACGAGGAGGCCCGGGGCAAGATCCCCTGCCCCACGCCCCGACAAGACTCTCTTACTTACCCCCACAGAAATCACTACCGGCCACGGAGCGGGGACTCATTTTGCAATAGAACGTTCCCCAGAAGGGTTCTGTGGCAGATGGAGCCTGACGCCATCTGTGTATGTGCCTAGTTTATTTAGACTGCATCAAATTAAGTCCAACTTTGCTATAGAAGCAGGGGCGGGAGGGAAACGCGCCTGCCCCACCCACTCTTTGCAGCGCTCGGCTTTAAATAGATACTGACAAGGCGGCAGCGGTGGAACAGAGAGAGAAACCGGAGCTCCCTGCCTTGCTCAGCTGTAATTAGGTTAATGCTGGAACGCGATAAAAGCAGCCCACTTGGCATAAAGGTCTGGAAACGGAGCCCTCCTCCCTTCCTGACCTGCCCGCGGTCACACAGCCGTGGAGGTAACGCTCACCCTTTTTCCGGGCCTGGGCGATGACTTCGGCCGCGCTCTTGCTCATCACCTTGGTGACGTACAGAGGGCAGTTGGTCTGGTTGGCGATGGTAATCGAGCGATTCACGGCTTCGGCCTCAACCTGCAGAAGAGCACGTGAACGTAAGAACTGTGCCCACTCTGTGCCCACTCCACGGGCCGTCTTTACCCTCAACCCACCGAGAGAGGCCGAGAGGAACAAGAGGCCACGGTGTCCTCTGGGTTCTACCCTGAGTGGCACCCCAGGAGGGGGAGGTGACTCTCCCAGTGTCACTCAACACTGTTGGGTGGAAACGATGGGGGCATTTCCTTCCTAGACCCTTTGAGTGGCTTGAAGAGTGCCCAGCCGACCTACGACATCAGCGTCAGCCTGGAGCTGGTAAGAAACGCGGATCTTTAGGCCGTTCCCAGACCCTCTGGGGATGGGACCCAGAAATGTGGTTAGTCCTAACAGCACCGGGTGATTTTTATGCTTTGCGCACATGAGAAAACCACCAGGCAGGGAAACTGCTCCCAAGTCAGTACATTCGCTCCAGCTGTGTGGTCTTGAGTCGAGACAGTCAGTGGTGAGATTTTTGTGCTGGGCTTCTGTCCGACACCCACAGATGAACCCAAGGAACAGCGCGACCTCACAGGGCTCTGGGAACGGAGCAGGCTTGACTGGGAACGTCAAGCAACGGTCCTCAGCCCGTGGTAACACATCCAAGGCCGCACACAGACTGGTACGGCCTTCCGCACGAGATGGGAGAGCTGCTCTAATAGAGGAGTCTTTAAACCTGATGCTTCAATGAATAATATTTCAAAGACCCCGAGTGATTATTGCTAAATACCTGACCAGGTCAGACTACTGAGATCAAGGTATGCCTCACAGACATAGTGTGTAGTTTAGAATGGGCAACTGAAGGACCACGTGAAACTATAGAACGATCGATCTCAAAAAGCCTCTTGCTCCCTCTCAGATCCTGGAAGAAAGCTGTGGCTTCAACTTCTTGAGACAGGGGGCTGGGATTGACTCCGAGTTTTGTATCCTCTGTGCCCCACCCCCAGTGTAGCTCCAGCGGGACTACATTAGTTCCTAACACAGGGCCTGGTACACAGCCGCTGCCCCAACATGTTTACTGAACAAATGGATTCCTTTATGTTAATGGTGAAAGTGAGGCCGTTCTGTAACGAGCTGCTATTTTTTGCAAGAAATAGCTGAGCTCCTAACTGAATTATCTTAGCTAACCAAGTTTCTACAGGAGCGTGGCCAAGAGCTAAGGTTCTATAATTGCATTAACTGGTAATCTAATTTAATAAATGACGACAACTTCATTCACGTTTGCCCTTTCGGGCATCAACCATGTGAAGAGAGAGGTCTCAAAATTCAAAGGCAAACCAAATGGCTCTTGAAAAAGCTCATTAATCGTCCAAATGTTTTTAATTCCTGGAATAGCTGAGCCATTGGCCCTCCCTCTCCTTGACTCCAGTTTCAACAGAAGTGCCTCTGGCCTGGGGAGGCACAGAGGAGGGATGGCCTGAATCTCTGCGGTCACCTCAGAAGTCTACAATGTAAAGTGCAGAAAGGACTCTTCTAGAATCTTCATGGCTTCCCAGGAGTGCCAAGGACTACTCAGTTTATTGGCCCAACACAAATCCTTCTGAAAGTGAACAGAGGCACTATTAATGAGTGCATGGGGGCAGCGGGCATGGCCTGTGACTGTCCTGGGTGAACTGGAATGTGAAATTGGACTAATCAGGGAATAAATGGAGCAAAAGTGCCAGTTCTACTGGGGGCCTACCCCTGTGGGATAGGCTTCCCAGGGCCCACTCTGGATTGGCTCATCCACTGTGAGGTGAGCTCTGGTCCCACCCCTGCTCCCGCAGACGCCGGGGGATGGCCGACACCTAACTACAGGGCCACCTCACTGAAAGAGAAGGCCACTTAGACCCCATCTCTCTGTGTTCCGCTCAGAACCATGGAAGGATCCACGTTTACCCTTCTGTGTGTACCTGTGCAGGCCCCTTACGTGCAGGGAACTGATTTAAATAATATTGACCTAAAATATTAGGAAAATAGTATTACAGCTTAACATTTTAAGAAAATTGTCTCATTATAGAGCTCTGAAGGATTTGGGGAGGGGTCACCGAGACTTGATGATTTTTAAGACTGGACACCCCAAGATCCAGAGAGGAAAGCCACTTATCTAGGGACATACAACAGCGTTGGTACTCACTGACCACAGTGTCGGTCCACACAACAGAATCCGAATACGCAACAGTGTCTGCACACAACACCCCCTCTGTGGCTCAGTCCCCCAACTGTCGGCCTGCCCCAGCGGCAGTTCCAGAAAGCCTAGCTAGAAAGCTCTCTTCTCTGGGGAAGCCTCTTGGTCACCATCACCCTCACCCGCGTGTTCCCAACTTCCTTCCCAGATGCCAGCCTTTCGGCCCAGAGTCCCCATCACATTCTACCCTGCCTAGTTACTTTCCATCTCTCTCTTCCTCTCCAGCTCATCCATAGTCCCCTTCTCATTCAACTCACGGTCCCAACAGGGCCCAATCATCATACATGTCGGGCACCATTGATGGACAGGTGGTTTCTAGATTGCCGCACTCCCTACAGTTTCCCTCTCAGTCTTCTCAGCTGGAAAGGCTGGGGGGGCGGGGCGGGGAGGAGACCCTGCTGGCAATCTCACGTGGTGGGCTGGAGAGAAGAACAGAGAGCAGCAGGAACATGATTTGTGCAGTTCAAACCACGTTGACCACCATGATGCGGCGACAGATCACGAAACCGAGAAGGAATTACACGTTTGCATGTTATTAACCACTGCTTCATACGTACAGGGCGGTATCTCCCTACCTACACGGTCAAGCTCAAGTTCCTTCAGAACGGTTCCCTGTTTTCTTCTCTTTGTCACCCACAGAGGGTTTAACGCGACGGATCCCTGGTGCCAAACTGAAAAGGCATCACCAGGAGCTGAGGGAGAAGGGGCCAGCTCGTGCCGGTGGCTCACGGGGCTGTTATAATGGTGCACTTGCTCAGGGGAAGCCCCCAACACTGAGGCTGACCAAGAGCAGGTGCCTCTGAATCAGCTGAGAAGCAGATGACCTTGGAAAGCAGAGAGAAGAGAAAGCCCCCCAAACAGCGGTTCGTGAGGCAAGAGGACCCTCCCCCAAAGCCAAGAGCTCCTCGAATGGGGGCACTCCAGACCTGCCAGCCCCCAGGGAAGGCCCCACGCTCCGCTGCAGGGGACTCGGAGATTCTCCATGCAACAGCTGCTGGAGAGAAGTCTCCGGCGTCTAACCATGGAAAAACGGGTTTGATTCTTGTGGTCAAAATCGCAACCAGAACAGCTCTCCCGTGATATCTTTTGTCTGCTCAGTTAACCCCAGGCTTGCTTCCTGTTTTCAAGTCTGCGGGAACGCAGGGATGCCGAGCAGAGAGGAGGAGGAAGGAAAGCAAGCCCCCAGGAAGGCTCTTCCAAGTTCGGCAGGAAGCAGGGCTCTCAGAAGTAGCCTCGTGTAACAAGGGAAGCAGCGCCTGCTTTTCTCATCTCAGTGTGCCGCACACTCTCGCCTACCTGCACAGCCACAGCAGGGCGGGAGCGGCCCCCAACCGCCCCAGGGGATGGAGGGGAGAGCACACTTTCCTGTAAGCCCAGCCCCAGGTATCACCACCCGGTTACAGGGGCCCACGGGCTTTATGGTGAGCTTGGGCTCCCATGTGTGCGTGTGTGTGTGTGTGTGTGTGTGTGTGTGTGTTATAGGTACACACTTGTGTACAAAACCAACCTCAGGTCCTCTGGGCATCAGCCACCGAGACTGTCGCCCTCTCTCTCCTGTGAGCTCCTCCCAGAGTCACTGTCCACCAGCCCCAGAGGCAGCATGCAGCTAACACAGGGGCCAAAAGATGTCACCTTCAACCTCCCTCCCCCGTGTGCTGGCCCCAGCTCATCCTTTCGGCTCTTTAGCGTGCGTGGGAAGGCTGGATGGTCGTGGAAGGAGCTATACCCCATGGCCTGGAGAGGGACCAGACGATACTCAAGATGTAATAGGTTCCGTCCCTCCACTGAGGAGAGGAAAGTGTCCTCAGGGCCACAGATGGTGTTGAAGGTGCCCCGGTGCATGTGTGTCTGCGGCTCTGTCCCTGTGAGTCTGTCCCTATGAGTCTCTGTGCGCCTATGGCGAAGCCTCGGTCTGTGTGTCTGTCTCAGAGTCTGTGTCTCTGTCTCTGTCAGTCTGTGGGCATTGTGTGTGTGCACACGCAGTAAAAATGCAGAACAAGGAAGTGTCAATCCTCAGTGTGCGGGACATTCCCAGTGCCTCCCCCTTCTCTTTCTTCTGCCTGTTTCTTCTGCTTTCCATAGATGTTCACCTCCTCAGGCCGGCTCAGCACGTGTCCCTCAGGGCCCGTGATGCCCAGATCCAGGATCCTCTGCTGCTCCTGCAAGGTTTAAAGAAAGCCAGGCTGTCAGGGAGAGCTGGACTTGAGATGCTCTGATCGCTAGAGACCTTTTACCCAAAAAGCTACTCGGCTCTTATGCCAGGGCCTCGTGAAGAGAAGGGTTCAGTACCCTGTCACCAGTCCTGCCTGAGCAGGTGTTCAGCTCTCCCCCGGGATGCTGAGAGCCCACGCATGCCCGGCCCTGGGCCACAGTGTAAAATGTCTGTACGTGGAAGCCCATGTCGCCCACCCACAGGCGGCTGCCCTACGGCACGAGAGAACTGACTTCTCTGTGCAAAGGGAACAGACCGTGCGTCCCGCAGAATGCAGAGAGGCACACGTCCCCGATATCCACGCTGCTGGTGAGGCTCTTAGCACCGTGCCCAGGGCGGTCACACCAGGTCACCCTGTTTCTCCTCCTTGCAGCTGAGCCACAGAAGTCGTTTCCCCCTCCCGAGCCCACCTCTCACCCTGCACGTCATGAAGAAACGATGAGGAAGAGTGACTCATACCTCTGCAATGATGTCGCCGTTCTCTGCGTGGACTTGGGCGATCGCACCGATATCCCGGATCACGCTCAATACTTCATAGATCTGGAGGAGGGGAGGGCATCAGAGACAGGGACGTCCATCTACCTGCTCACAGGTACAGCCACTCCCCTGCCGGCCACAGGGGTCAGAAACGGCACCGGCGGCCGCTACTGTTAAGGCTGGCTCTGTGGACAGGCCCCCAGGGCCAGGCTCCCGGCCACACGTGGCCGAGCAGGCCCGCTTGGTAATCAACAGGGGCAGCATAACCTAAGGGACGCGGAGTAGGGGAGGGTCATGGATGACACCCGGCTCTCCGCCAGGTTTGCTGAGGTGGCTCTGAGTACATCTCTGGGCTATGCTGTCCCACAGGGGCAGGTCTAAGGCTGACTCCAGAGCCCTGGGGGCCAGTGCACTGGCTTCAGACCCTCCCTAAAGGTAAAGTTACATCAGGGAGTTCATCCACCAGCCATGTCCCATGAAGCCAAGGGACATACATACACCGGAGGCAGCTTCCAAGACAACAACATTGGCCCAAATGTACCAAATGCCTGTTCAGAAAAGGCAACTTTCCTTACCTGGGAATCAGTTAGCTGGAAGCGATCTTTGAAAGCCATGTACACCAGGAAGGAATTGACCCCTAGCAGACAGACAAAATAGATAGGTGGACACAGGACTTTAATAAATAAACCAAATAATCTGGAAGCGACTAAGAAAGGTATAATACTATGCATATATGTATATAGATAGAGAGAGAGAAGGACGGGAGAGACAGAGACAGAGGTGGAGACAGAAATACAAAGAATTGGTAAAAGAGGGTGCAAAAGCTTTTAGCATCCTGACAGTTTTTCTCTAAGTTTAAAACTATACCGAACTTAGAAGTTGCCTGTTCCTCTACGTGTATTCAAATGCACAGCAACGTTATTCACATTAGCCAAAGGGCAGAAGTGTCTGCTGACCGACGAATGGATACACGAAATGTCGTACAGTCATACAGCAGAACGTCACTCAGTCCGAAGCTGGAAGAATATCCTGTCACATGGATGAACCCTGAGGACATTACACTAAGGGAACTAGCCAGTCACTATAGGACAGATACGTAAGATTCCATTTACAAGTCAAATTTACGGAGACAGGAAGTAGAATGGGGGGGGGGGGGTGCCTGGGTGGCTCAGTCGGATGAGTGTCTGACTTCCGCTTAGGTCAAGATCTTGCAGTCCATGGGTTCGAGCCCCACGTCAGGCTCTGTGCTGACAGCTCGGAGCCTGGAGCCTGCTTCGGATTCTGGGTCTTCCTCTCTCTGCCCCTCCCCTGCTTGAGCTCTGTTTCTCTCTCTCTCTCAAAAATAAACATTAAAAAAAAATTTTTTTAATTAAAAAAAAAGGAGAATGGGGATTTCCAGGGGTTGGGGTAAGAGGGACTGGGGGGTTGGTGTTTAATGGGTACAGAACTTCAGTGTGGAAAGATGACAAGTTCTGGGGATGGGTTGTGAAATGGTTGCACAACAATGTGAATGTACTTAATGTCATTGAATGTATATTTAAAAATGATTAAGATGGGGGCACCCGGGTGGCTCATTCAGTTAAGTGTCCGACTCTTGATCTTGGTTCAGGTCATGATCTCACAGTTCGTGAGTTCGAGCCCCATGTCAGGCTCCGTGCTGACAGCTCAGAGCCTGGAGCCCGCTTCAGATTCTGTGTCTCCCCCTCTCTCTGTCCCTCCCCTGCCCATGTTCTGTGTCTCTCTCTCTCTCAATAATAAATAAATGTTAAAAAAAAATTTTTTTAATAAAATAAAAATAAATACAAAGTGAAAAAATAAAAACAAAAGTTGCCCCCAGCTGTTGTGACTTTGAGAAGAAAACAAAATCGAATATTCTGTGAAGATCTACAAGATCTAGATCTTTCCTCTGGTAAACAGACTTCCATCCAAGCTGATTTTTAAGAAACGTTCTTGGGGCGCCTGGGTTGCTCAGTTGGTTGGACATCCGACTTCGGCTCAGGTCATGATCTCACAGTCTGTGAGTTCAAGCCCCGCATCAGGCTCTGTGCTGACAGCTCAGAGCCTGGAGCCTGCTTCGGATTCTGTGTCTCCCTCTCGCTCTGACCCTCCCCTATTCATGCTCTGATTCTCTGTCTCAAAAATAAATAAACATTAAAAAAAAAAAAAGAAAAAGAAACGTTCTTAAGTAAGAAAGGGTCCAATAAGCTGATGTTGCAATTCTCACCCTGGCATTTCAGAGTCCTTGCCTCCCAAGGCACCAGACCAAACATCCCTGCCTGACATCCATCACAATGGTAAACAACTGTACTGACAACCTTCTAGTCTTGGAGTTTAATTCAAGCCACCTGGGGGTGCTGGACGCGGCCCGGGCTCAGTGGCTCGGGACATCCCAACCCTTCTCTCTGGCCAGGCAACAGTTGCTATGGTGACACTCTCGCCTGATTTGGATTCGATTCAGTTTAAGTATGGAAAGCTAAACCCTTTAAGACTCTGTATTCTCAAAAGCGAGAAAGGTCAAGGGTTACTTCTTTTCTTTTAGGTGGAACCTTTGTGCCAGAAAGAATCTTAGGATATCTAGTCCAATACCCTCATGTGATTTTTTTTTTTTTTTTTAACGGAGACTCATGAAATTTAAGTAATTCCCCAAGGTCATATGGCTAACGCGAGGAAGACACACTAAACCCAAGACTCCAGAGTTTCATTCTGGGCGTTTTCGGCCATATTCACGGATACCTACCGTATCTACACCTAGAGACTTCCCTCCCGCTATTTTACCCACAGTGGTACTCCTGGGCTTAGAAGCCTCAGAACCCGAAAGCAACAGGCGCTCCCCTGACAGTTAAGATCCCATGAAGCCAAGAGGTCTCCCTAGGAGTCTAGGCTATAGCCAAGCTCAAGAAGACCCCAGAAGATGAAGTGACTTGGCATTAGCACCTGAACTCCCAAGGTCCCTGTGGACAGAAGGGTCCCAAAGGCACCCTGAGGTAGTCCGGATTCTTCCAGCCTGCCTGGGAATCCTCCAGGACCCAACCCCTGGAATCCTACTCCCTGAAATAGTCCCCTGGGATGAAAAAGACCTTTCACGTTGTCCCAGAGCCTCCTCACCCTCAAGTCTGTCCTGGTCCTCGTGGGTTTGCAGGAAGAGTCCCCCACTCGGCATCCTGGGCACCTCCTCCCCCCTCCCATGACGGTCCAGAATCCTCACTGGGACAGGCGTTCTTATCCTCTGAGGGCAAATCAGTCCCATGGCCTCAACTCTCCAACCTGGCTGGGCGCCGTTCCCTCAAACCAGTAAGCTGTGTGCAGTTGTCACACAGGAACCGGTCCCCCTGGGGAGGCTCCGTCCGGTTCTCCCGTCAACGAAAGCTTCCGTTGCCGCACTGGGTTTGGCTGCCTCCAGTGGGCACCAGCTGCGGCCCCACCGTCTCTCCTTGCAGGCATGGAGGCGAGGCACAGAAGGGGTCTGCAAGCGCTATTCACAGAGCTCTCCTTCAGAGAGCTGTGCCGGCTCGTGTACCGAAATGGAAATATCCCCCGAGGTGCCGGTCAGCATAACCTACCGTGGTCCTTCACCAGGGCCTCTATCTCCTCCTGGATGCCCTTATGCCACTCCGTGATGTCCACGTGCAGAGAGTAGTCACAGCAGGACTTGCTGTCAGCCCACTCCCTCCACTGGTCGAAGGCTGCCAGCAGGCTTGTCCCGGGCTCGGGCACGACATGGTCAACTAGAAAAGAACAAACATTTGTCGTCATCAACAGAAGGCTCGAGGGCCACGGGTCAGCAGCAGTTTTCCCGTCTCAACCTTGAATAAGGCTTTCTGGGTCCAAAACCGAGATGGTGATCTCTACAACCAGCTTCTAAGAATCCACTTAAACCAACGGACTCCCCGAGAGGGAGAAAGCAGAAAGCAGAAACCTTGGCATGGCACGATTACTCCCACGAAACCACGCATGAACTGCCCGGATCTGATTGCCCGGCTCAGAGTCCCTGAAAGCAGGTACCTCGGGACATCTCACGGACAATGAGTCCTTACGGACAATGGCAGTGTCAGATGGCCGGCCAGAGCTGCCAAACCTCTCTGTGTGGCGATAGCTGGCTGTGAGGCGCCCCCCACCAGACGGCAAGGAACTCGAAGATGCTGGACCCTCGCCACGCAGGCTGAGGCTTTCAAAGCTTCCCCAGCGTATCCCATCTCTCGTCGGTGCTCATATTTCTGCAGCATAATACCACTTTGTAATGTAAGGGAGATCTTTTCGTCTTAAGAGTTCAAAGTGTCTTTTAAAACAGTGGTTATTGTTATATAGTTATTGAGTTAGGCTGAGATGGACGAAGGGGGGCTCTGGACTCCAGGTGAACTGAGTTTGTCTCCTGGCTCCACTACCTGCCAGCAACGCGCTCTTGGGGAAGCTACTCAATCGCCACTACCCTAAATTTCTGTGCTGGTTTAAAATGGGGATATTAAATGCTGCACATGTTTGTTGTGAGGATTAAAGGAAACAGCCTATCTATTGATCTTTTGTCATTCCCCTACTTAAATCTTCCAGCGGTCTCCCCTTAAGATAAAGATTAAAGTCCCCAACAAGGTCTGCAAGATTCTGCCCAGCCTGGCCCTTGCCCCCTCTAACAACATCACTCTGGATCAACTTTCCTTTGCACTCTGCTCTCCTCCAACCGCGTGGGCCACCTTTCAGTTCCTGCTCCCTTCTGCCACAGGGCCTTTGCACAGGTAGTAATATCTCTAAGTCTCAGAGAGCTCTCGCCCAGTTACCCTGATGAAAAGAGAGTTACCAGAACAATTATTACCCATCTCCTGCACAGAGACACTAAAACATGCACTGCAATGACTTGTCCAAGATCAAATCAAACTTACGCAACAAAAAAAGACAAAACCCAGGACTCTTGACCCCTAAAGCAATGAATCGTTCTTCTAAATGAAATATTAGGTTTCCTACACCCAGGTAAGTAGTTCTCGGCTAAGAAAATGCCAGCCCAGGCAATGCCAGTGAGCTCAAATTTCTGAAATGGACCAAATCTTGCAGACACTGCTCAACTGACATCAACCGAGCTTGGTTTTGTACGTCTCAAAAATGTGCACATCTGAGCTGAATTGTCTTTTGATGAAATGTCCTTTTTTTTCATCAGTAGCCGTATATGTAATTAAGCGCCTAGCTGGTACTGTAATACGTATAGTGTTATCTAACGAAAGCAATGAGGATGTCACACTTGGGATGCAAGTCAGTTCCATCTGTAAAATGCTAACAGAAACCCTGGCAAAACAATTCCAATTTTCTTAAACTGTGCCCCACCCCGCGCCCCGCAAAAAAGGAGGGGGGGGGCAGGAGGAGGCAAAAGACAAGGAGGAAAATAGAACTTTGTTGCAAATACAGTTTGGATAGAATCTCCCTAGTCACGCCCCTGGCTTTGTCGCTTGCCCCACCTCACCAGCCTGCATAGGCAGCCGGAGAGATGGATCTTGTCAAATCTTTCCCCAGATCCTGCCACTCTGCCGGTTAATCCTTCGGTGGCTGTCCAGCACCTTAGAGCCAAATTCAAACTCCCCCCTTGGTCCTGTGGATCCAGTCTCATCTCTCCAACACTCTCCTGCCCCTCCCCCTGGCTCATCCCCGTCGGCCCCCTGCCATTACTTGAGCTGCCCAACTCCGCCCGACCTCCAGAACTTTCCACCAGCTGTCTTCTCTCTCTGGACACCCATTCTCTTGGCTCTTTGCTTGGGCACCCCTGCCTCCCCCTCACTGGCTGAATGTCGCCATCCCAGGCTGGCATCCTCACCTGCAGTATTTCTGCATCCATCCCCCCTAGTTTGCTATCTGACTCCCCCACGAGGATGTAAACTCCCTCGGAGGAGGGACTGAGTGCCTGGATCGAGGAAGTGCTCAACAAACATTTTCAATAAATGAATACAGGTTCCCTTCCAGCTCGCATGCCTCCCTGCAAGATCAGGTCAAGCTCCAAAGGAGGTGCTCTCCTGGGAACGTGACCAGATTTTCCGGCTCAGCCTCAAGCATATGTAAGGAGGTCTGGTGCTAAGCTACTCAAACTGGAGTGTGTTTAAGAACTCTCTTGAGGGGCGCCTGGGTGGCTCGGTCGGTTAAGCATCCGACTTCGGCTCAGGTCATGATCTCACGGTCCGTGGGTTCGAGCCCTGCGTCGGGCTCTGTGCCGACAGCTCAGAGCCTGGAGCCTGTTTCAGATTCTGTGTCTCCCTCTCTCTGTGACCCTCCCCCATTCATGCTCTGTCTCTCTCTGTCTCAAAAATAAACGTTAAAAAAAAAAAATTAAAAAAAAAAAGAACTCTCTTGAGAGCTTATTAAAACACAGGTTCCTGGACATCCCCAGAGTTTCAGATTCTGTAGGTCTGGGCTGGAACCTGAGAATTTGCATTGTCTTAAAGTTTATTTATTTTGAGAGAGAGAGAGTTGGGAAGGGGCAGAGAGAAAGAGAGAGAGAATCCCAAGCAGGCTCTGCACTGGAAGCGAGGAGCCTGATGTGGGGCTCGAACTCACGAACCATGAGATCCTGCATGCCCTGAGCCTAAGTCAGACGCTTAACCGACTGAGCCACCCAGGTGCCCTGAGAATCTGGTTTTTAATCATCTCTCTTGGAGCTGCTGGGTCTGCCTTGGATCACTGAGTGCAAACCTTTTCCCATTTTCTTCTCCAAGCACCTGAACTCACTCATGCCCATCTTTACCCCATTTTACTACACAACAGCATTGCCAGTTACAAAAAAACATCAGGTTCCCTGGCTGGAATAATACCGTAGCCTCCCTCCATGTCCAAAAAACAGCTCCTAGGGTTACGAATTCTTGAAAACTCAGGATACAGACAAAGCTGAGGGCTCCAGGGAAATAAACATGTTTCCTCTAAAAACGAATGACACTCAGAAACGTGTCCATGGAAAGCCTCCTCATGTTTTCCCACGGTCCTTTCCCTAGGAGCTCTCTCCTAGGAAGAGCTGCCCCAGGGCACAGGGCAGAATGTCATCCTCACTTCCGGAGGGAGCAGAGATGACCCACTCACTGGAAGACACAAGCCTGCAAAGGATTTGCCTGGAACTCTCAGGCCTTGTCCCCGGTGATTTCCCTAAGCTGTCCCTGCAAGAGCCTGCTGGCTTTTGCCTCGCAGCTGACTTTTTCCCCTTGTGTAAGACGTGAGGGAGAGCTCATCAACCCAGCCCTCCACCAAAAGGTGAAAAGAGAATGACCCTGGGATCCAAGAGCTCTGGGCTCCGTCCCGGTTCTGGTGGCACCTCTGCCCTGCTGTGTATACTCCACGGGAGCTCGATTTCTGCATATACAAAACACGGGCACGAAAGTACACGCCGTGCAGGGCTGCGGGAGGGTGAAGGAAGCATGGATGAAAGCACCTGGAAAAATGTCTGGCACGCACTGAGTTTTCACCCCCCTGGGACGAACACTCAGAAACACCCTGTGGTTTCCGTGGGAGGCCCATGAATCTGGTTTATGAGAGAGCCAAGAACATGCCCCGGGGCAGTGGCCTGAACTCAGAACTTAGAACCAGCATCCGGAAGTGCTCGCATCTGCAAGACACCAGCTGTTTCCAAAGGACGATTTTTACTTCGCTTAAAACCTAAGACCCGACATTTTTTTAGCAGCTTTACTGCAACGTGATTCACATACTGTGCAATTCACCCATGTAAGCCGTGCAACTCAACGGTGTTTGGGCTAGTCACAGAGCTGTGACCAGCCTCGAATTGGAAAACCCCGTTCCCATCTGCCGCCCTTCCCCATTCCCAGCCCCAGGCAACCACTAATCTGCTTTGTGTCTCTGTAGATTGGCCCTTTTCGGACATTTCGTGTCAAGGGAATCATACAGCATGTGGTCTTTTGGGTCTGGCTTCTTTCACTTAGCATGTCTCCAAGGTTCATTCCTGGGGGAGCATGTATCAATACTTCATTCCTTTTTGCCTTGAGTGGTTTTGGTATCTTATTTTACTGTTTTTAATTTTTTTTTTTTTTTTTTTTTTAAGAAAGAGAGAGCATGAGCAAGGGAGAGGAGCAGAGGGAGAAAGGGGAGGGGGGCAGGAGAGAACCTTAAGCAGGCTCCACGCTAAGTGTGGAACCTGACATGGGGCTCGATCCCACAATCCTGGGACCAGGGATTACAACCTGAGCTGAAAGTAAGAGGCAGTCAGTCAACTAACTAAGCCACCCAGGCACCCTGGTATCCCATTTTTATGTTTACTGGATACTGGCAAGGTGTTATACAACACGGCAAAGGAGCTGGACCTTGAAATTCAAATACAGAACTCCTCTGGAGTTTGCAGTGTTTAAAAGACCCTATTTTATTTTTAGCTTCTTACTTTGAGGTAATTGTAGATTCACCTAGAGTTGTAAGAGATCCTCAGAGCCTCCGCCCAGTGTCCCCCAGGGGTAACATCTTGCTTAACTTCAACACAACATGACAACCAGGAAGTCCACATTGACACAATCCAAGACCCCAAGTTTTCCAAAGGACAGCAGTTGGGGCTTCTGATCAGCTCCAGGGGGGCAGCATTATCGAAAACACACAGAGACACCACCGCTGGCCCTGTTCAGGGAATTAAAGTGGCTGCGCAGGAACCATCCCCCAAAAGTCTGCAGGGGGCAAGCAGGTGGAGCGGAGAGAAGAGGGGGACCCCTGCTGGGGCCCCCTCTGGCTCCAGCTTCTCTGAAGCCTCACCCACAGTCGCACGGAGGCCCACCTCTAGACACACCGCTTGGTCAGTACACACGGCACCCCGCACGCCAGCGGTATTTACTCTATCAGAATTGCCCATCTCCTGCCTCGCATTCCAGAATCATCCTGACTCATTCTCTAGTCCCTGCACTTAGCTGTATGTGCGTCTGCCTCTCCCTTTCTCATCCCAGATGAATCAGTGGACTTGAATTAAAAGCAAGCCGTCAGGGAGATGACGACACAAACCACTGCTGGCTCATCTCTGTGGCATCGAGCTGGCATCTACTCAGCAAAATGCCGGGCGACCTATTCAGCAGAGAATGCCTTTTGTTAGTGGAGAGATGAGAGCCTTTGGGAGCCCCTGGGCGTGCCAGCCAGGAGAACACGGTTTTATTCTTGGGTGGGGGGGGGGGGGAAGCAGAAAGGGAAGAGAAAGCACCTGTCCCTGGGAGCGTAAGGGGTGCCCAGAGGAGAGGTAGTGGAGGAAAGACCAGGGTCAGACGCCCGAGTGCCTGGCCCGCTCCGCCCCTTACTCATCAGTGTGGCTTTCTTCACGACACTCCTCTTCTCTGGGCTTCAGATCCCTCCTCTATGGAGCCCATACCAGTACCTAACGCCCGGGGTTCCAGGGAGGTGTAAGCGAGCTGCCATGGGAACTCCCGGGACGAATGCCTGCTACAGACCTGCGCCCAATAAACACCAGCAGGAAGACAGTTACATGCTCCTCTATAAGGAAAACTACCACACGTAAACCCCTTGTGAAGTATTTGTGAAGTATTTGAGTGCCTCTAATGCACACGCGGACAGGGATCCCTACCTGCCTGCACAAATACACTGCTTCTCCAACAGTGCAAAGAAGCATTCTCCTACTGGCTGAACTACCTAGAAGTTCTGTGCCTGATTTTCTTATCTACAAGCTGGTGACGATAACACAGCTGGAGTGCTCAGTAAGATGGGGTTCGTAAAACAACAAAGTGCTCTTCCAATATGAGCACCGTCATTCACTTCCTCTTCCCTGCGTCCCCCAAAGCATCCAGCAGGAGGTCCAGCATACAAAAGACTCTCAGTCAGCACAGGAGAGACCAAACATCATACACTCCTCTGGCAAGAAAGGCCTTGGCCAACTCAGTACTGGAGCACTGGGAAACCTCTTCCTCTGAGGGGCCCAGCCATGCAGTCTGAGAATCCCCATCATTCCCTGGAAAAGTCCTAGGCACACACAGCTCTCCTGTCGTCTGCCAGAAAGACTCACTATGGCTGGTTTTTAAATCCCAGCCTTCCTGAATGCCGGGCAAGGGGACCCGCCAAAGTGACTAACGTAAGTATAATCCACATACTTCAGAATGGGAGTATTAGTAGGAGTGCCTGGGTGGCTCAGTTGGTTAAGCGTCTGACTCTTAATTTCAGCTCAGGTCATGACCATGGTTCGTCAGTTCAAGCCCTACATCGGGCTCTACACTGACAGCAAGGAGCCTGCTTGGGATTCTCTCTCCCTCTCTCTCTGCCCCCTTCCCCACTCGTGCTCTCTCGTGCATCTCTCGCTCTCTCTCTCAAAATAATAAACTTAAAAACATGGGAGTAATAGTAAAAATAATTTACACTTATCAGATACTTCCTATGTCTGGTACGATTTCATCCATCTTTCGTGGTTTACCTCGTTGAATCCTTACATCAGCCCCCTTAAGGTCGAAGCCAGTGGTAGCCCCAGTTTTCAGTTGGAGAAGCTGAGAATAGTGGGGTTACGTGACCTGTTCATGTTACTTAAATCGCAGAGATGTATACAGAAGGTCTGCAACATTCAGACCATCTGTGCTTCGGCCAAGCAAGGCCCTGGGAAGAACTCTGGAAGGTGGTCAATAATGTGGTCTTAGCCGGTACAACTGTTGGCTGGCAGAGGTGACCCCAGGACGTTTGACTCCAGAGCCCCTACTCTTCTTAACTGCCTCTGCTCAAGAGTGGACAGGGAGGTGTGGATCTCTGAGAAGTAAAATGCAGTCTTAGCCCTTTAATATTTTATAACTACAGCATGTAGTTCAGTAATTCAATTAACAGAAAACTGCATCATCAGCCTGACATGTGCAGGAATATAAACTCATGCCCCTCACTGCCTGAACCTGGAGGCACCTGAAGAATTCCCTTATTTCTCTCTTGGCCAAACTCTCTTTCGTGAAATCTTGCTTTTAAAACAAAGCAAATATATTCACATAAACCAAGCTCAGCCATGATTAATTGTTCGGCATCCAGCGATCACTGCTAGAATCATTAAACCAGAGGCCGGAGGGAATAAGGGCCGAAGCAAGATCCAGTAAAAAGTATTTATAAAACAAGCAAACAACAACCTCTTACGTGATCTGATGATCGGCCAGCTTCAGAGGGAACAGAGATAGAGGATACAGACCATACCCTTAAAATGGTTAAAGTCTAGTTTGGAAGAAAAAATACATTGCAGGGTGCACGGAGGAAATGACCTTGCTCCATCCTCCTGCCTACTACACATTCCCACCCTTGCCTTCCCACCAAGCTCTGGAAAGAGCGGAATGCTGTTGATGCCCCACGCTGTCACCTCCCATTCGCTTCTGGACCACAGCACCCTCAGCTCCACTGAGCCGATACCCCCCGAGCGAGCTCTCAATTCCTCTCATCCCCTGGGGACCACCACTGCCTTCCACGACCTTGGGGCGTGACTGTCCGCAGCGGCCTGCTGCCCCGTGCCCGCCCCAGCTTCCGGACAGCGCTCCGCGTGTCTGCGGCTGCTTCTCTGAATAGTCGTCCCCTGGTTCCTCTTTTGCCCCAGCATTTTCAATGCTGGTGTCCCCGGGAGCTCTGTCCTACTTCATTAAATTCCACTCACATTTCTGACATTTATTCAAAAGGTCCTGAGCCGGGCATCTGAACAGCAGACCCTTCTCCAGCTGGCCTGCACGGGGCCTCTGATTTCTTGCTCTTGTCTCTTTTCCTCTCTCATTCCCCCCAGCCGTGTCCTCTCTTTCCTCCCCCACCCCCACCCCACCCCCATCTCCTTCCTCCTCCTTCCTCCGCTTCCTGCAGTCGTCCTGGGGCTCAATATTCGGCAGGTGATGGATGTGGGGACCGGGACTCTGTTCACTCTCAGGCAAATCCCGGGATAAGCAACTGGGAGCAGCAGCCTGTGGTCTACAAGCTACAGCACCTGTCAGGGTTCCTTCTGCCACACGAAGGAAGCAGCGGGTGGGTACCAGGAGCTTCCCACACCTGCAGTCCACGCCTCCTGCCCACAGATTTCCCTTCCTGTGGCCTATGCCCACCAGAATGAGACAGCCATTCCTTCCAGGCTGCCGGCAGATCACCCTGGGAGTCCAGGAGTCTGAGCTGAAGTCTGAGGGTGGGAAAGGAGAGGCAGGGAGCGAGGCACAGAAGGCCCAGCTTCCACACCCAGCGTTGTGCCTGAAGACGGTCCTGGGAAGACATCCTTAGCTTTCTTCCACTTTCCCCCTTTAATGCAGGCATAACCAGAGCTCCCCATGTTAGAGAAATATATCCACCCCTCTGGAAGTATTCTTCCAAGGGAATGGGACAATGGAACCATGGTATAACTTCATATCACCGTTTGCATCATTTGATAGCAGTGATACAACCTCACATGGGCACAGCTTCCCAGCGATTTACAAGGTGCTACCACAAGCCTTATCTCGCTTGATGCTTACAGTAGAGAGGCAGACGCGTTCACGATGCTCGCGTCACAGATGGGGGGCTGTGGCCAGGAGCCTTGCCTGCAGTCATGCAGACACAAACTCACAGAGCTGGGGTCCAAGCCCACTTTGTTTTACAGGCTTTACAGCCTTGACTAACCACCACCTTCTTGGTGTTTCTACGAACACCACTCACCTCAACTCTTCAAACCTAGGCTTTTTTCTAGTATCGGAAACACAGGCAGGTTCACTTAAATGTGCAGCTAATGACCTAAACCTAGTGGACACAGACGGAAATGGCCAACGTGAGCTGGTGACGGTCAATTTGGGATGTCAGATGAAAAGCTTGTCAAAATGTCAGCACCTCATAAAACCCCTTTCTGTGAGGCTTGGGGTAGCCTGCAAATGGCCTAGCATGCACACGGTATGCGAGATCAAAGGCCAGGCTAATGAAATCTGTGTGTGGGGACGAAGGGTCATTTAGAATCTGTAAAACCTTTAAGAGTGGCAAGCCACATGGGGCGCCTGGGTGGCTCAGTCGGTTAAGCGTCCAACTTCGGCTCGGGTCGTGATCTCGCAGTTCGTGAGTTCGAGCCCAGCGTTGGGCTCTGTGCTGCCAGCTCGGAGCCTGGAGCCTGCTTCGGATTCTGTCTCTCCCTCTCTCTCTGCCCCTCCCCCACTCATGCTGCCTCTCTGTCTTAAAAATAAATAAAACATTAAAAAAAAAAAAAAAGATGGCAAATTACACAATGAGCAGAAGTTGTCTCCCTGACTTAGAAAGAGCAAACAGGGAGTGACTGGGAGAGCCTGAGAGCCCATCAGTAGGCAGTATGGGGTCAACCTTCCCCGGAAAGGCCCATCAGAGTAGACCAGTGGCCTTGGGGAGGGAGAGAACAGACCCACCAAACAGGCTTTACTTCAAAATCAGCCTCTGCGGTCATACTTGGTAGTATGCTCTCAATTCACTCAGAAAGGATGCCCCTGGGGCACCTGGGTATCTCAGTCGGTTAAGTGTCCGACTCTTGGTTTCGGCTCGGGTTATGATCTCACGGTTCATGAGTTCGAGCCCCACATTGGGCTCTGCTCTGGTGGTATGGAGCCTGTTTGGAATTTTCTTTCCCTCTCTCTCTCTCTCTCTCTGCCCCTACCCTACTTGTTCTTTCTCTCTCTCTCCGTCTCAAAATAAATAAATAAACTTTAAAAAAAAGGAAAGAAAGGATGGCCCTAAGCTGCGTAGTGCCTACAGAGAAGGTTCCATCAAACCCTGAATGGTGAGAACAAATCTGTAGAAACACTGCTTAGCCACCAGGAATGCACAAAGAACGTGGATTGTTGGTGCACAAGGAAGCTTCCAAATGCCCATGAGCCTGTCTTGTTGATATAGGCAAGTCCGGGAGATTCGACATGAGGACATCTTATTGGCTCAAATTAGGTTCAGATCCAGGACGCTTAGAAATTGTTCTGTCTTCTTACCAATGAGGAATCTGAGTCCCAGGGAAGCGTCAAGAGTTGCAAAAAGATACAGGAGATGTAGCAGTACCAGAATTAATCCTAGGTCTGAATCCAAAAGCTTACTGTTTCCTTTTTTGTATATATAAAAGAAGAAAATACTACCTATAATCCCACCATCCTAACAGTGACCATGAATCTTTTTCTGTATCATCTTCTAGACCTGTTTTGTGCATATATTTTATATGGGGATAATCACAGGGCACACTCACTGTTTTCTTAATACCATTAATACCACGTTGTCTTACAGTCTTCATGGTTCAATTTTTATAAGCACTACTTGGTAGGGGAGGAGGGAGATCTGCTATAACTTTCTTAACCATTCCCCCGTGTTGAACCTACAGACTGCTTTCAGTCTTCCTCTATTACATAATGTTCTCGTGAACACATTCTCGCAAATACCTTTCTGCCTCTTCTAAGTGCTTGTCACTGGAGAGGGCCCTAGAGCTGGGATGAACGACGGTTCTTCATACAGATGACCAGGTTGCATTCCAAAAGTGTCACCAGTTCACGCTGCCATTAGCAACCCATGGAGATGTCCCCCCAGCCAATGCTGGTATTTTCATTTTATTTGCTTACTATGTAAGGGGGATGAGAAACAAAGCTCTTTTCACTATACTAAGCCGTCTCTCTGTTTCAGATAAATGGCCACCTTCCAAGACCCAAATAGGGAACTGAGTAATACACGAGAGACCAGAACAACCAGCTGGACAAAGAAGTTACTGACAATTTAACAAGAACATGATTAAATGGCCACATCCACCATCAGCTCTGGTGCCCCCCAACCCTCCTTCCAGCTTTGTCACGAGAGCCTAAGGTGACTCCCACTAAGGCTGTCTTGCTAAGCATCTGAGATGGAGACAGGAGATGGGAGGCAGAGCTGGAGACAGCCCAGGCCCCCAGACCCCAGGGGCACAGAGAGAAGTCATGCTTTGTCTCCACGTATGTTTGCCGAAAGACAGACCCTGAACAGGAAGCTCCATCCCCAAAGCACGATGATGAAATCGTGGCCCAGGGAGAAGGCAGGGAGAGCCAAAGGTGAAAATCCCAGCCAAATTCATTAGAATGCAAAGCTTCAAACTTCAGATCCATGGAGGATGTCTCCAAGAGATGTTGAAATCATTGGCTAAGAGTGGGAGAGGGTTCTGTTTCTTGTAATTAGACAGGCATTCTGAGTCTGAAGAAAGGCCAAGGGTATGGCACCCCCTATCCCTGCACCAGCGGGAGAACCACAGGGTTGGCTTCAGGCTAGCGTTTTGATCCTGGAATTCCTCAGAGCATGGTGAAGTCCAGGGGAGTGACTCCTCCCTACACGGTTCCACAGGCCCTGCGGCTCGCAGGCTCTCAAATGCCCCGCTCAGACAACTGGCCCTCGGCACCAGCATCTGAAAAGCGGGGCTCTCGCTCATGAAGGAAATGTTAGGGAACCAGGAAATGCAGCGTTGGGTGCGAGTGGTCTCTGATGCTGTTAAGCGTCCAGGCCGAATGTGCTGGAAACACGGTGTGATGGAAACCCACAGGCAGTGCACTGCTGAGGTACAGAGCTCATTTGTCTGGGGTTGAATCTCCGGCCCCGACACTGACTAGTCCTAGGACCTCAGGCAACTTATTTAACCGCCCCTCCCCAGTGCCTCCGTTTCCCCATCTGCAAAATAAGAACAGCAACAGTGACTACTTCCTAGAATAGGGGTAGAAGCATGAACTCTGAGCTGGCACCCCAACTCTACCATCCACTGACTATATAACCTTAGCAATCTTTCTCTTCTCTGGGCCTCAGTTTTCTTACTCGGAAGGAGATAATAACAGCACCTGCTCACAAGGCTCTTATGAAATGGTATTTGTAAAGGGGCTTATAACAGAGCTTGGCACAGTAGGTCTTACATAAGCATTTGTTAAATTAAAAGCAAAATAGGATTGTCTTGAGGATAAAAGGCTGCTTGACCCAATTCCTGGCGCGAAGTCAGTCTTCCTTCAATGTTCAGTTTTACTTAGAGGTATCACAAAAGGGGGTCAGGGCTTGGGGCACCCTAGGGGCACAGAATCCAAGGGCATTCTTCAGTGCCCCGTGTGGGCCAGGGGCCAGGGGCCAGGGGAAGGGCTCGGTGGGGTCGGCTCAGGGAGAAAACCCACTGAGGAGTAACAGGTTATGAGAACAGACAGGATAAAGGCGTCATTGAGAGGAGGCCCGAGGCTCCCGGGGTCACAAGAAAAGAACAGCCCAGAACTTTAAGTCTTTTGCATAAAACTAAATAAGACCAAGATAAGCAAAACAAATCTATCCTGTTTACACAGCAAGTAGGCACTGGTTGTAAAATGCAAGACAGTAAATGCCAGCACAGGAGGAATCAGAGACCCTCTTTCAACCAACATAAATATAGACTTTTCACCTCCCAGGGAACCTCTACCCAATCAGAACAGAAATCACAAACTAATCACCATTATGAGCGTTCCCCTAATTCCCATCACAAGCAAAGAAACCTGAGCCTATCCTGGAAACATCACTTCAGTTAAATCTCCCGGCAGGCTTTTCAAAACATTGAAACAATTTATATATTCAAAATCCCCCAGGGATACGGGCACCACAGGCTGGGATCTAGGATCTGGTTCTCCCATGTCAACTTCTGGGGAGGAGAGGACCTAGCAGGTGAGCTTTGTAAGGGCTGGTAGCCAAGGCAGCCCGAAGATCTGCAGATTTCCTGAGCAGACCCCTTCCATCAGCCCCGTTTTCCAGACACTATAGCCTGGGCACCAGCCGGATGACCCAAGAGGGTGCGCGTGCGCATGCACGTGTGAGTGTGCACAGGCATGTGCGTGCATGTGCATCTGCACGCCGGTGCGCGTGTGACAGGGACACAGGGGCTGGAGGGTTGTTCCCTCCACCTCCCGGGGCCTTCAGGCTGCTTTAAGGAAATGGAGACGTCCCAGTTTTCACCACAAAGTCTGCCATAAAGTCAAATCCAGACTACGAACAAATTACAGAAAGAAAGCAGGAAAGTAAGGAGCAACAGGGACCCTAGGGGCCAGGGAACGACAACCTCAAGGGTGTCCGTGTGGGTCCTGGTCGGACTCTGCTCCGAGGAGCTCCACCTCGAAAGAGGGGCGGCAGCTGGCTGCGACGGACCCAGATGAGGTGGCTGGGGAAACATGTGAGTAATGACACTTCCTCTGTTTGTCTCAGCTTTTGGTTGCCCGGGGCTACCGGACCACAGATTCAGTGCTGGCTTGCCAAAAATAAGAGATTACAGGGCTGTGTGGAACATCGCAAAAACATAAAAGCCCCACTGCAAGGCTTTCACGTGCAGAGTGGGTTTGTCTCCGTTTTCCTTCCTGCTGGTCCCCTGTTGGGAAGGGAATCCAACTATAAACTCAAGGACCCGCAGCTTCCTTATTATGGCCCAACAGAAACCCGTGTACTCGCATACATAATGGGTAGAACTATGTCAAATGCTACAGCCAAAGACCCAAGGTCAAGGACAACAACGGAAAAAACAAGAAGCAAATTAAAGAAACAGGGTCATGTTTACATTCCTATTCAAGTAGATAATCAAACAAACCCCATGATCTGATTACAATCACCTTTCTGAGGAAATGTGGCCCAAAATAAAAGATGTCATGCTCACAACTACTGTATTTCAGGACATCATTTATGGGCACACGCCAAATAATATAATAAAGACAACAAGAGGACCTAGTTCAGATAAGAAGTGACGTGTGCTCGGGACTCTAATTAGCTGACGAGCAACTAATCCACCTTGTACAAAGCTGCTGCGACAAGAGTCTCACTGTGCCTGAAAAAGATCATACCGGCTATTGGATGGCAGCTCAACCTAGAAGCAAAAGCATGGGGAGCCTGGTGTCTATTCTGTTTATTCCAGTTTTGCACAACTGTCTTCCTTGCATCCCCTCCAAAGAAAGTTGGGCAGGGAAGGAAGAGTTGGTGATGTCATATGTTGACTGGGACCTATCTAGAGCCAACATAATTGACGGGTGTTTTCCTCCTAGGAACCTGGACTGAATTCAAAAACACAGCATAACATCTCTGGAGTCTGAACCATGGTCATTGTATCATCATGTGCTCCCCATAACGGGCGGAGAGCTAACGGTTCAATGGGTCTTTTTCCCCTAGTTGATTAATAAGACTCTGAATAACAGCCAATGTATCTGGACAATGAGGTTTAAGCCCGATAAGGGACCCAGCTGTTCAGGGAGCCTGTCGTTAAACCCTATCACCGTGTGGGTAGTTGAAAGTTCACAAACGCCAGCCTGCGCCACGGTACATAAAATCCAAACACTTCCTCACATTATGTTCTCTTCCTCCCCAAGAACGACAGGGGTGAGAGATAATAACCCAGATGCAAAGGAGAGTTCCAAGGAAACTTTTCTTTCTATAAAATTCCTTTAAGTGCAAAAGTACTTAAATGCCAAAAACCTGGAAAACAAGAAAGAATTTAGGAAAAACCCAAAATTTTCTGTTGTTCCATCATCCAAAAAAAATACATGTCTGATGTATGTGTACCCAATCTTTTTTCCTACCCACGTACACACCCACTTACATATTCTTTACGAAAGTAGTATCCTAACTCTACAGTATGTAAGCTATATTTTAATAAAGCTCTTTTAAAAAAGAAGCTCTTTTTAGAAAGTATCAAATCAGGATATAGGGATCACGGTCTACTTTTCTTCCATCGATATGTTGTGAACATGTTTGTATTCGTAGATATTTTCCACAATAGTTTTTAATGACTACATAACTACCTTTTCCTTGAGATGGCTATCATTTACTTAGCCAATTATGTATTTTGTTCATTTAGGTTGTTTTTCATCTTTTCTCATCAAACATAATGTTACAGTGAACACCCGTAGAGCAAAACAATGCATACTGATAATTCAGACTCAAGGGGTATGAATATCTCTTGCTTATAAATTCGCAAGGACCTCGTTAGATACAGTCTCACTCCCCTCCAGAAAGGCCAGATCAGTGGAAGCACCTAGCAGGCACTTAGGAGTGCCATTTCACCACAACCTAGTTAACAAGGTATTACTTCCTTTCACTATTTGAAAATTCAGTAGACAAAAATTAGCTCAATGTTATTTTAATTGGTATTCTGTATTACTCATTCAAGTTGAATATTTTCCCTTAAGTTTTATGGTAGAATTATTTCTTCGTTTGTGCATACCATGTTCATACCCTTTATTTTTTCTATTAGTGTTCATCTTTTTATTGAAATGTTAACTTTTCATATTCTATTTTACTTCTCTCTCTCTCTCTCTCTTTTTTTTTTTTTTTTTTTTTTTTTTTTTAAGTAGGCTCCATGACCCCTTTGGAGCCCAATGCCTGAGATCAAGACCTGAGCTGAGATCAAGAGTCAGACGCTTAACCAACTGAGCCACTCAGGCACCCTTAAGATTCCACACTTTAAATGCATCAACCTTTCTCGTATTTTTCAAATCTAATTTCCTACTTCTGGTGTTTCTTTTGACTATTTTACTCTGATGACGTCTTTCATTTCTATGTTGTCACGTGTCTCTGTCTTTTCTGATTCTACCTCTATCTAAAGCATGGGACTCTTCATCTATATTTTCTTCTGGTTCTCTCTTGACTTTGTTGCTTAAATTTAACTTAAACCCTCTGAAAGGTATTTGGATAGAGGATGTGAATAAGGAGTTTACTTTTCTCTATTTTTCAAGTGGTTAACTATGCCAGCATAATACTATGACTGTGCCATCATTTCACCATGAGCTTGAAATGTTCCTTTTTTCACACAAATACCTATAGTTTGTCTACTTTACCTTACTGACATTGATGTCTCTTCTAGAAGTAGTGCCATATCACTTTAATTATGACATGTGTATAGCTTTTTAAATATCCCATTAAGTATGGCTTCCTGCCCTTCTTCATTATGTGCTTTTAAAATATGTTCTTGGCTTTTAGGGTTTGTTGATTCTTTAACCCAAACTTCAGAATCATTCAGTCAAGTGTCAAAAAGCCAAAATACTCTTTGAGGTTTTGGTTGGAATCACACTGAATTTATAGATTAATCTCTAAAGAATATGTTCCTTTACAGAATTAGGTCTTTCTATGCATCAACATAGCATTTTTTTTTAAGTCTTTTCTCAAGTCCCATATATAAGAATGTATTCTTGTAATCCCGTTATTTTATATTTTGTACAGCTATTGTGAATGGGATTCTTAAATTATATTTTCCAGTTGGTTACGTCTGGCATATGAGAAAGCTGTTACTTTTGAATACATATTTTTATTTTTTCACTTTATTAATTTATTTTGAGAGAGACAGGACGCGCACGTGTGCGCACAGGCACAAGCGGGAGGAAGAGACGAACAGAGAATCCTAAGCAGGCTCCACACAGTCAGCACAGAGCTCGGTGTGGGGCTCAATCCCACAAACCCAACAAACTGTGAGATCATGACCTGAGCCAAAACCAAGAGTCGGATGCTTAACCAACTAAGCCACCTAGGTACCCCTTGAATACATAATTTTAAACTGGTCATGTTAATAAGCTTTCTTCTTAGACCCAATATTTTCTTCAGTTAATTCCTTTGAATATTTAAGACCACCTAACAAATAACAATCATTTTATTTTTCCTTTCCAATATTTTTACCGCTTATTTTTCTTGTCTTATTACATTGGCTAGGACTTCCAGAACAACGTTATATAATAGAGATAGTAACTGGAATTCTGGCCTCTTACTCAGCAGGGAGGGAAACACTGAAGTATGTGCTGGGCAGGCACTAGTGCTCCTGCCCAAGTTCCATGGCCCAGAGACCTGAGGCAAAATGAAACTTCAAAGCAAAGAGAAGAGAGCAGTTTCTACACACTTTCCCCAACCGGACAAAAATGCCTTTGAGAAACACAGAAGATACCGGATTCTAAAACAGACCGAATGAAGACAATGCTAATATCTCCTACGGTAAATGCAAGACTGGACAGGGAGGGGATTAGAATGGAGATGGTCAGATGTCAGACTTTTCCTGGGTCCTACAGTGAAGCAGTGTCAAAGCACAGTGGCCACGGAGCCCAAGGAGCATCCAGCAGCTGATTTCCTAGGTCTGGGCTTCCTCTGACTCTCTCCAGAGAAGAGAGATGTGTTCTCTCACACATTCATTCACCTCTATCCCCAACTAGGCCCGTTTCTCACCCCCCACCCCCAAGAAGCCTTCCAAGACCATCCAGATGGAAGCTGTCCACTTGCCCTTCAGACCTGGCAGAGTACTCCTCTGGCTTTCACCTCCTCCCTAGCATAATTTCCAAGACACAATGACGCCGCACTATCCACATCTGGCCATCTGACTCTTCACTCAAACTCCATACAATTGCCCCCAAAGACCTCCATTCAGTTAAAACAAACTGCTCTCGGGGAAGAGTAGTTACAGAATCTCACTCAGCGCCTGCCTCTTCCTACCCCCATACATTAGCGAGGATCTCCGTCCCCTGGTCCTCAAGCAGAAGGCATTCTTGAAACGTGAACTTAAAGGAGGGAGGCTAGCAACCACAGTCAGGTACTCTAGTAGCAATAAGAAGTAAGGGAGGCCAGGAAGGGAGGAGGCAGGGAAACGATGAAATGGAGACAAATACTCCCAACAGCTAGAGACCATTTGTGGGAGTTTTTAAAAGCCCAACACTTTTGCAAGCAGCACAATGCTCTAACACAGATTCAAAACAATAACCTTGTGGGGGGGGTGGGGGGGGGGGGGTGGGAACTAACCTTGAGGCATTAAGAGTTTAAAGTATGTTCCACTCCCTTCACTTAGAAGGAAACAGGCACTATCCCTGAAGAGGTTTTTTGTTGTTGTTGTTTTTAAATACATGAGAACAACAAAGAATATTTTCTTTTATTTTCTCCTACTTTACTATTACTTCTTAAGTAAACTCTATGCCCAATGCGGGGCTCAAACTCATCACCCCAAGATCAAGATTCACATGCTCTACCGACTGAGCTAGCCAGGTGACTTTGAAGAGGTATTTTTCATCAAAATAGTTAAAAGTGCTTTTGTTTTAAAGGGTAAATTTTTCAGGAGGGTGGAAGGGGCCTTTCAGAAAGGATGGAATTAACATTTATCATGTGCCAAACACATGCTCGGTAGTTTATATAATCTATCAAATATAAGCCGTACCGAAACCTTGAAACATCAGAAAACTGTGGCTAAAAATTACCATATGATTCAGCAATTCCACTTCTGGGTGTATATCCCAAAGGATTAAAAGCAAAGACTGGAACAGATACTTGTTCAGAGAAGACTGCTCACAATAGCCAAGAGGCGGTGACAATCCAAGTGTCCATCAACAGATGAGTGGATTTCAAAAGATGGAATATCCATACGATGGAGTATCATTCAACCATTAAGAGGAAGGAAACTTGGGGCGCCTGGGTGGCTCGGTCGGTTAAGTGTCCGACTTCGGCTCAGGTCATGATCTCACGGTCCGTGAGTTCGAGCCCCGCATCGGGCTCTGTGCTGACCGCTCAGAGCCTGGAGCCTGTTTCAGATTCTGTGTCTCCCTCTCTCTCTGCCTCTCCCCTGTTCATGCTCTGTCTCTCTCTGTCTCAAAACTAAATAAATGTTAAAAAAAAAAATTAAAAAAAAAAAAGAAAAGAGGAAGGAAACTCTGACGCATCCAGCAACATGGATGGACCTTGAAGACATTACGCTGACTTCAATAAGCCAGTCACAAAAAGGCAAACATGTATGATCAACAATTCATAGTCAAATTCATAGAGTCAGAAAGTAGCACAGTGGCTGTCAGGGGCTGTGGGGAAGAGGACCAGGGAGTTAGTGTTTACCAGGTATAGAGTCTCTGGGCTGCACACTTAAAAATGGTCAAAATGGGGGCGCCTGAGTGGCTCCGTCGGTTGAGTGTCCAACTCTCGGTTTCAGCTCAGGTCACGATCCCAGGATCGTGGGATCGAGCCCTGCTGAGCGTGGATCCTGCTTGGGATTTTCTCTCTCCCCCTCTGCCCCTCACTCACCCCCCTCTCTCTCCCTCTCTCTCTCTCTCTATGTGAAATAAAATTTGTTAAAAATGGTCAAAATGGGGGCGCCTGGGTGGCTCAGTCGGCTGAACGTCCGGCTTCAGCTCAGGTCATGATCTCACGGTCCGTGAGTTCGAGCCCCGCGTCGGGCTCTGTGCTGACAGCTCAGAGCCTGGAACCTGCTTCAGATTCTGTGTCTCCCTCCTTCTCTGCCTCTCCCCTGCTCACGCTGTCTCGCGCTCTCAAAAATAAATAAACGTTAAAAAAAAAAGTTTTTTTTTAAATGGTCAAAATGGTAAACCTTAAGCTACGTATGTCTTAGGGAAATTTAAAAGAATAAATTAAAAAAGAAGAAAGAAAGGAAGAGAAAGAAAAGTGTGGCTCAGGGACGCAAAAAGTACTTGCTCAGCTGGTATGCAGTGAAGGCAGAACTCAAACACCAGGTGGCCAAACCAGAGTCCATCCCTGCATCACACCTCCCTTAGGCCATGCCCTGCCCCTAAGGCAGCAACTCCTGAAGACCTACCCTCGCACAACAAGGGTTTCCCATCAGTGCCCCGGTCCTGCCCTCGAGGAACTGACTCTCCACCGCCCGCAGTCCCTCAGCATTGCCTGGGACAGGACTTGGTTGGGTTTTGAGGCAAACTGGAAGGGAACAGAGTCTGGAAAAAACAGGGGGCAGGGGCTCCCCTGCGGCCTCAGAGATCAGTGGCAGCACTCCTGCCCCAACAGGCTGCTCTCACACGACACCCCTCCCCACCAGCCTCCCCTCCCCACTCCCCTTCCTTCTAGACTCCCCGCCATGTCCTTCCTGCTAGAACTTTTTTTTTTAATACCCAGCAATACTGATTTACTTGTAAATTCTAAAGGGTGCCAGACTCTTACTCACCGGCTCCCATGTGCCTCGATCCAGTCATACATGCCTCGCTTTTGGCTGGACACCTCCTCCTGCTGCCCACCCCACAATTGGACTCCAGGGCAAAATCCTGGCCTGCCTTCAAGCCTCGGCAGAAGTCTCCCCCTGACCCTCTCAGGCAGATTTTAAAGATGTCTTTTTCTCAGCTGCCCCCTGAACCTTAGTGTAGGGGCTACCACATTATATTGTTAAGCTTTTATTTGCTGGTCTCCCCGATGGCCTGCGAGTTCTTTGAGAATGGGAACCCTGTCTGCAGTCTGAATGCTGAGACCAGTACCTACCGCGCAGCAGAATGAACATCAGCTGAACGGATGAATGAACAGGGTTTTCTTAGCAGTGGAAACCACGGTGCTCATTAACTCTGTTTAAACAAAGCAATAGCTGCGACGGCACTGAGAAAGTGACCACATCCTTCTCGTTATCACTCTCCGCCAGCCCACATCAATCGCGGCCTCCGCAGTCGAGCACAATACCATCAGTTCTCAGATGGAGCAGGTGCTCGTTGATACTACGTCAGAAACATCCAGAGAGCGATGAGGGAGCCGCCCCAAATCCAGGGCGCACACTGAAGCCACGTTCACACGCCTGATGTCCCCTCGCCCGATGACAGAGGCGGGCAACATCCCACCAGGACGAGCCTGCATTCCGCCTTGTATTAGTTGGGTGGCCTTGGGCAAGTCACTTAACCTCTCTACTCTGCAGCTTTCTCGTGGGAAATGCCGGGGAGGGGCTGGGGGCGCGGGCATTTCCCACCCTGTCTTACAGATTGTGAAAAGGAGGGTCCCAGGGGAGAGCAGCTGTGTGTAAAGGGCTCTGTAACTGTAAATGCAGAAGGTAAACTATCTTCTTAATCTAGCCTATGGAGAGGGGGGATGCCCATCCGAGGCAGGAATGGACTGGCCTGGGAGATTCCCAGGTTTCCCCGGGCCTGGCGGGCTTAGGAGCCTCTGCCAGGTTCCCTCCCTGGCACGGGGTAGTTTACCTGCCCACCCCACCATAAAGCAGAATGAAGGATGGTCAAAAAGGCAGCAAAACAGGACTCACTCTGGGCCAAAGGGTGAGATAAGAGCCAATGTGGAGGGGGCAGAGGCAGTCACTGCAGCCAGCCAGGCCAATGAACCCCCAAAGAGAGAATTTCAGAGGCCGTTGGGTGGGAGGGCTGCTTTTCTGTTGTATACGTGATTTCCGTTACCTGTCTCATCTCGATGAGCATTCCTACACTTGTCACATCAGATGCCCCTCTGCAAGGCTAGGAAAACACACTCAAAACCAAGTTCTCACATCACAGATCAAGATAAGCGTGACTAAGGGTCAGTGAGCAAGCGGACCGGCCTTAAAATAAAGCCTAAAGTCAAACCACGATGACCTACGACCTCACTCCCCACCCCGGTGGCTGTGACCAAAACAACGGACAATAACGAGCACTGGCAAGGATATGGAGAAACCGGAGCCTTCCTACACTGCTGGTGGGAAAGGAAAATGGTGCCGCTGTAGAAGTTTGGCAGGTCCCCTGAAAGTGAAAGATAGAATTAGCATAAACCCCAGCAACCCATCTGCTGGATATACACCCAAGGCAAATGAAAACATATGTGCACACAAAAACGTGTCCACCAAAGAACATTATTCATTTCGCAATAGCCGCAGAGTAGAAACAACCCAAATGCCGTCAACTGGTCAATGGATAAGCAAAATGTAGTATATCCATACATACACTATTATTATTCGGCCATAAAAGAGAATGAAGTGCTGATCCATGCCACAACACGCATGAGCCCTGAAGACACCAGGCTAAACGAAAGAAGCCAGACACAAGAGGCCACATATTACACGATCCCATTTATACGAAATGTCCGAATCCACAGAGACAGAGAGTAGCTGAGTATATGGAATGAGCTGGGGGTGGGGCATAGCTGCTAACTGCTATGTGGTTCCTTTCGGGGAGGTGAGAACGTTCTGACTTCAGGCGGGAGTGATGGCTCCACAATTCTATGAATACACTGAAAACCACTGAATTGTACACCTTAAAAGACTAAGTTTTATGGCATGTAAGTTATTTGTTTTTTTTTTTATTTTTAACGAGTCAGTATAGTTTGTGTAAGCCAACATGCACATACACACATAAATAACGAATGGATTAGTTAATTAATGAATAAAGCAAGCTTGAACTAATGAGACTATTACCTAGCATCTTTTTTCCTAGGGGGAAGCAGAACGGATAGGCAGTTTTTTGGTTTTTTTTTTTTGTAAATTGCCTTCGAGACAAAGAGAATGCGGAAAAAGCCAGGGTCAAACCAATCCATGAGGAGGGAACCCAATCAAGAAAATAATGTTTTCTGGCACAATCCTGGATGGAAAACCCATCGGTTGCTACAGGCCACCTTTAATTGGCAAGGAGACAATGGAAATAAGGGATTTATGTCATAGAAACAGAAATGTTGTGCAGAACGTGGTTTCTGGATCATCTGACTCTCAGAACGAAGACAGAAAAGTCATATGCCTATTCGCTCAAGCCAAAGGCAGCAGAAATACAGTTGAATAAAAACTTTCCATCTCCCTACAGACAGAGAATCTATTTCTTTTTTATTTATCAGCTTTTCCAGTCTGTCTTTCACTAGGAGGCCTTGCCATTTAATGAAAACCTACACTTCACTGCAAACAGGAATAACACCTTCTTCAGTTAGTCTCTGGAAAGTAAGCTTTTTCCTAGAGATGAGCTTTGCACGGTAGAAAAGATTCTCTTCGTCAGAAGACTGGGTGAACTTCCACCTGCACTCACTGTTGGTAGTGAACTAAAATGCACACAAGACACACGAATACAGATATAAACATGCACCATGGGACAGAGGTCACAGGAATCATCTCAGTCCTGCCCACAAGGACACACCCCCCTCCCGGGCTTTGGTCTCCCTGCGGCAACACGAGGAGACAGCAATAAACAATCTCTAAGGGGCGCCTGGGTGGCTCAGTCAATGAGGCGTCCAACTTCAGCTCAGGTCATGATCTTGCAGTTCATGAGTTCGAGCCCCGTACTGGGCTCTGTGCTGACAGCTGAGAGTCTCTGGACTGCTTTGGATTCTGTGTCTCCCTCTCTCTCTGTCCCTTCCCTGCTCACACTGTCTCTCTCTCTCTCTCAAAAATAAATAATAATAATAATAAACCATTAAAAAAAAAAAAACAATTGCTAAGTCTCGGACACAGCCCTCACCTGGAGCTTGCAATCAGGTGTTGGACTACCATTCATCCCCCAGCAACTACGATTTTAATGTTAAAATGTTAACCTGCCCTTTGAGCCAACCGTGATTGAAAAGTACCGTTTTCCAATAAACACGTGGGTCTGTTTCTAGAATATAGGAGAGGAAACGATCAGGTGTCTTAAAACGCAGCAAAATTCAGCAAAGCAAATTCTCCTTTTCCAAACTAAGATGGAAACTATGTTCTCCTGGGGCCAGGGGAGAAGTCTCCAATAACAGAGCTAAACGCTTTCAGCTAGAAAAGACATTCAGGGGGTGGGGAGGATGTGCTATCATCATGTCCAAAGAAACACCATTTTGGAGCTACACTGACCATTTTGACTGAATCTCCATGAACGAAGACAGACGGGTATATGATGAAAAGTAAGGTGGTTGCTGAAGTCAATCACTACAAAGCAAATGTACCCCCTTCAAATACCTCAGTCTCCAGGGGTCAAAATGAAACGTTTTAACCGTCAGGGCGCCTGGGTGGCTCAATCGGTTGAGCGTCCGACTTCAGCTCAGGCCGCGATCCCGCGGTCCGTGGGTTCGAGCCCCGCGTCGGGCTTGGTGCCGACAGCCCAGATCCCAGAGCCTGCTTCGGATTCTGTGTCTCCCTCTTTCTCTGTCCCTCCCCCACTCACGCTCTATCTCTCTCTGCCTCTCAAACATGAATACATTGTCAAAGGAAAAAAAAAATTTTCACTGCCAGGAGCAAAACTGGGCCGTGGGGCCCACTCGCCCTCACACACAACCTGCCCACATTGGGTGCCACTTGTGCGGCGTCACCGATTCCTCACTGCAACCCTATTAGGCAGGAAAGTCCAACCCAGGCCCCTCCAGCAACTGACGACACCAAGACAGAAATAAGGGACACCCTGTCCGAGCGAATAAACAAGCAGCAAACACCAGAACGAAGGTCTCCTGATTCCTAGCTCCGTGAAGATGTGTCGTCAAGAAGCCGGGGCCTCAAATTCTTTCCGTTACACCTCATGCGTCTCCTCGGATTATCTCCGTGCAGGAAACAACAATGTGCAGAGCAGCAATCCCAGCCCTGCACAACCGTCTGACTTTCCTCCCTGTCTCTGCTGCTCCTCAAACACTGCCATCTGCCTGAGGTGTTTCCCGATCGGACTTGCGAAGAACACAGCCCGCTGAGCCTCGTGGAGGGCCATGCCAAAGCGAGTCAGAGAAATGAGGAAAGACGAGGCCCGGGCAAGGGCAAGAAGATCTTTGAAGCAGCTTGCGTGACAGGACTCAGCACAATCTGGTCCAGCATGGAAAAGAGCTCCTGGGCCTCCCAGAAGCAGGAAAGTTCCGCGAGTGAACGCATGGCATCGGTTACTCCTCTCGATTGCTTTCCAGTCACCCTGGGACACAGGGGGAAATCTAGGTCATCAACCCAGTGCTTCTGTTGGATGGTCAGATACTCCCCTGCCACCCTCTTGGTGAGCGTCTCCCACCCGCCCCCCCCCCCCCCCCCCACCGCCCGACACGGCCTCCTGCTTAGTGAGAGATGGTCACACTATCTGATCACTTCCCCCCTTTATATTACAGGAAAAAATGCTTTTAAATTTTTTTTCAGTGTTTATTCTCGAGAGAGACAGAGACAGAATGCGCGTGGGTTAGGGGCAGAGAGAGAGGGAGACACAGAATCTGAAGCAGGTTCCAGGCTCCGAGCTGTCAGCACAGAGCCTGACGCGGGGCTCGAACTCACGGACCGCCAGATCATGACCTGAGCCAAGGTCGGACACTTAACTGACCGAGCCACCCAGGCGCCCCCACAAAAAATGCTTTTAAATCAAATGCTTTTAAATCTATCCAACGATAGAGAACAAAATAAAGCTTGAACACCAAAATCTTTCTGTTTCTTGGGGATAGCTATCAGCCCAATGCCTGATCCCAAGCCCTGGGCCCCACCCCTGACACTGGGCACAGCATGTCCCCCAAATATCTGTCCACCCCCTAGGGCATAGCTTTCCAACTGAACTCTCTTGTTGCCTCCACTACGGATTTGTTTGGCCTTTTGTCCCCCGTGATTTTGCAGCTAATGAACCAGGGCAAGAAATAAATAAATAAGAAGAAAGACTCCCAGCTGAAAGGAAGAAGCAGGAATTGTACACGTCCAAGAAACAGCAGCTACCTGTCTCTGCCACGACGGGCCGATAAAGGGATCAGGGACCAGCACTTTCATCTCTGAGGGGTCTGACACGGTCCCTTCATTTGATGTCACAAATGGGTCGCTCACCGTGCCTGCAGAGAGGAGAGAGCTCAGCATTCTGCCCGGCCTCTCTCACCACGCTCTGTGAGTGTTGCGTCCCATATGACTAAATCCCTCCTTAGGTGGAACACCCACTGGGGAGGAATTTGTCACCAAGGCTGCCAGAAAAATGACCCCAGGCTGTGCAAGGGGAGCTCGGTGAGCTGTGCGAAGGGAGAGATTTGGGCAGGTTCAGCAAGGAATGCGAACCTCCTTGCAGAGACTGTAATGAATCCCCCTCGAGAAACAGAGGGGCCCGGGTGTTCACCAGCACGGGAACAATCGATTACAAAGCTGGCCTCGTCTGAAGTCCTGTTTTGGCTGAAAATTCAAATCTAGCAAGACCTATTGGCTTGACGGGCTGTTTCCTTGTGACATCATTTTACATCTGTGGGGCGGAGCGTGTTGTCAAGAAATGTAAGCCCCAAATTCTCCAGCAACTATTTGGAGAGGTGGGAAATGAAAAGTAAAATTTCACATTTTTGTGTAAGAAGCCATTTTAGAGGGCTCCTTATATATAAACATATATATATATACAGTTGTTTTTCCTCCTCTGTTCAGAACACACTCCACCTCAGAGGCTCGAAGATGAAAACAAGCCTTGAACTCACCAAGTGGCAGCGAAGGGAGATAGCCCACCTGGAATCAGCGGGGATGTGACTGCACTCTTGGAGGAGAGATGAACAGCTCATCAACAGACAGACCAACCGATGGACAGGTAGGTAAACATCAGATTGCAGGATGGATTACAGATAATAGATTTACCTAGATGCTCGACAGGAGACTAGATAGCTGGAAATACACACTAGACAGATGATGACAAATCGCATATAGAGATGAGAGAGGAGATAAACAAGAGACAGAATGACAGACAGGTATAGAGATCAGACTGACAGATAACACGTAGATAGATAGACCCACTGATTCACACATGTGCCGAAAGTGTCCCGATAACCATTTCCAAATACTATGGCACAAACGATCTCACTTACTTTGCACATAACCCCACAAAACAGGGCTGCATTGTCCCCACATTATAGACGTGGAAACTGCCATCTAGAACTAAGGTATCCCATGATCACATGCAACAACAAGGGCTAGAAAGGGAAACTAAACCGAGATCTTGGGCTCCTTGGAGCTGTCCCACCCCTGCCCTGTTGTGTTGCCCTCTGAAGCAAAGCCCTGTAAATTTCCCCCAGCTGGGAGACAGAGGCCGGGACAGAAAATCCGAATGGTTGCCTTAAGAGTCTATGATTCTATGTTATTATCAGGCTCTTTTGATTTTTCCCTCACAGTCTCCCCACAAGGAAGGATTCCAGTTCTGACCTATCATTAGAGGGAGATTAGGTCATAAACACTATTGATTCGACCTAAAGACAGTAGGGTTTTCTCAGGGAAACCAGCACAGCAGGTGGCCCACAGGGCTGGGGACAGCAGTCAACATCCCAGCTCCACTCTGCCTTTGGTACTCCCCCCCATTCACCCCTTGGCCTCATTCCTGCCCATCACTTCCCGCCCCACATCCTCCAAGTCCTAACCAGTGCCCTGTTAGGGCATTAGCCAAGTACAATCCTTCCAGGACACCAAGGACAACAACTGAAGGAGGAGGCCCTTCTTGGTGACACCAGCTGAGCACCACCCAGTTTCATAAGCTTCTGGAGGGCACCCACCAGAATCCACCCACCCCAGGGCATGACGCTGCAATCCTCCTCCCCCTCCCTTCACAAAGAAGACAGGATACAGGGGTGCCTGGGTGGCTCAGTCGATTGAGCATCTGACTCTTGATTTCAGCTCAGGTCATGATCTCAAGGTTTGAGATCGAGGCCCACATCTGCAGTGTGGAGCCTGCCTGGGATTCTCTCTCCCTCTCTTTCTGCCCTCCTCCACTTTCATGCACGCTCTCTCCCTCGCTCTCAAGATAAATAAATACACTTAAAAGAAAAAAAAAGAGGACAGGATACAGAAGAGAACAGAGTGCAGAGGGCACCTCTAGCTTGTAGAAAACTCTGGCAGACATTCATTCGGTTTCAGCCGAAACCAACTGTTGGAGCGGGCACCCAGATCCATAGCTCTTAACCTTGGCCATCACCCGGAAGCTTTAAAAACTACTAATGCCCAGGCCACCGAGAGCAATTAAGTCAGAAGCTTGGTCTCTGTAGTCTGTGAAAACTCCCCTAGGGGATTCTAGGGTGCAATCGAGGTGTGGAACTACCGCCCTGGCTCAGAGAAACAAAATTCCCTTCCCTGTGTAGGCAGCCTCAGCCACAGAGACCCAACCCCCACCGCATCCTCTCTATCATTAGGGGAACATTTAGTCACATTCAAAGAAAGCTGCCTCCCAAGTGGGTTAACCAGAAAGAACTCTAATTTCTACTCACTGTGATTCCCCTTTATCATTACCATGGCAGTTAAGAGGGACTAAAAGGAAGACATTTGGGTAAATGGCTTCACCCAACAAGAGCAGAAAGTCAGAGGCAGAGCTCTCAAAACCCAAGGAAAGACATAATCCTTTTTCCAAGGAGAAACAGGGATGGCTTCTCAAAGAGGAAAAAGGGAGAAAGAAGCCCAGCAGTGATCTGGGGCCAGAACTATGAATGGTAGGTAGGAAAATGTGGACACCTCGGAGAGAGAGAGGAGAGGGAGATCGGGGTCCCGCGCCGAAGTCAGATGCTTAACTGACCGAGCCACCCCCGCAAAAAATGGACACCTTGGCCACCCTAAGACGGTCATTTTTCCCTGTAAAACACTGTGTATCACTAATTTTTCAAACAGGGGACAGAAGAGTGTTTACCCATTACGGGCTCTAGTGAAAAGCAAAGCAAACCAGTGCAAACCCAAGCAGGGAAAGGGACACGGGTACTTTGTCCCAGTCCCCGTCTTGAACAGAAGGAGGCACGTTACCCAAAACCACCCAAAACTCACAGTGCGGTTAGTTTTCTTAAATGACTAAGTAGGTACGTCCCTTCTTATTAAACGTCTTTTCCCCCCGACAACTTAGCGTGCAAGCAGTGGGGAAGGCAGGGATGGAATGGGGTGCTTTCCCAGCTGGGCTCCCCCAAGCCCTACTAGAACTCCCCAGAGGCAGAGGGGCTCTCAAGGTGGGGAGCACAATGAGAAAGGGGAGCACGGACCTGGGCTCTCCCCCAGCCCACTGTTTCAGCCAGAGCAGCTCTGCCCTCATCAGCCTTATCCGCCAGGTGGTCGGGGGAGGGAGGAGGGAGGGCCGTCCATGTAGGATTTCACATGAGAAGAGTGGTCCCAGGACAACAATGTTAAGCCATCAAGGTAGAAGGAGGGATGTGGTGCAGATTTTGGTCCAGACTCGTTCAGCTCTTTATCAGGCAGCTTCCACATATGTCAGGGGCCGTAAACAAAGGGATAAGGCACGAGCTGTGCCCTCCGGAAGTTTCTGCCCAGCTTCCTGAGCCAGGACACAGAGCAAGCGCGTCCTTGGGCTTGTATGTGTCCTGCAGGCTCTTATTTAGCCACATGGAACCCCGAGACTGCGGGATGCTGACCACTGAAGCCCGTCCCTCACATCCGAAGACTGGGAAGACCTTGCTGGGGCCCAACATTCCCACTGCCCCCCCTACCACGCCTGGCTCTAGCTGTCATCGTGGGCAACAGAACCGACCGGAAGTTCCCAACAATCGAAACATCCAGCTCTAGGGGAAGGCAGAGAGTAGGCTCTGGGAGCATCCGGGTACTGAGACGCCCTGAACTCTGCGTACAGCACCCACGGGCAGGGCCAGAACTGCATCAGGGAGGATAGGACGCCTTCCTAAAAGACGAAGGCCCACCCCCTAGGTGGCCGGGGGTGATTTCCAAATTTTAACTGCCAGCTCTGAGAGCCAGAGGCCAGCAAGAACCCCCGAGTAGATTAAGATACCTGCTACAATGTCCATGGCATAGGGCCTAGGCCCCCAAACAGGAACGTCCCTGCTTCTGGAGGGGCCTCACCCGAATCGCCACAGGGCTATGAGGCTGGCTGGTGGAGCCCGACCCAAGGGCCTCCTCCACAAGAAAGGCATTTAGTAAAGTGTGTGTGCGGGCCTTCAGGAAGAGCTGTGCTACTTCTCAGGATGCTTCGTCTGTTCCATTCCCTCCCCCCATTCTGCTCGGCAGCAGGTATTAGGTGATCGGCCCAAAATACTGCAGGGAGTAGAGGGATTCTTCCAATCCGGCCATTCGTGGCTGCGATCCGCGTGCCCCCCACCTGCGCAGGCCCAGTCCCATGGGGTCCGCTTGCTGAGGCACTCGTGTCCTTAGGCGAAATGTGTGACCTCGCCCACGTGGGCCCGGGGAGACGCAAGCAGTGGACAGGAAGAGCCTGAGCTGACAGCCCATCGGCTAACATGGCTTTCTAATCGCCAGGCCACGGGCCGATTCTGTGGCCACGACTTCGGTCCTGGACTTTGAAACTTTAGTCTGATGTGGTCGGCCTTTTTTGTAAACACTTTCTAACCCGAGTCAAATGAATGATGCAAAGGGAATAATCAAAGTATCAATTACAGACAATTCATATTATAGTGTGTGTGTGTTCACACATGTGTACTCATCAGAAGCAGGGAGCAAACCCAAATGCCACATGGATGAAAAAATGACAAGCAGTGGATGTACCACAGTGACACTCAGAGCCACGTCTCCTGAGGAAAGCCCGGCCAGCAGGATCATGGGAAGCCACTTCGCCTTCATGTCAGGCCTCCTGCCTCCACAGGCAAGACTCTCCAGAAAACGCTGGGACGTGCCCAGGGGGTGTCGGGGAGTGATCGCTGAGTCTGCCACAGTGCTCAGAGCTACTCCTCAAACAGACCTGACCCTGTACGCTGTGGCCAAGCCCTCTCACAGGAGGACCACATGAGATGCGACCCCCCCCCCTCCTCCTGAAAGAACAATCCAGGCGGAGGGGGAAGGGGGGCCATCCCTGATCGCATGGACCCCGATCTCTCCTCTCCTGCCTCCCTCCCCCAACTGCCATAATGGCTGACCGTGGGGCTAGGGCAGCAGGCACAGGGGCGCCGCTGAAGAGACGGCTGCTTCGGTCAAAACAACCACAGAGGATATCAGACATGTTAACCCGGCCCCAGGATTCCCAGTCCTCTGGCACCAGGCTCAGATGAAGCAGGAAACCAAGTGCTGTTAGCGTCCCCGTTCATTCACTCATTCACTCATTCATTCATTGATTCAACTGGAAGCATTAATGAAGCACCCCTCAGGTGCTTCTGCTGGGTGGGTGGGGAATACCAAAATGAAAGAGGCAGGAACTTTGATCACATTATAACACATGATGGATGTCATAGGGGCCCTGGGATAAAAACCCCATGTTTGCCAAGGCATAAAGAAGCAGCAATAGATTACAGGGAAGGGGGCTGAGCAGGGGCTCTGGGACAGAGGTGACACCTAGCTGGGCCTCGAAGAGTAATAAACATTCCCGGAGGCAAAGAGAAGAAGGTAAGGGCATCCCCTGGCTAAGGTGACAACATCTGGGTCGAGACTGGGGCAGCAGGATTGGGTCACGGCATGGAGCGTTCTGCTGCTTGAGCTGCATCCTCTGGGCAAAAGGGAGCCCCTGAGGGCTGCAAGGGAGGGAGAGGGCATGATCATCGCCGTGTCAGAGAAAGTGCCATGGTGCAAGGAGATGTGCACGCTGCAGAGACAGGATCCCTGCAGAGACAGAATCCCGGAGGCAGTGAGACTCCTCCGAAGGCGGGGGCACAAATCCAGTACAGACAACAAAGGTATGACTTAGTGGCAGTAATGGAATGGATGCAAGAGATAAGGGACAGACAAAATTCACTCAACGCAGCACAGGGTGACTTTGTGAGTTCAGGCCAGAATAACTGTGACTGCGGCCCTCGCTGGGGTTGGGCGCCAGAAGAGAGGCAGGACAATGAGAGGCGAGGGTAAGGATGCCTGGAGACAGCTGGATGGAGGTGCCTGAGGCACATCCAAGGAGCCCCATCTAGAAGGTGACCAGTGCAGAGCTCAGAGAGAGGTCTCTTCCAGGCCTGCACCTTCTCTGTGCTCAGGTCCCATCCTGATCTCTGCGGTGCAGGGTGTTGCACTGGGGCTCCACCCCTCCAGGGAAAGCCTGAAGTTCAGGTTAGCAAAAATGACAGTCAGGCTCTTTTCCCTGCACTGTGGGTTCTGGTCCTCAGACATCGGGAGTCCAGAGATCTGGCCTGGACCCGAGATCCGTGCTTTCGAACAGCTCAAGTGCATGTGACAATCCAGATTCAAATACAGGTTCACAGGTCCCACCAGCACGCTCTCTGCTTAGATATGCTGGGTGGGGACCAGGAAGCTGAATGTTTGAAATGCATGCAGGTGACACCAGGGTCCACAACCTGTCGGCCATGTTTAGGGAACCCCTGTGCCCTCCTGCAGCTGCAGTCTCTTTTCTCCGGCTCTCTTACAAAAGCAGCGATCGGGAAGGGGTCTCTACAGAGATGAGAGGCTGCTGGCACCTAACACAGATGGAAAAAAAGTAACTCAACCCCATCTGAGTGCTTACTATGGGCCAGGCACTGTTCTCATGTCTCCAAGTCACTCTGCGTAACAACTTTCCCCACTTTGCAGATGAGGCCACTGAGGCTTTAAGTCACACAGCTGGCAGGTGGGGAAGCCAGCCCCGTAGATGTGTTTTCCACACCGGCGGCGAACACCAACGCACAGGATAAGCATCAGCAAATAACGCCCTTCTCTCTGGCCCCGGACTTTCCCTCTATAAAACGGAGGTAACCATTCCCATCTGCTTCTCTCTGGTTAAGATGTTGGAGTCTTAACTCTGATGAGCGTAACGCTCTCGGGAACCCAGTAGCATTTTCCCCAGGAAGCAACTCTGCCACCTCCGTGACCCCTCGGCTGGTCTCGATGCCGCGTGCAGGGCCTGTCTGGAGGCTCCGCCCACCCACCACTGGATGGAAAGGGCAAAGGGCGTTCCGTCTGCCCTGCACTGGGGGCCCCTTACAAAGCTCTCGTTGTGCCATTCTCAATGGGAGGCTCTGTTGGATGGCAATAATATTATTTTCTGCTGCTGACGTGTCACCTCCCTTTTTAAACTTGGACTACTCGGCTACATTTTCCACCTTGGGCCGTGCCATTTCAGACAGACCTGGGAAGGGCACTGCAAAGGGCACGTGCAGGTGACAGGCTTGTAGAAACTCAGAGAGATGGCAGGAAGGGGGTGTGGGCAGTGGTGCACCGGTTACTTCAAGGGCTTGCTTCTGCAAGTTTCACTTGAATCTCCTCCAGGGCCCTAAGCATTTTTTTTTTTTTTTTTTGGCCTCGAAACTCCTTGAGGAAGCTACAATTTCCTTGAAGGAGCAGGCTGTAGGTACCAACCAAGTCACATTAAGCTAGCTCTCCCTCTTCGCAAAACTCTGTGTCTGTAAAGCGTGCTTTTCTGAAGCAATGCCGAAATGTGTTGACCAGCAAGCAGAAGAAATCCCGATTTCCTCATCTGTATCATTCCCACTTGCTTCCCGAGGGAAGGGCAGGCCAGTGGGAATTCTATAGAGGTCAGTAACCATGGGTGGTTATTTGCAAGGGCAGGTAATATTCTTCTCAGGGCTTTAAAAGCAGTGGAGTTTGGGGTGTGACAATTCTAATCATATCCCTGCCACCTCTGATTACTTTTCTTCCTTGGGGTTTGCTCATTAAATCCCTCTGCTTTTTAGCCTCTTAGCCTTACTACTGCATCACAAACCCTACACTGAAATACGATCACATTCTGCCCGGATGTGTAGGGCAGGCAGTCTGACTTCTCCTTCCCCCTTATCTGCCATAAGGCCATCTGCTGACTGTTCCCAGCCCCCAGACCAGGTACAGGCCTTGTGGATCTGTCCCTTGTCCCTGCTCAGGAGCCCACTTGGAAGGAAGGGAAGGAAGCCCACTGCTGCTGAGGAAGAAGATCAAAGAGAATGTCAGGGCATCAGCAGGAAGGCATATGCCCTCGTGGTGAAGGCAGTCGGGGCGGCGGGGGGGGGGGGGGGGGGGGTGCAGCGTGAAAGCAGAGAAGGGACAAGACACAGAATGGGGGGCCAAAGAATGGGTCAAGTGCAAGGAGTGAAAGGCCCATTCAGGGAGGTAGGAGACGAGAAAACAGAATGGTGGGGTCTTTCAAGTAAGTCTGAGAGAAGACAGGGCTTTATGCATCTGCTGAGCGAAGTGCACTTGATCACAGGCAAACGGTCTCTGAGCTCGGTGAGTCACCAAATGTGGGAGCTGAAAGGGACATGCAGGGTCAGCTCGTGCAGATCCTTCATCGTGCAGATGCGCAGGCCCGCGAAGTGAGGGGACCTGCCCACAGTCGCACAGCGAGTCAGTGCCGGAGGGAGACCACAACGGCAGACTCCTGGTTGGCGGCATTTCCACCACAGGGGGCTCCCGCCCAGCAATCCCTCCACTGAGAGACAGCACTGACCACTCACTCGGGAAAGATTATTTGTGGCTTATTAATACCCGGTGAACAATGCGGGGGCCCACGAGGACCTCATATGAACTCAAACAGAGGCAGATTATAGCCTTGGCTTGGCCTTGCAGGCTGTCACCCAAGCAGTCGGTGCTTCTCGAAGCTCCCATGTGGCTCTGCAGCTGGCCCTGGAGAAGGGGCAGCCAGGCCCACTGGTGCCAGCTGAGTCCTAGCAGACACGACTGACAAAATGGCAGCCTCTTCCAGTAGGTCAGGGCACTGAGCTGTGGGTGGAGGATCCCCGCCCCCCACGCCCTTGAGAATGGCTCCCACTAGGTCAGAAGGTGAGGTGTGCAGCAAGAGCGAAGTAATAAGGCTTCAACCTGCAGGCTCTCTGATTAGAAAGCTGAACCAGAAGACAGTGGTCGCTGATCCTTCAGACACTCTGAAGACCAGGACCGAGAGAGAAGACCAAGAAAGTGCAATTTAAAACGTAGGGGCGCTCAGACTAGGAGGGGACAGCAGGGCAATGTTCGCCCAAGTGGCAGAATAGAAAAAAGGACGCTGAGAGATGGACTGTGAAGTTACAAGGGAAAAAGACCGTCATTCTGAAAAATAAGCAGTAACATAGGTTTTTCTAAAGCATAAAATAGCTAAGTTCTTTCTACTTTGACCCTCTTCTGAACTGAACTGTAAGTTTTGAAGATGGATTATATATTTCCTTTCGCTCTTGGATAAACGGTTTTTGGTTTTTTCTTTTTTTTACATATGTGTCTGATGGGCTTATCCCCCTCTTCAAAACCAAAATAGTATCTGTCACAGGGACATCATTAGGCACATTGGAAGCCGACCTTATACAAGCTAACTTTGAACACGCATGCTATGACTCCAGGAAATATACTTCAGATTTTGCCGAACAAAAAGCACAAATTCCTTGGAGCAACGCATGAAGGACATCTGCTGTTGGGTGGCAGCAATTTTCCTACATAAATGACAATTAACAATATCTGTGGGTCGCTCTCGAAGGAGGGCTGCCCAATTCCATTTACGTCAAGCCCAGGCCAGGAAATATTCCCCCCACTTGATTTTCTTAGCAGTGGAACGAATACAGGTTCCTGCTTCCACACTTCATTTGCAGCACCCCGCCGTCACTCCAAGAAGATGCAGCCTCAGGAACTGTTTAAAAGCCAAAATCAAATACTTATGAGCAAAGGCTCAAAATGGACAGCTCTGACGATGACCCCAAATGCAATGTGTTTAAAGCAACCACCATCAAATCACATTTTCAGAGCAAGGAAGACAAAAGTTCAAGCCGAGAAAGCAAGAGGCCGTTCCTTTTATCCTACCCCAGTTCTCTAGCACCGTATTCTCAAGTTCAAATGGACACGTCAGAGTTGGACGGAAAACGAGGACAAGGAAACAAGACAAATGGCTGGCCCGCCCCCTCCCCCTTATGTGGTAAAGCAATCCACTGCTCAGTCCAGCAACTATTAGAAGGAAAGAATCGAAACAACACAGACGCATTTTCAAATGATAATGGTTCCCAAGCTCTGAGATGATTATTTTTAAGCTATCTTACTGATCATGGTGGTTCCCCCAGCCAGGGCGGCCTTGGTGCCTTGAAAGAAGTCATCAGCAGAGGTCATTCCTTGGTCAGGCATCTGGAAGCGGGTATGGACATCAATCCCTCCGGGGATCACCATCCTAGAATGGGCTTCGATGGTCTTCACCCCTCCTGGCACAATCAGGTTTTCCCCTATTTGCCTAAGTAAACAGGACGGGTGATAACAGTTATAAATGAACCACTCCTGAGTCAAATGGGCTCTGACAGACATTTCACAAAGCCATGAACTATCCTTCCCTAGGTTCTGTAGACTTTTTGGATTATTATTAATATTCCTAATATGTGCACTCCCCAGTCCCTACCCCAACTAAGAGGCAAACAGAGCATACTACAAAACAAAATTTAAATAAAGCACCAGGACATGCTGATGGAAGAGGTTTAGTTGCCAGAAAACCCTTAAGATCAAATGATTACAAGGCCCCCAAGACATTTACCTAAAATGCCACAACACTTTCTCCATAACATACAGTTGAACTAATTCAATTGTATAGCAATTTTCTCCAGACCTGGTTGCACTTTACATTTATTTTCCACACTGAGAAAACAGTACTGGAAAGACAGTGGTAGAACAAAGCCAAGAAAAAGAAAGAGAAAGAGAAAGAAAAGGAAAAAGGAAAAGGAAAAGGAAAAAGAAAAAGAAAGGGAAAAAGAAAAAGAAAGAAAGAAGAAAAGGAAAAAGAAAAAGAAAGAGAAAGAAAAGGAAAAGAAAAAGAAAAAAGAGAAGTGAACATTATGATTACAACTATTTAAAAATCTGGAAGCATGTGCTCAGCAACTCAGATACTAAGGACGGAAAAATTAATATTCCGTTGAGGGTCATGGATTCATTTCCAATTTTCAAAAAACACTTTTGCTACATCTTTCTAGCAGCTTTTTTCAGAAGGAAAAAGTAATCAAGGAGTTGATAAAAGTTCTAAAACAAATTAGTGTGGACTAAAAATAGCACACAGGCATGCTCACTTCTAGGCCAGTATCAGGCTGGCTTCTAATTGGGGGGGGGGGGGGGGGGCGGAAATGGAACATGAAAGTCATGGTATTTGAGAGCCTCAAGCAGAGAATGTCACAAACACACATGGAGAAAACATTAAATGTGGAAATGTTAAAACCTAGTTTAGGTTCATAAATCAGGGTGTGAGTTTCCAGGCAACAGACCCATCCACTCCAGTTTTCCACTCCTCCAGACTGGTTTGCTGCTAGCCTTGATGAATGCTGCTTATTTAAAAGATGTCATTTGCTACAGTGTTTGTCTTTAAACAGATGTGCTATTTCTCCCAGGGCCCTGTGAGTGCTCCCAGTCAGGAGGGCAGGAAGATACTGGTGTGTACTCAGCTCACTTAACCCTCTGTTGTTTCTCTTTTGTAACACAATACACAATAAACACAAGGGCAGTCTTATTTGCGTTTGTTGCCACTTAAAGAATGAAACCTAAAATTCCCTGGGGATGAGGCAGTACTTTGTCTGTTACTTGGTAATTCATTTGGTGTCCTTTGGCCTCAGCAACTTGGATGCTTAATTAAGACAGCAGATGTGTTATCTAGATAGAAGAGGCTGGATGCCAAGTTTATGCCTTAGATTGGGCAATCTACCCAAACAACTATATTCTAGGAAAACCTTTAATATACTCAATAGATCATAAACCAAGAATTTAAACTGGCAACAAGAAGATATTGTGTCACCTCAGTTAAAATAGTCAATTACATAACACATAAGGAAATGGGTGTGCATTTAATTGTGCCTTTGAATTCCCCAAATCTGAGTTTTCAAATTCACTAGTTGCCACCAATCAAAATAAGCTTAAACATATCCTAAGTGAGGCAGTCTGTGAAGTCACTCAAGTTTGATGTCATGTGTGTGAACTGTAGGTCATGTCTGGGAATACTGGAAGGTATACAAATTCGTCTCTATAATGAGTGACACTTACTTGATCAACCCATCTTCCATGTATATGTCTGCATAGAATGACTGGTCATCATTAACAATTTTACCTCCTTTGATCAGAAGACGATCACTCTGAAACGAAGAAGTAATAAGGTCAGGCATGACCTATGAGGAACATCAGTACCAAGACAACGAGCTAAGGACACATTTTTCGGTATTCAAAAGAGATGCTCAAAATGAGCCAACTCTGAAAAGGTTCAGTGACAAAGGTGAACCTGATGTGACAACCTATTCATCACTTGATGAGTCAGAACATACTGGCAAAAGTTCAAAGCTTATTCTAGGTTTAAAGACAAAACAAAACAAAACAAAAACTATCTCTCTCCACTGAAATAGAGAGAAAATGAAAGAATGCCCACCAAACTCTCTTTAAAGAACAGTGTAAACATTTCAGATAAAGAAGACAATATTTTTTAAATGGCTTCAGGCTAAATTTCATTAAAAATAAATACACCCACATGTAAGGAAGTCAATTCTTGGCATGGTTTGTGTAGGGAAAAATTAACCAAGTCTGTTGTCATGGGATACTCTACACAAACACACTTCGCTCAACCACTGCAAAGTTTCATTACAATACGTTCTTTATATTTGCTTTTTATCTTTGGGGTGAATCACATCAACTGTAACAAAGGGGGAGTGAACACTTCAAATATATACCACTTTAACTACTAGGCTGTTAAGAAAAATGTAAAATTTTGTGATAAGATGAGATGGCACGTTCCAAAATGTACATTGTTGATGCGCTTGTATTTTAAAGGTTGCAAAAAATTATATATGACAAGCAGCATGTGAGGGCCAGGAATGCAACAGAACTGGTACACTGTGACTCCTCTCTATCCCAAATGCTGTGGATGGAATGGGATATTAATGTCCTGTGTTCAGTGGACACGCACCTGCTGTATCCCCAGGTGGGGAACAAGTTGAACCACAGGCCACCGTTTTAATATGCAAAATACGTCAGAGGATGACATTCATTTTGATAACGGTTACCTTAAAATTCAGTTACAAACCAATATTCTTAGTAAGTGCTATTTATATTTAGCACCCACCAAAACCAGAAAATTATAGCAAATCTTTAAAAAATATATGGGGGGGGGAGAATAAATAAAAATGAGAATAAACATATAAGCTGCTAGATACCTAGGAAAAAAAGATACTGTTACACATAAATGCACACACAGCCGGGTATAGAAAGTATTTATTTTTTCTCTAACATAATGAAAAACAGTGAGATCATTTTAATTTTATACACTGTAGGGTGCATCATCCTACTACAGACTTTGGGAAGTCAAATGGGAATAAACAGTCAACAATTCCTGCACTTGTGTAAGACCTTTACAAAATTCCTGTCAGGTACCTTAAGTCACCAAAGCCTCAAAACAAATTTAAGAGGTGGGTGGGGCCAGATTCTTTTTCCCATGACACATAAAGAAACTGAGGCTGAGAGGTTAAGCCACTTGCCCCAGGTCGCCTGATCCAGTGGACTTTTCTCTGCCCACGATGATCTCCCCCTTTTCCCCCATAACCCAGCTGTGACAGGATAAACGTCGCCTGGAAGGCAGGGGAGAAGCCCTTAGTCACTGCAGTACCTGTCCCAGCCATCAGTGCGAATCCCCGAGCCAACATCATGCTAAGAAAAAAAATGAGACATCACCGCCCCGTCCACTCGAGTCCCTTCCAGAAGGCTTCTTACATAAGATGCTGGCCGTGATGATGGAAGGAGGGAAACCATACTATAGGTCCTAAGATAATGTAACCAGATTTTTTTAAGGGTAGAGGGGGCGCTCTTTGGGAAAAAAAAAAAAAAGGTCTTGATCGTTTGCTTTCTAAATTTTTCTCCCCACACTGTCAAAACCAAACTGTCTTTTTCATTCACGAAGACAACAAATTATTTGAGGCTTGTGGCAAACCTGCTCCCCACCCCCTCTCCCCAGACTCCTTCCTCCACAGCTGGGAACATGTAACGTTGGGTCCTCTCCACCCACTCCCTCCTCCCCGAGCCCGGCCCTTTGGGATCTTGGGTCTTTGGCCTTCAAGAAAAAGCTAGTACCCACCCTCTCTTTAGCACAGCCTGGTTCATCCTGTAAAATCCTCCTGAGCACACGCCCCCTCCCCTGTGCATTTGTTTCCACGTCTCTCTCCTGCGGATGGGTGTGCCCTCGTGCATCCAGAGGAAGCCGGGGTGTCCCTAGCTAAGAAGGAAACCAGAGCGAAAGCGCGCCCTCAAATCCAGCCCTAAACACATCTTGAGTTTACAAGGATTCTTTCGGTCTCTGCCTCAGCCCTGGGTTCTACCCAGCAATCAGCTGGCCAATTGCAATTGCACATCATTATGTAACAATGAATTTCCCTCGCCTTCCCTCTCTCCCCGGGATTTCATTCGGGGATGTAGAGAACTAGGACTGGTGAGATTTTTCCAGGAAAAGATGGGGAGAGGGTGGGGAGGGCAGGAGAGCGGTGAAAGCAAGAACCTGTGTTCATTGCTGAAGCATCGCAAATTCATCGCTTAGATGTTTTTTTCTCGGGATTTACAAACTAACAACTCCAGGCCCCAAAGTGCGCCAACACCTCCGGCCGCAGCGATCATTGTCTTGGCCGAGGCCAGGCCGGGCCATCTGCTCCGCGCGTCGCGCAGCGCCATTACCTCCGCGAGCCCCGCTCCGCGCTGTCCCCAACGCCCACCCTCCCAGCCCGCTTTGTACGCGCCAACACGGGCGCCTCCTTGGCTGCAGGAGGGGCAGAAAGTCACAAGAAAGCGAACCCTGAGCCCTGCCAGGGTTCCAGCCCCACACCGGAGGGCGAGGAAGCCGAGAGAGCCACCAAAAACCAGTCTGTGATCGACAAAAAGCCCACGCCTGGCCCCCCACCCTCTTCTGTTCATCACCGCGTCCCTATTTTTCCTTCCAGTTTCCACATCATCCCGGCACTCCCGGCCCTTTCCAGCATCCCTCTGCTGTCATTACGCCTCCGGGCTGAAACCCGCTCCTTTTTCTAAGGAGCCGGAGGAAGGCTCCAGAAAGCCTTTATGGTGGGGGCGGGAGACACAGGGAGAATCCATTTCTCCATCTCCCCCAGCCAGCTCCTGGAGTCCAGCCTCGCAGCACGCAGCCCGGAGAACAATATCCGAGCTTCAACCATGCATATTCAATCTGGCATCCATTTGCTTACACCCCGCAGGCCAGCACTGCAGCATCTCGAACTGACAATAAAAGGATACAGCGGATCTGGCGCGCTACCTAAGACGTCCTTAATGCACTTACGCTCCTATTTTTATGCCTTACAAATTATGTAGCTTACAATTCTAGACGGCTGCGTCTCCCACTACAATCGCCTTCTTCAGCAACAGGGGAAAAAAAGGAAAAAAGAAAAGTTGGGTCTCTCTTTCTCCCGCTCCTTTAAAAAAAAAAAAAAATTCCTTGGATGTTCCTTGCCACAAAAGGTTGCTGGCCGACCGCAGATTTCCCAAGTACCAAACTCACCGTGATGCGTGGAATATTTTTCTTCCCCTGATAAGACATCTCTCTCCTGGGAAAAAAATAATTTCAAGAGGACACCTTTAAAGCAAAAATTGCCAGGAAAGAAATGGTATTTTTTGCAGGATTGAAAAAGATGCAACCGCTTAGCTGGTCTTGCTGATAGCAGATTTCAAGAACGTAAGGGATAAATGCAATCCTGTCTCTTTCTTCCTCTGCTCCAACACAGCCCCAGCTAGGGCGGAAAAAAAAGAAAGAGAGAGAGAGAACAGGAGGGAAGGGGTGGAAATAAACTACAGCAATAAAAGCCTCGGTTCAAGTCGGCCACCGCGGCGCATGCGCCGCCAGCCACTCCCTTTCCTCTCAGGCAAAAGCCATCCGCTTCGAGAGAGACGAGCCCTGATTGGCCACAATCGTGGGATATGCAAATGAGCGCGGGCGGGGAGGGGAGCGGCGCGAGAGCGCGAAATGCTGCAGTGTGCCGCCGAGGGCGGCGGTCGGTGCGTGCGCCCGAGCGGGGAGCGCGCCTTTCGCGCCCTTTCTTTGGGCCAGGGCGTCGGGGACTGTAGCTGGCTGCCGCCCCAAATGCAGCATCAGCAACTCAAGGACAATGGAGGGGTGGTCTTTACGGGCCGGGGGAGCCCGGCCCCGAGACGGTGGGCTTCGCTGCAGCCCGAGCGGCACGCACCCGCTCGCGCGCGCCCCGCTGGATGCCCGCCCGCGCGCCAATCCGCGGAGGCCGCCGCTGCAGCCCCGCGTGGGGTGACTGCGCCGAGCCAATGGCTTTGCTGGCGGCGAGCGCGCGACTGCACCGCCGGCCGGCGCCGCGCCGCCCGGGAGGGGCTCCCGAGCCCTCCTCCCGCCGCCCTCGCCCTTCGCGAAGGCTCGCTCGGCCCCCACCCAGGAGTCGACGGGGGATTCAAATGGCAGCGAGCGGATGGAAGGGGAACGGGGCGGGGAGGGCTCGTCGCGGCGCCGCGCCGACCACGCCCGTCCGCCGCCCGGCCCCCGAGAGAGGGGCTGCTGGACGCCGGCCTGCGAGCCGGGCGGCGCGGGGGCGTCGGGCGCGCGGCCGGGCTCCCTGGGGGCGCGGGGGGCGCCGGTCGAGGCGAGGCGCGGCCCTCTGCGGGAGGAGAGCTAGCCTGAGGGCGGACGCCGGGTCGCAGGCTTCCGTGGCCTGGCAGCGGGCAGTAGAGGCCAAAGCCCTGAGGACCCTGAGCAGGGAAGGGAGGCCGCGCGGGAAGGCTGTGGTCGGCGGCTGGAGCTGGGAGAGAGAGACAGGAGACCACGCCCTGAAAGCCTTTTACGGCCCGCGGGGCGTCGGGGGGGAAGCCCGGTCTGCGGCCTTGCTCTCTTTAGGAGTCAGGCCCGCTCACGCCCGTTTGGGGGTTTAGACGGGCGCATTTCACCGGTGCCTGCAGATCTGTTGAAGAAAAACTTGAGATTACCGTGCCCGAGGATTTACAGTGCTGCAGAGGGGCCTCCACATCACACAATGGGACCGAAAGAGGTGATGAACTGTGGAGAAGCAGGAAGAGGAATGAAAAGATCTTATACCCCCAAAGAAAGGGAAACTGAGTCATACGAAAACGTCCGGAATCAGAGTTAATAGGCGACTCTTGATTTCCCAGGCAGATGCTAGTTACAATTTGAACGGCTCTCTTGGCGCTAGCCATTGAACAGGCCTGGAATCCCTTAGCTTTGCTGGTCCAAATCATGCAGTGGCACTCTTACTGCGGAATCCCTGGTCCAGTCAACTGGTCCAGTTGATCCCAAGGGGTCTACCAGGGGTCATCTCTTCGGAGATGTTGCCCAAGCAGGTACAGTGCCTAAAACATCTGGGCAGGCCCATGGCTTTGGTTTTCTCGACTTGAGATCAAACAATAGAGGAATCCTTCCATAATCTAGGCCATCGGGCAGCCGTGAAAAAAAAAAAAAAAGAATCCGTTTAATTGGCTCATACCTGCTCAGCAAAGATTAGCCAGATAAAGACAAAATAATCCTGGGGCTACTGTGGGCCCACGTTCCAATGTCTTTCTGCATCTGGCCACTTTGGATGGTTATCTGTCCAAAAGATGTAAGATTGTACTCTTTCGCTTCTATTCTGATAAATTCTAAGATCCCAGAAGGGAGCTTTAGGGCATGCAGCAAGCTTCATGGTTGATTAATTCACTCAAGTTCCAATTAGCTGTGCATTTTGAAAATAAAGTGGAAGCACTCCTCCTCGCCCCGCCCCCACCGCAACTACGTGATGTGCTAAGAGCAAAGTGACTTGACGTCAGCAGCTTTTGGTGTCATCCTGTAAGGGTTAAAGTTACAAGTCTGAGAAAGCTAAAATGTGCCCTCCTACCAGTGAGAGCCAACTGTAGGTTCCAACAGGGGTGGGGGCAAGTGTCCTATTAAATCATGAAAAAATACCACCTGACAAGCAAGCAAATAATGAGATTCAAATTAACTTAAAACAAAATGACTTCTAATTAAATTGTTAACATTCTTGTTATATTTTCCCACTCCCGAACCTTTTGATCTTGACAGATTGAACTATATCTTGTTATTTTCTGATTTGCCATCGAATATTTTGCTTTGTAATAAAAGCTCCTAATAGCTTTTATGTCAGTCTTATTTGTATTAGCCTTATTTCAGTAGCCATCAATATGAGTCCACGGTAATTGACATTTCCACTTACACATATTCAAAGATTTAAGGTTTAAGTTGATTTGTCCGTTCTGACTAGAGCCTAAGAGTATTTGGCACAAAGAAGATACCAAATAGTTTTCATTGGCCAAGGAAAAGAACTGTCTGCAATCTGCATTTCGTATCATTCTTACCGCTCGATGCAATGCAGAAAAATAAAAGGGGGTGGGGAAGAATTTTCCACCCACTCTGCACCGATAGACTTGTTAACATAGACTATTTTCTCACATTGTCTTTAAATAAGCACTCAAAATTCCTGTAAAGTTACAAATCATTATCCCCAAACCAAATATGTTAGCCTGTTCTCGGATGTGGTTTTTCTAAACTTTTAAAAAATTAAATGCATTTCAAACATGAAACACAAGCGTTCTACCAGGTTCCATACCAGTCTCTGACCACCGCCTCCTCTGCAGCTTTACCTCCCATCCCTGACACCCACGTCTCCTCCCCATGCTCAGGGGGTACACGCAGACGTGCACCAACGCACACACACACTGCCCCTCAAGGCCGTGTGCCTTCTCAAATCCATGCCCTGCCCTGTGTTCCTCCCTTCACCTCTCTCCCTTTTCCCTCAACCCTTCCTCTAAAAGGGAGCTTGAAGATCCCCTCCTCAGTGAAATCTGCTTCCCTCCCGCCCCCTAAAACATTAAGCACAACCTCCTGTTTTCGCCTCTCCTGAAACATACACCCTTCTGCATTGTAATTACTTGTCTGTTTCTTTTATCAGAGCATGATTCCTAAAAGCTAAGAGCCTTGCATTTATTTTTCTCCAGTGACCGGTACCCTGCCTGATCCGTGGCAGGGGCCCTCAGTGTTTGACATATAACTAAATGCTATTGTTTTAAGAAAAAAAGGGACTTCCATGTCACTGCCAAGGTGAGTTTTAATGTCAACAAAATCCCCAACTCAGCCTTTCTCTTAGCACTGTCGCCTTGCTGGGTCTTCCTTCTCTCCTCCAAGTCCCGGAAACTGCAAGATCATTCTTGCAGTTTAGATCATTCTTTTCTCCATTCTTCCGTTATTCTTTGTACGTGCCTGCATAACACCCTTTATCATATCCCACCACCTACACAATACATCCTCCAATATACCATGCTGAGGGGAGCAGGATTTTCCTTCCGTTGAAGGTTTGAGTTCACAGAGACTCAGAACTCTTTCAAAAATCTTACCCACGTCTTCCCCCATACGGGGTCCGACAGGGTGGGGACTTTAGATGTCCGAGTGATGACATTCAGTCAGGATTTTTAAGATGTTTGAGTCCTACAACCTGCCGGGAACTGGGGGTGGGGAGATGAAGTCCCGTCACTAGGGCGCTGCAGGGTGACTCGGCTGCTTTCAGTTCCTCAGCGCCCTGCACAGTACGTGTCCTGTCTCGGACCAGGCCCACCACGTCTCTTGGTTTCATCTTCCCCCTTTGGGAAGCTGCAAGTAGCCATTTCTGCTTCTATGCTCCCCCCCCCACCCCCCCCCACCCCCGCCCCCGGGCCTCTGCGGAAGTGGAACGTTCAGGATGTCACAGAGTAGGGAAACTCCAAAGCATAAATTTTGACGGGAAGAGTGGAGCCTAGACGCGGCAAAGAAGAGAAAACTCCAAGGTCCCCACATTGCTGCAGTACTGACGCCAAGGGCTACAGCCTCAAGTGCTGTCTGCAGCGGAGGTTAAAATTAACGCAGTGGTAAGGAGAAGGTCCTGGAATTCTTCCTTGCCAAAAACTAAGGGCATTGACTAGGACACTTGAGCTGGAAGTGATGCCTTCTTCTCTGCAGATGGAATCGGGCCATAACAACTGGTTCCTTTGTGTGCATGACCCTGAAGGGGCCCTCTGCAGAGGAATAGCCAAGGGCCAACGGATCCAAGCCTTTCCAGTGGGTGCATCCTTTACCCAGGGTTACGGAGTGGTGACCCATGAGGGTGGATGTGACTGGCCCTCTGAGCCAGATGCTGCTTTTTCTAGCACCGGAAAGAGTATTGGTCAACTCAGTTGGGGCTGGGAAAGCGTCTTGATGAAGCCCTTACTGGGTGAAGACAAGAGGCCCATCGGTGCCAATGCTGTCAGCACGACCCAGAGGAATGCATGAACCTCAGAATCTAGTAGCTTTTGGCTTGCTCCTCTTATGACTCCTTCATTACCTGCCTTGCACATCATCCTCTGTGCCACTGCAGATTTCCCCTGGGCTCTTTGTGCGGGGAGCTGGAGACAGACAGCATGGTCTGCATTGGCCATCACGCCTCAGGCCCGCCCTCTGGTGGTAAATGAGTAGAATGCATTCTTGGTCCCCTCTGTCCTCATCTGGCGGGTGACTCAGGACTAGAAAAAGGCCTTGTCTCAGGGTTCCTGGAATGACTTTGCCTCTGCTTCACAACCACCTGGGGCCCCAGCTCAGACCTCCTGATTAGAATCTCCAGAGATAAGGTCGAGGGATGTTTTTTAACTTGTTCACCTCCGGCCAGTTTCCCACCACATCCTGCTTTTTTACAGAAAAGGAAGCTGAGAGAAGATGAACTAACCCTCAGGTCTCAGGCGGACCGGGACTTTTCCGACTCCCCAAAGTACATGGATGGCCCTGTTCTTTACCCTGTGGGGACGCCTTATGAAAGAGTGGTAAATAGTCCCACTATCTTTCCACTTGATCGCCTTCTAGTAAAACGCTGGTTATGTAGTCAGTACGAGGCAATTAACATTTGGTGGGCACCTACCACCATCTCTGTACAGCACTGAGTGCTTATTTAATCCTCCCCCAAAATCTTACTAGGGAAGTCTTCATATCCTTATCGTATAGACAGGAGAAAAAAAAACTCAAAGAAACCTCTTGTCCCAGGCCCCGGTACATGCAAGAGTGAGAACAGGGTTCTTCTAATCCAGGTCTGTGTGACCCCACAGCCCAAGGGGCTAGTTCTTTAAATGATAAAGTACTTTTGTAGCAGAAACCAGGACCCACGTTGTGAAAGAGGCAGCTGTAGCTGGTCTGCTGTCTCTTTCTTTACCCCTTTCACAGTCCCCGGCTGCCCCGGCTGCCCCTCGAGGCTCCAAGGACCTCCTGCATTCCTTAGACACCCCCCCTTGTCCCAAAATTAATTCTCTGTCTCTCTTTCCTCATCTCCCAGCAGGACTCGGTTTCTGTCAGTGACCAGCTCTCCTTTCATCATGACCAGAATAGATTGCCGCTAACCTGTAAGTGACCGGGGAACCCTTAAAATGCTACCTCTGAGCTAAAAGAGGAAGACCCTGATTGGCTGCTTGCATAAATAAAATGCAAACTGTCTGTCAAGACCGCCTTCCTTCCCAGCCTCAACCTGCCCTCCCCGCCTCCTCCCCCTCCTCCCCGGGGGCACCCTGGTTTCCTTCCATTTCCTAGTCTCCTCTCAGTGGCCTGCTGCTGCTACTGTCCCCTTCTCCCATTCACTGCAGAAACGGCTCCTTCTCCCCCTTCACCGTCCTCTTCAGGAAGACTCTCCCTGACCACCCTGTCTGAAGCCTGCCCCCCACCTCCACTGAATTCCCTATCTCAGCCGCTCCTCAACAGCAAAGATCGCAATTTCAAGTATTTTGTGTATTTGTTCCCTTCTGCATTTTTAGCCTCTATCTCGCAACTGCAAACTCCCTCGGCCACCTTGTCCTCCGCGCCACCTAGCTGAGAGCTCACGACACTCCATGAAAACGAGCCGAATGAGCAGGGCCCCTCCAACGGGCCCCCGGGCACATTTCCTCCTAGAGCTCTGCCCCACTTTGCCAGCCCAGGTGACCCAGGCCTCTCTTTCCACCTCTGCCTCCCCGACATGCACCTGCCACCCCTCAAGACCTCGTTTACCCAAGTGTTCAAAATGCCAGACCGCAAGAATCCGCCTCGCTGGACTGGGTCATTTGGCCCGAGTGGCAGCCACTCATGACAGTGTGGGCAGGTTTCACTCCCTCTGGGACCTGTCCTTCAGATGCACCAGGCTTGGCCTTCACCAACACAACTCACCGCAGGTCCCTGCAGGTGGGTTTTCTTTTCTGAACCCACGCTTTGGGCTCGGGCTCCAACACACTCAGGAAATAAAAGCAGCTCCTTGTCCGTCCGGGCCCTCCTTGATCCAGAAGGTGCGTCCGTTCCGCAAGGGTCTGAGAAAATGTGTGAACTGTGTGTCCAGGGACTACAAATAATAGTTCAGGAGTTTAAGTCTCTTAAAAGAATCCAGCCGCGTTCAAATACTGAGAACCACTCACTTATTCAAAAGCACTCCATGCCTCTCGCCCATTCGTTCAAACGGGTCCCCTAGAGACCTCTTTAGGGGCGATTTATTGGCTTGGTCTGTGAATTCTTGGAAGCAGTCCATTTGGATATTGTAAAGATCTAAAGAATGGCTAAATTTTCCCTAATTAGAGGTGTCTTCCTGCCCCCCTTCCTCACTCCCCTGTCCCCTGCCCACCCACGGTTTGTTTTCAAGTTTGAGTTTAATATCCGCAGTGTGCCAGCCCCAGAAGACCAAAGGGTAATCAGGAGGCGAGCTCGCAAGCCCCTCACACACAGCCCCTGCCCTCCCGGGCTCCAGAGAAGCTGTGCCCCCCTGCCACAGGTCTGGGCTGGGGGCTCTGTGCCCCCCACGATGGCGCCCACCAGAGGCCAAGCACCATCCAACTTCTGAGCGGGTCCAACCTCCCTCAAGACACGGAAGGGGACCCCCTGGGCCACAAGCAGATAAGGAAGTCACTGAGAGGGGAAAGAGCCAACTGGGGCGGTACATATGCGGGCCTTCAAACCAGACTGCGCACCTCCAGGCAGTGCTGACTTCGTGGAGGCCTGCAATCAATCCAGGGGTGGAATCCGAGTGCCCCGAGAGTTCCCTTCTGTGCCCCGGGAACTGAGGAATAAAATTAAATTAGTAAAGTGGCCACTTGAAGGTGACTGGCTAACACAGGAAGATAGTAATCCTGGGGGTCTTGGGAGGGGAAGGGCCACTGCCTTCTTTGGGGTGTCACCCTCTTTCTTTGGCTGAATTAAGTGTTCCACCGCCTCTGGGTCCCATGCTGTCCTGAATCCGTACTTGTCCTAGAGCGCAAATCTGGCCCTGTTACTCTTCTGTTTAAAATGCCTTCATGGCTCCACAACACCTGTGTCACCAAGTCCAAAATCCTTAGCACAACGTCCAGGCTTTTTGCATAGCGTGGCTCCTGCCTACTTCTCTTGCCTTCCTGAGCGCTCTCTGCGTCCCTGTTCCACACCCCATGCTCCCCAGATGGGTCAGGCTGACGGTAGCCTGTGTCTAGACTCATATCTCCACCCCTCCCAGCACCCCCACCCCCTCTCTGACCCCTCACGCCATCGCCTCCTCTATGCAGCACTCCTGAGACCCCAGGGAGAGCAGATCACTCCTTCTGTTGTGCACCACGGGGCCCTATAAAGACTAGCAGGGTGCCTGAAACAGTTTCCTGTGCAATTTCTTTATACACTGTCCCCTTCTCCTAGATGATAAGCATCTTGATGGCAGAAGACTATACTTCCTTTCTTCAGCGCGCACCCTAGAGCCTTGCATACAGTGGGCACACAACAGATTCTGAAAGAATGGATGGATAAGTAGATGGGTGGATGAATGAATAGGTGGATGATGGATGGATGGATGGATGGATGGATGGGTAAAGGGTGAAGAGATGAACAGAGCCCCACACAGATCCTTCTTGAGTCTGCGGACGCCAGGTCTGGGCATTCACATGACAACCTCTAAGTCAGATGGTGGAGAAGAAGCGGGGAAGACTACATCAAGGCCATTGTAATTTCAACTAGCAAGGATGCAGCAGAATGTAAGGCCACAACATCCTAATAAAAAAACGCAGCATGCGGGATCGGGACCCACGGCCCCTCCTGGCTTAAGCCAGCCTCTCCGCCCATGGATGGCCGCAGCCAGTTGGCCAAAACGCAGCTTGCTTGTCCTTCAGCCACCTAGGCAGCCCACCTAGGTTAACTGCTCAGTGGCAGTTCTTACTGACACAACCTGGAAGTTTCCCCCGCTTGCTTGTGAAAGTTAATTTGCTGCTCAGGGTGACAGCCATGCGCAGGCCAGCGGACCCCGCTCCCACCCAATCTCTGCATCACCTTCCTAGGACAGCCACCTGTCCAAATGCCTGACTCCTCCTTTCCCGAAGGCGGCAGGGGCCTCCTGACAGCTTCCGCCAGGCCTGCTGCACGTGCAAACCTTGGGTAGCTCTCCTGTGGCCATCGTGTCTGCCCACACCAACCAGCCAACACGTCCCCCAAAGAGATGGTGTCATTTAGAACGTTACATGCCGTGGCTCTCATCACTTCATGTTCTTACTGCTGAAGCCGCCAAGACAGAGGGTGCAGGAGAAGAAATGAACAAAATTCTTTGCTGGCCCTTGCATCAGCTTAAAAGCACCCTCCAGGCCTTAGTTTGCTTTGTGCTGTTGTTATTCTCTTACCTCAAATGTCCTGGAGGTAACGAGAGGACAAAAAAGATCTTTGGTCAAACATAAGGGGCTTCCTTTCTCCTCCTGGTCTCCCCATTTTTTTCCTCCTTTCCCCTCCCTGTCAAGTTTCCGAGAGGTTTGCTTCAAAGCCATTGTTAACGTCCGTACCTGCCCCCCTGACCCTACGAATGCCCCATCACGTTGTCAACCACAGTCTTCCGTTTCTAGACAAGTCCAAACGGGATGCAAGTGTTGCTAGGCGCCAGAGTCAGGGGTGGGTAATAGGTATCTTTCTCGGAGAAGGGATTCGGTAATTTATATGGCAGACCTCCCACAGTACGGCTCTTGCCTGCCTACCAGCTAGTGATTTTCAGAGTGACCTCCTCTTGGACCCCATCCCGGGGCTCTACTTAACTGATGGATCTCTGGCCATTGTACCTTGGAGTCCTCCTCACCCTTCACCAACCACGGCCACTGCTCCCCATTTGCCTGAAATAGGACAAAAGAGTGCTGAACTGTTTGACGGACTTTGCCTGCCCGACTAAAGCACCGGTCCCAATCTCTGCATGACAGTTACCTTCCTTCCATATCCATTCTGCCGTAGCAGGACCTAGGACAGATCACGGCCCCTTCCCACCAGAGGAACCCCAGCGTTCTGCCTGAGAGGGGTTAGGATGTAACACCTTCTCCTCAGACGAGGTATGTGTCTCAACTTTTACATCCGGAGTGCCATGGATTGAGCCAGGCGGAAGTGGAGGAATCTCCATGACTCGCCAAAGTTACAGCCCAGAGACGGGTCTTACTCTTGTGTGCGAGACAATATGAAACTCTGCGAGTCTTTCCTCTCACCCCCCATCCTGGCTATGGGACAACACCTAATTCATCACGTCTAAGAAAGGGAGCCCCTTGTAACAAGATACTACCTTTCAGGCCCCTTCTATCCAGGGAGCTGTGCCTTGTGAAAGAACTTTCTTCCATGAGGGGAATGTTCTATATCTGCTCTGTTCAACCCAGCAGCCACTACCCACCCACCCCCCACCCATGGTCGTGGAGCATTAGAAACATAGTTAGTGTGATGGCAGGGGGGAGCCTCAATTTTTAATTTATTTCATTTAAATTAATTTTAATTCAACCAGCTCCTTATGGTTATGGCTATCGCATGGGGCAGCACAGATCCAGAGGTCAGGGCTTCCAGCTGGCCTTCGGTGATGGAGAGTATGCAAGGGGCAAAATGGTCGCCCATGGGCCAGATCCGCCCAGAGACCTATTTTATTTCACCATACAGTGGTTTCGGTGGACTTTTAATTTGACCAACATTTTCAAATGAGGAGACTTCTCATGAAAAAAGCCACACATTCACCTTCTTTTGGAAACCAGAAAGTTCTAGGCAACTCAAGTGTCTGTCTGCAGATGGCCAGGTGGCTGGACCAGGGTAACCGCTGCCCCTGGAGAAGGGGTCTGGGCTCTGCTTGTCTGATCTCCATGCTCCACTGGTCCCCAGGTAGCCTTGATGTAAGGTCTGCTCTGGCCAACGTCACCCAACTTTTTGGATGAGGTTTCACTCCGTCTGTGACTTTGAAGAGCCTTAAATAAGCAGCAGCAGAAAAATATTCACTACAAATTGTTACATCCATTATCCACTTCTCCTGCGAAATCAGTGGGATCCGTCCCATTTTACAGATGAAGAGACTAAGGCTGGGAGTTAAATAATGAAATTGAATAACTGGGCCATAATTAGATAGCCAGAAGTAACATAGCCAACACTGAAACCGGATAAATCTGACTCCTACGCACTCCATCTGTCCACGGGACAAAGTCACTTCCAGGCCATCACGCTTCCGTTACCTTCCAAAAGCACCCCCCCACCCCCACTCCAGTGCCTGTCACATCCCAGTTTCTGGGCCCCTTCTCCAATTTATTTAGGGTGGAAGCGACTGGATCAGTCTTTCTCTCTGTGGCACTGCAGCGTGCCAAAGGCTACAGCTATTCACAAAACCCACGTTCTCCTCTTCCTCTAAGACACACAAGTGCACTACATTTCCCAGCCTCCTTAGCAATTAGATGTGGCAGGGTTCTAGCCAACTGAACGGAGGGGGGAACTATGATGGTCTCTTCTAGAGACACAACTCTCTCTGTGCTCCCCCGAGCTCCTTTCTCCTTCTGGCTGACTGAGATGACGCTCCCTGGACAACCTTGAGAGCTACGTGCTGGCGGTCGAGCCATCAGCAGCCCGAGTCTCCAATGAACTGCGTGGAGCAGGGATCCTGTGCCCATCCCCGCCACCTGATCAGAGACACACACCTTGAACTATCATATGATACAGAAATAAATTTCTCTTGTGCTTGAGCCATTATATGTATTGGGGTTTATTTGTTACGGCAGCAATATTCTTTCTATCTTAACTCCTATCATAATCCTGTTTGGATTTAAAATTTATGAAACACAAACACACACACACGCACACACACACACACACACCCCTCAGTTCCCTCATCTTCTTGACCCCAGAAACCTTGGCCTGCCCTTATCTTTAGCCATTGCTTCTCAGGACTTCATGAAGACTCATCCCCACAGAGCATCGTCAAGGCTGGCTGAGTCACCTTCTCCACGCCCGCTGGATTCCACAGTCCATCACATGACCAACTCTCCACAACAGCAATCCTTCCATTATCCCTCTTACCACGCAATCCCCCAATCCTGGAGCAACCCTAAAACTCTATTCCTGCACCAACGCTGTAGAGAGATGCCGGGGAAAGCTCATACTGCCTTACAGATTGGGACACATCATCTCAGAAAAGCCCTCGATTTAGTCACACCCTCAGCTGTGTGCCTCAGCAGCTGTCATGACCTTAACCATCTCCTGCTGTCATGGACCTCACAGTCTGGCTGGCCAGGCAGATGCTAAACAAGGAGCTACAAATGGAATGAGTACTCCCAGCAGAGATTCGTGTATGCCCATCTTCTCTCCTTGCTAACAATCTCATCGGAAGAGGACAGCCTGTTCAAGGGTTCTTTCTTAATCCACGCTGTGTCCCACCCTCTTCCTCCTCATCCTTTCTGCCACTCGCTCCCTTCAACTTCGAAACACCCCGCAGCCTTTCCCACCCACCTTGGCCCTGTGTTCTCAGCTATTGCCCTGGCACTGCTCTTCCCTCAGCATCAAGCATCAAGGTCTCCACCTCCTCAACTTCAGCTCCCACTTGCCTCTTAGCCACGGCAATCTGGCTCTTCCCCTAGCTGCAATTTTCTTTACCAGAAAGAATTCTGGGAAACAGCCCCCTCCTTGGCAAACCTAAGGAACATTTGGTAATCTTCATCTTAATTGGCCTCCCTGTGATATTTAACATTGTCACCTCTGTTTTCCTTCGGGGTCCCCTCCCTTGCTTCTTTGATGCCTTTCTTCTGGCCCCCCTCATCCCTTTATGCCCCTTCTATCTCAATGTTCATTCTTACCCTATCATAAATATTGATTATCTTTGACATTAGCTTCTATCTGAGCTTCTTTCTCTGCCATGGGTTAATGGTTAACCACTTAAATGGTTCTGACTTTTAAATCTTCATTTCTGAGCCCTCCCAAACTTCATTCATTCATTCATCCAACGAGGATATTTTAAGTGCTTCCTATACGCCAGGGGATAGGGTAATGGAAACAAGGAAACTTACAACCTGCCTCATGGAAGTTACACACTATACACAGGTAAAGAAATACACACAAGATAACTACAGATTGTGCTAAGCGCTATCAATGACATAAACAGAGGATAGAAAGATGGGAGACTATTTAGATATGGTGGTCTGGGAAGGTCTTTCTGGCCAGTCGACATTTCAGCGGGGATTTAGACCCCAGAGCAAAAAATCAGGTCTTTGCCTCTGGAAGGAAAATCCTGGACTTGGCCTCAGGCAGCAGAGGTCAAGACTTGGACCCCACAGGGCGAAGTCAAAACACGTTGACTGGGAACTGAGTTTAAGACTTCATATCTAGAAGGAGGTATCAGGGCTTCATCACTGGCAGCAAAGTTTCAAAATCATTCTGCGAATTGAAAGTGATGACTCAGGCCAACTCTGAAAAGAAGTCAACTGTGCAGTCACCTGGGAGAAGAGAGTTCACACCAGAGAGCACAAAAGAGTGGACAAACTCTGAGGTTAGGATTAGGTGGTCTGTTTTCAGAACAGGACGGAATCAGGCGTGACTGGAAACCCGTGAGCACAAGAGAGAGACCAAAAGAAGTGTGGCAGTATGAAGACATTGCCACAAGTCTTCAATATCCTCCTATTGTGGGTGGGGTCCGTGGGTCCTTTCCTTTAACCTGGGTGGGATTGTGATTGCTTTGACCAAAAGGAGTACGTGAGAAGAGATGCTCTTTGTTTTCCAAGTAACAGGTCATAATATACTGTGTTCTGAGTTCCGAGCCACCACATAAGGAACCCAACTACCTTGAGGCAACCATGATGCAAAGAAGCACAAGCCATGGAGAGGTCAATGTGGGAATTCCAATGGACAGTCCCAGCCGAGCTCCACTTCCCTGCCATCATTGCCAACGTGCCAGATGATTCCATCCCCGGTTGTTCAAGTCACTCCAAGCCATTCAAGTTTTCCCGGATGAGTCCCCAGACATGGTGGCATAGAGACAATCCATCCCTCCTCTCCTGTGTCCAAATTCCCAGCCCATGGAATCCATGCACGTAATAAAACCACTGTTGGCTTTTTCCACCACATTTTGGGGTAGTTTGCCATGCAGCGGCAGTATCTACCTCGTACAACTGAAATGAAAGCAGTGGGGGGGGGCTACACGTGGAGGACTTCCTAGGCCACATAAATTAATTGAGATTTTATGCTACACTTGAAAGCATTCGAGGGTTTTAATCAGGGAGCAACAAGATCTAATTCCTACTTTCTATAGATCGTTCCGGCTGCAGTAAGCTAAGAAGATTGTTGGGACGCCGTCTATAGGACGCACGAAGCTGCTCGTGGCGGAGAGTAAGTGGAGGCAGGTAACGCTGAGAAAAGCCGGCGGGTAAGTCAGGTAAGGTTAATATTAACCGTGACCACGTCTTCAGTAATTACTGTGGCTGGCACCGCTCTTTACATGTGTAAAGTACTTTACATGTGTCAAGGCGGGTTAATCTTCCTTAATACGTACGTGTAATCCCCACCACAAAAAACCCTGTGAAGCGGGGGAAAACAGAGAGAGATTACGGGACTTTCTCCAGGACACAAGTGGAGAAAGTGGCCGAGCCAAGAATCAAGCCTCTGCAGTCTGATCAGAGTCTACGTCCCTTCTCACTGCCACTGGCAACAGGAATCATGGCTGGATTGCACGTAGGTAGGTGTAGGAAAAATCTCAAGTGTGAATCCTAGATCTGAGGCCTGCCTCTAGGTGAATATAAGGCCGGTCGATATAAGGCCAGGCCAGGAGCAGGGTGATGTGGGGGCCTAAGAATGTGGGGCTGGTCAACGTTTGCATGGGAGTGCGGTGGGAGGGATTTCCATTTGAAGCATGGTGATTTGAGATGTCTTTTAGATTCCAAAGTGGAAACAATAAAGTGCCCAGGTGAGATGCCAGGGCTTAGGTCATTTATTTACGAGTCCTTGGCCCATGGGTGGTTATTGCCATAAACTGTGTCCTCCCGATGTTTGTATATTGAATCCTAATCCCCAGTGTGGTGGTGTTAGAAGGTGGGGGCCTTTGGGCGTTGATTACATCAAGGGGCAGAGCCCTCACGAACAGGATTAGCGCCCTTATAAAAGAGGCCCCAGAGGGCACCTTTCTCTTCTACCGTGTGAGGACACAGTGAAAAGAGCTGTCCATGAACCAGGAAGTAGCCTCTCTCCGCACACTGATCTGCGGGTGCCTTGATCTTGGATTTCCCGGCCGCCAGAACAATGAGAAATAAATGTCTGTTATTGATAAGCCACCCAGTCCGTGGTATCTCCTATTAGAGCGGCCTGAACGAACTAGGACGGTAATTAAAGGCAGAGGACACTCTGAGACCAGGCAGGGAGAAAGTGACCATGCACAGAAAGAGCGCCCAGCTCCGATATTTCCAATGCGATTAGGAAAAGATCTGCCTGGGAAGACTCCAAAGGAGCGGCCGGATAGACGGGCAGGAGGGCGTGTGGTGTGATGGGCACCGAGGGAGGAGAGTCTTTCAGGAAAGTAGGAATGACTACGGCTGCCAAGAGGCCAACAGACTATCCCCCTGGGCCCTCTGGCGCATCACATCAGAAACACTGAGTGATGAAGGCCCGGATGAACCTTTCTGCTTGTTGTGGGCAGGCAGCCGTGAGATCACAGACGTCACAGCAATGGGATAGCATAAGGTGCCATTAGTATACAAAGACGACTGCTCTCTCCCCTTCTCTGGGAGACTCCAGTTCAAGTTCAAATTCCTCTTTCGACCTGGAGGCCCCACCCATATAATTAGTGATGTCCTTTCCTTTCTGGTGGGAAACAAGGAGGATCAACAAATGTAACTCCTGCCAATTATATTTACGTGGATCACACAGAGGCCCACAGGCACCTTTACCAAAAAGGTAAATTATACAGGATCTCTCCGCACCCAGAAAGTATGGCTGCTTACTTTGTTCATGCTTCTATTAAAGAGCAGAGAGGAACCTGCCCTGAGCGACATTATCGGGTGTCACCGAGACATTCTCGGGTGTCTGCTCCAGGGAGGGGAAGTCCCCCTATGCCTTCCCTGACCAGTTCTCACTGAGTCCACCCTACAGAGACTGGTTGTGAGCTGTGGACACACTCACTAACGTCCATCTTCAAAATCAAGTAAACGGACACGCAGAACTTCTCAGATTTTCGGCCTGAAGTTCATTTCACCAGCAGAGGGCTGCAATCACTGTGAATAAAATCTAAGCGTTGTTTTATTTTTTTTTTATTATTTTTTTTAACGTTTATTTATTTTTGAGACAGAGAGAGACAGAGCATGAATGGGGCAGGGTCAGAGAGAGGGAGACACAGAATCCGAAACAGGCTCCAGGCTCTGAGCCATCAGCCCAGAGCCCGACGCGGGGCTCGAACTCACGGACCGCGAGATCGTGACCTGAGCCGAAGTTGGCCGCTTAACCGACTGAGCCACCCAGGCGCCCCTCTAAGTGTTGTTTTAAATAGTGAATAAAGTGGGCAAAGCCTTTGAAGGGGCTCTGTTTTTAAGTGGTCTGAGGTTTGTTTCTTGCTCGTTTGTAAGGAATCCAAATGAGGCCCGGCCTGGCGAACGGAAACACACCCGGTTTTGTGGAAGTTCTAAAACCCATGCCAGAGGTCAGTCAGGATTACCTGCCAAGACCATCAAGCATGGCGGGGTCTGCTCTGTGATGCATAAGGACACCTGGTCTTTAGCTGAGCCAACTCTATTATGCTATTGACAGAGTGCCTCTTATGGACTCCCAGTAGGGGGCGGAATGTGAGGCAGGAGGAGGAGAATCACCCCGTGGGATGTTTCAACCCATCACCGAGTGATTACTGCACCGTCCTGGACCGCTGCACTCCCAGGGCTCTCCTCCCCGCGTCTCTGACCTCCTTTTGGAACTTTCTCGACTTACAGGAGCCAGAGCATAAAAGAACTAGTGGCGGGTAGAGGGAAATTTGTGAAGCCTGACACCAAAGCTAGAAACCATAAAGGAGAAGATTCACAGAAATGTCTCAATATCCTACATAAAAGTAAAAGGCAGGTGACAAACTATGAAATCAGCATTTGGAACCCGTGACCGTAAAGAATTAAGATGCTTCTTTAATTCTTTACAAATCAGTAAGAGAAAGATGAACATTCCAGTATATTTAAACACGAAACTAAATTCATATTCATAAAAGAAGAAGCATTCATAAAAGAAGAAACAAAAAGGAACACAAAGGAAAATGTTTAACTTTACTATTATTCAGAAAAGGACGATTTTTCTTAAAAAATAAGATGTCAGGGGTGGCTGGGTGGCTGAATGGGTTAAGCATTCGACTCTTGGTTTCGGCTCAGGTCATGATTTCCTGGTCCGTGGTTCGAGCCCCACGCTGTAGGCTCTCAGTGCGGAAACTGCTTGGGACCCTCTCTCTCTCTCTGTCTCTCTGTCTCTCTGTCTCTCTCTCTGCTCTCTCTCTCCCTCTCAGAAATAAATAAACATTAAAAAAAAAATAAGATCTCATAATTTAGCCATCAAGTAAATGAACCTAAACAGATTGGTAACATTCAGTTTTGACCAAAATCTGAAGAAATGAGTCCTTTCATTTCCTTCACAGAAGGGTACACTGGGACCATCTTTATGGAGGGAAATAACAAGTAAAATATTTCATGTGCGTATCCCTTGATACAAATCGGTTCCTTTCCTAGAAACATATCGGAAGGAAATGATTGGCAAACAGGCATGTTGACAGATTTCCTCACACTACTATTAGAAACAGTAAAAAGGTAGCAACAATGGAGACTTGTTTCAATTCATGATACATCCAACCAGGCAACTGTTAATTTTTTTTAACATGTGCAACATATTATTAAGTGGAAAGAGTAAGTTACAAAACACTTTCTATAATATAATCCCATTTACTTACATATATATATATATATATATATATATATATTTTTTTTTTTTTTTTTTTTTTTTTGAGAGAGAGAGAGAGCAAGGGTGTGCATGCAAGTGGGAGAGAGCATTTCAAAGTCAAATCTAAATTTCTCTTGTATTAACCTCTGCTGAGGCCACATTACTGCCTGTCTCCCAAACGGGCTGTGGCCCATATATTCATCTAGCAGAAAACTGTAGACCAGTGTTTTGCAAACATTTGACCAAGATTATTAGTAAAACAATACATTTTGACATCATGACCTGGCTTACGCATGTCTGTACAACTAAAATAAAACAAAATATTTTCTTTCTTAAAAACTGACCATGGTGATCTCAACCACCCATTAGCCCCAACTAATAGATGTTTAGATGGCTATAATGAAGAATAATCGGCACAACATCACTGTAAGTCCCTTTCCCTGACTTTTAGCAAAACTTGGTGTCAGGTGTTTAGAGGGTAAGTCTATATTTACATTTTGTCTTCACAACTCATGTGCCACAGAGCTTGTGTGTCCACTTCTCAGGTGGCCAATGTTCAAAACTGGAGAAAACCCATGGTCTTTTGAGACTCTGGTCCTTTGAGGCCATGTAGCAGGCAACTATTGCAAAGCTCACCGTGTCCCAGGACCTGGACTTCACGGAATCCTCAAACCACCCCCTCTCTAGGCAAGCTCAACCATCAGGATGGAGCCTTAGGACTGCACAGAGCATGGTCAGCAGGTACCGGTCCTACCCAGTAACTGTAAGAGATCAAATCTGACTTGGAGCTCAAGACAGATCACTTAGATACCTGCAACCCCACATCTAAGCAACGGATAACTCATACTCCCAAGAACAAAGACTTTGCATCAGATGAGAGCTATCTGTCTACCCTGACCTCTGCTTTTCATGAGGGACACTGCAATTATCTTCCTCCCCCAGCCTACTCAACAAATAATGTACCAAGCATTCCACTTGGCCCTGGGCATGTAAAGACAGACAAGGTCCATATTATCCAGGAACTTACAGACTACAAAAGGAAATAGACAATTAGATGATCACACTAATGAAGCGAGAAGGTAAGATTACAAACTAAAAAAGGGCATTGAAGGAATGAGCAAATGTGTGTTTTGAAAATATCTGCAGTGTGGAGAATGGGGTACAAGAGACTCAGGCCAGACAAAGAGAGAGGAGATCCTAGGCTATCATGGGATGCCCAGGGAAGGCAGAGGGCAGCTGGACCCGTGCTGCCTAGTGGAAGGAGATCCAGACTGGTTCTAGTCCTGCCTATGTCAGAGATTAACATGTTGACCTTGGGCAGCAACACCTTTCTGAACCCCAGGCTTGTATTTGTCAAGTGCCAATTTCACAAGGCACTATAATAGGAAAAAAAGCCCTGAAAATTACAAAATGCTACATATTGACATAAGAAGCCATATTCTTTATGGTAGGCAGACTTCTAGGATGCCCCCCCCAGTAGCCCCCTCCTTCTGATATCCACACCTTTATATGATCTCATAACTGTTCCAGACTGAAGGATATTAAAGGGATAAAAACTAAGTATAAATCTTAACTTAGATGTTACACCCAAAAAAGGACATGATTAGATAATTGGCAAAATTTTAATAGCATCTGAAGATTAGATGGTAGTGCTATATCAATGTTAATTTTCCAATTTTGATAGTTATATTTGGTTATGGAGGAGAGTGTCCTTGCCTTTTATTAAAGTATGTTTATAAAGTATTAAGGAGTAATGGGCATTATATTTTTAACTTTCAAGTAATTCAGAAAAAAAATATACATAGTAGTGTGTGTGTGTGTGTGTGTGTGCATTTAAAGAAGAGAAAGAAAGAATAAGGCAGATGTAAAATGTGAACAATTTAGAGAAACTGGATAAAATTATACAGATATTCTGTACTATTTTTGCACCGTTTCTTAAAATTTTAAATTACTTCAAAATATAGTTTAAAAATAGGCTTAAAAGCAGATGTTGGAAAAAAAGGAGAAGTTGGTTTTTATGAGATACTGTACAAATGACAGTAAAGACTGGGTACAGCTATAATAAAAACTAACAAAACACTTGGAGTTAGGGACCCCATGCTGAAACCTCCTACAGCTGCACTTGCCTTGACTCGACAGAGCTGGGGCAACCGGCCCCAATCAGGCTCCGCTAAATCAGAAGGGAAAAGCCAACCCCCGCCCCTCCCACCCCCCGCTTCTCCCGGAACTCTCGATTTTGCCCTAATTATCCAAATATTTAGGCAGTCGTGAGGAAACTATTGCCCAATCACCTCTGTAAGAATTAGTTTTAGCTCCCACAGCCCATAAACATAAATGTAGCTGTAAACAAATCTATTTATGCCACTGAACCAAAAATAAATTTTTAAAATTTTCTATAAAATGCGTATGTTCTTATTACCTACGTAATCTTCCTTTGCATGCCTGTCAGCTCTCAAGGGACATCCGGTTCAATACGCATTTTCTCATGCGTTACCGGAGTCCTCTGAGTAGTCTAAGTCATTCCTCCGTTGCCTTTCCTGTCAATAAATGTGCATCCAGAATCTTTACCATTTCTCTATGACGTGCGAATGCTTCTCTTGTTTCTGTTTTGCCTCTTTTAGACTTTTCTTTCCAGATTCTTCTTTGTCCAAACACAATTCACTGCCCTTCGTGAATCCACGACTCACGTCCTGCCCACCTAATAATTCACCTTTTCGAAGCATGGTTCCAACAGAGAACTTACCGTTCAGATGAAAGAAACCTATCTGAACTCGTAAGAATAGCATTGCGTGTTAACGTCAAGTCTCTGTTCTGGTTGAAGTGGCATTGTGGACGGTGGCTGTGTCCTGGCACGTTTGTTTCAAGTCAATGTCAACAAATTAACAATCTCATCTTGACCAGCCTATCTAAGTAAACAACTAGTACGTTCCAATTCGGAATATTGTTCTACATGACCCCTACGCTGAAAAAAATCCAAATTCTCAGTATTCAATTGTGCATGAACAGGCCTGAAACACGTCATGTTTCTCTTTGTTGCTGTTGTTTTCTACGACAACTGCCACACTTAGCTCCTATGAAATGAATTCAGTCTTCAGACTAGAGCAGGAAAAGTCCATGCAATATCAGAGGTAATAGTTTGGTTTTTAGTATGTGCCAACTCACGCTCTAAAATCTGTATATGCCTTACACATTTAATCCCCCGAAACAAATCTAATGTCATGGATAGAATATTTATGTCCCCTCAAAATTCATATTTTGAAATCTTAAGCCCGAGTGTGATGATATCTGGAGGTTGGGCCTTTTGGGAGGGGATTAGGTCATGAAGGTGGAATTCTAATTGAATCGGGTTAGTTAATGCCCTTATCAGAGGAGGCCAGAGAGCTGGCTCTCTCTCTCTCTCTCTCTCTTCCCACCATGTGACGATACATGGAGAAGCTAACTGCCTACAATTTGGAAGAGGGCTCTCACGAAAACCTGTCCAAGCCAACACCCTGATCTCAGACTTCCAGCTTCTCAAACTGAGAAATAAATGTTTGCTGCTTAAGCCTCCCAGTCTATATTTCTGATAGCAGCCCAAACAAATTAAGACACCAAAAGACTTAGACGGTGCTCTTACCTTCATTTAAGCAACAAGGAGACAGTCACAAAAATACCATTGCCAGATAAAACACAGGATGCCCAGTTAAATTTGGATTTCAAATAAAACAATGAATGATATTTTTAGTGTAACTATGTCCCATGAAATATTTGGGACATACTTACACTAAACAAGGTAATAAATTATTTGACGTTTATCTGAAATTCAAATTTAACTGGGTATCCTATATTTTTACTTATGGAAACTAGCAACTCTGCATGGAAAGAAGCAGCAGATTGGTCAAGGTCATACAGTTGGTAAGCAGTAGCAACTGCTAACATGAAACCAGATAGCTGACTCCAGAGCTTACACTTTTCCCTCAGAAATCTTTGTAAAGATTAAATAAGATAGTCAACATAAATGGCTTAGCATGGAGTCTGACACCCAGTAAGGATTAGAATACAGTTGTTAATAATAATACTAATAAGCAGTATTGTCGCTGCTGTCATTGTTATTAGTCTTAAGATTTTCAACTCCAAAGCATACTGTCAAGAAAGTGAAAAGACAACCATACAACGGGAGAAAATATTTGCAAATCCTGTATCTTATAAGGGACTAGTACCCAGAATATATAAAGAACTCCTACAACTACAACAACAAAAAAACAAACAACTCAAGTTTTAAAATGGCAAAGGACCTGAAAAGACATTTCTCAAAAGAAGCTATCCAAATGGCCAACAAGCACATGAAGAAATGTTCAACATTACGAGTCATTAAGGAAATGTAGTCAAACCACAATAAGATGCCCCTTCATACCCGCTAGGATACCTATAATCAAAAAGACAGTAACAAGTGTTAGTGAGGATGTAGAGAAATTGGAACCCTCATACAGTTTCCATACTGCGGAAAACAGTTTGGCAGTTCCTTACAAAGTTAAACATATAGTTAAATTCCACTCCTGAATATATACCTTAGAAAATTGAAAACATATGTCCACACAAAAACTTACACATAGGTATTCACAGTAGCGTTATTCAGAATAGCCAAAAAGTAGAAACAATGCAAGTATCTGTCAGCTGATGAATGGATAAAGAAAAAGCGGTATATCCATACAATGAAATATCATTCAGCCAAGAAAAGGATAAAGTACCAACACATATTACAACATGGATGAATCTTGAAAACATTATACAGAGTGTCTTAGTCGGGGCTGCTATAACAGAATGCCATGGACTTAAGTACATTTATTTCTTACAGTTCTAGAGACTAGAATTCCAAAATCAGGGTAGCAGCATGGTCAAGTTCTGATGAAAGTCCTCTGATGAAAGTAGACAGCCATCTACTCAACATATCCTCACGTGGTAGAGAGAAAAAGAGAGAGAGAGAGGATAGCTCTCTTTATCTTATCATAAGGGCACTAATTCCATCATGGGGGCTCCACCCTCATGACCTAATTACCTCTTAAAGGCATTACCCCCTACTACAATCCTAATGGTGGCTAAGGATTCAACATATAAATTTGTAGGGGGACACAAACATGCAATCTACAAAACCAAAAGAGAGAAGCAAGTCACAGAAGGCTTCTTATTATAAGACTTCATTTCTATGAAGCGTCCAGAATAGGCAAATCAGTAGAGACAGAAAACAAATTGGTGGTTTCCAGGAGCTGGGGGTGGAGGAAATAGAGAGTAAGTGTGTAAGTGCTTTCCTTTTGAGGTGATGAAAATGCCTTGAAAGTAGCTCACGTGATGGCTGTATAACTTGCGAAGAAACTGAAATCACTGAATCATACATTTTAAAGAGGTGAAACTCTATGGTGTGTGAATTCTATCTCAATAAAAAGTGTCTTTACCAAAACTCACTCTTCTCCTGACATGCACCCTGGCCTCGCTTGCGCTTGAAGATATTCTCCCTTCCTCTTTGACTTAAAAACCAAACACACCAGACATCTTCACCCCCATCCCTGGCCACACAGCCTCTTTCCGACTGTAGAGAGAGCCCTGATCATCCACAAGCAACCACATCCATCCTTGAACTTGAAGCCAATCCGTCCTTCTTAACCACTGAGGCTTTCCTCTCACTACCCAAATGTGATCAGGGTTCCCCACTGTACCAAAAACAAATGAACTTACAAACACACAAGGGCCCTCCCCATGCCTGCCTCCCCAGCGAACTACTTGTCTCCCCTAAGGACATCAAGATGAGAGCCCCCTACCCGGTCCCACCATCTCACCTCCCAATCTCCCCCACCTCACAGCACACAGCGGCTGCGACCCACCCTGCACCACCCTCCCCTGTTTGTTCTAAGATCCAGAGGCTAACAGCCAACCTGTGGTGTCCTTTCAGGTTTCATCCTATTTCATTGTAGTCTGCCATTGACACTGCTGACCTTCTGAATTTTGCACCGTCTGAAATTTCTTTCTCTCCCCTCCCTATCTTGACTTTCAGATATTAAATAAAATACAAGAGCCATTTATTAAGTACCTGGTGATACCAGGCACTATACTTCCACCAGTCTTCTGGGTTAATCTGAACGATGCTATGGAATAAGGGTTGAGACAGTTAAAAGAGAACTGTTTCTATTTTGCATATATGCAGATTAGTGACTCTGAGGCCCAAAATGACACAACTGACTCATCTCCAGCTCTGGATGGCTCCAGGATCAGTGCTCCACGTCCCATGAGACCACACTTCTCTGCTATTTGTCCTACTCCTCCGGCTGCTGCCAGAGATTAAAAAATCTCGTTTGGTCATTTTGCCCCCAGGCTCTCCCACATCTAACAAATTCTTCACCCTCGTGCTAGAACAATCTTTTCACAACAGACGTCGAAGGATGCCATTCCTGCTAAGAACCCTCCAGGAGAGTTCCGTCAGACCTTCAAAGAACAGGTAAACCTAATGTTATTGAAACCATCCCGAGGGTGCCTGGGTGGCTCAGTCGGTTAAGCATCCCACTTCCGCTCAGGTCACGATCTCGCGACTCACGAGTTCGAGCCGTGCGTCGGGCTGTGCTGACAGCTCAGAGCCTGGAGCCTACTTTGGACTCTGTGTGTCTCTCTCTCCGCCCCTCCCCTGCTCATGCTCGGTCTCTCTCTCTCTCAAAAGCAAGTAAAAACATTTTTAAAAATGTAAACCATTCCAGAGCAGTAGGAGGAAAAGTTTCTTATTTCTACAAGCCCAGGAAAGTATTTTAAGTTTTTATTTAAATTCCAATTAATTAACATACAGTGTAATAAGAGTTTCACGTGCACACTGTAGTGATTCAACACTTCCATACAATACCTGGTGCTTATCAAGACAAGTGCAGTCCCCAATTCCCATCACCCATTTCACCCATCTGCCCACCTACTTCCCCCCTGGTAACCATCAGTTTGTTCTCAATAGTTAAGAGTCTGTTTCTTGGTTTGCCTCGTTCTCTCTCTCTTGTTTCCCCTTTGCTCTTTGTTGTTGTTGTTTCTTCAATTCCACATATGAGCGAAATCATAGGGTGCTTGTCTTTCTCCAACCAACTTATTTCACTTAGCATTATACTTTCTAGCTCAACCCATGTCATCACAAGTGGCAAGAATTCATTCTTTCTTATGGCTGATAAATATTCCATTCTTAACGGCTGAGTAATCTTCTCTGTCCATTCATCACTCAATGGACACTTGGGCTGTTTCCCTAATTTGGCTATTGCGGATGATTCTGCTATTAAACATCAGGGTGCATGTATCCCTCTGAATTAGACTTTTTGTAAATACCTAGTAGTGCGATAGCTGGATCCTAGGTAGTTCTATTTTTAACTTTTTGAGGCCCCTGCGTACTGTTTTCCAGAGTAGATACACCAGATTTAGCTATTCTGATGAGGTGATATCTCATTGTAGATTTTTAAAAGGATTTTATTTTTTTTAATGTTTCTTTATTTTTGAGAGAGAGAGAGAGAGAGAGAGAGAGCATGAGCAGGGGAGGGACAGAGAAAGAGATGGAGACAGAATTTGAAGCAGGCTCCAGGCTCTGAGCTGTCAGCGCAGAACCCGACGCGGGGCTCAAACTCACAAGCCGCGAGATCATGACCCGAGCTGAAGTCCGATGCTCAACTGACTGAGCCACCCAGGCATCCCTTAAATATTTTAAGTAACCTTTACACCAAATGTGGGGCTTGAACTTACGACCCTGAGATTAAGAGCCACGTGCCCCACTGACTTCATCAGCCAGGTGCCCCTCATTGTAGTTTTAATTTGCATCGCCTTGATAAGTGATGTTGAGCATCTTTTTATGTGTTTTTTGGCCATCTGTATGTCCTTTTTGTAAAAATGTCTATTCATATCTGCTGTCCATTTTTTAAATAAATTAAAATTAAATTTTTAAATAAGTTAAGAATAAATTTTATTTCATTAAAAATAAAATTTTTAATTTGGTTTTTGGATGTTAAGTTTTATAAGTTTATATTTTGGATACTAAGCCTTTATCGGATATGTCATTTGCAAGTATCTTCTCCCCTTCCGTTGGTTGCCTTTTGGCAATTAGTGTCACTAATCTTCCTCGTTTCCTTCACTGTGCAGAAACTTTTTATTTAGATGTAGTCCCAATAGTTTATTTTTGCTTTCCTTTCCCTTACCTCAGGAGACAAATCTAGAATGAAGTTGCTATAGCCGATGCCAAAGAAGTTATTTGCCTGTGTGCTCTTCTAGGGTTTTTATGGTTTCAGGTCTCATATTTAGGTCTTTCATCCATTTTCAATTTACTTTTGTGTATGGTGTAAGAAAGTGGTCCAGTTTCATTCATTTCCATGCAGCGTCTAGTTTTCCCAACACTATTTGTTGAAGAGACTGTCTTTTTCCCATTGGATAGTCTTTCCTGCTTTGTCAAAGTTTAATTGACCATATAATTGTGGGTTCATTTCTGGGTCTTCTATTCTGGTTCCATTGATCTTTGTGTCTATTTCATGCTGGTACCATATTGTTTTGATCACTACGGCTTTGTAATATAACTTGAAGTCCAACATTGTGATGCCTTCAGCTTTGCTTTTCTTTTTCAAGATTGCTTTGGCTATTTGGGGTCTTTTGTGGTTCTATACACATTTTATGGGTTTGTTCTAGCCCTGTGAAAAATGCTGTTGGTATTTTGATAAGGCTTGCATTACATGTGGAGATTGCTTTGGGTAGTATAGACATTTTAACAACATTCATTCTTCTAATCCATGAGCATGGAATGTTTTTCCATTTCTTTGTGTCCTCTTCAATATCCTTCCTCAGTGTTTTACAGTTTTCACAGTATAAGCCTTTCATTTCTTTGGTTAGGTTTATCCCTGGGTATCTTACTATACTTGGTGCAATTGCAAATGGGATTGATTTCTTAATTTCTCTTTCTGCTGCTTCATTATTGGTGTGTAGAAATGCAACAGATTTCTGTATGTTGATTTGTATCCTCAGACTCTACTGAATTCATTTCAGTTCTGGCAGTTCTTGGGTGGAGTCTTTCAGGTTTTCTATACATAGTATCACATCACCTGCAAATAGTGAAAGTTTGATTTCTTCCTTGCCAATTTGGATGCTTTTATTTCTTTTTGTTGTCTGACTGCTGAGGCTAGGACTTCCAGTCCTCTGTTGAACAAAAGTGGTGAGAGTGGACATTCCGGTCTTGTTCCTGAACGTAGAGGAAAAGCTCTCAGTATTTCCCCATTTAGGATGATTTTAGCTGATATTAGGTTTTTCATAGATGGCCTTTATTATATTGAGGTATAGTCCCACTAAAACTACTTTGTTGAGGGTTTTTATCATGAATGGTTGTTTACATTGTCAAGTGTTTTTTCTGCATCTATTGAAATGATCCCATGGTTCTTATCCTGTCTTTTATTAATGTGATGTATCACGTTGATTGATTTGTAAGTATCGAACCGCACTTGCAGCCCAGTAATAAATCCCACTTGATCGCAATGAATGATTTTTTAAATCTGTGGTTGGATTCAGTTTGCTAGTATTTTGTTGAGGAGTTTTGCATCTGTATTTATCAGAAAGATTGGCCTGTAGTTCTCCTTTTTATGATGCCTTTATCTGGTTTGGGTATAAGGTAATGCGGGCCAGACAGAATAAATTTGGAAATTTTCCTTCCCTTTCTATTTTTTTTGGAATAGTTTGAGAAGAGTAGGTATTAACTCTTCTTTAAGTGTTCGGTAGAATTCACCTGTGAAGCCATCTGGTCCTTGACTTCTGTTTGTTGGGAGTTTTTTGATTATTGATTTAATTTTATTTTATTTATTTATTTTTTTTTTTTTTGCTGATTATCAGTCTGTTCATGTTTCCTATTTCTTCTTGTTTCAGTTTTGGTCATTTATATGTTTCTACGAATTTATCCATTGTTTTCCAGATTGCCCAATATTTTGGCATATAGTTTTTCATATGACTCTCTTATAATTGTTTGTATTTCTGTGGTGTGGGTTATTTCTCCTCTCTCATTTGTGATTATGTTTATTTGGGTCCTTTCTTTTTTCTTTTTGATTTTTTTTTTAATTTTTTTTTTTTAACGTTTATTTATTTTTGAGACAGAGAGAGACAGAGCATGAACGGGGAAGGGGCAGAGAGAGAGGGAGACACAGAACCGGAAGCAGGCTCCAGGCTCCGAGCCATCAGCCCAGAGCCCGACGCGGGGCTCGAACTCGCGGACCGCGAGATCGTGACCTGAGCGAAATCCGACGCTTAACCGACTGAGCCACCCAGGCGCCCCTCTTTTTTCTTTTTGATAAAGCATAACATTGTAACAGCAAAACTTGGTAGAAAGCCAATATAAGAAAAAAGAAACTACAACCACACCACTCAAAATATAGGGGGAAAAAAACTGAAATACCACCATTAGCATCCCTTCCCCAAACTATAGAAGACAAAGATTTTAGCATGACATCCTCAGCTTCCACAAGGTGGCCTCAACATCCTTTGGCAGCTTCATTTCCTACCGGTTCCCTTTCCTTCTCTGTCCCCTTTCAACTTTCACTTTTCAGCCAGCAGAGTATTCCTCACAACACATTCCCTCAATTCCATGATATTGCTTATCCTCTTTGTTCTGCCTGATCTGGCCCCTTTCTCTTCATGATGAAAAGTCCTACTCGTACAACACCAACCTCCAAAACCATATCCTCTATGCAGAAAGCCTTGTCCCTACTATATCTCTGTCCATCTACCCGTTCAATTCACCCAATAAAAATGTATTGAGTACATCTCTATCCCAGGCACGGGGGATTCAAAAGTTCAAGGACACATGGCTTTGGCTGTCAAGAAGTTTATAATCTAGGGGAGGAAGACCAACATTAGGCAAGTAAATAATATCAGCTAACATTTATGTAGACTTTCTTTATACCAGGCACTGTTTTTAAGAACTTAATATATGCACAACATTCTAAGAAAGGGACTATTATTAGGTTAATAGATAAAAGAACCAAAACACAGGACTGTTGGGTATCTTCTCTCTCTCTAGATCATGCAGTAGGAAAATGGCGGAAACAGGATTTGAACTCAGATGGTCTGGTTCTGAAGTCCATATTCTAACTCCTCTGCATACCTTTATTCCAGTGGCTATTAAGGAACTAAACAGAGATATGACAGAATATCTCTGGGGCAGAGAGAGGAAATATCACTTAAATGTTATGCTGTCCAAAAAATGAACTATTGGGACCTCATCAAGATAAAAGGCTCTGCACAGCAAAAGAAACAATCAGCAAAACTAAAAGGCAACCAATGGAATGGGAGAAGATATTTGTAAATAACATATCTGATAAAGGGCTAATATCCAAAATCTATAAAGAACTTATCAATCTCAACACCCAAAGAACAAATAATCCAGTGAAGAAATGGACAAAAGACATGAATAAACACTCTTCCAAAGAAGACATCCAGATGGCTAACAGACACATGAAAAAAGGCTCAACATCACTCATCATCAGGGAAATACAAATTAAAGCTACAACGAGTGGTGTCAGTGGTTCTGACACCAGTCAGAATGGCTAAAATTAACAACTCAGGCAACAACAGACGTTGGTGAGGATGCGGAGAAAGAGAATCTCTTTTGCGTTGTTGGTGGGAATGCAAGGTGGTGCAGCCACTCTGGAAAACAACATTGAGGTTCTTCAAAAAATTAGAAATAGAACTACCCGATGACCCAACAATTGCACTACTAGGTATTTACCCAAGGCATCCAGGAGTGCTGTTTCAAAGGGGCACATGCACTCCGATGTTTATAATCAGTGCCATCAACAATACCCAAAGTATGGAAAGAACCCAAATGCTCATCAACAGTTGCATGGATAAAGGAGATGTGGTATATATATATATATACAATGGAGTATTACTCAGCAACCTAAAAGAATGAAATCTTGCCATTTGCAACTATGTGGATGGAACTAGAGGGTATTATGCTGAGTGAAATTAGTCGGTCAGAGAAAGACAAATCTCGTATGACTTCACTCATATGAGGAATTGAAGACACAAAGCAGATGAACATAAGGGAAAGGAAGCAAAAATGATATAAAAACGAGGAGGGGGACAAAACATAAGAGACACTTAAATACAGAGAACAAACTGCAGGTTGCTGGAAGGGTTGTGGGAGGGGGATAGGCTAAGTGGGTAAGGGGCATTAAGGAGGACACTTGTTGGGATGAGCACCGGGTGTTATGCATAGCGGGTGAATCACTGGAATCTACTCCTGAAATCATTATTGCGCTATATGCTAACTAACTTGGATGTAAATTTAAAAACAAATAAAATTTAAAAAAACAGAAAATAAAAAATAAATTAAAACACTTTTTTTAAATAAAGGTTATGCTATCCAATATACCTTCCACTGGCCAGTGCAGCTCTTGACCACTAGAAATGTGGCTAGTCTAGGGGTGCCTGGGTGGCTCAGTCAGTTAAGCGGCCGACTTCGGCTCAGGTCACAATCTCGCGGTCCGTGAGTTCGAGCCCCACGTCAGGCTCTGTGCTGACGACTCAGAGCCTGGAGCCTGTTTCGGATTCTGTGTCTCCCTCTCTCTGACCCTCCCCCGTTCATGCTCTGTCTCTCTCTGTCTTAAAAATAAATAAACGTTAAAAAAAAAATTAAAAAAAAAAAAAAGAAATGTGGCTAGTCTGGACTGAGATGTGTAAGTAGCTGTAAGTATAAATGAGATACACACCAGATTTTAAAGACTTGGTATGAAGAGAGAGCAACAAGACAACCAAATAACACATCCTTCACTTGTGTACCCTCCACAACAATTTAGCATCTTTCTACAGACAGAAGTGCCTTTGTGGGAGCTATGCGTTCCAGCACCATGTGTGGAGGGATCCAGAAGTAGCCTTGCCCTCCTGTGTGTTGGGTAACAGGCACACAGACCTCAGTCCCAGCTGTGGACTCTCCACTGGCCCATCAACCAACTCCAGTCCCTCGCAGCCCTGGGCCGGGAGCCCCCTGGAGAACACAGTCTTAGACAATCACTCACGGATAAGAGAGCCTTTGTGGAAGCTCAGGTTTCCAGCAGAGAAGGCCCAGCACGCCACTGGAGAAAAAAACAACCCCATGCACTGGATGCATTAGCGTGGTAAGAGAAACAGTTGGACTTTACCCACATCACACCTCCCCCAGGACAGCAGAGCTCATTGCCATGAGTCCCTCTTGGACCGTGATTTCTCCCACGGAGAAAACTTAGAACACGTGAGTAAGCACCCAGCTTCCCCAGCTGTGTGGAATGCTGCCAGAGAAGCCCTTTCTCTCTCATCCAGAGTCCTAAGTCCTGAGCTGCATGCCCGGGGGGGCATGCAGAGGCTGGGAGAGCAGCAGAGAAGACACTCAGAGGGCAACACAGTAGTATTAACTGCATCTCTCAAGAAGCCACCCAGAAGCCACTGGGGATGCCTCACTTGTGTACCCTCCCAGCTGGTTCACAGGTACCCTCAGTGCTGTGAGCAGCTTACCCACACCCATCCGACCCTGTGGCTGGCTCCCTGTGCATGCTGCTGACAGTGACAGGAGTGGCAAGAGAAAGCTTTGGCAAACAAATAGTGAGCACATGCAGATGGCTGGCCCAAATTTATGGGGCCGGGAGAGGACCCCAAATTTGAGCTTTAACTCCACCCTCAGGAAAGCAAAAGGGAGGCTATCGGAACCTGACTCTTGCACTGCATGATTGAAAGAAGGCATGCAAGCTTAAGGATTCTGCCATAAGAGGAAGCAAGAAAAATGGAGCAGGTATATCCATAGAAGATCTGAGAAGTCTCAGGATCCCTAGCAGGGCTGACAAAGAGCACTTCTCTCCCAAAGTCAGCTAGTAATGAGTGGGGGAGATGACTGCTACTTCAAACATGAAGACAGCAGCCCTAGACTTCAGAAAAACATAAAATTTCAAGGAAACGCGACCCACGAGGAGCTCACAATAATTCCTAGTACCCTGACCCCAAAGACATGGAGATCTGCACTGTACCCAATAAAGAATTCAAAATAGCTCTTTAAAAAACAATAGCTGTTTTAAGGAAGCCCAATGAGCTACCTACAAGAAAACACAGAAAAACAATTCAACAAAAGCAGGAAAATAATACATGAACGAAACAAGAAGTTTAACAAAGAGATAGAAATCATATAAAAGAACCAACAAAATTCTGGCGTTGAAGATTACAATGACTGAAATGAAAAATTCAATACAGAACATCAACAACAGAGAAGATAAAAGAGAAGACAAAAATCTGTGAATTAGAAGACAGGACCGTTGAAAATATTCAGTTAGAAGAGAATGAAGAAAAAGGGAAGAAAGCCTATGTGATCTATGGGAAACTATAAAAAGAAATCTGCAAACGATTGGAATCCCAGAAAGAGAAGAGAATGAGAAGAGGCCAGGAAGTTTATTTAAAGAAATAATAGATGAGGGGCGCCTGGGTGGCTCAGTCGGTTGGGCGGCCGACTTCGGCTCAGGTCATGATCTCGCGGTCCGTGAGTTCGAGCCCTGCGTCGGGCTCTGTGCTGACCCGCTCAGAGCCTGGAGCCTGTTTCGGATTCTGTGTCTCCCTCTCTCTCTGACCCTCCCCCGTTCATGCTCTGTCTCTCTCTGTCTCAAAAATAAATAAAATAAACGTTAAAAAAATTAAAAAAAAAAAAAAAGAAATAATAGATGATACCATTCGGTGATGTAAACTGGAGTGGCCATTGTTAAAATAGTATGGATTTTCCTCAAAATACTAAAAATAAAACTACCAGATGATCCAGCAATTCCAATTTGGGTATTTACCTAAAAGAAATGGAAGCACTAACTCAAAAAGATATATGACCCCCATGTTCACCACAGCATTATTTACAATAGCCAAGATATGGAAACAAACTAAGTGTCCATCAATGGATGAATGAACAAAGAAAATGTGATATATATGTATGTGTGTGTGTGTGTGTGTGTATATATATATATCATGTATATATATATCACGTATATATATCAAGTATATATATCACATATATATATGTCATATATATATATGAATTCAGCCATGAAAAGAAGGAAATCCTGTCATTTACAATACCACGAAAGTATCTTGAGGACACTATGCTAAATGAAATAAGTCAGACAGAGAAAGACAAATACCGTATGCCTTTATTTATATGTGGAATCTAAAACAAACAAACAGACAACCCTCATACATACAGAGGCAGGGGATGGGGAGTGGGCAAAATGAGTCAAAATCAAAGGTACAAACTTCCAGTGACATATCCTGAGGTTGTAATGTACAGCTTGGTGACTATAGTTTATACTGAATTGTATATTTTAAAGTTGCTAAAAGAGTAAATCTTACAAGTTCTTATCACAAGGAAAAAAATATTTGTAAGTATGTATGGTGGTGTATGTTAATTAGACTGTGATAATCACTTTGCAATATATACATATATCGAATCTTGATGTCATACACCTGAAACTAATGTTATATGGCAATTATATCTCGATTAGAAAAAAAAGAAGAAAAAAGTGGCTGAAAATGTCCCAAATCTGGGGACAGATGTGGATATCCAAGTTCATAAAGTTCATTGGCCACCAAACAAATTCAACTTAAAGAGATCTTCTCTAAGACACATTATAATAAAACTATCAAAAATCAAAACCAAAGAGAGAAGCTGAAAAGAAGCAAGAGAAAATAAACTTGGTATTTACAAGATTACATCATAAGGCATTCAGCAGATTTCTCAGTAGAAGTCTTAAAGGCCAAGAGAGAATCAGAAGACATATTCAAAGAATTGGTGGTGGTAGGTAAATCAAGAATAATCTATCTGGAAGAGCTGTCCTTCAGAAATGAAGGGGGGATACAGACTTTTTCAAACAAACAAAAACTACACAAGTTCATCACCACGACACCTGCCTAATAGGATATGCTGAAAGAAGCTCCTCAAGCTGAAATGAAAGGACACTAATTAGTTACATGAAAATGGAAAACTCACTGGTAAAGATAAGCATATTGTCAAATTCAGGAAAGTCTGATCCTGTAATACAGTGTCATGTTAACTATTTAATTCAAGTATAAAGGGTAGAGGTCAAAAATATTAAAAATAACTATAGATGTAATAATTTGTTAATGAATACACAATATAAAAAGAGACAAACTCTGATACCAAACATGAAAAAGGAGGGAAGTAAAAAGATAAAGGTTTTTATACGCTATCAAAGTTAACTTGTTATCAGCATAAAATAAACTGTTATAGCTATAAGATGCTTGATAAACCTCATTGTAACCACACAGAAAAAAAAGTAAATACACAAAACATAAAGAGAAGGGAATCAAAGTATACAACTTCAGAATATCATTTCACAAAGCAAGTCAGAAAGAGAGGAAGACAGAAACAAAGGAACTACAAAACAGTCACAAAACAGTAAGATGGCATTACTCTAAATGTAAATGGATCAGAGTCTCCAATCAAAAGGTACAGAATAGCTAAAGGAATTAAAAAAAAAAAAAAAGACCCAACTATATGCTGCCCACAAGAGACTCACTTCTGCTTTAAGGACACACATAGGCTCAAAGTGAAGGGATAACAAAAGATACCTCATGCAAGTGGAAACCAAAAGACAGCAGGGGTAGCTATATTTATATCAGACATAAGAGACTTTAAGCCAAAAATAGTAATAAAAAACAAAGAAGGTCATTATAAGATGATAAAAGGTTCAATTCATCAAGATGATATATACACACTCAGCATCAGAGCACCTAAATGTATTAAGCAAATACTAACAAATCTGAAGTGAGAACCAGACAATACAATAATACTAGGGATTTCAATACCTCACTTTCAACAGTGGGTAAATCACCCACACAAAATCAATCAGGAAATGTTGAATTTAAACTATGCTTTAGACCAAATGGACCTAACAAACATACAGAACATGCCATCCAACAGCAGAAGAATACGTGAAACATCATCCTAAATAGTTCATGTGATAGATCACAAAACAAGTCTTAGCAAATTTAAGACTGAAATCATACCAGGTACCTTTTCCAACCACAATGTTATGAAACTAGAAATCAATAACCAGGGAAAACTGTAAAATTCAAAAATATGTGAAATTAAACAACATACTTCTGAACAACAATGGCTTACAGAAGAAATTAAAACGGAAATTTAAAAATATCTGTAAGCAAATGGAAATGAAAATACAACATACCAAAACTTAGGGGATATAGCAAAAGCAGTTCTAAGAGGAGAGTTTATAACAATAAACCTACATTAAAAAATAAATAAATAATAAGTTAATAATTAATAAATAGATTATTTAATAAACAACCTAACTTTATACCTTAAGAAACTAGAAAAAAAGGAGAATAAATTAAGACCAAAGTTAACAGAAGTAAGTAAATAGCAAAGATCAGAGTAGAAATAAATGAAATAGAGGCCAGAAAAACAATAGAAAAACAAAATTAAGAGCCGGGTGCCTGGCTCAGTTGGTTAAGCGTCTGACTTAGGCTCAGGTTATGATCTCGTGGTTCATGGGTCTGAGCCCTGCATCAAGTTCTGTGCTGACAGCTCAAGCCTGGAGCCTGCTTCGGGTTCTGTGTCTCCCTTTCTCTATCTGCCCCTCTCCCACTCGCACTCTGTCTCTGTCTCTCAAAAATGAATAAACGCTAAAAAAAATTAAGAGCTGGGTTTTTTAAAAATAGATAAAGAAATGGACAAACCTTTAGCTACATGAACTTAGAAAAAAATGAGAGAGGATTCAAACAAATACAATCATAAATGAAAAAGGAGACATTATAACTAATATCACATAAACACAAAAAGTAAAAAGAGACTATTATGAACAGTTATACTCCAATAAACTAGACAACCTAGAAGAAATGGATAAGTTCCTAGAAACAAAGAATTTACCAAGACTGAATCATGAAGAAATAGAAAATCTGAACAGACTAATAATGAGTAAGGAGATTGAATCAGTCATCAAAATCCTCCCAACAAAGAAAAGCCCAGGACCAGATGGTTTTCCTGGTAAAGTTTGTCAAATATTTAAAGAAGAATTAACACCAATCCTTCTTAAATATATTCAAAAAATTGAAGAGGAGAGAACACTTCCAAACGTGTTTTACAAAGCCGCCATTACCCTGATACCAAAGCCAGTTGAGGACATAATAAGAAAAAGAAAGCTAGAGGCCAATCATTGTGATGAAAATAGATGCAAAAGCTCTCAACAAAATACTGGCAAACCAAATTCAAAAGCACATTGAAAGGATCTTACACCATGTTCAAGTGGGATTTATTCCAAGGATACAAGTATGAGGCAACATCCACCTATCAATCAATGTGATACATCACGTTAACAAAATGAAGCATTAAAAATTATACGATCATCTCAAATGCGGGAAAAAAATTGACAAAAAATTAACATACTTTCATGACAAAACTCTCAATAACAAGAACATACTTCAACATAATAAAGGCCATATCTTATAAGTCCATGGCTAACATCGTACTCAATATCTCTTAGTACTAGAAGTCTTACCCAGAGCAATAAAGCAAGAAAAGCTGATAAAAATCATCTAAATTGGAAAAGAAAAAGCAAAATTGTCTCTGTCTGCAGATATATGATCTTTTGTATGGAAAATCCTAAAGACTCCACCCAAAAACTGTTAGAACTAATCAAGGAATTCAGTAAAGTTTCAAGACACAAAATGAACCTACAGAAATAAGTTGTATTTCTATATACCAAAAATGAATTATTTGAAAAAGAAATAAAGAAAACAATCCGATTCATAATAGCCAAGGAGCCTCCTTAAGCTAAGGAGGTACACTAAAAACTGTAAGACCTTGGTGAAAGAAATTGAAGAAGATACAAATAAATAGAAAAATATCCTATGTTCATGGATCAGGAGACTTAATACTGTTAAAATGTCCAACTACCCAAAGTCATCTACAGATTCATCTTCACAGCAATAGAAATAAACAATCCTAAAATTTGTATTGAACAGCAGAAGAGTCCACATAACCAAAGCAAACCTGAGAAAGAATAAAGCTGGAGGCATCACATTTCCTGACTTCAAATTATATTAGAAAGCTATAATAATCGAAACAGTATGGTATTGGCTAAAAAAGACACATAGACCAGTGGGATAGAATCCAGAGCCTAGAAACCCTTGCATATATGATCCACTAATATTTGACAAGGAAGCCAAGAATACTTAATGGGTTAAGGATAATTTCTACAATAAATGATGCTAGAAAACGTAGATAATCACATGCAGAAAAGTGGAATTGGACCCCTATCTTACACTACTCAAAAAATAACTCAAAATAGATGACAAATTTAAATATAAGACTGGAAACTGTAAAATTTCTGAAAGAAAAGAAGGGAAAAGTTCCCCGGTATTGGTCTTGGCAATGATATTTTGAGTATGACACCAACAGCACAAGCAACAGAGAGAAACTCAATTGGGACTGCATCAAACTAAAATGTCCTCTATACAGTAAAAGAAACAATAAAATAAGAAGGCCACTTACAGAATGGGAGAAAATATTTGCAAGCCATCTACCTGATAAGAGGTTAATATCCTAAATATATAAGGAACTCATACACTTCAATAGCAAAAACACAAAAATCTGATTTAAAACTGGGCAAAGGAACTGACTAGACATTTTGTACAAATGGCCAACGGGTACATGAAAAGGCGCTCAACGTCACTAACCATCAGGAAAATGCAAATCAAAACCACAAAATATCACCTCACACCTATTAGAATGGCTGTTATCCAAAAGACCGGAGATAACATGCCTGGCAAAGACGTGGAGAAAAGGGAACCCTTGCACACCGTTGGAAACGTAAATTAGTACGGCTCCCATGCAAAATACTATGGAGGTTCCTGAAAAAATTAAAAATATGATCCAACAATTCCACTTCTGTGTATATACCCAAAGAAGATGAAATCACTAACTGGAAGAGGTATCTGCACCCCCATGTTCATTGCAGCATTTGGTCAAGATATGGAAACAACCTAAGTGCCTTTCCGTGGATGAATGGGTAAAGAAGATGTGATACACACACACACACACACACACACACACACACACACACACGAGTATTATTCAGCCATGAGAAAGAAGGAAGTCTTGCTGTTTGTGACCACACGAATGGACACTGATGGCATAATGATGTCAATGAAATAAATCAGGGAAAGAGAAATACTGTACGATATCACTTAGATCTTGACTTAAAAAGCCAAACTCATAGAAACAGAGAGTAGGGTGGTGGTTGTCAAGGGGAGGGGAGACAGTGGGGAGGGGGCAGAAAGTAGGAGACAGATTGTTCGAGGGGTACAGATTTCTTATTATAAGATGAACAGGTTCTGGTGATCTACTGTACTAAATGGTGACATAGTTAGCAATACTGTAGCAGCCACTTGAAAGTTGCTAAGAAAGGAAATCTTAAATGTTCTTGACCCCCCCCAAAGAAATGATATTTATATGAGGTAATGGAGATGTTAACCAGCCCTACTGTGATAATAATTCACAGTGTACACGTATATCAAGCCATCATGCTGTGTCCCTGACATTTATCTCAATAGATTTCATGTCAATTATATCTCAATAAAGCTAAAAAAAAAAGAAACTTAGTATGAGCCAAAGTATGTAAAAGATGCCGTTAATGATTTTATACCAATTGCCTATTGAAATGACAATATTTTGGATATATTTGGGTTAAGTGAAATATCTTATTAAAATTAACTTCACATATTTCTTTTTACTTTTTCAGTGGGGCTACTAGAAAGTATAATACTGCCGATCCCATCATATTTCTACTGGACCTCACTGCTTACATAAAGGGGGGCCTTCCTGTACCGTTCTCTGTAGGAAGATCTTGCTGTAAAGGTGACATTCAAATTGATCCCTGAAGCCTAAGAAAGAGTAATTCATGCAAAGAACTGAGGAAAGAACAATTCACGTAGAGGGAAGAAATAACACAAACACTGGGAGATGAGAAAGAGATTGCCATGTTCAAGGAAGAGAAAAGAGTCGCAAGAAACTAGAGCATAATAAAGAAGGAGCTGAGTGGTCGGCATGCGGTTGGAGTAGAAGAGGCAAGTGTCAAATCACGAAGAGTCTTTGGGAACCTGACACTAAAACCAGAGAGAGTTTAGGTAGAAGAATGACGTAATCTAATTTGAATTTTTAAGGAATCACTGTAGCTGCAATGGCTGAAGCTGGATTATAGTAGCACAAAACTTAGTCAACAATGATAATTAGGAGGCTGCTACTGTGGCCCAGGTGAAACAAGACGATAGCTTGTGGGTAAGTGTAGAGATGGGTGGGGAGGAGCCACCCACGGGCTTGAACTGTGCTGTGAAGCTAAACCCTGTGGACTTCCCCACGGAAAGATATAAGGGATGAGGGACAAGGAAACATATTGGCTATGTACTGTGATTTCTGACTTGCACAATCTTGCAGGTGGTGCAATGCATTGAGGATGACGTGGAGATGAGCACATTTAGGCGAAGTCAAAAGTTCTACCTGGGACATGTTAATTCTGAAATGTCTAGTATATATATAGGTGAAAATGTTGAGTAGGCGAGTGGATAAGTCAAAGTTGGAGACACAAATTTAAAGTCATCAGCACATGTATTTAAAGCTGCGGGGTTGGAGAACATCTAGGATTTAAGCTCTAGTCTGAGTCCTAAGGCACTCACTCCAGCACTGGGTTCCTGCAAGGAGGTCTGGAAAGGTCAAAATGATTATGCTTATAACACCGAGATGTAATTTTTCTTTTTCAATTCCATTCTTCCATGAGTACACAGTAGGCTTTTCCAAAGGCTGTATGACCTGTGATAACATCATGGCTCCAATAGTTACTAGAATATGTTCCTATGCATCTGGATGTTTTCTAGAATTTTCTAAAGCAGTAGGTTTAAGTGACGAATTTTGTGTTTTCAGAGATTAATTCTTTCCTTGGGATTTATAGTCTCTTCTTACCAACGGTCATCAGTTACACCTGCTATGATCTCCGTAGTCTCATTGTCATTCAACAGTTATTTTGAAATCCCAGAGTTTCCTTGGGCCCATGTGGAAACATAACTAGAACTAAGTCTACTTTGTTTCCTTGTTTCACAATACTGTTTCTTAAAGTTTTGAAGTATTTTCTAAATTTTTAAATTTAACCTCAGGCTGTTATTACTTTAGAATGATATTTCATTTTAAGATGAAATTTGTTTAGGGGCACCTGGATGGCTCAGTCGGTTGAGCGTCTGACTTCGGCTCAGGTCCCGATCTCACAGTTTGTGAGTTCGAGCCCCACGTCAGGCTCTGTGCTGACAGCTCAGAGCCTGGAGCTTGCTTCGGATTCTGTGTCTCCCTCTGTCTGCTCTTCCCCTGCTCACATGCTGTCTCCCTCTCAAAAATAAATAAAGATTTAAAAAATGCAAAATAAAATTTGTTTATAATATTTTATTGTATTTAAAAAGGTTTGTTGACTTTAAAAAATTATTAGAAGACTCAAATCTAGACCTATAGTATATCGTCTACATTTAAAGATGTAATCATATAAAGATGATTTATATGACCTACAGTATATCGTCTACATATAAAGATGAAATCAATATATCAGAATGTTCTTTAGTCACTTTTCATGTAAAAGATGTTATTTATGTTCGCTTGCAATAGGTTTATTATGGTTATTTTTTTTAACTAGGCTTCATGCCTAGTGTAGAGCCCCATGTGGTGCTTGAACTCACAACCCTGAGATCAAGACCTGAGCTGAGATCAAGAGTCCGGTGCTCAACCAACTGACTGAGCCACCCAGGCGACCCTATTATCACCTTTAAGTAAATGAATAAATCTATTTTAATTCCCCAGTCCTAATTTCTAAGACAGTAAATAGAAAAATGACCTACAAAAACAAAGCCTCTTTGGGGGTCCCCAATTTTTCAGGATTTAAAGGCATCCTGAATCCAAAAGATTTGAGAATCACTGAGTTAGAGGACAGATAAAGGTGTGAATCAGCAAAGAGGACTTGAGAGAGGTGACTAGGATAATATAAATTAGAAGAAGAATGTTTGAAAGAAGAGTGTGAAGTGAATGGGTTACAGATGTCCCCTATATATTGGTCCCTACGTTGTTTGTTCTTTAGAGGACACTGAGACTGCCAGCTCAAAGCCCACCAGCACCAAACTCAAATTTTTACAGATCTAATTGCTCTCACTATAGCCCAAATCAGCATATTTTTAGCCATTTGGAGCCTGCCTGCTTTGCAAATCCCACAAAACTGCACCCAATATCTGCTACCCACAGCTAAACCAAACCTTCCCGCTATGAAAAAAAATCCCCAAGCTGCTGCTGCCCTTTGAAGCCTTCTGACCCAGAGCCGCCCCACCGTGCTGCTGAGGAACATCACCTAGACATGGACACCCCTACTCCGCCATATATTATGTCCCTCTCCCCCAAGACTTCCCTTGCCCTCTTCCCTTTCTAGGTGCTGTGAGGGACTTGCTTCTCAGGCAACTTGTCAAAGGATGCACCCAAATAAACACTGTTGCATGCTACCGCCATCTAGTGGCCAGTTTTTTCTTTACCGGCCCTGATATGCTCAAACCCACTACAACTGGCATGGTCATGAACTACTGAGCTACAAAGTAAGATAATGCCAGAGAAGGATCTCTTGAATCCACCCTATAAAGATACTATGACCTTGACAAGTTTCAGTAGAGATAGAAGCCATAAGGAAGTGATCTGTAAAGTAATCTGTGATATCCAAAATATGTAAACTCTTACAAACTGAAAAGAAAAAGACAAATACGGTAAAACCTTGGTTTTCGAGCGTAATTCGTTCCAGAAACATGCTTGTAATCCAAAGCACGTGTATATCAAAGCGAATTTCCCCATAAGGAATAATGGAAACTCAGAAGATTCATTCAACAACCCAAAAATATTCGCATAAAAATGATTACAATACTATAATATAAAATAAAAAAGAAAATACAAAGTATAAAGAAAAATAAACAAATTAACCTGTGCTTACCTTTGAAACCCTTCGTGGCTGGTGTGAGGGAGACAAGAGAGAGGAGGGTTATATTGTAGGACAACTTTCACTATGACTAATGGAACCACTGCTATCCATTGGCTCAAAGGAATTTTTCTACATGAGGGTCATCGTATACGCTCACAAGGATGTTGACTACAGTACAGTATTAATAAACTCTTGTCATACTGTATTTAACATAACTGGCAATAAGGCAGGGGAGGAAAGGGTCTCTATCTGCAGGCAGCCTGACCTAGAATGAAGCAAAACATTCCTAAGCTTACTCTTGTGTGGAAAAGCAAAGGATTGTCCAGAGGCGCTTTGAAGTGACAAAAAATACCCTAGTGCCAGTTGTGGGCACCTTCTGGCCCACAGCAGTTCTGCCAAACGCCCCAGTCTGAAACCGAGCATCCAAGCCTGGGAACAATCACCCACAATCCCGCAGTGAGAGGGAGAGAGAAGAACCATTGGCCCAGTTGTGATCACATGACATTCGGCATCGCCTACTACTTGTATTGCAAGACATTGCTCCTTTATCAAGTTACAATGTATTGGAAATGCTTGCTGGTCTTGCGGAACACTCACAAAACAAGTTGCTCGCAGTCCAAAGTTTTACTATATTCCCACAGAAAACCAGGTAAAGATTATAAACAGGAAGCTCATAAAAGAAACACTATACATAACGCATAACCACATGAAAAGACGCCCCACCCACTAACACTCAAAGGCAATCTTCACTCAAAGTGAAGATTGTAAGGTACCATTTTTAACCTGAGTGATTGCAAAATGTTTAAAATTTGCTATCAACTTAGTAAAATGGTGAGGAAGCTAGAATGCTCCTATATGGCTGATAGGAATATAAAATGGATGGTCCCTTGGGCACCTGGGTGTCTCAGTTGGTTGAGCATCTGACTCTTGATTTTGGTTCCGGGGATCATGATCCCAGGGTTGTGAGATCAAGCCCTTCATTGGGCTCCATGCTGAGTGTGGAGCCTGCTTGAGATTCTCTCTCATTCCTTCTGCCCCTCCCCCACTCGCATGCACTCTCTTTCTGTCTCTGTCTCTAAAACAAACAAAAAAGTAAATAAAATGGATGTTCCCTTTCAAAGATGATTTGACAATATCCATAATAATGCTACATGGGCTCACCCATGACCCAGAAGTTTACCATAAACATACGCTCCTGCAGAAGCAAGCAAGTGCAAGGTGCTTATTGAAACGTTGCTTATTATCAATAAAAACTGTAGGGTGCCTAGGTGGCTCAGTCCATTGTGTGTCTGAGTTGGGCTCAGGTCATGATCTCACGACTCATGAATCCGAGCCCCGCGTCAGGCTCTGTGCTGACAGCTCAGAGCCTGGAGCCTGCTTTGGATCCTGTGTCTCCCTTTCTCTATCTGCCCCTCTCCCACTCGCTCCATCTCTCTCTCAAAAATAAATTAAAAAAAAATTAAAAATTAAAAAAAACCTGTAAACAGCAACAACAACAAAAAACGGCTAAAGCAGACATGGTCTATTCATACCGTAGAACAAGGTCACGATTAACAACACAGACTCTGGAGCCAGGTGCCCGACTTTATACCCTGACTTCATCATTTACTAAGCACATACCCTTAATTAAGCAAGATGTGTAGTCTCTTTCTGCCTCAGTTTCTTCACGAAAATGGAGACAATAAAACCTACTTCTCGGGGTCATTTGAAAGATCTAAATAAGTAACCACATGTAAAACATGGGACATGGTCAGCACATCATAAACATTAGCAATTACTAATAGAGTCAGAAGCTGAAGGAATGTAAATTTGCGTGGACTGATATAATTTTCATATATTAACAGACTTCTGAAACACAAAGAGAGAAAAGGAACAAATTGCTGATACAGAACGGTATCATTTAGGTAAAACACACAGACACGCAAATAATACTACACATTTTTGCAAGGACGTATACACATGTAAGCATGCAGAAAAACCGGGCAGGAAGGATAAAAAGGAACGCACAGATCTTGGCGATCTCTGGTCAGGAGAGAGACAGGATGGGGACAGTGGTCAAGGCGGGCTTTAGTGATACCTGTTCTTAATGTTATATTTCTGTATGATGTACAGAAAGTTCATTTTCCTAAACAGCGATTGGGAGATGAAGAAATGGAGACAGCAAATATAGATAAGACTCTAGAAAAGTTTGCTAAGAAAAGGAGTAAAAAATTAACAGGAGCTGGGGAGGATTGTGAGGGCAAGAGAGGATTGTAGGAGTTTCGTTGTTGCAGTCTTTAATTTTTTTTTTTTATTTGAAAGAGAGAGAAAGCATGAGCAGGGGAGAGAGGCAGAGGGAGAGAGAGAAAGAGAATCTATTTTCTGTTTAAGTTTAGTTATAGATTTTGAGCGACAGAGACAGGCAGAGAGAAAATCCCAAGCAGACTCTCCTCTGTCCACGCAGAGCCCGACGCGGGGCTAGAACCCATGAAACCGTGAGGTCATGACCTAAGCTGAAGCTGGACGCTTAACTGACTGAGCCACCCAGGCGCCCCAAGGAGGTCACTGTGTCGATGCCCACTTTTCAAATGAGAAAGCAGGCTAAGAGAAACAGCTAACTTGCTCAAGCCATCGCCTGATATCATCAAAAGGTTCTCTATAACATGGTAAATTCATCCTAATCGTTTGCACACTATGTTCTCCAGCGACATTCAAGGAAATCTTAAAATGGAGTGTGAAAGGCAGCACTGGAGTGGTTTCCTCACAGAATTCCATCTTCTTGCCTGACTAAATGGCCAGAAGGAAGGGAAGAGAACCAGGTGGTGATAACGTTAAGTATTCAAGGGTTCTTTTTTTTTTTTTTTTATGAAATTTATTGTCAAATTGGTTTCTATACAACACCCAGTGCTCATCCTCAAAACTGCCCTCCTCAATACCCATCACCCACCCTCCCCTCCCTCCCACCCCCCATCAACCCTCAGTTTGTTCTCAGTTTTTAAGAGTCTCTTATGCTTTGGCTCTCTCCCTCTCTAACCTCTTTTTTTTTCCCCCCTTCCCCTCCCCCATGGGTTTCTGTTAAGTTTCTCAGGATCCACATAAGAGTGAACATATATGGTATCTGTCTTTCTCTGTATGGCTTATTTCACTTAGCATCACACTCTCCAGTTCCATCCACGTTGCTGCAAAGGGCCATATTTCATTCTTTCTCATTGCCACGTAGCACTCCATTGTGTATATAAACCACAATTTCTTTATCCATTCATCAGTGGATGGACATTTAGGCTTTTTCCACAATTTGGCTATTGTTGAGAGTGCTGCTATAAACATTGGGGTACAAGTGCCCCTACGCATCAGCACTCCTGTATCCCTTGGATAAATTCCTAGCAGTGCTATTGCTGGGTCATAGGGTAGGTCTATTTTTAATTTTCTGAGGAACCTCCACACTGCTTTCCAGAGCGGCTGCACCAGTTTGCATCCCACCAACAGTGCAAGAGGGTTCCCGTTTCTCCACATCCTCTCCAGCATCTATAGTCTCCTGATCTGTTCATTTTGGCCACTCTGACTGGCGTGAGGTGATATCTGAGTGTGGTTTTGATTTGTATTTCCCTGATGAGAAGCGACATTGAGCATCTTTTCATGTGCCTGTTGGCCAAGGTATTCAAGGGTTCTAAAAGCACCCCCAAGGTCCTGTTGGCTCTGAGACGTGTAGACTATCTCTGCATTGCTTTATCTGATTTCAAATCTGGGTAATTCCATTCAGGGCTTAATTTCTGAATCCTGCAAGATAATTTCAGAGTCCACACCTAAATTAGGATGTGACCCCAAATGCCATAGACCAGTTCAAGGTTATTTCAAGAACAACATTACAAGGATATCCTTTTGCTGGGGTGCCGTGGTTACTCTAAGACGGATGTGATAATGCTCACTGTCACTGGAGGAACTCACGGTCAGGAGGGAAAGCTGACCCTGCCTGGAAATCCTGTCTCTGCTAATTCTCTCACCGAAGTTGGAGGAGATTTGGGGAGCAGAACTGTAGGCAAGAGTTTCTTACAGTGGATTTTTTTCTAGCTATCTTCACTACCAGTTTTGGCATAATCATATGTCCTGTAAGAAATGTAGTTCATTCATATAAATAAATAAAAAGCCCCAGCAGTGCAATGAGCAAGTTTTGGTTCCATGGCTCTTAGTCATGGTGACTATAACTGAACACGCATCAACTTTCTGAAAGTCAGATTATGGGTCTCCAGACTTAAAAAGGCATTAGGCCAGAAATCACAGATAGAACATCCCAACTAGGGGTGCCTGCATGGCTCAGTTTGTTGAGCATCTGACTTGATCTTGGCTCAGGTCATGACCCCAAGTTCGTGCGATCAAGTCCTGTGTCGGGCTTCACGCGGAGTGTGGTGCCTGCTTAAGATTCTCTCTCTCTCTCTCTCTCTCTCTCTCTGTGTGTGTGTGTGTGTGTGTGTGTGTGTGTGTGTGTGTTTCTCGTTCTCCCTCTGCCCTTCCCCTGTTGACGTACTCTCTCTCAAATTAAAAAACAAAAAAAAGAACATTCCAACTAAACTACTAATGAAGATCGTAAAAATGCAAAAGTGCCCAATAATTCTGTAAACCTATGAGCAACAGACACCTAAAACTATGGAGCCAAGTGCCTGAAGCCAGAATCTCGTAATAATCTCAGGTCTACTATAGCCAGCTAGTATTGTTATATTAAATCATGTCTTATCATGTTCTGTATTTCTGGTGCTTGGACACCTGGGGCTTTATTGACCCTGGAAACACTTTCCCTTGCAGGACTAGACAATTCCTACCTTCTTAGATTCTCCTGGGAGGGCAACTTTCATATGCAAACCCATCAATCCAGAGCCCATACCCCCACCTACCTCTTTTTTGAAGCTCTTAAACTCGAAGTCACTATTCACCTGCCCTAATCACCCCAGAGCTGAGTATCAGACAACAAGGGACAGGCTCTGTGCCCCTCAGCCCACTAAAATGATCCGAACTAAGCCTGTTTTCCTTGCCTTACTTGTTCTTTCGAAGAAACCACAATAATGGCTCTTACCCATGTCTTCCCCTCGTCCCACTGCCTCTTGACTTAACCCTGGTGATTCCCCTTGTAGCCCCGTGTACATGCTCTGTCACCTGTTCTAGGGATCTGTGAGGATAAAAATTTCTTCCTTCACGGGGCACCTGGGTGGCTCAGCTGGTTAAGTGTCGGACTTCAGCTCAAGTCATGATCTCAACATTCATGAGTTCGAGCCCCGCATGGGGCTCTCCGCTGTCAGCACGGAGTCCACCTCTGATCCTCTCCCTCTTTCTCTCTCTCTCTCTCTGCCCCTCCCCTACTCATGTTTTCTCCCTCTCCCCACCCCTCTCAAAGGGAAACAAAAATTTACAAAATCCTTTCTTCATGACAGTTATTTCCATATCTGTGTGTCTTACTTCACCTGATTAAAGCAAACCCCAGGTGCATTTTGAAACAATTGCCTACACTAGCCTGCGTGAGGCCATATCTCTTTATCCAACAGAGATATCAACTTTTGGAAAGAGACTGCTCAAGAAAGGGCAGGCAAGGAGGAGTAAGAGAGACGCCATCTCAATGAGTGCTGGGCTGGTTGCTGATGCCAGGCTGCCTGGGGCAAAGTGTTCACAAGCCTAGGTCAAAGTGAAAAAAAAAAAAAAAAAAATAGGGAGGATACACTTAGCTTTTTGTAAAGTTCAATTTATGCATATTTTGCAATTCTAGAGTTCTTTGCCCTTCAATAGTTTTGGTGCCAAATTGTTCTTCACGTTGTGAGATGATACTGGACAGTAGTGTTTTTGTTTGGTTTGTTTTAGTGTCCCTATTTTGGCAACATAAAAATGTGGCAACCCTTAGGCTGTTCCCCAAATTTATTTTTTGAAATTTAACTGGGGTGTGAAAGCCACAGTCTGCCACCGCAGCACCAGAAAATGGGAATTGGAAAAGCAGCTGGTGCTTGAATCAATTCTCAAACTATAAGCCTAATACAGAAGATTCAACTGGTACACGTAGTCAGGGGCCAGAGACAGTTCACGCACCCCCTCTGCCAGAAGCATGGCTTCTGACGGCATCTCACTGTAATTGAAGGTAAATACAAAAGAAAAAAAAAAAAGAACACAGCAAGCTTACCAAAAATTATTACAGAACAAGAGATACAAGGTTGATCATGGGGGGAACACTCAAGAAACTATTTGGCATCTTCCACACAGGGTAGGAAAATATTGCTGAAACAGAAACAGACAGGAAACACTGCGGGATATGATCTATCCCATTAAACCCTGGTTTTGACAGTATATCGAGAAACAGAAAATAGCAGCCGAGAGCTGGGCCTGGCACTCACAGTGAGGCCTGAGTGTTCTCCTGTTGAACGTGAACTTCACAGAGCATTAACATCAGACAAGGCCACTCAGTGACCATGACGGATCACGACAAAAAAAAAGACCCCTCCGTAATCACGCCTGATAAAATATAAACGTTGTCTAAGTCAGAAAGTGCCCAAATCCCCCTATTGTAACTACTGTGAGTGCCTGCTGCTTCTTTACCAATCACGGCTCGGCCTCTGTCTAATCAATCTGTCCTTGTATAGGCAAGATTTACTGAGATAACAAATCATAGAATCGCCCTCCTTTTTGGCAGCCCCAGCCCAGAGGGAATCCTCACTTCCTTGGACCCTCCCCCAAATCACCCCCTGAAACCCACATCTCTTCCAAATACCTGTCTTACAGAGATGCCTGCCGGCCCTCCCCGGCTACAGCAAGTAATAAGCCCAACAGGTATGTTCCTGGCAGTCGCTGACTGAAGGTCATTACCAGTACGCTCAAGTAGGAATTCAATGATTATTTAACAGGACAGAAAGTATCTCTCTCAAACAATAGTGAAAGTCTAGAAGCCTTCTCATTAAAATCAGAAATCAGGGGCTGCTGGGTGGCTCAGCTGGTTGAATGTCTGAATCTTGATTCTGGTTCAGGTCATGATCTCGTGGTTTCTGAGTTTGAGGCCCGCACCTGGCTCTGTGCTGACCACGAGCGGCCTGCTTGGGATTCCTTGTCTCCTGTCTCCCTCTCTCTTTGCCCTCCCCGCCCCCCCCCCCAACCCAACCTGTTCACCCTCTCTCTCAAAATAAATAAATATTTTAAAAATAAATAAAATCAGAAATCAAACAGGAACTCTAATATTGCCACCATCATCCAACATTGTTCTAGAAGCTCTAACCAATGTAGTCAGACACAAAAGAGAAACAGTAAGTAAAGGCAGTGGAAAAAAGACTTGAAAGTAATATTAGATAATAAAACTGTTCCAAAAGAATCAATTGAAAAGTATTAGAACCAAGAGCAAGTTGAATAAGGCACTCTGTTATCAATCAATATAAAACTCAAGAGTCACTCAGAATGTAAACTATACAATATAATTGCAGTTATATTCACAATAGCAACAAAGCGTCTGGGAATAAATGTAACGAAAAGTTTCAAAGAAAACAGAACAAAATACCTGAAAAAAATGGCAAGACCACACTACAAACTTTGGTAGAAAGGCTTACTAACCTAAAATTGAATATTTCTTATCGTTGGCTATATAACTTTCATATAATTCCGGTAAAAAATCGTATTAGGTTTCTGTAATTGAAAATATCTTGAATGGAAAATGCAGTTGAATGGTGGCAAAATTTTTTTTTTAAAAGTAAAAATATTCAATTAAAAGCAACAGTAACTAAAGCAGTATTGAACCACTACATTAGTAAGGCAGATCAATGAAATCCCAGGAAGCCAAAACCCATATCCACACACACATAAAAGGTTGAGTATATAACAAATAGAGAAACATCAATTATTCACTAACGCCATTAGGATAACAGGCTAACTATTTGGAAAATTAAGTAATACCTTATTTCAAGTTGTAGACAAAAATTAATGGCAAGATTTAAATATAAATAAGCACAGAATCCAGAAAGGTCTTAGAAGAGAATTACTAATAACCTTGAAAGGCAGGAACACATCAGAAAAGATGAACTGATTTACCTTCAAAATTTAAATTTGGATGTCAAAATATAAAGGCCATGAAAAATCACATGCAAACCGGGGGAAAAAATTTGTAACAAGTTGGCCTTAAAGTGGATACATTCTAATGTAGAATTTTTATAGAATTTATTTAATTTCAATGTTTAAAATATGAATACTTTTAATAGGAAAATTGGCAAAAAAGCAGGATACCACTTGTCACTTATAAATTTGGGAAATGTGTATAAAAATAATACCCAGTGATGTCAGAAATGCTGAAAAACAGTATTTTCCATTCATTTTTGGTGGGAGTTTAAAGACTGGAAAAAAATTATAGCAAAATATTATCAATAGTTCTTTCTAAATAATTAGATTATCAAGGATTTCTTTATTTTAAAAAAAAATTTGCTTATCCCTGTCATCCACAATAAACATAGCACTTTGTCATGTCATTTCTAAAAAAAAAAAAAAACAAATTAAACAAAATAAACAGTGAATCCAATTCATTTCTCAAATTTATTTTTTCCTAAATTCAGCTTATTAGTCACTGCCCTCCTCAACACATCCCTACTGCTTCCAAATCAGTGGTTTGGAAAACAAGCTTATAACTTCATATATGTACATGCATGTGTGTGTGTGTGTGTGTGTGTGTGTGTGCTGTATATACATATATGTGCATGTGTGTATGAGTTGTGTATACATGTGTGTGCATGTGTATATATGCATGTGTACCTATGTGCACACATGTGTAGGCATGCATATACATGTATGTGCATACATGTATACATGTATGTGTGTATATACATGTGTATATATGTACGTGTCTGTGTATGAGTGTGTACACATATGTATGTGTATACATGTGTGTGCATATATGCATGTGTTCACATATATGTGCATGGGTGTTTGTGCATATGTGTGTTGTGTGTATTATGCATATATGTTGTGTATATGCGTATGCATGTGTGTATACATGTGTGTATGTATATACATCATGTATGTGTGTATGTATGTGTGTATATATGTATGTGTTCTGTGTATATATGTATATGTGTGCATATACCTGTATATATGTGTGTATATGTATGTGTGTTGTGTGTATGTGTATATGTGTATATACATGTGTGTATGTATGTGTATACATGTGCGTGTATACATATGTATCTGTGTTCTGCATGTATGTTTATGTATGTTGCGTGTATATGCATGTATTTGTATGTGCATATATTTGTGTGTGTGCATGTGTGTATATGTGTATGTACATGTGTGTATATATATGTATGTGTGTGGTGTGTATATGTATGTATGTATATGTATGTATGTATATGAATACATGCATGTATGTATACATGTATGTGTGTATATTTGTGTGTGTATGCAGGTATGTGTATATATCCATGTGTGTTTATATATGCATGTATGTATGTGTGTGTGTATGTTGTGTGTATATACATATGTGTGTATGCATACATATATATGTGTGTATATGTGTAAATATACATATGTATTCATTATATATATATACACATATACATACACACACACAAAATACCAAATACATTGTGAATACACACACAGAAAAGAAATTTCCTTATATGAACAGGATCATGAAATAGATCAGACATAGGCAGCACACAAAACACTTAACAATATTGACCTATCGCAAATCTATTCTAAATGAATTTTTCAAAGCTCTCATAAAGCAACAGGATTCAGTTATGCGATTATCATTTTAAGAAATGAGGCCCTGGAACTTCTTTGCTGGACTTTAGTTGATCCAGCAGTTTTGAGAACAGTGGGGAATAATAAAACACCAAAAGCATAAGCAACAAAAGAAAAGACAGATAAATCGGACTTCATTAAAATCAAAAATTTCTGTGCCTCAAAGGACACATATGAAGAAAGTAACAAAACCACCCACAGAATGGGAGAAAATATTTGCAAATTATGTATCTTATGATAAGGGGCAAATATCCAGAATATATAAAGAACTCCTAGCAGCGCCTGGCTGGCTCCGTTGGTACAGCGTGTGACCCTTGATCTTGGGGTTGCGAGTTCAAGCCCTACGTTGGGTGTAGAAATTACTTAAAGAGAATATATTTAAAAAAAAAAAAAAAAAAAGGAACTCCTACAACAAAAAGACAAACAACTCAATCTTTTAAAAGTGCCAAAGAATTTAAACAGACATTTTTCCAAAGAAGGTATGCAAATGAACAAGCACATGAAAAGCTGCTCAAGTTGTTAGTCATTAGAGGGAAATGCAAATCAAAACCACAATGAGATACCCCCTCACACCCACCAGGATGGCTAGAATTTAAAAAAAGGGTGGAGGGAAATAACCAGTGTTGTGGAGGATGTGCGGAACAAAATTGGAACCCTGGTACATTGTTGCTGGGAATGTAAAGTGGTAGTAAAATTGTGGAAAGCAGTTTGGCAGCCCCTCAGAAAGCGGAACGTAAAATTACCACATGATCTAGTAATTCCACTCGGAGGTATAGACCTAAAAGAACTAAAAACATATGTGTAAACAAAAACTTGTGGAAGAATGGCAAGAGCAGTATTATACGTAAAAGCCAAAAAGTGGAAGGGCGCCCGGTGGCTCAGTCAGTGGAGCATGCGACTCTTGATCTCGGGGTCGTGAGTTCAAGTCCCATGTCGGGCACAGAGCTTCCTTTAAAAAAAAAAAAATTATTCAAAAGCCAGAAAGTGGAAACAACCCAAATGTCTCTAAACTGGTGAATGGACAAATGTGATACCCACCCAAACAACGGAATACTGATTGTTCAGTGACGAAAAGGAACGAGGGACTGACACACCACAGGCTAGATGAACCTCGAGAATGTGACACTAAGTGAAAAAAGCCAGACACCAAAAGGCCACATGTTGTATGATTCCATTTATGCAAAATGTCCAGAACTGGCAGTTCCATGGAGACCAAAAGTAGATTTGTGGTCGCTCTAGGCTGGGGTGAGAGGGTAATGACAAGTGACTGCTTAATGGATATGGGGTTTCCTTTTGGACCGAGAAAATGTTCTGGAATCAGACGGTTGCACAGTATCGTGAATGTACTAGAAGTCATTGAATTGTAGACTAAAACGGTTTAAATGAGAATTTTACGTTATATGAATTTTACCTCAATCTTGAAAAAAACAGGAAAGAAGGAAGGAAGGAAGGTTGGGAGGGACGGAGAGAGAGAGAAGGAGGAGGGAGGGAGGGAAGGAGGGAGGGAGGGAGGGAGGAAGAAAGAAAGGAAGAAAGAAAGAGCAGAAGGAAGAACAAACAGCCAGGGACAACGTAGCTTTCAGAGCCTACAGTGGAAATGAGAGAGGACCTTGGAGATGAAGGCCCCACCTGATGACAGCTCAGGTTAGGTGACTGGGCAAGCGGCAACAGGGACAGGACCGCAAGCTGGGCTTCCTGGCTCCTAGTTCCAAGGTCTTTCCACCAGAGAGCCGTCTGGAACTCAGAGACCAGGCAAGCTGTCTATGTATGTCTCAAAAAAAAACCCCAAGCCACCTTCAAGGCCAGGCGGTTGGTTCCCTTTCAAGGCACTGCATTTGTGTGCAGCTCGTGGCCTATGCCACCAGCCTTTGCCACAGGCTGCAGCCCACCGAACTCAAGTACCCATCAGCCCACCTGCCAATGCTTCTGTTGATGGTCCCCTCATTATTTGCTTGTGGTTCATGATTTACATCAAGTGGAAAAATCATCACATTGCTCTAATCTTAGCAAAGCATGTCATTTTCACTGGCAGAGTTGGCCTGTGTCCCCATGATATTTGAAGACATTTCTTGTGTTTAAAAAAAAAAAAATGATGGACGGGACAGCAGCAGTTTGGGACACATTCATGAAGCCAGATCAACAGTCCTTTTTATAAAGGGCCTGAAAGAGCACACTGTAACACAGGAAACAAGCAAAAAGGTAAGCGCTGAGAACTATTTTGTAATAATTCTTTGGAGATAAAATAAGTAAAGAATAATTATAGAGAAAGCAATTCCTGGGGCGCCTGGATGGCTCAGTCGGTTAAGCATCTGACTCTTGGTTTCCGCTCAGGTCATGATCTCACGGTTCGGGAGTTCAAGCCCTGCGTCGAGCTTCTCGCTGACAGTGTGGGGCCTGCTTGGGATTCTCTCTCTCCCTCTCTCTCTCTCTCTGCCCCTCCCTCCCTCTCTCAATAAATAAATAAATAAATAAGTAAGTAAACAAACACTAAAACAACAACAACAAAAACAAAGGCTATTTAGTCACATAGACCTGGTTCAAACCCTGCCTCTGGCTTGGTTAGTTAGCTAGTTGCTTTGCAAGTTTCTTTCACTTTCAGGCATTTCTTTTGCAAAATAAGGGTAACTGTAGTGCCTCCTTAGTTACCTTAGGATTAATAAAATTGCGCACATCAAACATTTGGCACAGGGCCTACCCCATAGAACATATTAAGTGTAAAGGGATATGAAATATTTTGCCTGCAAAATTTAAACGCACCTTTAAGCTCACTCTCTCTGGCAGTGGAGTGAAACCACAGAATGGTGAGTTGCGAGAAGCATGGGACTGAGTCAGGAAACCTTGGTTCAGGTCCTAGGTCAAGCCCTTGGGATTGGTCAGTAAACATCACTAAATCTCAGTGTCCTTATTTACAGAAAAGGAAAATGCTCATATCAGAACGTGTTGAGGCAAGTGTTAAAATAATAGGCATTCTACACATTCTAAAATATAAGATCTAGAAAGTAAGTGTACATTCTGGAATTACACAATGCTACCGAAATAACAAGGTTTTACTGGTACAGGACTGCGGTGGGACTGGGCAGTGACAGGTCTCCATCCTAACCCTGAAAACACCACCTGAATTCCGTGGGGTAAAGCACAATTTCTCTGGGCATCGCTTTCTCCACTGCTAGAATGAGGCGATTGCACTAAGTCTCTCCCAAGCTCTGACATTCACTGGCAGTATACATTCAAATCCATGGTCAATTCTTCTAAATTTTTAAATGTTTATTTATTTTGAGAGACAGAGAGAGACAGAGCGCGAGCGGGGGAGGGGCAGAGAGAGAGAGGGAGACACAGAATCCGAAGCAGGCTCCAGGCTCCGAGCTGTCAGCACAGAGCCCAACACGGGGCTTGAACTCACCAACCGTGAGATCATAACCTGAGCTGAAGTCAGAGGCTCAACCGACTGAGCCACCCAGGCGCCCCCCTCTCCATGATCAGTTCTGATGCTCCCTTCTTCTCAAGGAAGAAGAGAGGAACACTAGCACCAAAGGACCCACAAGAATAACCGGCCCATCTCTACCAAGGGTAGGGAAATGCCCAGCCCATTCCTGATTTCCATGGCCCGCGAGTTTGTGAACCATGCAACGTTCAACCAGATGTTGTCACTGGAGGTTCAATGGCAGCAATTTCCCTCTCCACCCTTGAGCTACAAGGGAGACATATGGTAGAGGCTGTTTAGCTGGTGGGAGTTTTCTTTTATTCAGGTCGTGGACCCCACACTGGACACACAATGAAAGGGAATATTGAATACATCATCTTCGATATAACCTTTCTTGCTTCCTTCCACAATTAATTCACTGCAGATCTATTAATTGAGCAACAACTTTTCAGTCATCAATGACTTATTAAAATTTAACTATAGGAATATCACTCAGCCTTAAAAAAAGAAAGACATCCTGGCACGTGCTATAACTTGATTTAACCTTGAGGACATTAAGCTAAGTGAAAGAAGCCAGTCACAAGAAGACAAAACTGTATGATTCCACTTACACGAGGTATCTAGAGTCGTCTAATTTACAGAGACAGAAAGTAAAATGGAGGTTGTCAGGGGCTGGGGGCAGGGGGAATGGGGAGTTATTGTTTAATGGGTGCGGAGTTTCGGTTTTGCAAGATGAAAAGTTCTGTAGACTGGTTGCACAAAACACGAGTGTATTTATACTATTGAATTGTCTATTTAAAAATGATTAAGATAAATTTTATGTTATGTGTATTTCACCACTATTTGACTTTATTTTATTTTATTTTATTTTATTTTATTTTATTTTATTTTAAGTAGGCTCCACCCCCACATGTAGCCCAATGCAGGGCTTGAACTCATGACACTGGAATCAAGACCTGAGCTGAGATCAAGAATCAGACACTTCATCAACTAAGCTACCCAAGCACACCCACAATTATTTTTTTAGTTTAACTAGTTACATGATTAGTTCAATAATCACTTGGCAACTCAAGGGCAACCAATAAGTGTGAATTATCACCATATCCTTCTCCTCCCCAAGCACTCCTCTCCCTTTAATGCCAGATGGGTCTTGGGCTTTTGGAATCCTGAACAAATATTCATATTTGTGTTGCTCTTTTGACACAATGTGACCTCTAAAGTATCAATGAATGCCCTTGTTCTTGGCTTCCAGCCAAATCTCTACCATATATTTGGCTACCTATATGTTCATTTCATTGAACGGGCTAGTCTATTACCAAACAAGTATCTCTGAGGACAACTTCTGTATCAGTCATTCACATAACAGATGGAAGCGTTCATCATTGGGATTTCTCTCTAAGATAAACACAAGGAAGGGATTTTTGAAGGAGAGAGGGCAAAGGAGAAGAGTGATTTCAGAACCCGTTTGTTGGAGGAAGAAAGATCTAAGGGCACCTGGGTGGCTCAGTCGGTTAAGCGTCCGACTTCGGCTCAGGTCATGATCTCACGGTTCGCGAGTTCAAGCCCTGCGTCGGGCTCTGTGCTGACAGCTCAGAGCTTGGAGCCTGCTTCACATTCTGTGTCTCCCTCTCTCTCTGCCCCTTCCCTGCTCATGCTCTGTCTCTCTCTGTCTCAAAAATAAATAAACATTAAAAAAAAATTTAAAAAAAAAAGATCTAGAATGGGCGTCACCATCAGAATGGGGGAACAACGGCATTGAACAGTAAGAGGGCAGCAAAAAAAATAAATAAAAACAAAAAACAATAAGAGGGCATCAGAGGGCACCCAGGGCTTGAAGCTAATCAACCTGGGGAGAGGAGACAGAGGGACACCCAATGAAAGGGAATATCAGAAACATTTCATAGATGGGAATTTTGTCAAGTTCAGCAGCACTCTTACATAGTTCACTCACTGGCATCTGCCCTGGAGAAATGGAGAATCATTCCCCAGCCACTCTAGTCCACATGGGTTTGCCGCAGAAAGAAGGGCCTGGGAGCTCCTTTGGAAGGGAGGCTCACCATCCAGCAGCCTTGGTTAAACTGTGTCTGAGGTGGAATAGAGGGGATTCTTAAGAGGGAGGGAGAAGACTGAGGGACCCCTGGGCACTGGCGAGGAGGAACTAGACCAATACTGCCCTTCTCTCTCTTCCAAGAGGCTCAGAGTCCTTCATAGGTGCTAATCAATTTAACCTCATTGGAGCCCAACGTGGACCTCCCCAAGGACACAAAGGAAAAGAGAGTAAAGAGGTAGCTTTCCTCACTCGTATTCACTACACAGGCTCCTACCCTTCACCAAGACCTAACATCCCAACCAAAGCCACACCCATTTTTTTCTGGGGCTTACCTGCTAACACCTCTAAATGCAAACGCAGACACTCGTCTCCCACAAGCCACATGGCATCTGGGCAAGGGCCGTCTGTTCCCTCATTTCCCAAAATCTTGCTAGGAGAACAACAGTCCCCCTAGTGTGACAGGTGGGCAAAGCCACTTCTAACCAACCATACATTAACAATACCTTATAAATGCAGATTCAGGGGAATCTCCTCTCTGTGTGCCAGGGCTTCAGACAGGAATGCACTGAGATGCTGGCAGTCACGTTGCTCATTAGCTGAACATTAAGTGATGACTACTCGAGTCAATCAAAATCGTGGGCCCAACAATGCTTTTAAAATCACCATTATTACACACACACACACACACACACACACACACACACACACACCTTTTCTCTCTTATATAGACATGAAATATTCAACCACTGTTAGTACTGATCCTGGTAAGTGCTCTTAATCATGAGTGAAAATAGTCCCTTATGTGATAAGGAAAGACTGAGTGAAAATTCAGGGGAAGCTGCACAAAAAAAAAAAAACAAACAAACAAACAAAAAAAACCCCAAAAAACAAAACAAAAACAAACAAACAAAAAAAAAAAAACAAGCCAGAATCACCCTCTGTTGCTAATAACTGGGCAACTAAAGCAAATGTGGGTTTGCAGAGGCCAAAAGTGGCTGGGGTTTTGATTGGGTATGTCCTCTTTGAATCTCCTTTTCCATGCACACTAGGTTTACAATTTTTAATTTTTACTAAAGTCAGGAAGTGTTTGGGGCACTTGGGTGGCTCAGTCGGTTAAGTGTCCAACTTCGGCTCAGGTCATGATCTTGCCATTCACAAGTTCGAGTCCCGCTTCGGGCTCTGTGCTGACAGCTCAGAGCCTAGAGCCTGCTTCAGATTCTGTGTCTCCCTCTCTCTGTGCTACACACACACACACACACACACACACACACACTTGTGCTCTCTCTCTCTCTCTCTTAAAAACAAATAAAATCAACATAAAATCAGGGAGTGTTCAAACAAGAAGCTCATAATCAAACATCTAGGGTTCTAAATGGACAAGAAAAGAGATGTGTTATTCAACCCAGTGAAACTTTGCCTTTCAAACGTGAGTTTTAATTCACTGCCATCATTATAAGGATGGCCATTCTCAACCTCTGCCCCCAATCAGCCATTTTTTTTAAAATAATCCCTCCCTTATCAGAAAGGCATTTTTCTGCTCCCTTTAGAACATTAGAATTACCAGCACAACTTGTTGAAGATAAGAATACTCACACAACCATGTTTTATGCATTATGATCATGGTTTGGCTCTCATCCAATGCATTCACATGGAAAAGGATTTCACACTCACTCACCTTTCAGCATAACTTACATTATTTGAAACTTTTGCTTCAGTTGTCTGATCCCTGGGATTCAAGTGAGTTATTTGGATTAAGTGCTTCAGGTTGACTCATAGTGAAATATGGATATCGGAGGACAGAGCCGAGGGAGGAGGACTCAAGTAATTAATTGCCCCACCTTTTGAAAATGACAGTAAATGGCTTATCTTTCCTAGAACTGGTACAATAAATGTCAAAAGCTGCAACATTCTGTGCTAGGTCAGGAAACGTGTTCTGGCCATTATCTCCAACTCTTAATTGTTCTCCATGCGTTCACTGTCAGCACACAACCTGAATATCAAGTAAATGCTTGTGGAATTGCTCAGTGAATATGCATAGACCACTCCCAATGACTCTGAAAGCCCCTTAAGAAGAAATCACCTTGAACTTTTTATAGCTAACATTCTCCCTGCCCCAAAAGGCAAGGCACACAATAGGTATTCAATAATCAATCACTGACTGATATCTCATCTTCACCAGTGGGCATGGGAGAGAAACAGCAAACAAGTGTTGAAACATTTCACACTGGAATTTATCGCTTGAGAAATTAAGGATGTGAGGGGAAAATGCACAAGTGTGAAGGTCACCCTGATAAAGAAAAAATGTGGTGCGAGGAGACTACAGTACTTAAAATGCACACTGTTCATAATTGCCAGAGATAACGAATATTTTCTATATTTTGCCAAATTGGTCTTCTTTGTTTCTCCGTTAACACATGTAGGGGGTCTAATCCATCTTTGGCAATCTATTCAAACTGTTGAGGGATTTTTCCCTTTTCTTTTCTTTTCACCCTTTGAACATAATCCACTAAGTCTCCATCCCTAAAGCACCTCCCAAATAGCGGCGGGGGTGGGGGACGCGCTCTGGGAAGCCCTTGCTGAGATACTTAGCGGAACTTTATTCTCCACATGGGTTATTTACGAGCGTCTCGGTTTCCTTGGGTGACTCCACAACCTCCCCCTTTTCACGCGGCGAGCAGGAGTCAGGGCGGTGAGATCCTCCCAGGCGGAGCGCGGAGGCGCTGACCATGGTCCTGGCCTCCGAGCTCAGGACTGGAGCACCGAGGGCGCCGGAGAAGAGACGGTGCGAGAGCGAGCTGGGCGAGGCGGGGAGAGGCTGTCGAAGCCCCCGCCCCTCCCGAACCCCGGGGAGCTTTCGGGCCTGCACGCGAACCCTCCACTGCACGCTCCGAGATGCATCAAAAAAGGGTGGGGCACCCAGCCACAACTGCAATCGGAAGCCGCCCGGAAGGATTTAAGAAGAATGGAATCGGTTCATGCCTCCCTCCCCCCACTACCATGCGACCCCCAACCCGGGATCGGTTCATATTTTTACCCCCGCCCCCCCCCCAGGCCCAGGGAGGCGCGGGCAGCCTTTGTGGGCGCACAGCCGCCCACGGCCGAGCCCGAGCCTCTGGGCACCCTGCACCGAGAAGGGGCAAGTAGGGCGGGGTGCATGTACAGATTCAAGGATGCAATATTCCTGCGAGGCAGGACGGTGGGCACGCTGGGATCCCCGGTTCTCCACCGAGCTGGAAAGTGGGCGAAGGAGGGGCGATCCCCGCGTCTGGTCCTGAGTCTCAAACACCCCCCACCCCCCATACCAACCTGGTCGTAGATGTTCTGCAGGGCTTCCTTGCCCGAGGCCCGCCGGATCTCCACCTTCCGGCTCGATTCAACAGATGGCTCCCCGCCGGCGCGCCGGCCCTGCCGGGAGTACGGCGGCTGCGGGTCCGGGCCCAAGTGGGCGACGTCCCGCTGCTGAGCCACCACCTGCCCCGAGCCCCGGCCCACGGACAACGAGTCGAAATCGATGGTCTTGTTCTCGGAGGACCCTTCCACCGGGCAGAACATGCCACAGAATTTCTGCCGGGGCTTAGGGCTGCCTGAACCCAGGTTTTTAAAAAAGGCAGGGACTTCTTCGTCCTCTGCCGCCTTCCCGGATTGCTTCCTCTCGGCCATGGCGCGGGAGCTCGGGGAAGGTCCGCTCTGTCCGTCCGTCCGTCTGCCGGTCCCTAAGTCGGCCTCTCTCTGTGCACAAACCCCCTGGCTGCTGCCGCGGCTGCCGCTCTCTGCCTGCCGCAAGGTGTACAGAAAGGAAGGATGGCTGGCGAGCGAGCGAGCGACCCACCCCTCCCGGTCCCTCCCTCTGACCCCGCTTTCTCCCCTCCCTGCCCACGCCCCCCGCCGCCGCTCCGGCTCCAGCGACCAGCAAAGTTGGGTCTGGGAGGGCGGCCGCTGCGGCAGCGGGAGCGGAGAGGCTGCCAGTTCCCGGCAGCGGCGGGAGGAGGGAGGCGCGGGCGGGGCGGGGGCGGGGCGCGGCGCAGGGGAGGGGAGGGGAGGGGAGCCGAGCTCGGGGTAGTGAGGGGAAGGCCCCGCCGCCTAGAGCCCCGCGCTCCGGAAGTGAAGCGGCCAGACCACCCGCTAATGGATGCGGAGCGGAGGGTCGGCTGACCGATCTCTGCGCCAGGGTAAGTATGGGGCAGGGCACGCAGGGGCGAAGGCCGGGGGCGCGGCCTCTGGACTCCACGCCCGTCGCCCCCACCTGCCGCATTGCAGAGGTGGGCCAGGTGCGAGGGCCCACCCGAGGGAGGACCCCCACCCCTCAGCGAGGGTGTGAGCTGATGGATGGGGCAAGAGGGACCAACCGGCTGACGCCTGGACACCCAGGAAGAGGGAAAGGGACAGCACTGACGATGGGGAAGGGATGGCGCAGACCGTTTGGAGAGGTGGAGGCCTTACGAGGCAGGGGGCACCAACCTTGTTCACCCACGGGCCTTGTGGTGGGCTGCTGTGGGCAGAGATTGAAACGAGAAGGTTCTCGCTGCGCCCACAGTGGTGGGGGGGGGGCGCTAGCGGGCGGGGAGAAATGCAGAGGGGCGTAGCAAAGGGGAGCGGGGAATAAAGACTTAGGTGTGTGGTCTGGGACTGTAGCAAAAAGTGCATTCTGCAAATTCGGGCACCGAACGGCAACTTGAAGTAAGAAAGGGTAGAGACCTGCTATATTGCCCGGAGGTGTCACGTCTCTTAACTGCGCCACTGCGCCAAGACCAAGAAGGGCCAGAAGAGTCTTGATTTGGTATTGTTTATCCCGCCTTCCCCGCCAAAAAAAAAAAAAAAAAAAAAAAAAAGGAGGCGGGGGAGGCCAGGATTGAATCCCACTCCTCCAAATCCCTAGCCCTTCTGGGCGCCCTGCGCGCCCCACCTAGATCCCCCGCCCTCGTTGCGCACTGCGCCACAGCCGCGGGGTTTCCCGGGTTGCCAGACGCCAAGTGCCTGGGACGTAAATTGCGCGCGCGCGCGCGAATTCAGTGGTGGAGTAGGAGATGGGGTCCTGTCTGTGGTCATGGCTTGAGTTGTGAGACGCCCCGCCGGGAAAAGGTGTGTGGGACTTGGTATGTATGTGAGGCTAAACCATCCACAGCTACTGGGTTGGTGGGCAGATAAGGAGCATCTTGATTTATGACGGTAACACGGTCGCTGAGAGTCTTTTATTGCTTATTTCTGCCCCCACGTCCCTTCCACGTACCAATCCCTGCCCCTGGTCGATTACAGCCCCGCCCCCTCTTTCCACAGTGGCAAAATCCTGCAGAAATGATGCCCAACCCTTGGCGGCTGGAGACGGAAATCCGGGCATGCTCAGTAACTAGGGTGGGTTTGGGCTAGGAGAAGCTGTTTCTACCACAAGACTATCGTTCAGAGCAGGGTGACCAAGGCTCTATCCTCATCATCAGCCCTTGTCCCTGGCAGGATTCAGTACGGATACCCTCCCCCCAAATCGTGAGGGATACTTCGGTGAATGGAGTTAAATTTGGAGGGCAATCAATCACAGTTTGAAGATGAGCCCATCATGGCAGGTGGGAAGGCGGCCCCAGCTGAGAACTGGAGACTGAGGGAGGAGAGGAATGTCGGGGGGGGGGGGGGGGGGGGGGGGGGGGGGGGCTGAGGGAACCAGAGGCGGGCCTTTGGACTTTGCATCAGATGTGCTTCGCATTTGAATGAACTGCTAACACAAGAATGACATCATTGCCTACCCAGGGCAGACCCATGACTCGTGACCAATTTCCGATTTCCGGAGCAGGAACCAGACTTAGAGAGATTGGGGCGCTTTGACCAAGGTCACTATCTAAATGAGCCAAGAATTACAGCAGAAAAGCTGATTCCTTTTCCAACCTATCCCATCTTTACTTGAGAAAATGCAAGAGTTTAACATTTTTCTCATGTCCGATTATTTCCATTGCAGCTAAAGATTGCCTTTGGAAGAGGAAGCCACCCAAAGGTAGCCTAACCTCAGCATGACCTCTATTATGTAGACCTTGGGATATGTCTTCCTGCCTTTTTACATCTCATGTTTCCTCTCAACATTAAAACAGGAGGAAGGTTACCCCCATGTCTTAGAAGGGAAGGGGTGGCACTGAGACACCCCTGGGCTCTGATCCCTGGGGCTGCTGGCTGAGAGCAGAATCCAGGGTTTGTGCTCCTGCCCCTTTGGCACCTTCCAGAAGGTCTTAGAAAACGTGCCTGCAGCAGGAGCAGTTGACATTAAAACTGTAGGCTGGCATCTGTGGCATAGGGACCCCGTTTGGACTGAGGGGGATTCTTCAGGCCGACAGAAGCATATTCGTAGCCCATTAACACACACTCCACGGCAGTAACTGGGAGAGAGTAGGAACTCTTTCGTTTTTACGTCACCCGGTGTCCACCACTCTCCACAGATGTGCTTCCTCTCTTACCTTGTACTCAAATGACTCATTCAGGCGTAAATGCTAGGAAGCGTTTTTAACATTCACAGCAAAAGAAACACCTCGTTGTGCATTTGTGAGTCCTGCCCGGACCCAACAAAAGAGAATGGATTCATAATTCCAAGCTTAACTTATTTGGTCCTGAGATTTTGTTTTGTTTTGTTTTGTTTTGTTTTGTTTTAGATTGCTGGACCTAAATTGTTATACCTATATTATTATGTTATGTTAAAGTGTAGTATATGTTATATTGTTACACCTATATTAAATTGGCTTTTAATGTTTGAGTGATTTCTAGCTTGATTTTAAATAATTGGATGTTAAATCAAAGGAATGCACCAACTCAATATGGTTTGGTAGATTTAATTAAATTGTAAAGGAGTGTCATATTTTTAAATAATTTTAATGGCCCTCATCACTGGATATTATCAAGCCATAAATAAATACTATTATTATTTATGTGTAACAGGGGAGCTTGGCTTGGCTGGAGCTAAGAAAGACCCAAACACATCCATTGCGTGGAGCTGGGTGACATCTTCCTTTTCTGGAAGCTGAATAAATAAGCTGGTGACTCTCACAGGACAGTTGGAGTGCCTGAACAGGTATCTGTTCACATCTGATTTCATTTTTCACATGGGGAAAATCTTGAGTCCTGTCCATCCATAACCGGGCTCAGACGTTAATTGGCATGACTGATGAGCGGAAGGTGGGGGAGCCAGACGTGGGAGGGTCCCCAAGAGAACTCTAAACAAAGGAAAGGTCTGACAGAGTGGGACACGTGCAAATCCAACGTGAGACGGAACCCCTGGTCTCCCCCCACTTCTGTCCTGAACCAAAGCATAGTGCTTCCTGGGAAAGAGAGGGCTGTGTGGTAAAACTGACCATTGTTTCACTAGGAGTCCAAGCCTGCTGTGACACTTCTCTCCGGGAGTTCTGGGTGCCAGAGTGGAGGCCTTACCCCGCTAACTAGCAAAAGGAGAGGTGAGGAGAGGCAGCAGAAACTGGGGGAGTCACAAAAGCAGCTCTTGCAGGTGCCTCGGGCAGAGAAGAGTCAGTGCCACCATGTGGCTGCCAGCGTCGGGGAGAGCATCAGCGGCCACCGGACTGCAGAGCCACAGGCAGTGATGCTGTCCTAGCTGAGTTCTTGCCCCTGGGCAAGTAAGGGTGATTGGTCCAGAAGACTTTGGGACCGCTGTTGGAGTGGCCTGGGACCCATTCCCTGGTGGGGTGCAAGTTCAGGAGCTGAGCCAGGATATTCTGAGTACTGATAGGCTGTGCCTGTCCACACCACAAACTAATTGGTACCCATAGAGTTGGAGCAAATACTCGGACGATGGCGCTGGCACTGTTAGAGGACTGGTGCAGGATAATGAGCGTGGATGATCAGAAATCGCTGATGGTTCTGGGGATACCGGTGGACTGTGATGAGGCTGAGATTCAAGAGGTTCTCCAGGAGACTTTAAAGTCTCTGGGCAGGTATAGGCTGCTCGGCAAAATATTCAGGAAGCAGGACAATGCCAATGCTGTCTTACTAGAGCTTATGGAGGATACCGATGTCTCGGTGATCCCCAGTGAGGTTCAGGGAAAGGGGGGTGTCTGGAAAGTGATCTTTAAGACCCCTAACCAGGACACTGAATTTCTGGAACGACTGAACCTCTTTCTGGAAAAAGAGGGGCAGACAGTCTCCGGTATGTTCCGAGCCCTCGGGCACGAGGGGTTGTCTCCAGCCACGGTGCCCTGCGTGTCCCCAGAGTTACTGGCTTACGTGTTGGGACAGGCGATAGCTCATGCCCCTCAGCCCCTGCTACCCATGAGATACCGGAAACTGAGAGTGTTCTCGGGGAGCGCCGTGCCCGCCCCAGAGGAAGAGCCCTTTGAAATCTGGTTGGAACAGGCCACTGAGATCGTCAAAGAGTGGCCGGTAGCAGAGGCAGAAAAGAAAAGGTGGTTGATGGAAAGCCTGCGTGGCCCTGCCCTGGACCTCATGCATATAGTACAGGCAGACAATGCAGCCATAAGCGTGGAAGAGTGTTTGGAGGCGTTTAAGCAAGTGTTTGGAAGCCTGGAGAGCCGCAGGACCTCCCAGGTGAAATACCTGAAGACGTATCAGGAGGAGGGGGAGAAGGTCTCGGCCTACGTGTTGCGGTTAGAAACCCTGCTCCGGCGAGCCGTGGAGAAACGCGCCATCCCCAGGAATATCGCAGATCAGGTCCGCCTGGAGCAGGTCATGGCCGGGGCCAGCCTCAGCGAAGTCCTTTGGTGCAGGCTGAGAGAACTGAAAGATCAAGGCCCGCCTCCCAGCTTCCTCGAGTTAATGAAGGTAATCCGGGAGGAAGAGGAGGAAGAGGCCTCTTTTGAAAACGAGAATACTGAAGAGCCAGATGAAGGGGATGGCTATGGCCCCTGGGATAACGAGGCAGAGGACTAAAAACCATCTCAGGGCGGGACCCACAGCCAGTGCGCCCTGGGGAGGTTTGCTGTACCCTGCTGAGACCATGTGGCTATTTTTGTCCGAGGCCTCGCGTGCCAGGTCTTGATTCTTCTTTCTAGGAAAAAATACCAGAGAGTTCCTTGGGCCCTACGTAGATTATTAATAAAGGACGAAGTTCCAAGTAAGGAATAGGAAGCCTGAAGGAACCCGCGACATTTCCCGTTTCCCAAATAGACCAAAGTCGTGCACCCATACCGCAGAAGAAAGAAGTGATGCAGGAAAAGAACACCTTTTGTAATCTGTTTAACCTCTAACCCCTTTGACTCCTCAGCTGTGTTCCTTCCTCAAATCAGCACATCCCCTCTGAGTAGCCAGCGGTGTGAGGCACTCTTCACGGAGGTGAGAATCGTAACCCCGCAAGCCTGGGCCGTGCTCTTGGAGCGAGCTCACCGGCTCACCGAGGACGTGGCCTCGGCATGTGAGACGCTAGATAATCCCGGGTGTCAGTCACGACACCTGTGGAAGTGCCACTACCAAATGAATACGGCCACACCCACTGCCATGTGTCTTTCTTTCTTCGCTCGGGAAGCACTCCTCCGCTTCTCTGCCACGTGTCGGATGGCCGGTTCCAGGCACTGTGTTAGGCCCTCGAGACACAGATGACTCAGCCCAATCCCTGCCTTCAAGAGAGAGAGCCACGGTGTGAGAGAAGCACCCTCGAGAAAGGGCAGACGCTACAGGAAGGCTGCCTGCGAGGGAGGGTGTGCGGGCCGCGTTTGGATTCAGCGAGCAGACCATTCTGGTTAGAAAAGATTTTTAGGGGCGACCAAAGGGAAAGAGGAGAGGAAAGGAGCCTGTATTTATTGAGGGTCTATTATGTGCCAGCTGGTTTACACACATCTCATTTAATGTGCCCGGGAACCCCAATATGGTATAATTTTGCTCTTTCTGAAAGAGAAAGAAAATGAAGCTCAGATGAGTCGAGTGGGGTCCTCGGGATCGAAACGCTAAGCAGTGGCAGAGCCGAGCCACAAGTCCGGAACTCTCTGCCTCTTGCTAACCCTCTGTCCGCTGTGATGGTGGCTTTCAAATTGTGCTCTACGGTTCTGCAGAGATTTTTCAGCCTGTCCACCTTTAACATGTACTTTAAACTCTCCCGATCTCTACTAGAAAACAGGTAGATTCAAGTGTGTTGATACCCAAATGTTCACACACTGGCACCCAGCCACAGGCTCACTTCTGTTTCCAGATGGACTCATTTTGTGCAGACCATGGAAGTAAGGTCCCCTTGTGACATCTGAGCACATAGCTGGACTCCTCTTAAGCGTTCATAGATTAAGGAAGTGATGGCACCTCACAGGTGTTTAAGTCACGTCCATGCATGTCCCGTGACGTAGTGTGCCTCAGTAGAGCATAAATGAGCACCATTCCGTTAAATGCTAGTTGATCTCGGGGCGCCTGGGTGGCTCAGTCGGTTAAGCGTCCGACTTCGGCTCAGGTCACGATCTCGCCATCCTTGAGTTTGAGCCCTGCGTTGGGCTCTGTGCTGACAGCTCAGAGCCTGGAGCCTGTTTCGGATTCTGTGTCTCCCTCTCTCTCTGCCCCTCCCCCATTCATGCTCTGTCTCTGTCTGTCTCAAAAATAAATAAACGTTAAAAAAAATGCTAGTTGATCTCTAGCATCACGATAGCTTTTTGTATACAAAGAACAATTGCTCACCTTCTCTGAACATCAGTTTCCTCATCAGGAAAATGGGAAAATAATAGAATAGGGTTGTCGTTAGGCTCAGATGACATAATGCCTTTGAATCACTTAGCATGATGTCTGGAACACATAAAGCCTTTAATGCGTTAAGACCCATGATTTTCATGATACTTCCTGTCTGTTCAATGCATGCTGTCTTTATTCTAAGAGTTGTACTGTAACAAGTAAGTACGGAATCTGTCAGTCAGTTGTGACGACATTGCATTAGGAACCATTTTAGCTACGTTTGAGTGCTTGCTGTCTGTTATCTTTGTGATAAGTATTCCAGCCATTGTTAAAGACTAATGTTAGTGATTTGACTTTGAAACAATAAATTATTCTTTCTGATCTGTGGCTAACTTTAACTGAAGAATATCCTGAGATTGTAAGAAAAGCATTTTTTTTTAAGTTACCATTGGTGATCATTTCATCCTAAGTTATAATTTTTTAATACTGCTCACCAAAGTGATAACATTTGTCATCCAGTACACCCTGATTTCATGGTTTCTTGTAGTCATAAAAATCGCCTCATTGTTCTCGATTATTGACAATATACAAAGTAAAGTGTTATAGATGTGAAGTTATAAAATAAATACATGCTAATAAAATTCTGAGGTTTTTTTGTTTCAAGTATTATGATTCTGTGTTAGCTATGACTTGAAGAAGGAGTTTCATTAGTTAAAAAAAATATATGATAGGTAAGGTTAGAAAATCAAACCAAAGCCAAAAATTCTTGAACCCTTCTAGATAGGAAAACCTGAGAGCAGAGTGCTGGGATAAGAATATTTCAGCTTTGTCTCCAGGGATGAGAGAGAGCCCAGTCTACCCATCATCAATTTCCCTTTTAAAATACATAGAAACAACAGATGGAGGCCAGTCCCCTCGGAGACCTCCAACTCATTTGCTCAGGCAAGTAACTCCACAGAAGAACAAAACGACCTAGTGGGGAAATGTTGTGTCTCTGGGATGAAGCCAGTTTCCAGCTTGTAGATGTGTAGGAGGAAAATTCCTCTTGCCGTTGACTTTCTTGGAATTGTTTCTTTTCCTCTTTTCTACAGTGCAATGGGGGAGGATTCCTCATTGGGCTGTATGCAGTGCAGATCGGCCTATTACACGATGAGTGTCCTGAGTCATGTCCAACACCCTCTCCCCATCACCGGAGCAAAAACCTCTTAAAAAATTGGTCTTGCCTTATACTTACTATGTCTGTCTCCAGATCTGACCCTTTGGAGACTGAAGCCTCCAAGATTACGTAGTCCTCTGCTGAAGGTAACTTTTCACCAGGGCCATTGGCTTCCTCAAGGCCTTAGTATTATCTGACATCCCCATCTATACCAGCCAGTCCTGCCAAGCCTTTCATGCTGTTGTCATCCACTGTCTACCCAGATGCTGCCCCAGATGATTATCGGTGCCCTTCCTGTCCATGCTCCCAGTGCTGATCATTAAGGTCCTCCACCATGCCTTCTTGATCCTCCATGATGTCCTAGACGAACTAGCCTGTATCATCGGAGTCCTTGCAAAATACCTCGGCACCATATTCGTTAATTGGATTCTGGTCTTCCTGATAGCCTGCTGTCCTCAAGTCTCTTGAGTGGAAGCTGCTCAGTCTCCCATCACGGGAAAGATTGGAGATTGCTGGTGGCATTTAGTTCACCATCATCACCTCCTCACCTGCAAACGCTTTCCTGGCCTAAGCTGACTCCCTCTGCCCCACACCTCCCCGTGGGGCAGTCCTGAGAAGCCTGGACAGAGTGTTGGCAAAGCAACACTGCGAGGAGCCTGTTGAGGATGTCACCTGGCCAGATGTTATCTATAGTAACAAAAAGTAGGAAGGAAAAGATAATGACTATAAGCCATTATCTAGGGGAGTCCTACAAGTCGAGCCTGGAAAAGCAAAGATGGTTGGAAGCCAGAGTTTGAAAGAGTGGAGCCTGAAATGAAGCATAGAGGTGAAGGAAGAGTGTCTGAGACAGTATTGTCAAATGCACTCAGAATTCGTGCTTTATTGACCACCAGCATAATCTTTGCACGGTCTAAAGATTCATGATCAGAGCAGAAGACGTCTCCCTCATCCCTTTTCTTTCAGGGTGGGCCAAGGGCTCCTTGAGCTTACTCAGAGAAGACTTATACTCATTGAGAACTCCTCTCGGGGTGCAAGATGGTGTCCATAGATGGGCTTCTCAGAAGCTAGCCTCCCCACTGTAGCAGGCTCTGGAGCTGTCCCTGGTCCTGACCTGCATTACACAACCTGCTGTGCCCGAGTGGTCCTTGACATTGCGGATGAACATTTTCTTAAAAACTAGAGTAACTCCAGAAGTGGATGCCAAAATCAATTCAATCGTAAGAAAAAATGGTGTAGGATTTCAATCCATTTTTCAAGACACCAGCTGGAGCTGCCCATTAATTGTCTGGGGTGCTTTAAGCAGCAGCTGAGACTTTGTCCCCATCTGCCCCACCCCCACCCACTCTTGAAGGGAAAGGTTACCAAAGGGAGGCACAACCCAGACGATGTGGTGGTGCTGAGGCTAAGAGCCTAGGAGAAAGACCCCAGAGAATGCGGGGAAGGCTCACTTCCATCCCATCTTGTCCCAGACCTGCCCCTGCTCTGCACAGCCTAAAGGGAGTCTCATTGAAAGCCTTCCCTGGATTCTTGGTACAACAGTTTTCCCAACTAACTCAGTTACTAACAGAGCTTTCTTGAAATAATAAGCACTCATCACAAAAGCAAATTTCTAAGATGCCTGGGTGGCTCAGTCAGTTGAGCGTCCAACTTCAGCTCAGGTCATGATGTCGCCGTTCACAAGTTCGAGCCCGCGTCGGGCTCTGTGCTGACAGCTCAGCCTGCTTCAGATTCTGGGCCTCCCTTTCTCTCTGCCCCTCCTCCACTCACACTCTGTCTCTCAAAAATGAATAAACATTAACAAATTTTTGAAAATAAACTTCCTTTTTTTCCAGCTTTATTGTGGTATAATTTTCAAGTACAAATTGTGTATATTTAAGGAGTGAAATGTGATGTTTTGATGTATCTATAAATTGTAAAATGATCTCCACAATCAAACTAATTAACACAGTCATCACCTCACGTGATTACCATGTGTGTGCTTGAGCAGGCACGTGAGAACACTTAAGATCTATTCTCTTAGCAAATGTCAGGCACACAGTATAGTGTCATAATGTTGCACATGAGATGTATAGTCATCACGCTGCACATGAGATCTCCAGAACTTACACATCCTATATAAGTGCAAGTTTGTACCCTTTGACCAACATGTTCCCATTTCTCTCGCCGCCCAGCCCCTGGTAACAGCCATTCTACTCTCTGCTTTCAAGAGTTCTACTTTTGTAGACTCCGTATGTAAGTGAGATAATGAAGTATTTGTCTTTCTATATCTGGCTGATTTCATTTAGCATAATGTCCTCCAGGCTCACAAATGGCAGGGTTTGCTTCTACAAAAGTAAACTCTATACTATAAGTTAACAAAAGCAAAGTAGTGGAAACCAGGTGGGGGAATAAAGACCATTGAGTTCTGCTAACTAGCCATCACATTGCATTCCCTGGTGAAATCCCATACAAGGGATGGCAAGCCTCTGTTGACATTTGTTGAGCTTGGGAACCCTGCTATCCCAAATAGTAGCTAATGGGGGAAACAAAGGCAGAAGGAAACGGCAGATAAAATTAAATTTCCTTCTAACCTGCAGCCCATTGACAAATACTTGAGGCAGGCAGAGCAAGATGTTTCTCCAGCAACTCCCTACTATCTTAATGCTAATGCTTTGCTAGGGGGAGAAACAACCATAGCCTGACCATAACTAGGTCTCCACTATCCTGGAGTCTTCTTTAGCATATGAAAATCTCATTGGAAACTTCCCCTGGACTTTATCTCCCCCGACTCCATAGTATAAAACCAGTCTCTCCTCAGGGTCCCCAGGCAGCTCTCCTTGCCCATGGGTCCTGTCCCTGTGCTTTAATAAAATCACCTTTTGCACCAAAGACGTCTTCAAGAATTCACCTTTTGCACCAAAGATGTCTTCAAGAATTCTGTCCTGGTCGTCGGCTCCGGCCCCCACAAACCCCACTGTCACCCACAAACGTCATCAGTAGCTAGTAGACATTTTAAAGGTCCTAAATAGACAGGAGCCCAAGACAACAGTAAATGTCCACGACTAGGCATGCTGCCATCTTGAGGAAAACATCTACCAATCCAGAATTGCCAATTACTGATTCAAATTACAGGGCCTGAAACTAAGGTAGTAATCCTTTGGACTCCCAAGTCCTGTTCTGGCCTGGGTTTATGACCTACCAGTGGCAATGTGGGGTGAGGACCAGGCATTAGAGGTCCCACAGGCCATATTCAGGCCCTTGAGTGGGCTTTTATAGATCACCAAATGGGCAGAGCCATGGAATCCCCACTTCCCCACAGGGACTGCTAGATTTTGTCAGTAGCTAAACTGCCTGGGAGATAGTCCTCCTTCACCAGGGCTCACCCAAAAGGTCTTTGATGCTTCAGAATGCACAATGGCATGGCTACGAAATGCTTTCCATCGGTAACCAGAATATTTTTGGCGCAGCTTAGGAATCCATCCAAGTTGTAGTGAAGCTTTGGGCACACAGGGCTGGGCACATAAACCTTCTCTGTTACCAGGAAGTCTATGGTGTGCCAGGAGTGGACAGGTTGGCCTGAACTGGGTTTCTGCTTATGAAGTAGACAAACACCGTCATCAGCCCAAGGATTGGAACTGATGATGTACATTGAGGAATAAGAAGTGGAGAAGAGGTCATGTATGCCTCCTACCCACCCACCCCTACTCCTGACACTTCCAGTCTATGTCAGAAACAAAGGAGAAGGCAACAGAAATTAAAATTTAAGGAGTAGAACAAAACATAAGAGAACAGACAACCCAGACAGAATAAGTGTAAGAAAATCATGCATAGATACATCATAGTCAAACTGCTGTAACCAAAAATAAATTGCTATAAACCAAGAAAATCTTGAGAGCAGCCAGGGAAACTAAGATATTACATACAAAAGGATAACCATAGGAATTCTGCTGATTTCTCATGAGAAAATATACAGACAAGAAGACATGGCAATAACAGCTTTAAACCACTGGATAAAGATTTTTTTGTTGCATCAGGTTTAGTAAAAATTTGCCTCTAAAATCATCCGAACCCAGGGGTGCCTAGGTGGCTCAGTCAGTTGAGCGTCCGACTTTGGCTCAGGTCATGATCTCACGGTTCCTGGATTCGAGCCCCGCATCGGGCTCTGTGCTGACAGCTCGGAGCCTGGAGCCTGTTTCAGATTCTGTGTCTCCCTCTCTCTCTGCTCCTCCCCTGCTCACACTCTGTCTCTCTCTCAAAAATAAATGAAGATTTAAAAAGTTTTTTTTTTTTTTTTTAAAGTAGGCTCCACACCCAACGTGGGGCTTGAACTCATGACCCTGAGATTAAGTCATGCGCTCTACCAACTGAGTCAGTCAGGCACCCCTACGGAAAGTTTTTTGTTTGTTTGTTTTATTTGAGAGAGAGAGAGTGGGGCAGAGGGGCAGAGGGAGACAGAGAATCTTAAGCAGACTCCATGCTCAGCACAGAGCCCGATGTGGGGCTCCATACCACGACCCTGGGATCATGACTTGAGCTGAAATCAAGAGTTAGATGCCCAACTGACTGAGCCACACAGGTGACTCTCTAAGGAAAGGTTTTAATGATGAATTCAAGTCATTCTAATTTTCTATTTTTTATTGAGCTGATTCTGGTAATTTTAAGATTTGTGCATTTCACTTAAGTGATCAAATTTATTGTCATAATAAATGTTCATAATATTCCCTTCGTATCGTTTTCAAGATTGTAGGAGCCCTAGTATTCCCCACTTTCATTCCTGATATTTTGCATCTACTCTTTTCCCCTTGATCACTCTAACTAGAGACTTGTCAGTGTTACTGATCATTTTAACAACACAACTTTTGGTTTTATTGATTTCTCTATTTGCTAATTTTCTATCTCATTGATTTCTCCTTTTACCTTAATTATTTTCTGTCTCCTTACTTTGCGCTTAATTTCTTTTTCTAGCTTCTTAAGGTGGAATATAAGCATTGAAAGCAATAAGTTTCCCTTTATAAACTGTGCATTCCACACATTTTTATATGTTTTCAGTAGTAGTCATTTCAAAATATTTCCTAATTTCTCTTGTGATTTCTTCTTTGACTTGTGAATTATTTAACAATGTGTTGTACGATTTCCAATATTTGGGGTTTTTCAATCATCTTTCCATTACTGATTTCTAAGTTAATCTCTAATTTAATTCTCATGATCTAACATACGGTCTATTGTGAATGTACAATGTGCCGATGAAAACAATGTGGGCTCCACTATTGAACGTTATAAGTTTTTTTAACCTTCAAAATAAAACTTCCAGTTATTTTTACCAACAAACATGGGTTTATTCAAGAATAGCTGAGAATTACAATCCAGAACAAGCAAGCTACGGCTAAACCTAAAGCAAGTCCCAGAGAACAAAGGAAAGAAATGCTCTTTTATAGAGGTAAAGGGGAGTTGGGAGGGACTGTTATAAACTAAAAGTCCTTTGGGGTAAACTGGGAGTTCAAAGTATAGCCATTTTTCATTGGCTGAGCTGTGACTCTCTCTAATTGGCTGGGCTGTTGCCAGGGTAGGAAGAAATCTTTCTTCTGCTGCTAAAATAGTACTATTGACTTACAACATCTGTGTCCTCCTCTTGGATTTACTGGGCTTAAGTAAATAAGTGCTGGGCATGAGAGCTCCCCCTGTTAGCCTCCTGGTGCCATTCTAAATGTGTTTTCTTTTTATTAATTTTCACAGTTTTAATTAAGTCAAGTTGGCTGAAAAGGTTGACAATTTTTCTATTTCCTTACTCATTTTCTGTCTACATGTTTTATGAATTACTGAGAGAGGAGTATTACAATTTCCAATTATAATTGTAGATTTGTCTGTTTCTCTCATTTAGTTCTTCCAATTTTTGCTTCTTTTTTTATCTCTTTTGCATATGGATATCCAATTGTTCCAGCACCATTTTGTTAAAAAGACTATAATTTCTCTACTAAATTGCCTTTAAACCATTGTCAAAAATCAGTTGACCATATATATAGGTGCCTGATTCTGGATTCTATTGTATCCTATTGATCTTTTTGTCTATCTTGGCACCAAAACCCACTGTCCTTTTTCCTGTAACAATATATGCGGGGCACCTGGGTGGCTCAGTGGGTTAAGCATCCAACTTCAGCTCAGGTCCTGATCTCACGGTTCATGGGTTCGAGCCCCATGTCAGGCTCTGTGCTGACAGCTCAGAGTCTGGAGTTTGCTTCAGATTCTGTGTCTCCTTCTCTCTCTGCCTCTCCCTCACTCACACTCTGTCTCTGTCTCACTCAAAAATAAATAAACACTAAAAAATTTAAAAAACAACAGCAATATAATGTCTTGAAATCGAGTAGTGTAAAGCTTCCAACTTTGTTCTTCTTTTTCAAAGTTGTTTTAGCTATTATTCATGGTCCTTTGCATTTCCATGTGAATTTTAAAACAAGCTTTTCAATCTCTAGCAAAAAAGCCGTCTGAAATTCTGTTTGGATTGCCTTTAATCTATACATCAATTTGGCGATAATTGAAATTATAATAGTTAACCTTCTTTTTTTTATTTTTATTTTTATTTTTTATTTTTTTTTAATATATGAAATTTATTGTCAAATTGGTTTCCATACAACACCCAGTGCTCATCCCAAAAGGTGCCCTCCTCAATACCCATCACCCACCCTCCCCTCCCTCCCACCCCCATCAACCCTCAGTTTGTTCTCAGTTTTTAAGAGTCTCTTATGCTTTGGCTCTCTCCCACTCTAACCTCTTTTTTTTTTTTCCTTCCCCTCCCCCATGGGCTTCTGTTACATTTCTCAGGATCCACATAAGAGTGAAACCATATGGTATCTGTCTTTCTCTGTATGGCTTATTTCACTTAGCATCACACTCTCCCGTTCCATCCACGTTGCTACAAAAGGCCATATTTCATTTTTTCTCATTGCCACGTAGTATTCCATTGTGTATATAAACCACAATTTCTTTATCCATTCATCAGTTAATGGACATTTGGGCTCTTTCCATAATTTGGCTATTGTTGAGAGTGCTGCTATAAACATTGGGGTACAAGTGCCCCTATGCATCAGTGCTCCTGTATCCCTTGGATAAATTCCTAGCAGTGCTATTGCTGGGTCATAGGGTAGGTCTATTTTTAATTTTCTGAGGAACCTCCACACTGCTTTCCAGAGCGGCTGCACCAGTTTGCATTCCCACCAACAGTGCAAGAGGGTTCCCGTTTCTCCACATCCTCTCCAGCATCTATAGTCTCCTGATTTGTTCATTTTGGCCACTCTGACTGGCGTGAGGTGATATCTGAGTGTGGTTTTGATTTGTATTTCCCTGATAAGGAGCGACGTTGAACATCTTTTCATGTGCCTGTTGGCCATCCGGATGTCTTCTTTAGAGAAGTGTCTATTCATGTTTTCTGCCCATTTCTTCACTGGATTATTTGTTTTTTGGGTGTGGAGTTTGGTGAGCTCTTTATAGATTTTGGATACTAGCCCTTTGTCTGATATGTCATTTGCAAATATCTTTTCCCATTCCGTTGGTTGCCTTTTAGTTTTGTTGGTTGTTTCCTTTGCTGTGCAGAAGCTTTTTATCTTCATAAGGTCCCAGTAATTCACTTTTGCTTTTAATTCCCTTGCCTTTGGGGATGTGTCGAGTAAGAGATTGCTACGGCTGAGGTCAGAGAGGTCTTTTCCTGCTTTCTCCTCTAGGGTTTTGATGGTTTCCTGTCTCACATTCAGGTCCTTTATCCATTTTGAGTTTATTTTTGTGAATGGTGTGAGAAAGTGGTCTAGTTTCAACCTTCTGCATGTTGCTGTCCAGTTCTCCCAACACCATTTGTTAAAGAGACTGTCTTTTTTCCATTGGATGTTCTTTCCTGCTTTGTCAAAGATGAGTTGGCCATACGTTTGTGGGTCTAGTTCTGGGGTTTCTATTCTATTCCATTGGTCTATGTGTCTGTTTTTGTGCCAATACCATGCTGTCTTGATGATTACAGCTTTGTAGTAGAGGCTAAAGTCTGGGATTGTGATGCCTCCTGCTTTGGTCTTCTTCTTCAAAATTACTTTGGCTATTCGGGGCCTTTTGTGGTTCCATATGAATTTTAGGATTGCTTGTTCTAGTTTCGAGAAGAATGCTGGTGCAATTTTGATTGGGATTGCATTGAATGCGTAGATAGCTTTGGGTAGTATTGACATTTTGACAATATTTATTCTTCCAATCCATGAGCAGGGAATGTCTTTCCATTTCTTTATATCTTCTTTAATTACCTTCATAAGCTTTCTATAGTTTTCAGCATACAGATATTTACATCTTTGGTTAGATTTATTCCTAGGTATTTTATGCTTCTTGGTGCAATTGTGAATGGGATCAGTTTCTTTATTTGTCTTTCTGTTGCTTCATTGTTAGTGTATAAGAATACAACTGATTTCTGTACATTGATTTTGTATCCTGCAACTTTGCTGAATTCATGTATCAGTTCTAGCAGACTTTTGGTGGAGTCTGTCGGATTTTCCATGTATAATATCATGTCATCTGCAAAAAGCGAAAGCTTGACTTCATCTTTGCCAATTTTGATGCCTTTGATTTCCTTTTGTTGTCTGATTGCTGATGCTAGAACTTCCAGCACTATGTTAAACAACAGCGGTGAGAGTGGGCATCCCTGTCGTGTTCCTGATCTCAGGGAAAAAGCTCTCAGTTTTTCCCCATTCAGGATGATGTTAGCTGTGGGCTTTTCATAAATGGCTTTTATGATCTTTAAGTATGTTCCTTCTATCCCGACTTTCTCAAGGGTTTTTATTAAGAAAGGGTGCTGGATTTTGTCGAAGGCCTTTTCTGCATCGATTGACAGGATCATATGGTTCTTCTCTTTTTTGTTGTTAATGTGATGTATCACGTTGATTGATTTGCGAATGTTGAACCAGCCCTGCATCCCAGGAATGAATCTCACTTGATCATGGTGAATAATTCTTTTTATATGCCGTTGAATTCAATTTGCTAGTATCTTATTGAGAATTTTTGCATCCGTATTCATCAGGGATATTGGCCTGTAGTTCTCTTTTTTTACTGGGTCTCTGTCTGGTTTAGGAATCAAAGTAATACTGGCTTCATAGAATGAGTCTGGAAGTTTTCCTTCCCTTTCTATTTCTTGGAATAGCTTGAGAAGGATAGGTATTATCTCTGCTTTAAACGTCTGGTAGAAGTCCCCTGGGAAGCCATCTGGTCCTGGACTCTTATTTGTTGGGAGATTTTTGATAACCGATTCAATTTCTTCGCTGGTGATGGGTCTGTTCAAACTTTCTATTTCCTCCTGATTGAGTTTTGGAAGAGTGTGGGTGTTTAGGAATTTGTCCATTTCTTCCAGGTTGTCCAATTTGTTGGCATATAATTTTTCATAGTATTCCCTGATAATTGTTTGTATCTCTGAGGGATTGGTTGTAATCATTCCATTTTCATTCATGATTTTATCTATTTGGGTCATCTCCCTTTTCTTTTTGAGAAGCCTGGCTAGAGGTTTGTCAATTTTGTTTATTTTTTCAAAAAACCAACTCTTGGTTTCGTTGATCTGCTCTACAGTTTTTTTAGATTCTATATTGTTTATTTCTGCTCTGATCTTTATGATTTCTCTTCTTCTGCTGGGTTTAGGCTGCCTTTGCTGTTCTGCTTCTATTTCCTTTAGGTGTGCTGTTAGATTTTGTATTTGGGATTTTTCTTGTTTCTGGAGATAGGCCTGGATTGCAATGTATTTTCCTCTCAGGACTGCCTTCGCTGCGTCCCAAAGCGTTTGGATTGTTGTATTTTCATTTTTGTTTGTTTCCATATATGTTTTAATTTCTTCTCTAATTGCCTGGTTGACCCACTCATTCGTTAGTAGTGTGTTCTTTAACCTCCATGCTTTTGGAGGTTTTCCAGACTTTTTCCTGTAGTTGATTTCAAGCTTCATAGCATTGTGGTCTGAAAGTATGCATGGTATAATTCCAATTCTTGTAAACTTATGAAGGGCTGTTTTGTGACCCAGTATATGATCTATCTCGGAGAATGTTCCATGTGCACTCGAGAAGAAAGTATATTCTGTTGCTTTGGGATGCAGAGTTCTAAATATATCTGTCAAGTCCATCTGATCCAATGTATCATTCAGGGCACTTGTTTCTTTATTGACCGTGTGTCTAGATGATCTATCCATTTCTGTAAGTGGGGTGTTAAAGTCCCCTGCAATGACCACATTCTTATCAATAAGGTTGCTTATGTTTATGAGTAATTGTTTTATGTATCTGGGGGCTCCGGTATTCGGCGCATAGACATTTATAATTGTTAGCTCTTCCTGATGGATAGACCCTGTGATTATTATATAATGCCCTTCTTCATCTCTTGTTACAGCCTTTAATTTAAAGTCTAGTTTGTCTGATATAAGTATGGCTACTCCAGCTTTCTTTTGGCTTCCAGTAGCATGATAAATAGTTCTCCATCCCCTCACTCTCAATCTAAAGGTGTCCTCAGATCTAAAATGAGTCTCTTGTAGACAGCAAATAGATGGGTCTTGTTTTTTTATCCATTCTGATAGCCTATGTCTTTTGGTTGGCGCATTTAATCCATTTACATTCAGTGTTATTATAGAAAGATATGGGTTTAGAGTCATTGTGATGTCTGTATGTTTTATGCTTGTAGTGGTGTCTCTGGTACTTTGTCTCACAGGATCCCCCTTAGGATCTCTTGCAGGGCTGGTTTAGTGGTGACAAATTCCTTCAGTTTTTGTTTGTTTGGGAAGACCTTTATCTCTCCTTCTATTCTAAATGACAGAGTTGCTGGATAAAGGATTCTCGGCTGTATATTTTTTCTGTTTAGCACACTGAAGATATCGTGCCAAGCCTTTCTGGCCTGCCAAGTTTCAAAAGAGAGATCAGTCACGAGTCTTATAGGTCTCCCTTTATATGTGAGGGCACGTTTATCCCTTGCTGCTTTCAGAATTTTCTCTTTATCCTTGTATTTTGCCAGTTTCACTATGATATGTTGTGCAGAATATCGATTCAAGTTACGTCTGAAGGGAGTTCTCTGTGCCTCTTGGATTTCAATGCCTTTTTCTTTCCCCAGGTCAGGGAAGTTCTCAGCTATAATTTCTTCAAGTACCCCTTCAGCACCTTTCCCTCTCTCTTCCTCCTCTGGGATACCAATTATGCATATATTATTTCTTTTTAGTGTATCACTTAGTTCTAATTTTCCCCTCATACTCCTGGATTTTTTTATCTCTCTTTCTCTCAGCTTCCTCTTTTTCCATAACTTTATCTTCTAGTTTACCTATTCTCTCCTCTGCCTCTTCAATCCAAGCTGTCGTCGTTTCCATTTTGTTTTGCATTTCGTTTAAAGCGCTTTTCAGCTCCTCGTGACTGTTCCTTAGTCCCTTGATCTCTGTAGCAAGAGATTCTCTGCTGTCCTCTATACTGTTTTCAAGCCCAGCGATTAATTTTATGACTATTATTCTAAATTCACTTTCTGTTATATTATTTAAATCCTTTTTGATCAGCTCATTGGCTGTTGTTATTTCCTGGAGATTCTTCTGAGGGGAATTCTTCCGTTTGGTCATTTTGGATAGTCCCTGGAGTGGTGAGGACCCGCAGGGCACTTCCCCTGTGCTGTGGTGTATAACTGGAGTTGGTGGGCGGGGCCGCAGTCCGCCCTGATGTCTGCCCCCAGCCCACCGCTGGGGCCACAGTCAGACTGGTGTGTGCCTTCTCTTCCCCTCTCCTAGGGGCGGGATTCCCTGTGGGTTGGCGTGGCCCATCTGGGCTACTTGCACACTGCCAGGCTTGTGGTGCTGGGGATCTGGCGTATTAGCTGGGGTGGGTAGGCAAGGTGCACGGGGGGTGGAGGGGCAGGCTTAGCTCGCTTCTCCTTAGGTGATCCACTTCAGGAGGAGCCCTGTGGCAGCGGGAGGGAGTCAGATCCGCTGCCGGAGGTTTGGTTCCGCAGAAGCACAGAGTTGGGTGTTTGCGCAGAGCGAGCAAGTTCCCTGGCAGGAACTGGTTCCCTTTGGGATTTTGGCTGGGGGATGGGCAGGGGAGATGGCGCTGGCGAGCGCCTTTGTTCCCCACCAAACTGAGCTCTGTGGTCCGGGGGCTCAGCAGCTCTCCCTCCCTTTGTCCTCCAGCCTTCCCGCTTTCTGAGCAGAGCTGTTAACTTATGACCTCCCAGACGCTAAGTCACGCTTGCTCTCGGAACACAGTCCGTCAGGCCTCTCCGCTTTTGCCAGCCAGACTCGGGGGCTCTGCTTGGCCGGCGAGCTGCCCCTCCACCGCGGCTCCCTCCCGCCAGTCCGTGGAGCGCGCACCGCCTCGCCGCCCTTCCTACCCTCTTCCGTGGGCCTCTCGACTGCGCTTGGCTCCGGAGACTCCGTTCTGCTAATCCTCTGGTGGTTTTCTGGGTTCTTTAGGCAGGTGTAGGTGGAATCTAAGTGATCAGCAGGACGCGCGGTGAGCCCAGCGTCCTCCTAAGCCGCCATCTCTAAATTCAATAGTTAACCTTCTGATCAATTAATATGGTAAAGCTCTTCATTTACTAGGTCATATTTAATTTTTCTAACAATGTTTTGTAGTTTTGAGATGTCTTATGTAGAGTTTGTCAAATATATTCCTAAGTATTTCAGTTTTTAATGCTATTGTAATTCATATTGTCTTTTAATTTGTTTGTTGCTAGTATATAGAAACACAATTAATTTTTATATATTGATCTGTGTCCTGCAACCTTGCTGAACTCACTTATCAGCTGTAGTAGCTTTCTTAAAGATTTCATGGGATTTTTTTACAGAAAAGATCATGTCATCTTAGATTAAAGATTGTTTCACTTCTTTCTTTCCAATCTGGATATCATTTATTTCTTTTTCTTGCCTTATGGCACAGGCTAGAACCTACAGTATCCTACTGAATAGTGGTGGAGAGAACAAACATTCTTGTCTTGTTCCTGATATTAAGGGGAAAGCGTTCAATCTTTTACCATTAAGCTTGATATTAGTTGTTGGTTTTTCATAGATACCGACAGTAGGTAGAATGTCTAAAAATGGCTCCCCAAAGATAGATAGTCCTCTTAATCCTTTCAAAAATTGAATATACAAACTGACAATGGTCAGACCATGTATAAAAGTAGAACTCTGACCCACAACTTCCGCAGCAACTAACCCCAAACAGTCAGCCCTTGGCCAATAACTGCCAGCTTCCCTAATTATTTCTCACTTCCAGCTTAAGAACAATAAAAGAGGGGCACCTGGGTGGCTCAGTTGGTTAAACATCTGACTCTTGGTCTCCGCTCAGGTCATGACTTCACAGTTTGTGAGTTCAAACTCCACATAGGGCACGGTGCTGGGATTCTCACTCTCTGCCCCTCGCCCACTCTCTTTCTCTCAAAATAAATAAATAAACTTAAAAAAAAAAAAACAATAACAGAAAGCCAAATGTGCTCCCCTAACATGTCCTGCTTCTATTTAGCCCACCTCCAGTTTTCCTACAGTTTGTCCAACCAGGACATACCCTAAGCCTTCTCTTTTTCCACTACAAAGCCTTCAACCTCCCCAGCCTGACTTCGAGTGTTTGCTAAATGCAAATGATAGTGTCTGCCTCCCTTGAAAGTGCCAAAGAAGTAGCTTTTGTTTGTTCTCATTTGGATAGTCTTCATTTACTCCCATGCCCTGGAACCTGTGAATAGGGTAAGATATCCCTCCCACAGTTATGTTATGTTATATTATGTTATGTTATGTTATGTTATGTTATTATGTTATGTTATGTTTGTTATGTTATGTTATGTGTTGTTATGTGTTGTTATGTGTTGTTACATGTTGCTATGTTTGTTATGTGTTGTTATGTGTTGTTGTGTGTTGTTATGTTCTATGGCACAGTTGACCTTAAGAGGGAGATTATCTGTGGGCTTATCTAATAATCACAGGAGCCCTTAAAATTAGACACGTCTATGGGTCAAAGACCTTAACAGACACTTCATCATAGAAGATATACAGATGACAAGCATGTAAAAAAAATGTCGCACATCATGTCATCAGGGAAATGAAAATTAAAATGACGAGATTCCATTACGCATCCATTAGAATGGCCTAAATCCTATTATTAGGAACACTAATAATAACAAATGCTCAGAAGGATATGGAGCAACAGAAACTCACATTTATTGTTGAGGGCAATGCAAAATGGTGCAGTCTCCTTGGAAGACAGTTTAGCAGTTTCTTCCAAAACTAAACATCCTCTTAACATACGATCCAGCAATTGCACTCTTTGGTATTTACCCAAAGGAGTTGACAACTTACGTCCACACAAAAACCTGCCCACAGATGTTTATAACAGCTTTATCCATAATTGCTCAAACTTAGAAACTACCAAGATATCCTTCCGTAGGTGAAGGTGTAAATAAACCGTAGTACATCCAGACAATGGAATATTATTCAGTGCTAAAAAGAAACAAGCTCCTCAAACCTTGAAAAAGACATGGAGTAAGTTTTGAATGCATATTACTAAGTGAAAGAAGCCAATTTGGAAAGGCTACTTATTGTATGATTCCAACAATGTGACATTCTTAGATACATAACTATGGAAACCATTTAAAAAAAAGACAACGGTATTTGCCTGGGGTTAGGGTGAAGGGGAGGGATAAATCAGCAGAGAACAGAGGACTTTTTGGGGGCAGTGAAAATATTCTGTATGATATTATAATGATGGATACATATCATTACACATTTGTTCACACCCATGGAATATACAACACCAAGAGTGAGAATAAGGTAAACAATGGACTAATGATGTGCCAATACAGATTCATCAATTGTAACAAATGTAGGGAATGTAGATAATGGTAGGGGCTATTGATAGGAGATGCTCTGGTAGGAGATGTTGAAAACGGGAGATGCTGTGCATGTGTGGGGCAGGGGATATATGGGAAATCTCTGTATCCTCCCTTCAATTTTGCTGTGAACCTAAAGCTGCTCTAAAAAAAAAAAAATCTTTTTAAAAAGACAGATACCTTTCTGTGGTTGATAGAAAGGGAAGTCAGACAGATCCAAAGTATGAGTGAGAACTTGACACGTGATTGCTGCTTTGAAGATGGAAGGGGCCATTGAGAAGAAATGTGGGCCCTGGGAAGTTGATGGCAGACCCAGGCTACCAGAAACATAAATCTCATACCTATAACCTAAAACTTAAAACTGGGTTCTGCCAACAACCTGAATGAGCTTGAAAGTGAGTAGATTCTTCCTCAGGGCCTCCAGATGAGACCCCTGCCCAGCCAGTACTGTGAATGTGAGATTCTGAGCAGAGAATCTATGCCAGCCCGCTCTGACTTCTTTTTTCTTTTTTTTTTTTTTAATGTTTATTTTTGAGAGAGAGAGAAAGAGAGTGAGTGAGAGGACAAGAGAGGGGTAGAGAGAGAGGACAGAAGGTCTGAAGTGGGCTCTGTGCGGACAGCAGCGTGCCCAATGTGGGGCTCGAACTCACAAATGCGAGATCACGACCTGAGGCAAAGGTGGATGCTTAACTGACCGACCCACCCAGGCGCCCCTCTGACTTCTGATCTACAGAGTGTTGGGTAATAAATTGTGGCATTTTAAGTCTCTGAGTTTGTGCTAATTTGCTACACATCAACAGAAAACTAGTTCCATACACTATCACTTTGAGGAAGTTTGTAACACTAAGGAATGTTGGATTTTGTCATTTGTATCTATTGAGATAAGCGTATGGTATTCTTTTTTAGTCTATTTATGGGGGGAGTTGCTTTAAATGATTTGCAAGTTTTAAACCAACCTTGCATTCCCGGAATAAATCTCATTTGGTTGTGGCACACTGGACTTTTTATAAATCTTACACATTTTTGAATTGGATTTTCAAGCTAAATTTTAAGAATTTCTTCACCTATGTGTATGAGGAATACTGGTCATTAGTTTTGCCTTTTGTACCTTCTTTGTCTGGTTTTGAAACAACAGCAATGCTGACCTTATAGCAGGAATTGACAACTATTCCCTCCTTTTGAGTTTTCTGGAAGAAGTTGGTTGGAATTGACATTATTTCTTCCTTAAGTTAGAATTCACCAGTTAATCCTTCTGGGACTGGAGTTTTCTTTATGAAAACATGTAAGAAAGGTTTTAACTACAAATTCAATTCCTTTAATATATGCAAGGCTACATAAGTTATCTCTGTCTTGTGGAATTTTGGGGTTTTATAGAAGTTGTCAATTTACTGTCACAAATTTTTCATAATACTCTTTATTGTCCTTTTAGTATCTGTGAAATCACCTCTTTTTCTTCTCTCTCATTGATTGTGTCTTCCCTCTTCCTGACCAATCTAGCAAGAGATTTATCAATTTTATTGCTGTTCTCAAAAAACCAGCTTTTAGTCATATTTATTTTCTCTAATGTTTTTCCACTTCCTTTTCCACTTATTTCCGCTCTGATTTTACTAACTTCTTTTCTTTCTTTTCTGCTCACTCACACATTTTGATATGTCGTATTTTGAATGTCATTCAGTTCAAAATAATTTTCTAGTTTCCTTTTTGACTTTTGCTTGGACCCATGGCCTACTTAGAAGTGTGTTATTTCATTTACAAATATTTATGCATCTTTTGAGATATTTTCTGGTTTGGGTTTATAATTTAATTCCTTTATGGTTATTTAGAATCTTTTCAGGGGTACTTGGCTGGCTCCATCAGTAGAGCACTTGACTCTTGATCTCAGGGTCATGAATTTGTGCCCTGTGTTGGCCATAGAGATTACTTAAAAAATAAAATAAATAAAAATAATGGTAGAATCTTTTCAGGTTTATTGAGATTAGTTATACGTCCCATAATGTATAAATGTTTCATATGTACCTAAAAATAATGTGAATTCAGCACTCACTGAGTGGAGTGTTCTCTAAATGTCAATTAAGTCAGGTAAGTCTGTATTGTTCAAGTCTTCTCTAGCCTTACTGAATTTAAATCTACTTTTTAAATGAATTTTTTGAAAAAGTTTTCAATCTTTGACTGGAATTGTGAATCTGTTTATTTCTCTTTGTGGTTCTATCAATTTTGCTCCGTGTATTTTGTGGCTCTGTTAGTAGGTTCATAAAAACATAGGAATGTTGTCTTCTTGATTACTTGACCCCTTTATCATTTTGAAATTACTGTCTTTATTTCAGGAAGTATTTTTTGCTGTGAAATCTGCTTTGTCTCCAGCCTTCTTTGATTCGTGTTAGCATAGTATTATTTTTCCTATCCTTTCACTTATGGTCTATTACATCTTTTTAATTTAATGTATGTTACTTGTAGATAGCAGGTAGTTGGATCTTAAGCTAACAATCTCAGCCTTTTAATTAGCTGTTTAAACCGTTGACATTTAGTGTGATTCTTAGTATTGCTGTATGATGTTTATTTGACCATATGTTTTCTGTTCTTTTTTCCCTCTTTTTCTGTCCTCTTTTGGATTGAGTATTTTTTAACAATTCATTTTATTTCTTTTGTTGGCTTATTAAATATAACTATTTGTTGCATTCTTTTAGTGGTTATGTTTACCACAGCCTAACTTCAAGTGATGTTGTATCATTTCACATACAGTATAAATATCTTACATTAGTGCACTGCCATTCCCCCCTCCCTTGGCTTTGTGCTATTGTCATTCATTTTACTACTACACGTGTTATAAGCCCAAAATACATTATTATTTTTGGTTTAAACATTAAATTATTGGTAAAGCAATTTAAACAATTAAAACATGTAACATATGTATTTATGTAGTTGCCACAACCAGTGTTCTTCATTCCTTGGTATAGATCCAAGTTTTCATCTTGTATCATTTTACTTCTGCTCGAAGGACTTCCTTTAACATTTCTCACTGTGCCAGTTGACTGGATGAGTTCTTTCAGCTTTTGTATGTCTGAATATCTAAAAGTGTCTTTATTTCACATTCTTTTTTGAAAGATATTTATGCTGAGTGACGAATTCTAGGCTGAGTTGTTGTTTTTTTTTTTTTTTTTCCAGCACTTTAAAGATGTTGCTCTTCTAAATTCTAGCTTTTGGTTTCCAATGGGAAAGCTGTTGGCATCCTTATCTTTGTTCTTTTATATATAATGTGTCCTTTATCTATGGCTACTTTTAAGATTTTTATCTTTATCTCTGGTATTAAGCAATTTTATTATTATGTGCCTTGGTGTAGTTTCTTCATATTTCTTCTACTTGGAGTTCATTAGATGTCCTTGAGCTAGCTATGAGTATACAGCTTTCATCACATTTGGAAAGACTTTGACCATTATTTCTTCAGCTATTTTGTGGGTTTCCTCCTCCCTTTGGTAACTCCAATCTCATGTATTTTAGGCCACATAAAATTGTGCCCCAACTCACTGTGGCTCTTTTTTATTTTTTTGGACTTTTTGTTTTTGGTTTCTTCTTGCTATGTCTTCTAGTTCTTAATCTTTTCTTCTGCAATTGCTAATCTTTTACTGATCTCTTTCAGTATATTGTTTATTTCAGTTTATTTCTAGTTTTCCAACTGTACAATTTTAATGTGGGCCTTTTTTGTATAGGTCTACTTATCATGCTTAATCTTTCTTCTAGCTTCTTAAACATATGGAATACAGTCCTAATAATTGTTTTAATGATCTCTTCTACTAATTCTATCTTCTGAGTCATTTCTGGTTCACTTTCAATTTATTTTCTTTTCATTATGAGTCACATACTTCTGTTTCTGTGCATGTCTGGTAAGTTTTGCCAGACATTATGAATTTTGCCTGCTGGATAATTTTTTTTTAATCTTATAAATATTCTTGAGCTTTGTTCTGGGATATGGGCAAGTTACTTGGTAACAGCTTTATCCTTTTGACTTTTGCTTTTAAGAGTTGTTAGGCAACACTGGAATAGAATTTAATCTGAGTCTAATTTTATTCCAGTACTGAGGCAAAACCTCAAAGTACTCTACTTAAGACCCCATGAATTAAGAGACTTTCTATTCCAGCTTGTGGGAACAGGCACGTTTCCTGGGCCTGGTATGAATACCAAGGACTGTTCTAACTAATTCTTTTAAGTGATTCTTTTCTCAGCATTAGATAGTTTCTTCACACAGATGAGCTAATCAATACTTAGCTGGATCTTTTAGGGGAACCTTCTGCAGATCTCTGGAATTCTCACTGTGTGAAAGCTCTCTTATCTCCAATACTCTGGCTTATGAATTCTATGAATTCTCCTTTTGTTCCCACCTCCATATATGTAACTCAGGAGCTCACCAAGCTTTACTTGGATTCCCTCTCCCTGCCCTACAATCAAATTTTCCTCAGGCAATTAAGTGACAACATCTATGGGCATCACTTCATTTGTTTCCTGATTCTCAGGGAACACTAGCCTTTGATGCCTGAGTGTCAATATCCTATGAATGTTATTTTATTATTTTATTTTATTTTATTTTATTTTATTTCATTTTGCTTCTGGTTGTTTCTGACCAAAAAAAAAAAAAAAAAAAAAAAAAAAATGTAACTCCAATCCCTATTATTCCATCTTGGTTGAAAACAAAAGTCTTCTGGGTTCAATTTTCTTTTAAGCAAATTTAAAAACTAGGACAAACATCTTAGATTTACTCACTCATTTAATATTTTTAGCACTCTTCATTTTTTTTGTGCATATAGCTGAGTTTCCATCTAATATCATTTTCTTTCAGCCTGAGGAAACGATTTCTTTAGTGCTAGTCTATTGGCAATGAATTATCTTAGCTTGTTTATATGAAAATGTCTTGATTTTATCCATACTTTTTTAGAATATTTTGACTCAATATAGAATTCAAGGGGTTTTTTTTTTTGTTTGTTTTTTTGTCTGTTTTATTGTAGCCCACTAAAGTCATTCCTTTATCTTCTGGTTTGCAGTTTTATTGACAAAAATACTGTGATAGATCTCATTTTTGTTCTCCTGTATCTAATGCATTTTGTTCCCTCTGGTTTCTTTAAGATTTTCTTTTTCTTCCTGGTTTTCATCATTTAGATTATGATGTGCTTTAATGTGGCATTTATTCTGCTTGGTGTTTGTTGAGCTTCTTTGAAGTTTGGAAATTTTTTGACTGTTTTTTCAAACCATTTTTCTGATTCTACTGTCTTTTCAGAACTCCAGCTGCCCGTATTAGGCTGCTGGATATTGTCCTAACAGTGATTGAGACTCTGTTCCTTTTTTCAGCCTTTTTTTCCTCTCCGTGCTTCAACTTTGAAGTTGAAGTTCAACTTTGAAGTTTCTACTACTACGTCTGCAAGTTTTTTATTTTTTTCTTCTGCAGTCTCCAATCTATATTTAGGCCCATGTGGTAAATTTTTCATGTTGGATATTTATTCTGCTCTAGATGTCCCATTTGGTTCCTTTAATGGCTTTTTTTTATCTCATTAACTTCAGTTTTTCCTTTAAATTATTTTTTCTAATAATGTGGTTTTATTTATTTATTTATTTACTTTTTAAGTAATCTCTGCTCCCAATGTGGGACTTGAACTCCTGACCCCTGAGATCAAGAATCACATGCTCTACCAACTGAGCCAGCCAAGTATTCCTTAAAAATCTTAAGTATGATTATTATGGAGTTTTAAAAGTCCTTTTCTATTAATTCCATAATTTCTGTAATATCTAGATCTATTTATATTTCTCTCCTGGTTATGGGTCCCATTTTCCTGCTTCATTGAATGTCTAGTATTTTTTTTTTTAATGGATGCTGAAGATGGCTTTATGATATGTCAAGTTGGCTAAGCTGAGCTATAGTCTCCAGAATTATTTTTCTCGTGTGTTTCCAATTAGGTTAAGGTACAAGGCATATTCTCTCCTGGAAGATGGAGAATAAAAGGGAAGCAGCAACGATTATGTAAGACATACACACACCTTCTCCAAATTATTCAAATACCCATCTAGGTGTTGTTTTGAAGGAATTTTGCAGATGCGATTCAAGTCCATATTCAGTTGTCTTTAAGTTAATAAAATGGAGATAAATGGGCCTGACTTTATCATTTGGAAGCCTTTAAAAGGGGACCCAGAAGGGGGCGCTTGGGTGGGTCAGTCGGTTAAGCGTCCGACTTCGGCTCAGGTCATGACCTCAAAGTTCGTGAGTTCGAGCCCAGCATAAGGCTTTGTGCTGACAGCTCAGAGCCTGGATCCCATTTCGGATTCTATGTCTCCCTCTCTCTCTGCCCCTTCCCCGCTCAAGCTCTGTCTCTCTCTCTCCTTCAAAAATAAACATTAAAAAAAAGGGGGGGTGGCGTCTGGGTGGCTCAGTAGGTTAAGTGTCCGACTTCCGCTCGGGTCATGATCTCTCGGTTCGTGGGTTCGAGCCCCATGTCCAGCTCTGTGCTGACATCTCAGAGCCTGGAGCCTGCTTTGGATTCTGTGTCTCCTTCTGTTTCTGTTCCTCCCCTGCTCGCGCTCTGTAAAGAATTAAAAAAAAAAAAAAAAAAAAAGAGGGCTCAGACCTCCCTGAACTCAGAGACTCCAAACAACAACTGGGTCTGAAAGTGCTCTGCTGTTTTCTTCCTCCTCTTGCTTTCAGCCTGCCATGATCTCTCCTTCTTGACTGCACTCCAGACTTCAAGTTTGTTGAACCAACTCCCATAATTGTGTAAGCCCTCTTCTAATAAATCCACACACACATACATTTCTTCTTTTTCTTTTTCTTTTTCTTTTTTTTTACAGTCTTGAGGGGTTTTTTGTTTGGTTTGGTTTGGTTTGTTTGTTTTTTTACATTGATCATGCCATGAATTCATAGGGAATGGGTTCCAGCAACTCAGGCTCCTTTCCTTTGGTTCTCACAAAGTGTGCTTCTCTGGGTGGAGCAGGCTGGCCCCTCAGTTGAACCCAAGTATCTTTCTCTTTGGCAGCCTTCTTTTTCTGAGAATTTTCCTTCACACACTTCAGGAAGCAATCTCGGCTTTATGAGTGCTTAATATGCTCAGTACGTACATTAATTCTCTTGGCAAGAATCTTGCCCTTAATTTGTTTGCTTTCAACAATGTCAACAGCATGCTGGGTAACTCTGTAGATCCTTCCAGTTTTGCCGTGGTAACATTTGTGGAACATTCCTTTTTGAACAGCGCCCATTCGGTCAATGTCTACAATATCATCTTTTTGTAGATTTGCATGTATGTGGCAGAAGGAACAATTCCATGTTTTCTAAAAGGTCCAGAGAGAAGTACCTTTCCTCTTTCCCTTTATGTTGGTCATTTTGGCAAATTATTGGAAGATGGCGGTTCCAGCTGAAAGGCACACATTTCTTATACAATGAGCCTTGAACAACACAGGTGTTAGAGGCGTCAACTCCCTGTGGGTCAAAAGTCTGTATAAAACTTTTGACTCCCCCAAAATTAACTACTAATAGCCCACTGTTGACCGGAAGCCTTACCGATAATCTAAACAGCCGATGAACACATATTTTGTATATGTTATATACAATTTTCTTACAATAAAGTAAGCTAAAGAAAAGAAAGCGTTATTAAGGAAATCATAAGGAAGAGAAACTACATTTATAATCATGTACTGTACTTATAAAAAAAAATCTGGGTAGAAGTGGACCCATGCAGTTCAAACCCATATTGTTCAAGGGTCAACTAGATAGATGATAGATAGATAGATAGATAGATGGAAGAAGGATGGATAGATAGATTGATATGTGGATAGATAGATAGATAATAGAGAGATGATAGTCCCCTATTCATTCTTCTCTGGTTGAACTCTGACTACTTAACCCTGACAATACCCTAGTCATTGTGAATATTAGGTTGTCGAATGTCCGAATTTTGTTCTCTTCCTTTAAAGGGTGTTGAAGTTACTTTTGGCAGAGAGGTAAACAGCTATTAATCTTTCGAGGCTTGTTTTTAAACTTTATTAGAAGAAGTCAACTAGGAGTAATTTAGACCTACTAGGTAATGCATGATCCTCCCGGAGTCCGGTGAACCATCCAGGTGCTCAAAGAGGTTTCTCTCTTTCAGTCAGTCATAACTCAAGCAATCCCAAGCCCTGTGTGAGCTCTAGAAATTGTTCAGTTTTAGGATTTGTAGTTTTCTTGGCCTGATGATGGGGAGTGTTTTCCTATAGAAGCATATGACTAAGTATTTAATTAAAGACTCGAGGGACACTATCTGGGACACGAACTCCCTTCTTTCTGATACTCTGCCTGGAAAATTCCAATATTCTGGCCTCCCTTCAACTCAAGAGATGACTATCTCTGCTTGAGTACCCCTTCCTTGCACCCATGACCAAGAAAGTGTCTCCATGTAGAAACCCAGGGCAATCCTAAGGCTCATCTCATTTGTCTCCTATCAGGAACCATGATCCTGCACCGCCTAGTATCTAATGTCTGAAAACACTTTTTCATACATTTTATCCAGCTGATTGGTGTTTACAGCAAGAAGGTAAGTCTGCTGTCATAGTAGGCATTGCATCATGGACAAAAATGTAAGTCTACCTTTTTGGCCATACCTCTGCTTCTGTCTCTCCAGATTTTCTTCCTAAAGAAGACGTAATTCAAGGACCTGTACTCCTATTTCAGGATGCTCTGCAGGTTCTTTTTCCTCCATCCATGCCTCCCAGACCCCAAATCCCATTATTCTTATTCGTGCAGCAGGCCAGAGGGGGAGGCAGCCGGGGGGGGAAGCTGCAGTTAAGCTGGAAGATGCGAGCAACGTCAGGATGGACAAATAAGGGACAGAAGGATGACCCGAGTCTGGGGGGACAACCAGAGCAGAGTTGCAATGGATGCATTTTTCTGGAACCAGAGAGGAAACGGAGCCAGCTTGAGCAAAGGGTCATGTCTGTGAAGACTGGAAATTAGGGACCAGGTTATGGAGAACATGTGATGCCAAGGGGAAGAATTAAGAATTATTTCTGCTTTTGGGGCACCTGGGTGGCTTAGTCGGTTAAGCATCCGAATTCAGCTCAGCTCATGATCTCATGGGTTCAAGGCCTGCATCGGGCTCTGTGCTGACAGCTCAGAGCCTGGAGCCTGCTGCGGATTCTGTGTCTCCTCTTTCTCTGCCCTTCCCCCCCCTTGCACTCTGTCTCTCTGTCTCTCAAAAATGAACAAATGTTAAAAAATGTTTTAGAAAGAGAATTGTTTCTGTTTTCATTTATCCATTAATTCATTTTATCTTATTTATCTTATTTTATTTTTTATTTTATTTTATTTTATTTTATTTTATTTTATTTTATTTTATTTTATTTTAAAGGGGGAGCGCAAGTGAGCGAGACGCAGAGAGAGAAAGAGAGGGGGAGAGAGAAGTGGGGCTCCAACTCACGAACCGTGAAATCACGACTTGAGCCCAAGTCAGATGCTTAACGACTGAGCCCCTATCCATTAACTCATTTTTTAAATTGTATTGAGTGCTTCCTGTGTGCGATCTCTTTCCTCGGAACTATGGACCTAGGGAGCTATTGAAAGTTAGAATGAAGGGAATGGAGAGCTGGAAGAGGTAACTACTGGTAAGTACACAAAATGATATCCTGCCCTTTGAAACATAACAAATACATTCACACTTGGCTGCTGCCCCTGAGACAAAATGCTTGACTGAAAATATAGGTGTTGTCCTTTCTCTCGCGGGCGTACCACACAGTTAGCTGTGTGTTAAGTTTACTGAATGGCAGAGTAGAAAAATTCCTGAGCGGAGATCCGGGAGACCTTGGGTTTAGTGCTGGTTTTGCCTCTCTCTGGCCCTCAGGCAAGCCACTTGCTCGTCTTCTCTAAAACAGAACAAAAACCAAGAAAAACACATTAGGAACAAAAGAGCAAGAACGTCCTTTCTCTTGGCCAGAATAAGATCCAGTAATGTATTCAGAAACACTTACGCAGTGTCTCCACGCTAAGCACAGTCCCAGCGGCCGGGATACACAGGGAAAGAACGTCAAGGAATCCCATTATGGGATCTCATACATTAAATATATGCTGAAGGTGGGTGAGGGGAAGAAGCAAGGACGCAACCACTTATGTGGCCCCGGCCTCCGGAGGCTGAATCGCTCAGACCTGCCTTTGCCTCCTGTCGCTCTGAACCGTGGATGGCTGGGCTTCCAACAGCAACTTCGCAGGATGCTGCAGTCAGGGAGAGAAAAGACCTTCAGACTCGTCAGGACACAAGTGTATCAGGTCACACAGGGAGGGCAGTGAGCTTGCTGGGGCACCTGGCGCGCCCCATCCCTCTCTCAAGGGGACGGTAGAGCAGAATGATTTTAGGCTGACTTTCCCGAGCCTGACCAATGGAGCCCCAGCAGCCCAGAGGGGATCGCTTCGGAGCCCCAGCAGCCCATTAGTTTGCTTCGGCCACCATAACAAAGTACCACCCACCAGGCGTCTTTAACAACAGACATTATTAGCTTCTCACGGTTCTGGAGGCTGGAAGGCCAAGATCAAGGTGCCGGCAAGCTGGTTTCTCCTGCAGCCTCTCTCCTTGGCTTGCTGATGGCTGTCTTACCGTGTCCTCGTTCAACCCTTGCTCTGTGTTTGCACATCTCTGGTGTCTCTTCTGTGTGTTCAAATTTCCTACTCTTTTATTTTTTTAAGTTTATTTATTAATTTTGAGGTGGGTGGGGGGGAGGGGACAGAGAGAGAGAATCCCAAGCCGATTCTGCACTGTCAGCGCAGAGCCCAGTCCCTGGCTCGAACTCACAAACTGTGAGATCATGACCTGAGCTGAAACTAAAAATCAGACAATCAGCTGCCTGAGCCACCCAGGCGCCACCAAACTTTCTATTCTTAAAAGCACATCATCAGATTGGATCAGGACCCACCCTAATAGCCTGGTTTTAACTTTACCACTTCCTTAAAGGCCCTACCTCCCAAAGTCCCATTCCGAGGTCCTGGGAGTTAGGGCTTCCACGTAAGATTGGGGGTGAGGGGCACATCCACCCGTGACAGAAGCCAAGTCTGGGGTCTCCCACTGCTTAGCTCAGTGGGGACAAGGGCGAGGGGCAGAGGCCAGGGGCGGCTCTCCCCTGAGCGGAAAGCACTACCCATGTGCCAAGACTGACAAAGAAACCAAAAAAAAAAAAAAAGGGGGGGAAGTCGGGGGAGCCAGCAGCTTCCAGGGCAGACGCTGCTGCTCGGAAAAGTGCGAACATGGCCCTTTTCCAAAATTAGAGAGCTCTGCCGCTCCCATGCTGCTCTAAATAGCGCCTGTTGATGCCACTGTCAGCTTTCCTGAGACCTCATCTGTTAACCCCTTGCTGGGCACCAGCGTGGCCCCGAGGACACACGCCGAGACGCGCCCTCCGGGGCCCTGGAGAGCCCTCTTGTCGGCCCACGGGCTCCGCTGGTCCCTATGCTCTCTCCTTGTCTCCTCCGATCTCATTTTCGATGCTGGCCATTACTCTCCAGAAGAGAGAGGCGGGGGTCTGGCACGCCGCACAAGAAATTATTTCAAAGAAAGCTGTTGCCATGGGAACCGGTTGTCAAATGCTTTTCTGCGAGGGAGGTGTTGGAGGGTAGGGCCCGGCCTGCTTTTCTCCCGCATTTGCAACAAGAACAATGAAAGATTGGAGAGGGGGGTGGGGAAGAAAGCGCTCGGCTGTCAGAAATTCACCCTGAAAGAGAGCCCAGGGGCTTAAGGTAGGCCTGCTTTCAAGGAGCCTTCAGCCTGCGGTGCTTAAGGGGCGAGGCTGGGGAGGAGCTGGAGGTGGGGAGAGGAAGCAGCCAGAAGCCACCTTAGAGGGATCAGAAAGTGTTCCCAGGGCTTTTATTCTGCACTCAGCCCTGGGGCCAGGCTCTATCAGAGGTGCCGAGACAGTCTGTCGCTTTGGGGAGCTCAGGGTGGGTCCCCCTGGGGAAGGGGAACCACACCGGGAGCACCAAAGGACCCACCTTCGCCTTGCCCCTGGACTCGGGCACCCCACGAGGCCTCTCTGCACTGGACAGTAGGCATGTCTTCCACTGAGCCTGGAAATTCTGGTTGTATCAATCTGCAGCCTGAGACGGCTCACCTTTTGGGGCTCAGGGACACCTCAGAATCTGGCACACAAGGACACAGACAGTTTCAGGGCCAGTGGAGGAAATGCCTCCGTCTGTCTCTTTCTTCTTAAACTATCCAGAGATGTCTTCTGTCTAAGAACCTTAATAAGTCTGAACTAAGGGATTGCAGGAAGTGACTTTCTCTCATGAGGTGGCAGGAAACTTTGCATCTGAAAAGCCACTGGAGGTGAGGCAAGTCCCAAAGAGAAGGGCTGAAGCGCAGCATTATTTATTTTTATTTTTATTTTTTATTAAGTAAATTCTAAACCCTATGTGGGGCTCGAACTCATGACCTGGAGATCAAGAGTCACGTGCTCTACCGCCTGAGCCAGCCAGGTGCCCCTAAAGTGCAACATTATTAATCTCATACAGGGCTGATATTCATTATAAAGAAGTCTAATAATTCAAGGGCGCCTGGGTGGCTAAGTTGGTTAAGCGTCCAACTTTGGCTCGGGTCATGATCTCACAGTTTGTGAGTTCGAGCCCGGCGTCAGGCTCTGTGCTGACAGCTCGGAGCCTGAAGCCTGCTTCGGATTCTGTGTCTCCTTCTCGCTCTGCCCCTCCCCCGCTCATGCTCTGTCTCTCTCTCTCTCTCTCTCTCTCTCTGTCAAAAATAAATAAACATTTAAAAAAAAAAAAAAAAGAAGTCTAATAATTCAAATGTTCAAAGCCAGTCCCTTTGAGACTTTGAAAAAGGGCATATTTGAATGATCAGAGATGTTCACGTGGTTTTCCTCAGCTGCTGACATCCCCAACTCACTGAACCTGAATCCCCACCTGCACTTCCTTCTGACTGCTGGGTATATGCTTGCTTCATTTAGAACCCCCAATGAACAAGGATGAGTAAAGGTGGTTGTGAAAGGGCGGGCCTACGCGCCCAGGCCGACTCCATCTTGTTCTGTGTCCTTCACCTTGACCACGCCTCCTCCCCTTGAGTAACCTCCCGCTCACGCTCACCCGTTCAAATTTCCGGATCAAAACACGCCGGGCGACCTGCGTAACAGGACTCCGACCCTTCCCCAGCCAATCGGCTGAGGCCACAGCCATTACCTCACCAACTGCCCCTAGGCCCCAATAAAACCTTTGTCCTTTTGAAACTCGCTCTCTCTCCGGTATCTCACTGCTGCGTTGGTGCAGGTAGGGGATTGAGCTCGAGCTAGCTCGAATAAAGGCTCTTTTGCTTTTGCATCGGACTCGGCTCCCTGGTGGTCTTTGGGGATCACGAATTCTGGGCATAACAGTTGTTATGGTTGAGTTGAGTCCTCCCCAAAACTCCTGTGTTGAAGTCCTAGCCCCCAGTACCTCAGGGAGTGACCTAATTTGGAAATAGGACCATTGCAGAAAAAAATAGTTAATTAAATAGTTAATAAGAGGTCATCTTTGGAGCATGGTGGGCCCTTCATCCAGTTTGACTGGGGTCCTCATAAGAAGAGAAGCACAGACAGACGTACGGGCAGAAACAGAGGCAGAGATTGGAAAGACGCTTCTAGAAGCCACACGCCATGAAGGATTGTGGGGAACCACCAGAAGCCGGGGGAGAGGCAGGGAGCAGATTCTTCCTCATGGCCCTCAGAAGGCGCCAACCCTGCAGACCCCTTGCTCTCTGCCTTCCAGCCTCCAGAACTGGGAGACAATACATGTCTGTTGTTTAAGCTACTCCTTATTATGGCCTTGATGAGGGAGCATGGGGCAAGCTGAGGGCAAAGTACAGGCTAAGAGCACCCCCCACCCCTGGGTGGGATATGTGTGACATTCCCCAGGCACTCCCGGCTGCCCAAAGACAAAGGAAAGAACAGAAAACAAATGGTTAATTGATAGAGTCTCCATCAGTTTACAAGTATCTTAGTAAATTACAAGACAAAGGCAATCTCATCAATAGCCCAATCTCCAGAAACCTACAGACTCAGTTTCCTGGAGCCCCAACATCCCCCCCTCCATAGTGATGTGGGGAGCAAAGACAGAAGGAAATGGCAGACAAAATTAAATTTCCTTCTAACCTGCAGCCCACTGACAAACACTTGAGGCAGGCAGATTTTCTGCAGGAACTCCTTACTGTGTTAATGCTAATGTTTTGCTAGAAGGAAAAACAACCTTAGCTGACAATAGCTAGGCCTCCAGTATCCTGGAGTCTTCAGCATATGGAAATCTCTTCGGGAATTTCCTCTTGACTTTAGCTCCCCCCACTCTATAGTAAATACCCAGTCTTTCCTTATGGTCCCAGGACAGGTCTTCCTGCCCACGGGTCCTGTCCCTGTGCTTTAATAAAACCACCTTTTTGCCCCAAAAACGTCTTCAAGAATTCTTTCTTGCCCGTCAGCTCCCAACCCCACAAACCCCACCACCACCCCAAAACCTCATCGGCCCTATTGGCCATCCTGTGCTCAAGTTCCGGAAGGCCAGTGATACAGCAGGAGATTGTCCTTGGCTTTCGGCTTTGCTAAGCCTTCCCACCTCAGGCTCACCTAGATGTTGGGCCCTTGGCGAAGCACGTGACTTGGTCCCCTCCATCCTGGCTCAGGGCTCCCACGTGAACTTTCTTTTTTCTCACACTTGGCTTCCTGGCCGCAAGACAGTCATAAACCATCTCACAGAGTTCAGGTCCCCTCCCCTGGCCTCTGTCCCGAATGGTCAAACAGGAACACAGTCTCTAAACGTTTTCCTCACCTCGGAAATAAGTCTGTCGCGTATCAGCATCTTCCTCCTCTCTTGCGGAGTCCAGCGCTTCCTTAGGCCCCGGCTCCCAGCTGGCCAACAGCATAGAACAGCACCACAGAGGGGCGCCTGGGTGGCTCAGTCAGTTAAGCGTCCGACTTTGGCTGAGGTCACGACCTCGCGGTTCAGGAGTTCGAGCCCCGGGTCAGGCTCGACAGCTCAGAGCCTGGAGCCTGCTTCAGATTCCCCCTCTCTCTCTGCCCCTCCCCTGATTGCATTCTGTCTCTCTCTCTCTCTCTCTCCCTCAAAATAAATAAACATTTAAAAATTTTCAAAAAAAAAAAAAAAGAACAGCACCACAGAGAAGGACAAGTCGGCAAACCAGTCTCAGCTGCCACGTGTTCCCAGAGGCCCCAGGTTGGCCCTACTGGCCGCCCCAGGCCAGCCTCATCGATGCATTTGCCAGGAGTTGAGACATTTTAACAAGGGCAGCAGAAGAGCTGTCGCCTCATTTTGAGACGTCAGACACTACGACAGCTGGTGGGAGACACTTGGGGGTGTGGCCTAAATCACAGCTGGCCCGAGGCCGCCTGGGTTGCCTCGTCAGACAGCAGCCCCGATCCCGACACCAAGCCCTCTCGGTGACCAGAAGTGACTTCAACGCGGCTTTTGCTTTCTCTCAAAATTAGTGACTTGGTACATGTTGAGTTGAAGGCCTTCCAACAGACTGAGACCCGATACAGAGGAAAGAGGGACACTGAGCTTATCTAGGGAATTGCAGAAACCTAAATTATCAACACAATTAAACTCACAAGGGAGGAGCACCTCAACTTACTTGGGCTGGGCGGATCTGTCTTCTCAGCACACTTTATCGCGCGGTGTTGTTTCATCAGGTTTCCCCACAGGAACCTCATGCGTGCCCACCTTCTCACCACAAAACAGAGCAGAGAGGAACAGAGACAAGATGGCGGGTGAGTTCTAAGAGGCAGAAAGCAGTCTGTCCGTGGGAACGGCCAGGGGCTCGGGGATACCACTCTGCGCTGGGGGCCAGTGGAAGGAAAGTGCAGTCTGGTGGTAACACTGGATCTCAGGTGACAACCGATCCAGGAGGCAGGCCAGGCAAAAAGTTGGCAATAAGTAGAGGTTGGGGAGGTGGGGCCGTCTAGGTAGAAAGGAAGGGACTAGGGGCGCCTGGGTGGCTCGATCGGTTAAGTGTCCGACTTCAGGGGTCAGGTCACGATCTCGCAGTTCGTGAGTTCAAGGCCCGCGTCGGGCTCTGTGCTGACAGCTCGGGGCCTGGAGCCTGCCTCGGATTCTGTGTCTCCCTCTTTCTCTGCCCCTCCCCCGCTCATGCTCTGTCTCTCTCTCTCAAAAACAAACAAATAAATAAATATTTAACAAAATAATAAAGAAAGGAAGGGACTAATACTTAACTCTTTCCATATGCCAAACCCTGGGCCAGCAACTTTACAGATATTATTTCATTTACCCTCATGGAAATCTTTATGAGAGAGTCCCATTTTACAGATGAGGAAACCAAGACTCCGACAGGGATGAGATTCGAACCCGATCCTTGACTCAGAGCCCAAACTCTTTCCCCACTATGCTAAATATTCTGAGAAGTTAGTTAAAAGCAGGGACTGGCAACCTGGCAGGTTCCAATCCTCACGAGGAGGTCTGGAAAAAGGCCATTCTCCTCTATGAGACCAAAGTACTCAAGAGTCACCAGGGCAGGAATCAAAGGACAGACCACTGACCAAACACCTTGATGGTTGAGTTATCACATGTGGGACTGAAGCTGCTTGAATTCGTCTTGCCTCATGTCTCGATTCACCTGTAATTTATATTTTCCCACTATAGGTCTTTCTGATTAAGCCATGAGTTCCTTAAGCGTTCGTTGTGGTGCGGTACCCCGTCCTGGGTGGGTCCTCCATAAATGATGATGGAATGAATGAATAAACGAGCCCTTAGTTGATGAACGGCACCACAGAGATTGCTAGATCAGGCAGGGACTAGGCAGACGAGGTGTCAAAGAGAAGCCCGTTTCCCCCAAAACCCTTGGAGAAACGTTGGTGGCCCTCGTTACAATTCTCTCCTAGGAATCTTTGTACTCTTATGTGGGTTTGATGGTAGGGGTTTTAAAAACCCACACATACTGGGTTTACAAAAATAAACACAGGTTTGGGGTGTTTTCCTACACACTTCAGGCTGAATTGACTTAAGTTTTCATTTCACTTGCTTTTCATATGTGTGATGGGAGGGGCTGTAAACAGTGTTAGAGAAGACAGAGAGAGAAGGCTCTGGGCTTCTCAGAAGCATCCAATCCATTGTTTATCCAAGGCCACAAAGAGCCCAGAATGCGAGCATCCTCCTTCTGAGTTGTTCCCATGGAAACCATGCTGGTGCTGTGCATACACAGAAGGGCAACTTCTAGCATGATCGGCTCTGGCTCCTGAGAGAATGTAGTGCCTGAGGTGGGGAGAACTGCGGACAAGCCATGAGGAGGGAAAAGCAAAAAGATTGCTGCTCCACAACCAGAATGTACCCTTTCCTCCTCCCTCGTCTCGCCCCCGTTTCCCCAACGCCCCAGTGGGAAATGCCAGCCCCTGCATGACACTGAGCACAGACCTTCCCTGGACTGAGTGACGGGTCAGACAGACATCTGCTTAGGAAGGCTAGAATGTTAATTGCACCCTGTCATGTCAGAGGAGGAAACAGACGGGGCTGAGGGGCGGAGCAGGAATCCTGCACAGGGCAGCGTCTGATGCATTCTGCAGTGTGGACGGATGACGGTCAGGCGTAACCAGGGCAAGAAAAGACATGCTGCTGCTTTCCCGGACAGGGAGACAATGGCCACGCAGCCATCGGTCTTGACATCTTTGTTTCTAATGCCAGCTCCATATCTGGTTCCATGCCGCCTGCTGGTTGTGTGACCTCGGGACATCGCGTGACTTCTCTGAGCCTCTGTTTTCTTGTCCGTCACATGAGGATAATAAGATCTGCTGCCTAAGCTTCTTGAAATTCAAAAACGAGTTCATATACAGGAGGTTCCCAGCACGGGAATGGGGGCATGATCAGCATTCAGCCAGTGTTCGTGTCCTCTCCCCTTTCCACCTGCAAACTGACTTCCACTCTGGCATTTCTTCCTTTGCAATGTGTCTCAGCATGCCCCTCCTTCCCATCCTTCTCTGTATCTGTTTCTACGGAACAGGCATCTGCCAGGGAAGTGCTCAAGTGCAAATTAGAATCTACTGAAGGATGCAGGAGTAGCTTGTGGAAGGAATATTGAGATAGGAAACACAGCCAGACTTCCTAAAGGCTCGGAACGAGGAACTTGGACCAAATGGTCCCTCGTCTTATTGTGCTGCAGCACACCTGTTTCTCTCTGCTTGTCCACTTGCCCCACCTCTCTGTGCATGTGGAAGAAACAGTCATGCCAGCCCTGACTCCACACGGCCTTCCGACTTGTCTGTTCCATGGGAACTAGAAGTCTCTCTGTGCCGGCTCTCAATTCCACGAAGATCATCTCATTTACCCACATTCAGTCAGATGCCCCGCTACGGTCCATTCACTTGTGGCCACAGACAGTGCCTAGGGTCAGACCTTCCCCTTCCCCGGGGGGAATTCACAGAGAAGGAGCACAAAATGAACACACACCCAAAGTATGCTTTCTTCTTCAAAGCCCCACCCCCACCCCTGCCTTAGTGGATCTGTTCCTAAATCTTTGCGCAGATGACTCAGCGGGAAATTCCGGTCCAGACTTCCTCCTAACACACGCCCTGTCCTGGACGAGACAAGCTGCAAAGTTCCTGGAAGGAGTGAGGTCCCCATCTGTGCCCATCATATGTCCACACATCATCCATATGCATGAGGAGGCAGACAGAGCCAAACCCAGGAACTTCCCTCCTGCTGGTCATAAGGCAGGGGCAGAAATTCCAATCTTACAAATGTGTCCAAATGTTGGCATCTGGAGTACTGAGAGATTCACTCAAGCTCTAAGGAAGTCGTGAAGATATAAAATACGAGCATGGATTCCAGGCACAGCTATATGCTGGGAGACAGAAACAGTGTTTGGTTATACTGGATCCTTTCACAGGAAGTCAAAAGCCATTCTCCATTGTGGAGTTTATTAGGATTTATCTGTTTTATAATTTATTATTTTTTTAATTTTATTTTTGAGACAGAGAGAGACAGAGCATGAATGGGGGAGGGTCAGAGGAAGAGGGAGACACAGAATCGGAAGCAGGCTCCAGGCTCCGAGCCATCAGCCCAGAGCCCGACGCGGGGCTCGAACCCACGGACCGCGAGATGGTGACCTGAGCCGAGGTCGGATGCCCAACCAACTGAGCCACCCAGGCGCCCCAAGGATTTATCTGTTTTAGAGTCCATCAAGCTTTGGGGGTGGTGTTCTATCTGCATTATTATGCCAGCCTTAGAAGAGGGCAGGCAAGAGACTTAGTTCTGTATCTAGAATTCTAGAGGGAAGTGATTCATTTAGTCACTCATTCATTCAACAAGTGTTTACTGAGTGCCTACTATGAATATGGCAGTGTGTTAAGTCCTGGGGATGAAACAGTGAGCAAAAGCAGGCAAAATCCTTAATCCCGTGGAGTTCACAGTCTAATGGTGAAACGCGTACTACCCCAAGCACACAAGCTTTACAAAATTGCAGCCATGATGGAAGTTCACAAGAGAGGAAGCCTGAGCCTGAAGAGGGAGTTTTGTCCCCTCGGGGAGTCAGCTCACTAGCCAAGTGATGCTTGCTTGAGTTGAGTCCTGTGTAGGTGTTCTCAGGAACCGAGGCGAGGAAGAAGGATTCTAACTGGAGGAAACTGCATGTGCAAAGGGCCTGAGGTCTGAGGGGCACGGAGAGGAGGGACTAAATCAGGCCAATGAGAGTGGAGTGGGGAGTGGTGGTTGCGGAGCAGGAAATATGGTAGGGGTTTTACCTGTTCTGGATACAGGAGGGTGACGTGAAGACATTTGCATGGTGAAGAGGTCACTGTAATTCAGGTGAGAAAAATATATAGCCTGAACATGTGGTTATTGGTTTTGGTCATGACTGCAGTGGAGATGAGTGGATTTGAGAGATGTTCTGGACATACAATCGACAGAACCCGAATAGGAGTACGAAGGAGAGGGCGATGAGGGTGGCCCCAAGGGCTCTGGCTTTTACCCAAGTGGATGGCGACATGCACAGGGACAGCCCCTGCCAGACGAGGGCCAGGATTGGCTGCTGAGCGTTGGAAATTCCTTCACTTCTATCATTCTGTCCTTGTCTAATCTAGTCTACGTTTCTTCCAAAGAGGGATTAGCACTGTCAAAGAACTTAGAATAAGGGGGTTAATAAATCTCATCTGACTGCAAGGGACCAGAAGCCCCAGCTGTCACCCGGTTACATATTTTATGAAAGGGGAATAACAGATGGCAAGTAAGCATATGAGCAGGTGCCCAGCATCGTATGTCATCAGGCCACTGCAAGTTAGAGCTACAAGGAACTATCGCTGCAAACCTTTTAGAATGGCCGACATCCAGGAATGCGACAATACCAAATGTTGACAGGGCCACAGGAACTGTCATCCATCGCTGGTGGGAATGCACGATTGTATAGCCACTTTGGAAGACAGTTTAGCAGTTCCTTACAAAATCACACCCACTCTAGCCATACCATCCAGCAATCATGCTTCTCGGTATTTATACCCAGATGCGTTGAAAACACATGTTCCACACAAACACCTGCACACGGGTATTTAGAGCAGCTCTACTCAGAATTGGAGACTGCCAAGATGTCCCCTGGTAAGGGGAGAGAGAAATAAACCGTGCACCCAGACACTGGAGTATTATTCGGTGCTCAAACGAATGAAAAGACCTGAAGGAACCTTAAATGCATATTACTGAAGTCAAAGAAGACAATCTGAAAAGGCTACATACCGCAGGATTCCAACTATATGGCATTCCAGAAAAGGCAAAACTATGGAGATGGTAAAAAGATCAGGGGCGGCCAGGGTTTGGGTGGAGGGGGAAGGGGGAGGGGGGATGAATATGTGAAGCACAGGCAATGTTAGGTCAGTGAAACTCATCTGTACGATGCACGTAGTGGATACATGTCGTTATACACTTGCCCAAACCTACAGCATCCTTTGTACAACACAGAGTGAAACCTGATGTAAATTATGGGCTTTAGTTAATAATAATGTATCAATACTTATCCATTCACGGCCAGGGATATACCACACTACTGCAAGATGTTAATAACAGAGCAAACTGGGGGACAGGGGTAGTATATAGGAACTTTCTGCACCGTCTGCTCCATTTTTCTGCAAACCTAAAACTTCTAAAACATACAATCTGTTAGAGAAGAGAGAGCAAATAGACCGCGTTTATCTCTGTGTGATGAAACTGTGACATCTTTTTTCTTTTGTAGGTGGCTGTAATCTTAAAACCTCAACGTGGGCAGGTTTCATTCCTATGTATCTAAAAACTGTTACATGATTCGTACATAAATACATGATTCATACATAAATACTTCTTTATTGAAAATATTTGAAACACGGCAAAACGATTTAGGGGAAAAAGTCAATCCCACTCCATTCCAGAGGGGTAACCGTCAACAAATTGGTGAGAAGCCTTCTGGATATTCTCTGTGTGTCTTCTCTGGAGGTACAAACGCCAACACGTGGGTCTATCAGTTAGAAACGTATTCATCTAGAGAGGTTTACAAAAAGCAATTTAAACAAATGGGGATTTTATTTGACTCACAATCCAGGAATTCTGGACACAAGTAGGTCCTCGAGGTAGCTCAGTGGCTCAGTGACCTTAGACGGCGCCACTGTCTTGATGATTCTCTGGAACTTTCGCCCACGTTTGTGACCTCGTGGCTACAAGAGGACTCTCCCTCCTCCGGCCGTCCACCTGTCAGGCTAGAAGAAGATGGAAGGACTGCTGTATCAGACCTTTTGATCATAAAAGCAAAGATTTTCCAGAAACCTACCAACAGAATTCCATATATGTTTCATTTGCCAAATATGGCACGTGGCCACCTCTGGATGCAGCAGAAGACTGAAAGGCAAGCATTCCAACCACGAGGGGAGTGAGTATCAAGGAGGCAGTGTGGCAATTGCTTTGGGGTCTGCTAACTGCTAACGGCTGTATCTGACAAAACAGCTATTTTTTTTTTTTTTAACTTGTGTATGGTTTTTTTCTCCTCCTCTTCCTCTATTTGTGTATGTTTTTAATTCACAATACGTCTTGGAGATTTTCTGTAAGTGCGTTTATATCGCTCTAATTCTGCATGATATTCCACAGGATACGTACATGATGATTTTTGTTTCTGTTGAGAAACATCAAGACTGCTCTTAAATCTCCCCATTTCAAACAACGCTGCAGTGAACTCCTTGTACAAGTTTCCTGGGGGAACACGTGATGGTATCATTCTAGGATTGCTACAAGGGCAATTGTCCAAGGATAAGTGCTTTTAAAAGGTTGATGGAGGGGCGCCTGGGTGGCGCAGTCGGTTAAGCGTCCGACTTCAGCCAGGTCACGATCTCGCGGTCCGTGAGTTCGAGCCCCGCGTCAGGCTCTGGGCTGATGGCTCGGAGCCTGGAGCCTGTTTCCGATTCTGTGTCTGCCTCTCTCTCTCTGCCCCTCCCCCGTTCATGCTCTGTCTCTCTCTGTCCCAAAAACAAATAAAAAACGTTGAAAAAAAATTAAAAAAAAAAAAAAAGTTGATGGATTCTGCTGAATTGCCCTCAAAGATGGGCCAATTTACATGCCCCCCAGTACTGTGTGTGAGTGCCTATTCCCCACCTCCCTACAAACAGAGGAAATCCTTTTTTTTTTTTTTTAAGCTCATTTATTTATTTTGAAAGAGAGATAGTGTATCAGCAGGGAGGGGCAGAGAGGGAGGGAGAGAGAATTCCAAGCAGGCTCCACATCGTCAGCACAGAGCCGGATGCAGGACTCAAACTCACGTACTGTGAGATCATGACCTGAGCTGAAATCAAGAGTCTGACATTTAACTGACTGAGCCACCCAGGCACCCACCAGTGGAAATTCTAGATTTTATCCAAATAAGGAGCAAAAACATCACATTATTTGATTCTTCTGTATTGGATTACTGGGTGTTTTGGCTGATTCTCTAGGATGTTTACAGTAGATAATTATAGTAACTGCAAATAACAGTCTTATGACTTCAACATTTGAAACTTTTATTCGGATTAGCCTTTCTTTTAGTTTTGAAGAGGCTTAAAAAAGCCTTTTTTGGTTGAACCAGTTTAATGCCCTTATGCTCTATGTTTATTATTCTCCAATAGGTGTACTTGAGGCTACACATTCCCTCTGGTTACTGCTTTGTCTTCATCCACAGGTTTTGAAAAATAGCGATATTTTCTTCCTTATATATCTTATTCACTTGTTACTTATTTTTTAAGTTTTATTTATTTAAGTACTCTCTATACCCAAAGTGGGGCTTGAACTCACATCCCTGAGATCAAGAGTCGCACTCTTCTCCGACTGAGCCAACCAGTGGCCCTCATTTGTTATTTTATATAATTATCACTTTAGACTCTTCAAAATACTTTACACACTTAATAATAAAAAAAAAAAAAACTCAAGCAAATACTTCCTTCATGAGGCTATATGTAAAACGTTCCAGACCAACCTCCAACTCTTCCCAGGAGATAGTCACTACCCACAGGTTTCTATTCTTTCTTAAATTAGCATATGAATGTATTCATGTTTTGTTTTCTTTAACAATCATTTTTATTGTTGTGGCCATCCGGCCTTTTTGGAATTGAGATTTTCTTTGTGACCTGGTAGCTAATTTTTATTCAGTTACCTTAAGTGTGTGAAAATGACGTAGGCTCTCTTCATTGCATATAAAATTCTACATATAGTTATTTGTAAAATGTGTTCATTTATTCAAACCCTCTGTATCCTCACTTAATTTTTGCTTACTTTATTTGCCAATATATGAAAGAGGAGTGTTTTCAATCTATGATTGAAAACTATCAATGACTATGACCACTTTGATTTTTAATTCATTTATTTCTTTTTATATTTCTGTCAGTTTATGCTGACTATGTTTTAAAGTTAGATGTTTGGGTGCATAAGGATTTATAACTAGTATAACTCCTTGATGAATTATAACTTTTATAAATACAAAATAAAACTTCTCTCATAATAATTTTCACTTTGAATTCTATTTGATACATTCTTTTCATTAACATTTGCTTAAAACACCTTTCTTCATGTTTTGTTTTCAACTGTCCTAAAGATATTTTATTTTAAGAAGTTTTCCTTTAAAGTGTATATTCCTGGATTTGAGGCTTTTTTTTTTTCCTTAACCCAATCTGAGACACTCTATTAGAATTTTTTTTTAATTAAAACATTTTTAATGTTTATTTATTTTTGAGAGAGACAGAGACAGAGTGTGGGGGGGGGTGCAGAGAGAGGGGAAGACACAGAACCCCAACAGGCTCCAGGTTCTGAGCTGTCAGCACAGAGCCCCGTGCAGGGCTCAAACTCATGGACCATGAGATCATGACCTGAGCCGAAGTCGGATGCCCAACCGACTGGGCTACCCAAGCATCCCGACACTTTCTTAGACTTTTGTAACCCACTTTAATTTGTTGGGATTACTGATGGACTTAGATTCGTTCCTGATTATCGTTTGAGTTTTACACTTGCCATACTTTCTCATCCTCTATTTTATTTCTTTTCTGGCTCTTATTAGATTGTATTTTTCTTCTACGGTTTGGAAATTCTACATGACAGTTCTATGTTTTGACGATATCCTTTAACCTAAAACTCATTTTTTTTTTCCTATCAAAATCTAGTGCTAATGAGAAATGCATCATTCTTCTAGATGCTCTCTGTACACGTAGAGGGGAACTCGTGTATTTGGACCTGGAGGCCCTCCCTCTTAAAAACATGGTTTTTTTGTGATTTCATTGGATTTGGGATAAGAGAAGGCATAGATTCACATATCACTTTTATCCAATCTCTATTCTTTTATTATAAGGGGAAAGCAATTGAGAACGCATATTTCAAAACAGAGAGACGGAGAGAGAGAGACTGAGAGAGAGAGAGAGAGAGAAAGCAGAGGATGATAGTCAAGGAAAAGGGACGATTTGGTGATGGGAAAACTTTAGGCATCAGAGTGGGTTTATTTGGGGGCCTTTCTAGGGCAACTCCAATTACACCGTGAAGGTAAACTTCTCTTCCAAGTGTAAGTTCAGCTCTGCTTGTTGCGTCTAGTTTGACATTGGCTAGAGAGAAAGGACAGCAGGCAGCGTGAAAAGTCAGATGACAAGCCTAATCTTTGGCTAAAGAGTCAAGGCCAGGGACAAGGAACCAAGTCCTATTTGGAGTGTCACCAGGAATTACTAATATCTGAGCCAAAGAGAGGCTGAAAGTTGTAGTAAGTTGTACCTGGGATTGTTTTACTCAGGTGTAGGGACTGCCATGAAGGAAGAGGTTTTTCACACTCACACACACCTAAAACTAGGGGACAGGGCATGGCTATGCAGGAACACATGGAGAAGCACCAGGGTGGCTCAGGAGACAGAGGAAGCAAGGAGAAAACATGAGCAAGAGCCATTCCTGTGGCTTTTGCCGGAAAAGCAAAGCACAGGGGCAAGTTCAGGAGTGGCTAGGCTGAAAATTTGGGGTGGGCTCTGGGTCATAGGAACTGTCCCCAGTTGTCCGGTACCTGGCCCCGGGGCGATTAGGGCAGGTAGCTAGTGATCGGGAATGTGAGAGCCTGATTCAGGAAATGGTTGGGGTGTGGATTCACTGGATGGGTGGGGCTGCGCATGAAAAGCGCTGGCTCTGGAAACTGACCAGCCCTGGGAGGAGCAGTCCCTCCAGCATCAGCAAGGCCTCAGATGGCAAAGCGTCAGAAAATAAAAAGGCGTGATTAATACGAAAGTCTCAGTTCAAAGTGGGAACTGACGATCAGGAACCAGCAACAAGGCCAAAGTGCCAGCAGACTGGAAGATAAGAAATGGTTATGTGGAGATCCGCTCCCCGCCACAGAGGACCTCGGGGAGGTTTCCAGACGCTGCCCACACAGGTGGCTTCTGCCTAAAGTCAGTGACTGATGTTGCTCAGAAATAGAAGACTGTGTTCCCAGCTGGAACATCTTGCCTCTCCGTTTCCCCGCAGCTCATGTAGCACAAAGATAAGAGCAAGGGGCTGCCCAGAGGAGTTTCAAGATTAGTGAATTTCCCTTTAAAAGGCTTGACAAAGATATAAAACTTACATCGTGTTTCACTGCTGCATGGAGCACTTAATCTCCACTCCAGTGAAGAAAACAATGATTGTCCGCACGATTCCAGAAAAACCCAGACCTAACTCAGCCCGTTCCTCTGTGCAGGGGAGGTCTGGTTTCTCTTCGGTGATGGGAAGAACCAACAACCCCACCCCCACGCCCCGCCGATGAGCTTCCGAGGAGAAGGCAGACTCCGAGAGAAGCTGCCAGGCCACATCCAAGATGCTCATGTGCAGATCCGCCACGGCGGACCGGCCCCGTTCCCCGGGATCTCCAGCTCAGCCAGATCCAGCTGAGATGTTAAACAGACTCCATCAGTGACAGGAAGCCCGGCCAGCCCGGAGCCAACACGTCTGGTCTAATGAAAAGGCCTCTGGCTGGTCGCGCTGGAGGCAACAAGTACAATCCTCTGAGATGCTCGAGGCACCTCCTCCGTCCTGTTTTCTCGGCAGCCTTGGCAGCCGCACTTGCGGCGGCGACACAAAGAAATGCTGAAGCGGCTGTGACCCGGGAGCCTGCAATCCACAGAGGGCGGGAGAAAGAGGAGCCCCGTCCATTTCTTTTCAGCCTCCCGTCAGGGAGCGAGGCAACAGATCCAGGGGCGGTGGATTCTCGCCCGGTTTTGTAACCATCGAACGTTCGTGCAGCCCCTCCCAGCCGGGCCCTGTGCGAGGCGCCTTGGGCCGGGCAAAGAAGAGAATCCAGGCTTCGCCCTCCGCCAGCTCGGGCCCCAGAAAGGGGATGAAGGCAGCACACAAGACCCAGACAGACAGGGAAGGAGCGTCCAGAAAGGGCCGCATGGGGAAGCCAGGAGCGCACCCCTCCCCTAACCAGCTGCCCCCTACGGCTGGCTGGACGGGATGGCGCTGGGAGCCGCAGCAGGTGCATCCTCGCCGCCCTGGGGAATTCAGTCTCGTGCGGGGCGCAAAGGAAGGAATGGAAACCCCTCCACGCCCAGAGCCGCGTGGCCAGTGGCCGCAGTGTGGACGAACCGCAGAAATAGCACAGTGGAGCACTTGAAGTGGGTGGTTGAAGCACAGGATTTCACCAGCGTGGGGAGGAGTGAAATTCAATGTTCCGGCCAGAGGGAGCGGGGCTCACGGAGACAGAGAGGCCAGGATGTTTAGGGCCTGCCCAGGTTAGGGAAGCGAGAGAACAGACATGGGGACGGCCCGGAAGGACCAGGGTGCAGAAGACAGATTTAGCCCATTCACCCTGCAGTCATTTTTAAACATTGTGGTGAAAAGCACAGGATGTCAAATTGAGCCTCTGAACCGTTTTTAAGTGGACCGTTCAGGAGTGTTAAGTATGTTCACTTTGCTGTGAAGCAGATCTCCAGAAGTGTTTCACCTTGCAAATGGGAAACTCTGAACCCGGTAAACAACAAACCCTCTCTCCTCCCTCCCCCGTGTGCCAGGTAACTCCCATTCTACCTCCTGTCTCTGTAAATCTCTGACTGTTCCAGGCACCTCATTTAAGTGGAATCCTACAGTATTTGTTTTTATTTTGGGGGGTGGGGGACTGGCTTACTTCACTTAACATGATATTGCTTCTGTAATATTTATTTATTTTTGAGAGACAGAGAGAGAGAAAACATGAGTGGGGGGGAGGGCAGAGAGAGAGGGAGACACAGAATCCGAAGCAGACTCCAGGCTCTGAGCTGTCAGCACAGAGCCCGATGTGGGGCTCGAACCCATGAACCGTGAGATCACGATCTGAGCCAACGTCCGACGCCTAACCCACTGAGCCACCCAGGCGCCCCAACATAAGGTCTTTAAGATTCATCCGTGTTGTAACATGTGACAGGATATCCTTCCTTCTCAAGGCTGAATCACATTCCATGATAAGTATTCATCACCTCTTGTTGATCTATTCACCTGTTGATAAACACTTGCGTTCCTTCTGCCTCTTGAGTATTGGGAATAGTGCTGCTATGAACATGGGTGTGCCAATATCTCTTTGAGTCCCTGCTTTCAGTCCTTTTGGGGACACACCCAGAAGCAGGATTGCTGCATCGTATGGTAACTCCATTTTTAATTTTTGAGGAACCACCATACTGCTTTCTATAGTGGCATTTTACATTTGTAAGTGCATGAGCGTTCCGATTTCTCCACAGCCTCGCCAGCACTTGTTATTTTCTGTGTCCTTTAAAAAAAAACTTTTTGGTTATTTATTTGGAGAGAGAGAGAGAGAGAGAGAGAGAGCGTGCAAGCAGGGGAGGGGCAGAGAGAATGGGCAGAGTGAGAATCCCAAGCAGGCTCTGCGCTCTCAGCACAGAGCCTGGTACAGGGCTCGAACTCATGAACTGTGAGATCACGACCTGAGCCAAAATCACCCAGGCGCCCCTCTGTGCTTTTGATAGGGGGCATCCTTGTGCGTCTCAGCATCATTAGGTGTTTTTGAGCAGAGGCACGATGAAATCAGAGCTGCATGTTGGAGGTTCTTGCCGGCAGCAGAAAAGTCAAGAGGCAGAAGACGGTCAAAGCTTTGGCAGTGGTCAGACTGGAGGGAGGGACTCCTGAGGAGGAGGGCGGCAGTGGAAACCAGGGCCAGGAGGGAAAAGAAGTAGCGACTCGAGAGTCGAGACTCGACTCGAGACTCCGAGACTCGGGGCAGGAGAAGGGGGTGCCAGAGAGAGGGAGGAGCTAGACATGACTCGATTTGCAGGCACAAAAGACCAAGAAAATAGAGATACAATGAGAAAAGGAGGCTGGGAGTGGGTGCTGCTTGTGGGGAGGTGACGAGACGTGAGAGGTGCCCACAGGTGAAGGTTAGTTGTCAATGCAGGACAGAAGAGGGGCCAGGATTTGACACAATCATGGCATTCATTTGCACAACGCTTTCATTCACATGAGCCCCTCACTGCTCATGACACCTGGTGAGGTCAGCCCAAGCAGGTTGTCGTTTCCACCAGCCGAGCGATGAGAAGCCGGGAAGTACAAAGGACAAGCCAAGGCCACATCATACGTCAGGCAGCATCAGAGCCTGGGTAAGCTCCTGAGTCTGCCTCTAGTCCAGCGACCTCTTCTTTTCCTGAGATACGACTTCCCCAGGAGCGCACAGCAGGTCTGATCAGCGGAAGACACATTCATTTGACAAAGTTTTGAGTGCCAGGCAGTGTTCGAGGTGCTGGAGATTCACTAGTTAATAAAACAGACAGAACAGACATGATCCTGCCATCACGGAGCCTGGTGGAACAGGCCAGCTGGCCTTTTGGTGGTTTTCCTAGAAGACCAGAGAACCCCCCCGGGAGAAGTGTCCCAAGGCAAATCTGTGCCCTGATGAAAGGCGTTCTCCTACACCTGTTCTTCTAACTAGAGCTGGACACACTTGCAGGCTTAACGGACCATATTCAGGATGACAGCCAAGGGGAACATTGCCTAGAATAAGTCCAAAAGTATTTAGGCACAAAGAGTACTTATAGTTGACTTCCAGGGAAAACATTTCTCTCCCCCCATTTTCCTTCCCTTTTACCTGAAACTCACCAGCCAAAGTCTGTCTTCTTCACTAAATACCAATAATCCATATCTACAAAGGTTTCCAGTATACCTGCGTTTACAGCGGCATTATTTACAGTAACGACAAGGTAGAAGCAACCCAATGTCCACCAACAGATGGATGGAGACACAAAATGTGGAAGGTACAGACCATGGAGTATTGTTCGGCTTGAAAAAGGAAGGCAATGTTGTCACATGCCGCAACACGGATGAGCCTTGAAGACATCGCGCTGAGTGACATAAGCCAGTCACAAAAAGGCAAATATTGCATGATTCCACTATGTATGTATGCATGATCCCACGTATCTAATTAAATTCATAGAGACAAAGTAGAATAGTAATTACCAGGGTCTGGGGAGGGAAGGGGGTTACTGTGGTGGGTACAGAGTTTCAGTTCAGAATGATGAGGACTTCCTGGAGATGCGGGGTGATGGCTTCTGCACAATATTATGAATGTAGATATGGTCCCGGAACCTTACACTGAAAATGGCTAAAGTAGTCCATTTCGTGTTCTGTATTTTACCCTGCTGCCAGTAGGAAAGTCAGCAAATCACTTCCCCGTCTTGTCCTTGTCATCATCTTTAACAAGAGGGGCCGACTAGATGCTTCTGGGTCTACATCTAATGTTTCCGCGGCAACCACTGTAAGGCAGATGCCTGGTGGGCAGGATTTCACCACCAGATCAACGGGGTTCTCCCCACTGGCCTCTCTCCCAGCTGCTGCATTCTCTCAGCTGCTTCACAGACAGCTAAACATCAGGGCCAAATCTTGGGCCTCTCTGCATCTCACAGCATCACCAGCCACTCAGAGGCTCGGTCCTTCAAGTCTCCGTTTGCTCTTCTGTAAAGCTGACATCAAAGGTCCTAACTCTCCAGGGTCCTGAAAATGTGCCACGAAGTAGTATATCCCAACTGCTCTTGTCTTGGGCCACTCCCCCCACCAGTTAAATGTCCTCACCCAACTCCCAGACTCCTGCCTGCCCTCCACTCCCCTCCAGCTCACCTCTCAGGTTGCAGCCAGAACGTCTTTCTAGACCGCGCACACGATAACCCCCTGGTTGCCTGTAGTCCGTCTCCACTGACCTCGGGAGAAAATCCACATCCGTAGCTGGTCTCGGCTGCTCTCTCTGGCCCTCTCTCTACCGCCCCGTGCCCTGAGTTCCAGCCACACAGAGTTCCAGCCCCCGGCTCTTTGGGGCCTGTGAGTCTTCCCACACATTTCGTCCACCATAGGAAAGACCCTCCCCTCTCCCGCATTTTGCCTGACAACACATATTCATTCTCAGCTAGCTTCTCTGAAGCCCCACCTGACCGCCACCACCAGCACGCACAGCCCCACCTTGTGTCCCTGGGGACCCCTATGGTTTTCCTGCCCTTTGCTTACTGGATTGTTTCTGTGCATTGCCTTTGTTTCAATTTTGGCTTTAACAGCTTTACTAATGTACAATCGACATGTCATAGGCTGTGCATATGTAAGTGTACACACCCATAAAAGAATCACCACAATTAAGAAAAAGGATTTGTCTCTCCCCCCCCAAATTTCCCTGTGTCCCCTTGTGTGTCTTCTTCCGGCCTTCCCTGACTTGTCTCTCATTTGCAGGCAACCACTGATTGGTTCTCTGTCATCATATATTAGTTAACATTTTCTAGAATTTTATATAAATGTAATCATACAGTATATACTCTTTTTTGCCTGCCTTTTTTTCCCCCCAGCCTAATTATTTTGAGATTCATCCATGTAGTAGCAATCGTTCATCCTTTTTCTTTTATTGTTGAGTAGTATTCTACTGTCAGCATATCAGTTTGTGTATCCATTTATTGTTTTAATATATATTTTTAAAACTTTTTTAATGTTTTATTTATTTTTGAGACAGAGAGAGACAGAGCATGAGCAGGGGAGGGGCAGAGAGAGAGGGAGACACAGAATCCGAAGCAGGCTCCAGGCTCTGAGCTGTCAGCACAGAGCCCAACGTGGGGCTCAAACTCACAAACCACGAAATCATGACCTGAGCCAAAGTCGGATGCTTAACTGACTGAGCCACCCAGGTACCCCTTGTTTTAATATATTTTTAATGTTTATTTATTTTTGAGAGAGAGAGAGAGACAGAGCGTGAGCAGGGGAGGGGCAGAGAGGGAGACACAGAATCGGAAGCAGGCTCCAGGCTCTGAGCCATCAGCACAGAGACCGATGCGGGGCTCAAACTCACGGATCATAAGATCATGACCTGAGCAAGTCGGACATTAAACCGAGTGAGGCACCCAGGAGCCTTTATCCTTTTATTGTTGATGGACATTTGTATTTTTTCCTGTTTGTATGAACATATGCTTTCATTTCTCCCAGGTAAATCTGGCTGCATCAGATAGCAGTATATGTCTAACTTTTTAAACAAAGTGCCAAACTGGTTTCCAAAGTGGTTGTGCCATTTTAACATTCTCACCGGGAGTGTATGAGAGTTCCATCCTCATCAACACTGGGTATGGTCAACCTCTTTAATTTTATTTTTTTTTTAATTTTATTTTAATTTTATTTTTTTTATGTTTATTTTTGAGACAGAAAGACAGAGCATGAGCAGGGGAAGGGCAGAGAGAGGGAGACACAGAATCCGAAGCAGGCTCCAGGCTCTGAGCCATCAGCACAGATCCCAATGCAGGGCTCGAACCCATGGACCTCGAGATCATGACCTGAGTCAAGGTTGGCTGCTCAATTGACTGAGCCATGCAGGCGCCCCTAATTTTAGCCATTTAGTTATGTAATCGTGTCTTATTATGGTTTTATGTTACATTTTTCTAATGACTGATGATGTTGAGCATCTTTTCACATCTTATTTATTATCCATACATCTTGTGCAGTGAAGTGCTTGCTCAAAAAGTTTTATTTTTTAGTTTTATTTATTTTAATTTATTTACTTATCTTGAGAGAGAGAGAGAGAATATCCTAAGCAGACCCTTCACTGTCAGCACAGAGCCTGATGCAGGGCTCGATCCCACAAACTGTGAGGCCCCAACCTAAGCCAAAACCGAGAGTCAGACGCTCAACCAACTAAGCCACCCCAGGAGCCCCGTGTTCAAAACGTTTTAAAAGAAAACAATTTGTGAAAGCTAAACCTGTTAGGTAAATGCTGTCATGAACTTGATTTCTGTGCTTTATTCCACTATCTACAGGTGTTGTCGTTATTTTGTCACATTTGAAAAAACCGTGGTAAAATATATACAACATAAGGCTTGCATTGTCACCATTTTTACCTGTCCAGTTCAGTGGCACTAAGCACACCGTCTCTTTGTTGTGCGGCCATCCCCACCGTCCATCTTCAGAGCTTTTTTCATCATTCCGAATTGAAACTCGGTCCGCAGTAAACACTAACCCTCCACCGCTCCCCGCATCCCTCAGCCTCTGGCAACCACCATTCTGCTGTCTCTGAAAGTGGCTACTCTAGGGTGTCTCAAATGAATCACGCGGTATTTGTCCTTTTGTGACTGGCTTATGTCACTTAGTACAATGTCTTCCAGGCTTGTCCATATTGTAGCATATGCCAGAATTCCCTTCCTTTTTAAGGCGGAATCATATTCTTTTGCATGTACATACATTCTGGTCATCCATTCGTCCATCAGCAGACACCTGGGTTGCTCCCACCTTTTGGGTTATTGTGAACAACGCGGTCACAAACATGAGTGTACAGATATTTCTGTCCCTTATTAATTGCATTTTTAATTTTGCAATAAATTTTTTTAAGCAGCTGTGTTTTAATGGCTGTATCCCATTGCCTATAACAGAGCCTGACACATAGCAAGCATCTAATTAACATATGCGATGGGGCACCCGGGTGGCTCCGTCGGTTAAGCATCTGACTCTTGGTCTCAGCTCCGGTCTTGATCTCAGTGTTGTGAATTGAAGCCTCATCTTGGGCTCAGTGCTGGGTGTGAAGCCTGCTTCAAAAAACAAACAGCCTACTTCAAAAAAAAAAAAAAAAAAAAAAAAAAAATATATATATATATATATATATATATACACATATATATGGAACTAACAGCCAAATGAATGAATGAATGAATGAATGAGTGAGTGATTCCCACCACACTGGACACCAACTCAGACGGAGCTACATCGTTGTCCTGTAGGTGGCACTCACGGTGTCTTACCACCAGGCTGCTGAGTCTGTGAAGGAACTGATCTCTTTGGATCCCTTCCAGGAAGTGAAGCAAACACTTCCCCAGACTGGCTTTGTCACCCTTGTCACCACTTGTTGCCCCACGGGAGGCCCAGCTGCCTGAAGTCTCTGGGTTAGTCACAAGCCACGAACTCAAGGGGAGGCATAGCTGAGACGAGTCACAGAAGGAATTCTCTCCTCTGGGGAACCACTCACCGCATTCCTTCCCATGAAATAATAACAACATCAATAGCTAACATATTTGTGGGCTTACTCCGTGGCAGGTGCTCTGTAAGCAATATCTCATTTAACTGATAAATACCCCTGAATTAGGCACTGTAAGATTCTTTGCTCTGCAAAACAAAAAAAGCAAAGGCAAAGAGAAGTTAACTAACTTACCCATGGTCATCTAGCTGGGAAATGGAAGCACCAGGATCTGAATCTCTAGAACCTACCAGGCAGAAGAAAAACAAAAACAAAACAAAACAAAAAACCCCACAACCAACCACTCGGGCTGAGAGCACTTTTCAATAAATTATGCTGTAGTTAACCAGGATCCTTCTGAATAGTTTTTCTAAGTTTGAATAATATTTATTGAATGCGTTTTGACCAACGCACACGCCAATGTTAAGTCACGTAATCCCACCAAAAAAGATAATCACTTAACATATTAAAATGTTTCCTCCCAGTTTTTCCCCCTACTCCTGTATTTTAAGTTAGTTGATATAATGAGTGTCTTTATTCTATTAAGAAAGAGGCAAAGGGAGGTGGGGAGGGCAGGGTGCCTGGTTGATTTAGTCAGTTAAGGGTCCAACTCTTGATCTCAACTCAGGTGTTTTGTTTTTTTTTTTAATTTATTTTTTTTTATTTACATCCAAGTTGGAGTGCCTGGGTGGCTCAGTCGGTTGAGTGTCCGACCTCGGCTCAGGTCACGATCTCACGGTCTTTGAGGTGGAGCCCCGCGTCGGGCTCTGTGCTATTAGCTCAGAGCCTGGAGCCTGCTTTGGATTCTGTGTCTCCTTCTCTGTCTGCCCCTCCTCCACTCATGCGCTGTCTCTTTCTGTCTCAGAAATAAATAAGCATGTTTAAAAAATTTACACCGAAGTTAGTTAGCAGATAGTGCAACAATGGTCAACTCAGGTTTTGATCTCGGGGTTGTGAGTTCAAGCCCCGTGTCCGGCTCTGCACTGGGCACGAAGCCTAATTAAAAACAAAAAAAAAAAGAGGCATGGGTCCTCTCTTGGCACACGTGCCATTTGCACCCACTCCTCCTGCCTTCTCTCCAGTAGGTCTCTACCACGTGCCCACCAAGTGATATAGTAAAATCGGGAACGTTAACGTGCGGTAAGAATGATGGCATTGACAGTGAACATCCACCCTGTGCCAGGCATCGGGCCGAGGAAGCACCTCACATATGTGATCTCATGTGGTTCTCTCTCCCCCGCCCATATTCCATGAGAACCATTATTACGCTCATTTTACTGATGAGCAATCCGAGGCCTAAGATTTAATACGTGGCTCTGTCTCTTCCTGAATAACTCAGTCCGAACACCACCGGCCGAGGCCTAGAAAGGTAGGTGTCCACACAGAGGGTGGCAAGGGGTCTAGACTGGGGTGCCAGAGCCCCTTCTTCACCCCGAGCAGATGCAAAGCCTGTCTGCAGGAGGGTAGAAGGGCTTCTTGGGTCAGGGGGTGACTCGGCGTGGGGTATTAGGCCCTGAACGGGGTGCCCCAGCGTGAAATGTCAGAACCAGAGCAGATCGAGGAGGGAGCCCATGCAGAAGTTGTGGGGGGACAGCATGGGGTATGAGATCCTGAGCAGGGTGCGGAAGGGGCTGTGGGGTGCTGGAGCCCAAGCCAGGTGAGGACGGCTTCCCTACAGAGGAGGGATCCAGCGGTGGTGGGAGACTCGTTACCAGAAGCGGAGGTTAAGTACTCGTATTACAGACCATGCAAGCCAGATGTCCCTCTGTTGGGCAAAAGAGTCAAAAAAGTAAAGGGAGGGCACTAGGACGGATCCTGTGGGTCTAGATCGCCACTGGGGTCTTGGTATGAGGTCACTGTTTGCAACACTACAGGCAGACACAGAAATAGATGATGTATATGTATAGATGTAGACGTACGAACATATCTTAATGTACATCCTTAGCTCTGTCCGCTGAGAGGGCCTGGGGGCCACAATGCCCCACCCGTAACAAGCATACCTACCCCCCAAATCTCAGTTTCTGAATTCATTCTCTGCTAAAAAGAACCAGCAACTACGGGGACAAATGGCCGAGAGAAGATACAAACCACCTAGAATATTCGCATATTCTTCGTGCAGGAAAGTGCTCAAAGATTGATGGGGACGTTCCAAAAGGACGCAGCAGCCAGCTCCAAGAGGCCTGACGGAGGACAATTTGAGTGTCAAAATAAAACACGACAAACATGGATGACAACCCACGGAACAGCACAGGGATCCGTGATGCCACACCCCTGTAAATAAATAGACAAGTGAACTAAAGGTGCATGAAAAACAGGTTTCTTTTTTTTTTTTTCTTTTTTTTTTTTAACGTTTATTTATTTTTGGGACAGAGAGAGACAGAGCATGAACGGGGGAGGGGCAGAAAGAGAGGGAGACACAGAATCTGAAACAGGCTCCAGGCTCTGAGCCATCAGCCCAGAGCCCGACGAGGGGCTCGAACTCACGGACCGCGAGATCATGACCTGAGCTGAAGTCGGACGCTTAACCGACTGAGCCACCCAGGCGCCCCGAAAAACAGGTTTCAAAGGACTTCCCCACAAAACGTGCAATAATTGCAATGGAAAGAAGTGACTTTACAGTGGAGAGAGCTTGGCAGACATGGGCTTCATCAAATGGCAAGAGCAATCATTCCAGTAATGGTTCCAAGTGGAATCGGGGAACGGGCCCGACAGGCCCGACAGGCGCACGTTGTGTGCGTGAACACAACGCAGTCACTTCTGTGATGTTCCTGGCAAAGACTCATAGACCGAATCCAATCAAGAGGAAACCTTAGACAAGCCCAAACTGAGGACAGTCCACAAAACAACTGACGTGTAATGCACAGCAGCGTGAAGCAGGGTTACGCAGGTCAAGGCTGAAGAACAAGTTCACGTCGAGCCAAATGCAACGTGTGACTCTCGGTGAGATCCTTTGCCATAAAGAACGTTATTGGAACGAATGATAGCTCTCCAGGTATGGCGGTATTAATGTCCACGTCCTGATTTTGATGGCTGCGTCCTACACAAGTAGAAGGTTCTTATTGGTGGGAAATACATGCTAAGGCACTGGGGCACGATGTAGCCAGGCCAGCAACTTACTCTTGAGGGCTCAGCAGGGGGAACAAAGGAATTTTTTTTGTTTTACTTGCAACTTTTCTGTAGGTCTTTGACATTTAAAAATTTTTTTTTATGTTTTTATTTTATTTTTGAGAGAGAGAGAGAGAGAGACAGACAGAGACAGAGCATGAGCAGGGGAGGGGCAGAGAGAGAGAGAGGGGGGAGGAGTATAATCCAAAGCAGACTCCAGGCTCCGAGCTGTCAGCAAAGAGCCGGACACGTGGCCTGAACCCACGAACCGTGAGATCATGACCTGAGCTGAAGTCGGACACTCAACCGACTGAGCCACCCAGGCGCCCCATTGACTTTTTTTTTTTTTTTAAGATGAATGACCATATCCAAGGTCACCTAACTAGTTAGAGGCAAGATTCAAACCCAGGTCTAGAAACCAAGCTCTCCACGTCTACTCAGAGTTGTTAGTTCACTCTTCTGTAGGACGACAGTTCATTCTGGCCTGGGGAGGCGGGCTGGGGGTGGGAGCCCCCTTAAGCTAGCCTCTATGTCTTTAGAAATGTCCCCATCGATCTTTGAGCACGTCTTCATAACAACAGAATATTGTAGGCTCCTCTTGTCCTCTCCTCGCTCCAGCCGTTTGCCCTAGGAGCGCGGGTTCCTTCCGGCCTAGGTGGACACATGTTTTGCACAAATGTTTTCAACCGGTTCATCCTCTGGAGTTCACGTGCCGCTCAGTCACCGAAACTGAGGGCACTGTGCCAAGGAAAGCAAAGTTCCCAGCCCTCTGTGCTATCGCAGCTTCCTGGGCTGCTCCAGATCTGCCTCCAGGGATAGCTGAGCTGAGTCTGGCCCCCTAGAGGGGTCTGGCCCCTTCCCACATGAGGGCTGAGGCCGGAGGGGCTCAGGCCCAGAAGGCCGCAGAAGCAGCGAAGGACTAAACGTGCTGGGGACCCTGCAGTGACGCTGAGGGGCTGCCCTCGCCCGGAAGCACGCTTTCCACTAGCAGAGGGGGCTTGGAATCACCCAGCGGCACCTACCAGTTTCACTCTCTGATTCTCAGGGAAGTATCGGGATGAGAGACCGTGGGTTTTTTTCTACCTGAAAAGTCTCAAGTCACCATGTAAACACACAGCCCTTCTGGATTTTCCATTAGAGTGAAATTTTTTAACATCTACGGCGATATCTGTTGCACCTGTGCCCCTAGTGGATGGAAAGCCGGAAGGTAAACTCCACGGCCAGAAAGAAAGCAGTCCTAGTCTGACACAGAGACCACAGGATGGCACCCCACGGTCGCTAACTTTTTTTCTGGACCACGTCGGTCGGCACCGACCCTCTCCAGGTGGGTGTCAGTGGCCCCTCTGGGCTCTCTCTTCTTCCCCTCATCTCCTGGGGGGCCTCCCTCTCTCCACCCCTGTGCGCTCCCCACAGAATCCTGGCAGAATCACAAACCTCTGGCTCAGGCTTCGCATCCGGTCCACCTGGTCCCCAGGCCGTGGTGCTGGAGGGGAGGCGGGTCTGGGGAGCTAAGAGGGTGGGAGTATGGGGGGGGGGGGCGTGTCACGTAAAGGGAAGTGGGCCCTCTCGGGCTATGGCGCAATGACATTCCCAAAAGACATGTCTCCCTTGGGGATGCCTGGATGGCTCAGTCACCAGCTCTTGATTTCGGCTCAGGTCATGATCTCACAGGCGTGGGTTCGAGCCCTGCATCAGGCTCTGTGCTGACAGCCCAGAGCCTGTTGGGGTTTTCTCTCTCTCCCTCTCTCTCTCTGCCCCTCCCCTGCTCTCCCTCTCTCTGTCTCTAAAAATAAAAACATTTAAAAATAAATAAATAAAAGACCTACCTCTCTGGATGAGCTAGTGAAACAGCCACAACAATCCCTCGCATCCCGCGTGCCTTTTTTGCAGTGTGACTTTCGCCACTCTTATCAAAAGATGGTGCCCATGACCCTCCAGAGGCCCCGTGACTTTTTTAGTCCGCAGAATGCAGAAGTGCCTCCTGGGCCTTGGCGAGAAAGGCTACTCAGAACCAAGGAGCCGTGCGGCTAAGAGCCGGCCTGGCCCACGGAAACGTGGAGGGCTCCGTGGAGAACCGAGGGGCTCCAGCTGAGAGCCGGCACCCACCGAGCCACGCGAGTGAGGCCACCGCGGACCCTCCCCGATAGGCTCCCATCTGACTGCCACCTCACAAGCGACCCCAGGTGGCAAAATGCCCCCCTCTGAGCCCCACGCAGATGGCCCCTTCACGCACAAACGGCCGGCTTGAAGTCACTAGGTTTTGGGGGGTAGGAAGTTGTTACCCTGGAAAGACGCAGAAGGGGAGGACAGATGTGCAATCTACCGGTGGCACCCGCAAGTGACTAGTGAGAGCCCAAGACACGTTCGGCTCGCTCCGGGTGCCGTAGGAAGGCAAAGACGTATCTGGTGGCATCTCCACCGGGGAGGAAAAATTAAAATTCATTGACATAAAAAAAGGGCAGGCCACTCCCGAGCACACAGACGTGTGTGGAGGGGCTCTGAACGCTCTGAACAAGGCTGCAGCTGTCGGGGAGGCACTGAAAATGGTGAGGCGTGCGCGAGGCCTGCAAGAGGACCGACGGAGAGCGGGGAGAACATTCTAGGCGCGGATAGCAGGGGGTGAAAACAAATAAATGAGCTTTGCTGAGGAGCGGGGCAGCATCGCGCTGAGAGGACAAAGGTTCACTGGGATGCTTCAGCGGCAGTGAAAAGCTGACATCAGCAAAACCCAACCGGCCTGGCATTTTGTAAAACGCTATGGAAGACCTCCCAGAACGAGCCTTTCGGGGCGCCTGGGTGGCTCAGTCACTGAGCGTCTGACTCTTGATTTGGGCTGAAGTCGTGGTCTCACGGTTTGTGAGTTCAAGCCCTGCATCGGGCTCCGCGCTGACCGTGCGGAGTCTGCTTGGGATTATCTTTCTCTGTCTGCCCATCCCCCCCCTCGCAAAAATACATAAATAAACAAGCACAACCACAGAAAGATTGAGCCTTTCGTCAAAGCAGGGCCCACCTGGAGAAGGAAAGGAGGCAGGGGCTAGGCTCAGGAGGGTTTGGCTGACCGCTGCACTCAGGAAGGAAGGCATACACCTACGTGCCCAGAACATGGCTCGGCCCCACACCGTGCCATCAAACTACTGCCTAAATCAGGATCCACGGGTATTGCAAAGAGAAGCGTCACCTGTCCTGGCCAGCATCCGGGCACTCACACAGCCTTGCTCTGCCCCAGGGAAGAGGGCACTGGGGGAACCCCAGCGTCACAATGCCTCTCCCCCCCAAATCGGCCACACCTCTCCAGCCTTCCTCCTCCCTTCTCTTCGGGGAGGTACCACCCTCCCTGCCAGGCTTTTCCAGGCTCCCCTCCGTGTTGCCTCAGCCATGCCAGGGCACTGATCTCACTGGAAGGCGGCACCCACTGCATCCCATAAAGATGGGAGTCCCATCCAACAACTGCCTTAGCGTGGGAGGCGCCATTTAAGACTGCACCTCCCTTAAGGGAAGCAATACGGCCAGTATCCTTACTCCTAATTTATAGGTGGAAAAACTGAGTCATGGAAATGATTTACCAGGGTACTCTCAACGTTTCAGTGACTCATCAGGGCCAAGATCGCACACAGTCCAAACCACAGGCTGTGTGGCTCGGAGCACGTATCTCTGCTCTGTGCTGCATCACAGACAAGGGACGTAGCTGGAACCAGAAGTTTTGCCTAGGGCTCTACTGGGGCATTTCTGGGGTCCCACCTCCCAGACCCTGTTAGGTTTCCACCATTCAAGCGAGAACCCCAGACCCAACATCGAGTTGCAAATCAAGGAATTCTGGCTGGGGACAACCTGGGCGGGTCTGTGTACCTATGAGAGAGATAATGCCCTCCAATGCGTGTCTTTGTGCATGTGTCCGTGCTGATGCAGTCGGTATCAGTAAGTTCCCTCTGTTGTGATGTTTCAGAATCTTCTAAAAAGAATAAACAAGTTGAGACCCTGGCCTTAACGTAGAGGGAAGCTGCAGGGGGCTGCGCATCCCAGAAACAGATGGCCACCTAGGTCGGGCACCTATTCCGAGGCCGCTTAGCCATTCTGTCGGACTCTATTCGGCTTTTATCTCTGTTCCCAGTATCCAGAGAAGCCCCACAAATCAACTTCCATCTCCTTCCAGAAGGGAAAAAGACTAAGTGTGTTAAGTAGTGGGATGCTGGGAAAACCACAACAGTGCCATTCACATAGATCACAAACCCTTACAACAGTGAGCTATTGTCCCGCCTACTCACGAAGACCCCACGGCTCAGAAAGGCTACCTTGGCCCGGTGACGTTGCCCGGCATGGGAGCGTCGCCTTGCACCGGGCGGACTCCGCAGGGTGGACTAGCCTGGAACCTCCGGGCGTCCTCCCACTCCTCCAGTCCTTGACCCCAGCAAGCCCGTGTCCCTGCCTCCATCTCATCACTCCTTCTGCCTGGGGCGCCCACGTCTCCACCGCCAGAGGCTAGATCGCCCCCAGGGCCCACGCCTCCTCCGCCCTGGAGCTCACACCTCCATGCTCAGGCCCCCTCAACGACTCCCCATAGCCGCCCCTCTCTCCGGGTCCTCCTGGTTGCCTGTATTCCACTCTCCATCCCACTCACCCGCACCGCACAGAGCGCACAGTAGGTGTGTGGGTCGCTGGGTGCCCCCCACCCCTCCAGCAAGCACCAGGGACACGACCCCGACGTCCCTCCCCTCGGGCGCAGGTTCCAGCAGCTAAGGGAGGGAAGGGCGGCGGCTGGAGAACGGCCTGGGAAGCAGCGAAAAGCCCAGAAACGTGCTGTGACCGGAAACCTCCCGGGCGCGGCGACGGTGCCAGAGCCAAGGCTGAGCGGGCGCCGGTACGCCTGGCCCCGAGGGCCCTAGACGGCCCAGGACGGCCCCCTCCCGCGCCGCCCCGTCCCGTCCCCTGATGGGGCAGTAATGGTTCTCCAGAGCCACCGTCTTCCACGGGAAGAGGGACGCAGCCACGCCGGCTGAGACCAGGCCTCCGCCCCTCTCCCCTCCCCACCCCACCCCTGTCCCCTGTCCCACCCTCCCCCTCTTCCCCCCGCCCCCTCCCCTTTCCTCCCCTGCTCCTCCCCCTGCCGCCCGGCCCCCCTTCTCCCACCCCGCCCCCGGTGCCGCCGCGCCCTTCCCGCCCCGCCCCGGCCCCGGCCCCGGCCCCCCGCGCACCCCGCGGCGCAGTCTCCCGGCGCCGCGCGTCACCGCTCGGCCCACCTCCTCCGCAGCCAATCAGTCCTCTCCTCCGCATCCGGCCGTTCCTCCCCCGGGAAACCTGTGGCCCCAGACGCGGAATCCAGGACAGTGTGTGCAGTAACCGTGCTCTAGGGCAAGTCCGGCGCTGCAGAAACCGGAGGGCGGGGCGGGGCGGAGTGGGGGCGCGACAGGAGTCCTGGAGCTGTAACCGGGGGGCTGCAGTTGGTCACGTGCGTTTGAGCACTTTATGACTTACAAAACGCTTTCCTAGGAATGCTCTCACTTGGGCCGCGGAACAACCCGGGGAAGATGGTGTTATTATCTCCTTTCACGGGGGAGGAAATTAAAGCTTGGAGAGGTAAAGGAATTCGCCCAAGGTCCCAGACTGGGCGGCGGAGCCTGGTCGGGTCAGACCAGATCCGGGCCGCGCTCCACCGTCCTCTTGTTCGGAAAGCCGAGCACACGTTGAAGCACGGGTGATTGTCTCCATCAGCCCCGATCTCGGTCTCAGATCCACTTGCCTGGTCTATTCTTCTAAGCGTTTCGATGGTAGGGCATGGGAAAACGGGGGAGATGCTGGGGTGAGAGGCGGAGTTTAAGCAGGGACGTTGAGGGTGAGGAAACCAAGGGAAAGGAGTAAGTTCAAAGGGTTGCGGTGCGATTTCTTCTGCTACAAGCCTGGTTGCTGGCAGGGGAGAATCTGCATTCGCAAAGGAAAGCCCTGGGAGCTTTGGGTGGAGTGGCAGATCGCTCTTCACTCGCGAGTGCCCCCGAGGAAGCACAGAGCTGGGTGCTTCTTGAATCCCGGGGCCAGGCTGATGGGGGGAGGGGGGCGCCCGGGCCAGTCTGATGGGGAGGGGGGCGGGGGGCAGCCCGCTCCAATTGCAGCGCCAGAACCCGCGCCCGAGGACACACCCAAAACAAGGGGCCCGGAATAAAGACCTCGAGGGTGCCTCGGTTGTGACCGGATGCTCCTTCAGCAGCTCGGGTGCCCGCGGGCCCTCGCATTCCTTGCAGCTTCTTCCTGCCGATGTCTGCAGAGCTCACGTCCTCTGCCGCAAAGGACTCGTTCCCAGCGAGGCCTCCCGGACCCCCTCGCTGCCTAATGTCCCTAAAACCCTAGCCCTCGGTAGGGTCTACGCAGTGCTTCTCAAACCTGAATGTTGAATCACCTGGGCATCTTGCTGCAACCCAAATGCACATTCAGCGGGCTCAGGACGGGTCCCCAAGTTTCTAAGAGGTTCCCACCTTATGTTGCTGCTGCCCGTCCGCCTGGGCATGTGGAGGACATTTTAAAAAGAAAAGATCAAACACACTTAGACTGTATTTTCATACTGATCTTTTTTTTTTTTTTACTCCGTTTTCCCCTGCACTAGAACGTAAATTCAGAAGGGTAAACGATTTGGTCTAGTTTGTTCCCCACTATGCCCTCTGCACCTAGAAGGGGTATCTGGTACACAGTAGGGGCAGTGGTTCCCAAAGAAGGAATGAATGAAATACAAGCCAAAAAAGAAAACAGGGGGATAAATCTGGCATACAAAGTAGCATTCAAGGTGAAAAGCCTAAATGGACACAAGGTTTATTTTGCATTTATTTAAAAAAGGAAGAGGGGCGTCTGGGTGGCTCAGTTGGTTAAGCCTCCACTTTGGCTCAGGACATGACCTCACTGTTAGTGGGTGTGAGCCCCTCACGGGGCTCTCTGCTGTCAGTGCAGAGATCCTCTGTCCCCTCTCGCACACGTGCACTCTCTCTCTCTCTCTCTGTCACAAATAAATAACATTTTTTAAAAACAGGAAGAAATAACAGCCACAAAACCTGAGGTCTTGAATAGCGTGATGTCAACTTACTTGAAGTAAAAACTGTCGAAAGAACAGGAAAAATTGTAAATATCACATTAGTTTTAGGAACTTTAACTCCCTCTCTCTTGGTCATATCTCATAGGCAAAAGGTGACCTAGATGGGGGCGCCTGGGTGGCTCAGTTGGTTAAGCGTCCAACTTCGTCTCGGGTCATGATCTCATGGCTCATGAGTTGGAGCCCCGTCTTGGGCTCTGTGCCGACAGCTCAGAGCCTGGAGCCTGCTTCGTATTCTGTGACTCCCTCTCCCCCGCTCGTGCTCTCTCTCTCTCTCAAAAATAAATAAATGTTAAAAAAAAAAAAAAAAAGGTGACGTGGAAAATTATAAAGAAATTAACTTGAGAGGTACCCCATGTCCGGCTCTGCGGTAACTATGCAGAGCCTGCTTGGGATTCTCTCTGTCCATCTCTCTCAAAATAAATAAATAAACTTTAAAAAAGAAATTAAGTTGCTTTAAGAGCTCTATAGTGTGACCGGGGAGGGGCAGAGAGAAAGGGAGACACAGAATCCGAAGCAGGCTCCAGGCTCTGAGCCGTCAGCACAGAGCCCGAGGCGGGGCTCGAACTCAAGAACTGTGAGATCATGACCTGAGCTGAAGTCGGATGCTCAACTGACTGAGCACCCCCCCCCCCGGGCGCCCCAAGAGCTCTATATTTACTTTTTGATTGTGGTAAAATACACATAACGTAAACTTTAGCGTTTTAGCCATTTTTAAATGTAGGGTTCAGAGACATTAAGCATGTTCACACTGTTTTGGAACCATCAGCACCATCCATCTCCAGAACTTTTCATCCTCCAAAACTAAAACTCTGCGTCCATTAAACACTACTTCCCCATTACCCCTCCTCCTGGCCCCAGGCAACCCCCATCCTAATTTCTGTCTCTGAATTTGACTATTCATGGTACCTCGTATAAGTGGATCATACAGTATCTTTCCTTTTATAACTGACTTATCTCACTTCCGCAGCGTTCCCAAAGCTCATCCATATTGTGGCTTATGTCAGAGCTTCCTTCCTTTTAAAGGCTAAATAATATTCCATTTTAGGTACATACCACATTTTGTTTATCTGCTCATTCTTTGATGGACACTTGGGTTGTTTCTTCCTTTGGGCTACTGTGAATAACGCTGCTATGAACATGGTGTACGAATATATTTTCAAATCCCTGCGTTCAGTTCTGGGTAGACACCCAGAGGTGGGATGGCTGGATTATATGGACCATTCCATATTTAATTTTTTCAGGAACCACCATACCATACTGTCGTCCACAGCCGTTGTACCATTTCGTATCCCCACCAGCAATGCGCAAGGACTCCAGTTTGTGTACATCCGCATCTACACTTGTTATTTTCTATATTTTTTTTATAATCGCCATCCTATTGGATGTGAAGTGGTGTCTCTTCGTGGTTTTGATTTGCATTTCCCTGGTTAGTGGTACTGAGCATCTTTTCGTGGGCTTATTGGCCATTTGTGTAGCTTCTGTGGAGAAATGTCGATTCAAGTTCTTCGCCCATTTTTGAGTTGATTGTTTGGGTTTTGTTGTTGAGTTACAAGAGTTGTTACATATTCCAGATATTAATCCCGTATCAGATGTATGCTTTACAAATATTTTCTCCCATTCTGTAGGTTGCCTTTCATTCTGTTGGTATGTACCCTTTGAAACACAGAAGTTTTTAATGTTGAACAAGTCCAGTTTCTTTTTTCTTTCATTGCCCATGCTTTTGGTGTCATCTCCAAGAAATCGTTGGCAAATCCCATGTCAGGAAGCTTTTCTCCCGTTTTCTTCTCAAGAGTTTTATAGTTTTAAGAGCTCTCGATTGACTTTTACAGAGAGTATATATTCTTTTTAAAATCTCCATACAGTTCGGGGTGCCTGGGCGGCTCAGTTGGTTGAGCATCCGACTTCGGCTCAGGTCATGATCTCACAGTCCATGAGTTCGAGCCCCGCGTCAGGCTCTGTGCTGACAGCTCAGCGCCCAGAGCCCACTTTGGATTCCGTGTCTCCCTCTCTCTCTGCCCCTCCCCTGCTCATGCTCTGTGTTGCTCTGTCTCAAAAATAAAAACATTAAAAAAAATGTTTTAATCTCCATACAGTTCAAAAGTAGAAATGATACAGGCCATAATATCTAGCTGCAATGCAGTAAAAACTAGTCATTAATGTTCTAGTAATTATATATGTGAGCATTGTGAAGAGAGTAAATCTTAAAAGTCCTCATCACAAGGAAGAAAATGTGTACATGATGGGTATTAACTAAACTATTGTGGTGATCATTTTGTAATATATACATATATCCACTCATCGTGTTTATACCTAAAAGTAATACAGTGTTTCATGTCAATTATATCGCAGTTTAAAAAACAACAATGAAAAGAAAACCAAAAGCACTAGAAGGTAAAGCAAGTAGCGTGGACTTGATTCTGACCTACCTCTGTTTCCTATGCAGTTGAACATAATACCCGCACACAGCTGGTGTCCGTCAATTCGGGTCAAATAAACAAGTTTCTCCTAAACATTCCCAAAGGCAAATAGCCTGCCCACCCACACCTCAACCCACCATCCCAAACGAAAACAAACAAACAGAACGCTAGTACTTAATGACAAAAGGCTAACCACCTGGAAAGGTTAGAACCCTCTCTTTAACTCTTGGGTCAGAGAGAAAGTCAACACTGAAATGATAGATCGTTAAGGAAAGAACACTGAGAACACTTAGCTACGGAACATAAACTTAAGGAAATCAAAAGGAAGAAACTAAGGAAAAAGCAAAAGTCGATTATTTAGAAAATAAAAAAAATACTTGTGAACAAACAAAAAATAGAGTGTTTTCCAATTAAGAAAACTGGATACAGCCGACGGCCAGGAATCAGAGGAGCTGTGCGTGTGGTGTCAGAAGAGAGAAGGGGAATCAAAAAACCCTGGCTTCCCCTGCTGCCTGTCACAGCCTGAGGCCACCCCTCGGAGTTCACTTCTGACAACTCACTAGTCTGTGAACTTGGACGGATGTTCCTCTCGGCAACATGGGACGTGTACATGGGAGTGGCTGTTATGATGCACTGTTGGTAATGAAATTGTTAACGAGAATATTAACATCTCATTTCACCCTGCGAGAGGTCCTCAAGAGGAATATGTGGGTAGAAATCCAAGTACCAAGCCCGGGGCCTGGGGGAGGGATGGGGCGGTGGGGGGAGTACCCGTCCACCTGTGACAAAGGGAAGAAGGGCATCCAGCCGAGCAGCAGGTCCAACCAGTCCAGGAGGCCCAGGGCTTAGTCAAGGTCAAATATGTGCTCCCTCCTCCTCCACTGTCTCCCTGCAGGTGGAGGAGGGTGAACATGAAGCTCGCACCATCTATACCGGGAAGGACCTGAACTCGTTGTCCCCAGGGGTTTTCCTAGCTGTGCCAGCCTCTGGTCAGATCTGAGGCTGAACAACAGCGAAGGGAAGCCAGCTGGAGGAAAGTGGCAGTTTTCCCGCTTGGGTGTCGAGACTGCGGATGGTGGCAGTGGTGGGATATTTAGGGAGTCCCGATCCAGGTGTGGACCTCAGGATGTTTCTAGCTTCTTGCTTGCCTGTGCTGGCAGAGGTTGGGCCGTTTGGAGCACCAGGCAGACAGGGATTCTCTGCACCTCGAGGAGCCTGTGAAGCGGGGGGAGCCTGACATGTACAGGGAGTCCCAAAGGTCACAGTGCGAGGAGCAGGGCGTAATGGCCAGCCGTCCTCAGCGTCATGGCCCCGGAGTCACAGAACGGTAAAGAAATTCTGGGTGGCGGGTCCGGCTTGCTCATTTGGGCAACCTTTTTCGCTGGCTCTTATCTCCCGTGGGCAGATGGGGACACGAGGGGGAAGTGCCAGGTTCCCGAGCAGAATAAAGGGCTCGCCAGGTATGTGTCCACCAAAACCACATGAACCATAAGTCAACAGATGCAGTGCCCAACCATTGTGTAAGTTGCCTGCAAGATCAAGATTGCCAGGAAGAAGCTGGTGTTTCCGGCTGGGGCTTTCTCTCCTTGCCCTCATGCCCTCATTTGGATGCAGCAGAGAAAGAATAGTGCGTGGCTGCACTTTGGGGCATCGTCCGCCATGTTCCGTGATGATCCCGTTCAATTGTTATGATTTGGGCAAGTTGCCTCCACGCCTCAAAGGATAGGCACATAGCCTGTGGTTCCCATGGTGGGGTTACCACAGAACTCGCGGGAGACCTTGTTCTGAGATTGCCTTTGTCAACCTGGATGCAATGAGGGTGGATGGAGGGTAATCTTAGCCATCCTGTGGAGGGATCCTTCCTGAGAATGAAGCAACATTAAGGACAGCATATCTGTTCCCTTGTGCTTCAGATTTTGCCAGTAGACAAATTCCCTGTCTTCCCCTCAAGCCAGACTTGTCTGACACTTTCCACCAGAGCAGCGCTCCTACCTCTTCCTTCCAAGAAACACACGCAAGAGACTTTCACGAGGTGGAGTCCGTCGTATGCCACGTTTCACCTAACGATAAAGTTTGGGCAGATGTTTTCATCAGATCCCTGGCCGGTCGGCCAACCTGCCAACTCTTCCCCCAGCAGCTAAGCTAAAAGAAATTTTAGTGTAGGGGCGCCTGAGTGGCTCAGTCGGTTAAGCGGCCCGACTTCGGCTCAGGTCATGATCTCACGGTCCGTGCGTTCAAGCCCCGCGTCGGGCTCTGTGCTGACGGCTCGGAGCCTGGAGCCTGTTTCAGATTCTGTGTCTCCCTCTTTCTCTCTCCTCCTCTGCTCATGTTTTGTCTCTTTCTTCTCAAAATAAGTAAATAAATGTTAAAAAAAAAATTTTAGGGGCGCCTGGGTGGCGCAGTCGGTTAAGCGTCCGACTTCAGCTCAGGTCACGATCTCGCGGTCCGTGAGTTCAAGCCCCGAGTCGGGCTCTGGGCTGACGGCTCGGAGCCTGGAGCCTGCTTCTGATTCTGTGTCTCCCTCTCTCTCTGCCCCTCCCCCGTTCATGCTCTGTCTCACTCTGTCTCAAAAATAAATAAAAATGTTAAAAAAAAAAAAAAAGAAATTTTAGTGTAGACCCTCATCATTGCTTACCTGGATTGTTAACAGTCTGGCATCTTTTTCTTTCTTGGTTCCTCCACCATCCTGCCACTTTCCCCCCAAACCTACTGATTTCATCACTGGTGACGTAGGCTCTATAGAAGAAATTCCAAGCCCTCCAGCGTGTCATTCAACAATTCAAGGAATCTCACTTCAACGTCTCTCCGCATTGTCTGCCACGTTTTTAGACTGTCCCACCTACTTTCAACCTGCTCCCTGTTTTGGGAAACGCAGCTCTGTCTAAAATGATCTGTCTGTTCGTGGGCTCACTCAGGAGCCAGTTCCTACCCCCTTCTGCGACCTGGCTTGCTATCTAGAAGCTGGAAAAGGCAAATCCTCTCTTTCCCAGACTTGCCGCTACAGAGAGTCATGTGACCCGGTTCTGGCCAACGAGACGTAAGGGGAAATCCACGGGGAGGTTTCCGGGAGTTTTTGCTTTCCCAAGGAAAGGGGCAAACACAGCTGTCACTCTTATTTTCATCTTTCTCCCATGCATGTGGACACAATGCCTGGGCTGCTGTAGCCAACCTGTGACTATGACTAAAGGGACAAGAGAATTCCAGAAACTTCGGCCCTGACATTGTTGAGCTAATGTGTCATCTTGAGTGCCGAACTCTAGACTTAGTTGTTATAAATATATAATGTAGGTCTCATATATATATATATATATATATATACACACATATATATATACATATACATACATACATATATATATATGTATATATATGTGTGTGTATATATATATATACACACACATATATATATGTATATATATATGTGTATATATATATGTGTATATATATATACACACACACATATATATATACATATATACACCCACATATAGATACACACATATACATATACATATATATACACATATGTGTATATATATAATATTATTATTATTATTTTTAAACCACCGTGAGTTAAGCATTCTGTTGCTTGCAGCTGAGGACACTTCTCACCGATACATTGGTAAGCCGTTCAACTTTCTAGGTCTTTCTAGTTAAACTGTTGCTTATTTTAGGAGAAGTAGTCCCAGACTTCCTGATCAGACTATGACTTCCTCCTTCAAGCACCCATGACATCGGGCCCTTGTCTGAGTTGCAGTACACCCCAGGTTGGGACGAGTCGCCACCTTCCTGCGGCAGACTATGAGTTCTCATCCTAGGCTTACATGTATCTGCCCAAGGCAGGCCGGCACCCAGCAGCGTGGCCTGTACGGAGTAGGGGCTCCAAACAGGCAGGACAAGTGGAGGCTTTTGTTCACAGGAGCTCCTCCCTGTATCGTAGCCACTGGCCAGGTTTCTCATCCTTTGAGAGCTGACCCACCTCACTGGCTCACGTCCACGTGTCTGGGCAGATGTGCTCTGTAAGTCAGTCCCTCCAGCAAATACTTGTGTGTTTTCACGTACAAGATGCTGCTCTATGCTCTGCACTGGAGAAAAAGAAAGGAAGGCCGAGTCTTGTGCTTTAAGGGACACCTTAATAAGGGAGTTAATGTTTCTCTCGAATGTGTCCTAAATAACAATGTAGCCGGGCAGGGGGGCAGGGGGTGGAAGGAATACATATTTGTTCACAACAGCCGGTCTCATCCCTGGCTGCGTGTTAGAATGAGCTGGGAGTTGGGGCGCCTGGGTGGCTCAGTCGGTTGAGCGTCCGACTTCGGCTCAGGTCATGATCTCACGGTTCGTGAGTTCGAGCCCCGCGTCGGGCTCTGTGCTGACAGCTCAGAGTCTGGAGCCTGTTTCAGATTCTGTGTCTCCCTCTCTCTCTCTGACCCTCCCCCATTCATGCTCTGTCTCTCTCTGTCTCAAAAGTAAATAAATGCTAAAAAAAAAAAAAAAAAAAAAAAAAAAAAAAGAATGAGCTGGGAGCTTTGAAAACAGGCACTCTCCCTGGAGAGCCTGATTAGAGACAGCGAGCATGAGGGGGGGAGGGGTAGAGAGAAGGGGAGACACAGAATCCAAAGCAGGCTCCAGGCTCCAAGCTGCCACCACAGGGCCCGACATGGGGCTCGAACCCACGAACTGTGAGCTCATGGCCCAAGTGGAAGTCGGACGCCCAACCGACTAAGCCACCCAGACGCCCCACCTTATCTAATTTTCTAAAGCTCCCTAGGTTGTTCTAATAACCAGTCAGGGTTGAGAGCCACTGATTTAAAAGAGGGAGAGGTCTGGGGAACCTGGGGGGCTCAGTCAGTTAAGCACCGGACTCTGGGTTTCTGTTCAGGTCATGGTCTCACGGTTCGTGGGATCGAGCCCTGAACCGGGCTCTGCACTGGTGGTGTGGAGCCTGCTTGGGATTCTCTCTCTCCCTCTCTCTCTCTCTGCCTCTACCTTGCTTATGCACATCATCTCTTTCTCTCTCAAAATAAATAAATAAACATTTAAAAAATTATAAAAGGAGAGATGTCGACTGGGAAGGCATCTGGGAGGCCGTCATCTCCGGGCTAATCCTTGAAATATAGGGGCAAGTTGGACAGCATGGAGCAGGGGTATCTGAGGAGTGAGGAAGGAATGAAATGTCACTCTTGCTATCAGCCAATCAGAGTAGTTGCGAAAGAGAGTTCTAACTGGTCAGTACTGGGAGATGAAACTAGAAACATGAGTGGGTCTGTCTGGGAAGGGCCTTGAATGCCAGACCAAAAAGTTTAGACTATTCTGAAGGCAAGGATCACCACTTTGATGGTGACTTTTACTTTTTTTTTTTTTAATTTATTTTATTTTTGAAAGAGAGAGAGAGAGAGAAACCCAAGCAGACTCCATGCTCACTGCTGAGCCTGATGCAGGCCTCGAACCCACGAACCGTGAGATCATGACCTGAGCCGAGACCAAGAGTTGAACACTTAACTGATTGAGCCACCCAGGTGCCCCAAATGATGGTGATTTTTGTGCTAAGAAAGTACCACGATCAAAGAGAAATTTAAGGGGCGTCTGGATGGTTCAGTTGGTTAAGTGTCTGACTCTTGATCTGTACTCGGGTCACGATCTCACGGTTCGTGAGTTCTAGACCCGTGTAGGGCTCCACACTGACAATATTGCGCCTGCTTGGGATCCGCTCTCTCCCTCTCTTTGCCCCTCCCCTGCTCGTGCTCTCTCACTGTCTGTCTCTCAAAAGTTTAAACTTAAAAAAAAAAAAGAGAGAGAGAAATTTAAGAAGAAACTCTGTATGAAGGAGGAATACAGGTTATACTGATTATTAAACAATGATACGGTCTGTTCGGATAATTGCGCTCAAGCTGACACACTCACCAGTGAGGTTGCCTGTGGACCTGAGGTGCTCCCAGGTTAAGCCTCCCTCCCACAGCTTCCACTGGCAGATCTTGCCCAGTCCAGACATGTTCAGACCTCAGCAATGTTTTGAATAGAAACCCAGGTTTCTTTGGAGTTCCTTGTTATCAGCCCTCGTGTTTCTTTCATCCTTACCTCCCTACTGCCTATCATGGCAGAGTCTAGGGTCTGGCAGCTTTCAGGTTTTTAAGAAAGGCTAACAGGAAGGAAGGAAGGAAGGAAGGAAGGAAGGAAGGAAGGAAGGAAGGAAGGAAGGAGGAAAGAAGGAAGGAAGGAAGAAAGGAAGAGGAAGGAAGGAAAGAAGGAAGGAAGGAAGGAAGGAAGGAAGGAAGGAAGGAAGAAGGAAGGAAAGAAGGAAGGAAGGAAGGAAGGAAGGGGAAGGAAGGAAAGAAGGAAGGAAGGAAGGAAGGAAGAAAGGAAGAAAGGAAAAGGAAGGAAGGAAGGAAGGAAGGAAGGAAGAGGAAGGAAGGAAAGAAGGAAGGAAGGAAGGAAGGAAGAAAGGAAGGAAGAGGAAGGAAGGAACGAAGGAAGGAACGAAGGAAGGAAGGGAAGAAGAAACCAGCCACAAGGTAAGGTCAAGTCCCCATGACTCCGGTAGGCTCAGCTGCAAGGCATGCTGGGATCTCAGAAACAGGGGATGGTGGGAAAATGGAAGAGAAGGCCAGACCCAGTTAGAGCTGCAAGAAACAACTGGCCATCGAGCTGGCCTCAGGTGTGCGTGGAAAACTGTACGACACAGAACATTCCAAGGGCTGTGATGAAACACCAGGCATTGATTTAGGCCAGTCGCCAGGGAAGTCCAAACGTGGGAAGGTTGGGAGGGCCCCACCATGGGAGTCCCCAGGTGGCAGCCACGTTGAAGAACCAGGTGGAAAATGGAACCACAATTCCCAGCTGCTTCGTTGGGCAGGAGGGTCCTGGCCACGGGGAACGGTTCAAGAGCTCAACAGGGTATCAGGTCCAGAACAGAACATGGGGCGACGTCCCCAGTGGAATGACAGGGCCACCAGAGCTGGCATCAGGGCTAAGTTGTAGCTCTGAGGGCATATGGGCATCCGAGCTGCACCTGGGCCTTGGGCTCCTGGCAGCGGGGGTGCAATACAACCCCCCTGATAAGAGGCTGCAATGAAACCCGTGCTGTATCTGGCATCTTTAGGCGCTAAAGATGTCCAGTGCCAGGGTGCCCGTGAGAAAACAAAACAAAACAAAACAAAACAAAACAAAACAGCAGTTGTTGGTTTGCTTTCAAGACTCAGTGTGGGTTCCAAGCCAGTGACACGAAAACACAAATTTCTGGCCTCCTTTCTCCTCTCTGAAAGCGACATGATGTGACCAATACCCTTTCGCTGCACTTCACGGCTACAGGACCGGCAGGTGTCTGCCTGCCCCTTGTGGATCCCCACCTTGCTGCCCCTGCGCTAATGTGCTCTCTCCAGGGTCCTCCTGCAGCTCCGGGGGGTGGGAGGGGTGGGGGCAGACGCCACACGGAGGAAACACGCCTACTGCTAGGGAAAGAGCCCTGGCCTCGACTCGGAAGATCTGAGTTCCAGTCCCGATGTCGTCACTGATTGACCGCGTGCCCTGGAGCACGGGACACACAAGGGCTGGCATTTCGCCCACACGCAGGCGAGCTGTTTTCCAGGCTCCCTTCCCGTTCTTGCGCTCTGAGTCTTCCCATCGGTGTGTGAATGCCAGGCCAGGCGAGTGGGGAGTCAGGACAAAAGCAACACGGATGGCCACTTGGGGTTTGTTCGCTACGGGCTGCCACTCCTGCCATCTCGCCCAGTCCTTCTCCGAGCTGCTGTGGTCGCTGTGCTGTGCAACGCACAGGAGGAGGAAGGGGAGGGCAGTTGTTGGGAAACGGTGTCGACACTGAGCGATCCAGCTGCTTTTGTGAAGTAGAGGCCGGGTGCCTGCCCAGAACCCCTGCCAGGCCACTGTGCAGAGGGGCAGGGGGCGGGGCACCGGCCTGCGGTTCCCCTTGCCTCCGCGACCCGCCCCCCCCCCCGCCCCGCACTGACGACAGCCGCCCGGCAGCCACAGACTGATTGATGTGGTTTACAAGGCCGCCCCCCTTGCCTCAAGGTGGGTCAGCTCTACAGTGCAGTTGATGTTCTGGAATCGTCCCCTCGTGGATCAAGCCGAACCTAAACTTTATTTTTTTAATTGAAGGAGCGTTGACAGACAATGTTCCATGCTTCAGGTGTGCCCCTGAGAGATTCCACAAGGCTGTGCTGTGCTGGCCACAGTGGAGCCACCACCGCCTGTCACCACGCAACGCTGTCACAGGACCATTGACTCTTCCCTGCGGGACCTTGCATGCCTGTGACTTATTCGTTCCATAACTGGAAGCCTGTATCTCCCCCTCCCCTTCCCCCATTTTGCCCATCCCCCTTCCTCCCTTTCCCTCTGGCAACCACCAGTTGGTTCTCTAAGTTTCCGGGTCTGTTTCTCCTTTTGTGTGTGTATTTCAAACCTCAACTCTACTTGAGACTAGATCCTTGCTGGGCCCCACCCTTGCCCCTCTGTCCCTTACAGGGCCTTCCTCCCGAGCGACGCTTTTAATAGATCACTTTCCCAAGAGTAGCTGTCTCGGTCCTGCTTCTAGGGACTTGATCCAAGACCATGTGTTTTTAATAAATAAAAGTAAAATGCCATTGATGAGTAAAACATGGCAAAACACGTATGACAGTATGGGAAATCAACTCCCAGATTCACTTTTTAAAAAGAAACAAGAGGTGCGCCTGGGTGGCTCAGTTGTTAAGCGGCCGACTTCGGCTCAGGTCATGATCTTGCGGTTCACGAGTTTGAGCCCCACGTTGGGCTCTGTGCTGACAGCTCGGAGCCTGGAGCCTGCTTCTGATTCTGTGTCTCCCTCTCTCTCTGCCCCTCCCCTGCTTGCTCTCTGTCTCTCTCTTTCAAAAAAAAAAAAAAATAATAATAAAATAAACATTAAAAAAAATAAAAATAAATAACTAAAAAGGAAACAAGAGGGGTACCTGGGTGGCTCATTTGGTCAAGCTTCTGACTCTTGATTTTGGCTCAGGTCATGATCTCATCATGGTTCGTGGGATCGAGCCCCAAGTCAGGCTCTGTGTCGACAGCACGGGGTCTGCTTGGGATTCTCTCTCCCCTTCTTCTCTGTCCCTCTTCCATTTGCATGTGTTCTCTCTCTCAAAATAAACATTTTTCAAAAAGAAAAGAAAAAAAGAAAAATCTGCAATGAGTCTGCGGGGGAAGGGAGCAAAGACCAGTTTCCTGTTTGCCCTTGGAAGGCAGTAAATGGAGGAGTTTCCTGGGATGGAAACCCCATTTTGCCTGATTCTTTTCCAAGGCATCACGGGGCAGCTGAGAGTTTGCAAGGTCAGGATCGTTTCCCTTGCTTGAACAGCACCCATCAGTGACTTACCTGACTCACGCCAGTAACTATATCCTCTTTCGAACGTACCTCTCTTCAAGGCCATAGTACAAGAGGCAGGAGCCCCCTTTAATGAAACTGCAATAGTGAATCTGGTGCTTTTCCTTTTAGAACCCAGACTGATCTGTCAAGAGTCCAATTCAAAAAGGCCACAGAGGCCCAAACTAGCCAAACTGCCCCACTGTGGGGTGCCCACAGTGGCCACTCATGTTCCAACTGAGGTGACCTGGTGAAAATCTCTCCTGGGCCCCTGCCCTGCTCTCAGGCACATCCTTCAGATTTTCTAGCATGGTGCTTGTTAACAGCACAGCCTCTGGAACCAACACGCCTGAGTTTGATTCCTGGCTCTGCCCCTTGGTGGCAATGTGGCCACGCCTCAGGGTCCGCATCTGTCAGCTCAGGGGCTCATGTGTTACTGAATGCAGCTGAGAACAGTTGTCTGGCGCATGGTGACGTTTGATACGTGTTAACTCACTGTTGTCGTAATAAGTCATTGCTCACTCATTTGAGGGCACTTGGGTCTCCTCCGCTAAGTCACTCTATGTATCTGAGCAAAAACATTTAAGCGCTTGAACTCTTAAACAAGGTTTGGTAGGATGCCCTCTGAAGTCCTTTCAGGACCTAAAATTCTATGAGTCCAGGAACTCCTGATGTCAACTTTGAACTCAGTTCCACGTCCTGAACTGTCATTGTAACCAGGATGTTTTCCTCGTTTATCCATGAGACTTGCCATGCTGACAATGTTATTTGTCAACTTGACTGGGCCACAGGGTGCCCCGATATTTGGTTAAATGTGATTCTGGGTATGTCTGCATGGGTGCTCCCGGATGAGATTAACACGTGACTCGGTAGACTGAGTAAAGCAGATTGCCCTCCCCAGTGTGGGTGCGCTTCGTCCAATCTGTTGGAGGCCTGAGTACAGGAAGACGGGAGAATTTACTGTCTCTGCCTATTTTCAAGCCGGTACATTGGTCTTCTGTACTCCGGTTGGAACTTCACCATCTTATTTACAGTAAGACCAAAATATAAGAAGATACAACATAAAATAAATGTATTTATGTATCACCCCAGTGCCCAGGACACTGCTGTATTAGTTTGATAGGGTTGCCACGGGGAAAAAAAAAGAAAAAAGAAAAAGCACAGACTGGGTGATGTAAAGAAGAGAAATTTATTTTTCTCACAGTCTGGGGGCTGGAAGTCCATGATCAAGGTGTCAGCAAGGTTGGTTTCTTCTTCCTTTCCCCTTGCTTGTAGATGGCTTTCCTCTCCTGTGTCTTCACATCGTCTCCCCTCTGTGTGTGTCTGCGTCCTGACCTCCTCCTCTTATAAGGACATCAGTCATATTGGATAGCACCCCACTGGCCTCATTTTATCTTCATCACCTCTTTAAAGGGTCTATCTAGGGGCGCCTGGGTGGCTCAGTCGGTTAAGCGTCCAACTTCGGCTCAGGTCATGATCTCGCGGTCCGTGAGTTCGAGGCCCGCGTCGGGCTCTGTGCTGACAGCTCGGAGCCTGGAGCCTGTTTCAGATTCTGTGTCTCCCTCTCTCTCTGACCCTCCCCCATTCATGCTGTCTCTCCCTATCTCAAAAATAAATAAACATTAAAAAAAATTAAAAAAAAATAAAGCGTCTATCTCCACATTCAGTCACTTTCTGAGGTGCTGGGGTTAGGGCTTCAACCCTAACCATGTTCAATTCAATATGAATTTTGGGAAAACATACTTCAGCCCATAGCAACTGCATAATATACAGTAGGCACACAACGAGCATGCTGTTGGACAAATGAGAAAGCTACGAGCATATCAAGAGGAAAATAAATGAAGGAAATAAACTGGAAAATCACAAAAGGAAAACTCCAAATGGACAGTAAACCCATAAAAATGTCAGTCTCACTGGAATCAAAGAAGTACAAATTAAGACGACACTGAGATACTACCATTGTGCTCATCAAAATGGCCAAAATGAAAAAGAATGGACAAGAGCCACTCATAGGAGGACAGACATGGGGAAACCAGCCCTTTGCTACCTTTCTGGGGAGAGTGTATAGGAACATGCCACGGGCAAGGCAGCTCAGCATCACTTTTCAAAGTACAGCATTCCAGCAGGTGAGCACACAACCTTAAAGAAGTGACCTGAAGGGTAGGTCTTAAGTCAAGTGAAGGAGGAGAGAGGAGAAAATAAGGCAGAGATAACAGTTTGTGTGAAGGCTTGGAAGCCAGGAAGCATAGTGCCTTCAAAGCGGTGGGAGAGTAAGGAGGGGTGGGGCCCCATCATGATGCCCCTCTGAGACCAAGGTCAACATGAATGTCATTTTCCTCCCCAAATCCCACCTGCCTCAACATCTACATTCACCTCTAGTGCATCACCGTGTTTGATTTTGATTGCAACTTATCATTATCTGAATGGCCTTTATTTATGCAATTTATTTAAATTATCCGTCCATATATTTGTTTCTTCCTCCACTCAACAAGAAAAAGAGTAGGTCTTTTTACCAATGGCAGTTGTAAGCCACTGAATGGATTTGAGCAGGTGATATGATCAGATTTGCATTTTATTACTATTTTTTGTGAGAGACAGAGGTGGGGGGTGGGGAGAGAGAGAGAAATGGGGCTCATCCAAAGCAGGGCTCGTGGTTTACCTGAAGCGGGGCTCAAGCTCACCCAATGTGGGACTCGAATTCACGAACCATGAGATCATGACCTGAGCCAAAGTCAGATGCTTAATGACTGAGCCACCTAGGCGCCCCAGATTTGCATTTTAGAAAGATCCCCCTGCCCGCTGTGTGCAAAATCTTCTGATGAGTGGAGGCAGGGAGGCCATCAGGAGGCTGCTTCATAACCCGACCAAAGATTATAGTGACCAAACCAGCGGAGGAAGAGTAGGGAGAGAGAAAGAAGTAGATGGACACTGGAAAAATATCAGAGTCAGCGTCAATAGACTTACAATACATTTGACCTTGGGAGCAGGGGCAGAGAACAAAGTATGGGTGCCACCTAGTTTTTGGCTGGAGGAGTTGAATGGTTGTAATACATTCCAAGGGAGATCAAGGAGGAAGCATCTGAGGGGAAGAGGTCAATTTCCATCTTAAACACATTGAGTTAAAAGTACTATGAGACATCCTCATGGAGAAGTCCCAGGAGGCAACACATATATAGATATTATCTACATAGGCCAAAACTGGAAACCAAAATATAGCTGGGATGAAACTCCCCAAACAGGGTGTTAAGGCTACCTGGGACCTGTTTACCCAGCCTCAACCACTAGGGTCCTAAACAGCACAAATCAAGGCCGGTCTCATGTGGCCTGCCAGGACACAGGAGATGTTACAGATGCCAACACCATGGAAGGGAGCACTGTCCCTACATAAGGCTGATTCTGAAAGATTTCACAAAGATTTTATGAAGTCCCAGAATTATAATACAGTATCTTTTATAAAGGGTTAAGACCCCCCGCATCTTCCCTTCCCCAAACGGTAACCACTTACATCCAAATTGGAGGGGGTGGGGGTGGTGCCTGAAAGAAGAGGCAATTTTTTTCTTTGTCGTATGTGTTGAGAAACCTTTTCTCAGCTCGTTGTTTCTCTTTTCACTTTGTGAATGGTTTGCTGTTGTTGTTTGTTGTGGCAGTATAATGGACAGATCACATTTTACTAGGTTCAGGTGTACAACATAATGATTTGATATTTGTATATATTGCAAAATGATCACGCAAGAAATCTAGTTAACAGCCGTCACCACACATAGTTACAGAACTCTTTTCTCTTATGAGGAGAATGCTTAAGATCGACTCTCAGCAACTTTTGAATATACGATGCAGTGTTATAACTGTGGTCGCCATAAGGTACGTTATGTCCCCATGACTTACTTATTTTTTAATTGGAACTTTGTGCCTTACAATTCTTTTCACCCATTTAACCCCCGCCCCACCATACAACTCTGACCACCACCAATCTGTTCTCTTTACCTATGAGCTTGTGTTTTTTGTTGTTGTTTAATTCCACATATAAATGAGATTATATGGTATTTGTCTTTGTCTGTCTCACTTATTTCCCTCAGCACGATGCCTTCATGATCCATCCATGCTGTCACAAATGGCAAAATTTCATTCTTCTTAATGGTTGAATAATACTCCATTACATATATACCACCTTTCCTTTGTCCATTCATCCATCTATGGACACTTAGGTTGCTTCCCTATCTTGGCCATTGTAAACAATGCAGCAATGAACATGGGGGTGCATCCATCTTTTCGAAGTAGTGTTTTTCACTTTCTTTGGATAAATACTCAGGAATGGAATTACTGGATCATATGGTGGTTCTATTTTTAACTATTTGAGGGATCTCCATACCATCTTCCACAGTGGCTGCATCAATTTAGTTCCCACCAACAGGGCACGAGGGTTCCCTTTTCTGTACCGTTTATGGTATGTTTCATACATAAGTATAAATTCTTTCAGTAACCAAAAATAAGTCATCAAGTATTTTCTTTTTCTTTTTTTTTTTTTTAACGTTTATTTATTTTTGAGACAGAGAGAGACACAGCATGAACGGGGGAGGGGCAGAGAGAGAGGGAGACACAGAATCGGAAGCAGGCTCCAGGCTCTGAGCCATCAGCCCAGAGCCCAACGCGGGGCTCGAACTCGCGGACCGCGAGATCGTGACCTGAGCTGAAGCCGGCCGCTTAACCTACTGAGCCACCCAGGCGCCCCAAGTCATCAAGTATTTTCAATAGGATTTTTGAGGTTAAGCCTGGGGCTCCAGGTATTCAATAAAATCCCCTTTTTGTTAGTTCTTTATGAGTCAATTCTTAAGATTACTAAAAAACAAAACAAAACAACAGAAAAACAAAATGAGAACTCACAAGGGTAAGATACAACCGGCAGTATCTTAGGCAAAGAACTCAGTTTCTACACAAGCCAGGCTATGGTTCACTGCCCCATTGAATTTAAAAATACAGTATTGTATTTATTCTAGAGTTAACTGTCGAGGATACAGGTATTTCTAGGACACTGTGTCCTTTTTTAAATACCTCCCAGGAAAAAAATCTTTCAGGCATCACTCATCAGAACTGTGCAGTTGGTTTAAGTTTTTGGACCATGTGAATGTTGTATTGGATTACGTTTCTCCCACTGAACTGGATACTAGGATGCTCAGATCCAATTTTTTTTGATGCTTCCTTTAACAAAAAGTATATCTTTCCAAAGCATGAGTTTGGAGAATTCACATTTGCTCTGCTTTAAAGTTTTCTTTTATTTTTTTTATTTGCCTTCCTCCAATTTATCTTTTAATTTTACACTTGTCTTTAATATGGCATATCAAATCCCTATTGAAAGGGGTGGGAAAGATAAGAATGGGGGCAAAAGAGAAAGGCACACATGCACATACACACACAGAGGTAAGGAGCTAATTCTCCCAATATATGCACTCAGCCATCACATTCATCATTTACGTTAGCAAATTACATTTAACTTCACCATGGGGTTCCTTCATGGACAATTCCCTGAAAACAGTTACATTTTCATTTGCCTTATTTAAAAAGTTTCCCCACAGGCTCAGTATCTCTTCAACACGCCTGCTGTGTAAAGTGACTTTTATCTGTATTTCATAGGGCAACATCAATTCCGGAAGAACTCAATTCCGTGCAGAACTCGAGCCTCCTTGGTATTTTCTGTTTGTTTACCCTAGCTGGCTGTGTTGTGAAGTGTCCGACCGTGTCAGCCTGCTCTCTTACACACGTTCCTTTCCATCCATCTCAGACAGATGCTGAGTTTACATGATCACTCACCAACCCGAAGTGTCAGGACCAAAGCAGAGAATTCCCGTCTCCGCTCCCTAGGCTTTTGCCACCACATCACAGCGTATCCTTCTCTCCCAAATCATTCTGATTCTAGTCTCACTGCTATTTAGCAGAAATATACAGTGTATACCTATGTAGTGGTCTATGTCTCTCACACATGCACACAGACACAACTTTTAACTATGATGCGATGTATAGCTTACTTGGGATACATCATTTCCAGGTCAAAATTAAAAATATAAATCCTGGTCTCCTCACGCCCATTATGATGGCTACTGCAAAAACAAAAACAAAACCCCAAAAAACAAACCCAAAAAAAGGAGGGGGAAAACAGAAAATAACAGGTATTGGCAAGGGTGTGTAGAAATTGGAATAGGTCTGCACCATTGGTGGGAATGTAGATTGGTACAGCTGCAATGGAAAATGATATGGAAGTTCCTCAAAAAATTCAAAATAGAATTAATGTATGATCCAGCAATCCCACTTCTGGATATATACCCAAAAGAACTGATGGCAAGTTCTCAAAGAAATTTGTACACCTATGTTCATTTCAGCACTAATCACAATATAGCCAAGAGGTGGTAACAAGCTAAGTGTCCATAACCATTTGAATGGAAAAAGAAAACGTGCTGTGTGGGTAAAGAAGACATGGCGTATATACACACACAAAATGGACTATTATTCAGTCTTAAAAAAAAAAAAAAAAAAAGGGAAACTGTCATATGCCACAACATGGATGAACCTTGAGGACATTACATTCAAGGAAATAAGCCAGTCACAAAAAGATAATTCCTATATGATTCCACTATTATGAAGTCTCTAGAATAGTCAAATTCATAGAGACGATACAACACATAGAGAAAATACAATAGCAGTTGTAGGAACTGGGGGTGGGGGGAGATGGAGAGACCTTGTTCAATGGGTGTAGAGTTTCAGTTTTGCAAGATGGCAGAGCTCCCGAGATCCGTTGCACAACTATGTGCGTGTAGTTAAGGCCACTGAGCCGCACACTTAGAAAAGGTAAGAGGACTCAAAATGGATCACAGACCTAAAATGCAAAACTATAAAACTCACAGAAGAGAACATAAGAGAATATCTAGATGACTTTGGGTTTGGTGATGACTTTTTAGATATGACACCAAGGGCATGATCCTTGCAAGAAAGGATTAATAAGCTGGACCTCATTAAAATTAAAATTTTCTGCTCCCTGAAAGATAATAGCAACAGAATGAAAAGACGAGCCACAGACCTGAAAAAAAAAAAATTTGCAAAAGACACATCTGATAAAGGACGGTTATCTAAAACACACAAAGAACTCTTGAAACTCAACCACAAGAAAACAACTCCATTTAAAAAATGGGCCAGAGGCCTTAACAAACACCTCACTCAGCAAAGAAGATGCACAGACCACAAGTAAGTATATGCAAAGGTGATCCGCATCATATGTCGTCAGAGAAATACACATTTAAAGAACAGGAAGTACTTCTACACAATTATGAAAATGGCTGAAATCCACAACCCTGCCAAATGCTGAGAACCATGTGGAGCCGCAGAAACCCTCACTCACTGCTGGTGGGAATGCACAATGGCGCAGCCACCTGGGGGGCAGTTTGTCAGTTTCGCACCAAATGAAACATATTCTTTCCATATGATCCAGCAGTCACAATGCTCAGTGTTTATCCAAAGGAGCTGGAAACTTACACCCACCCAAAAACCTGCACACAGATGTCTCTGCGATTTTGTTCGTAAATGCCAAAACGTGGAAGCAACCAAGATGCCCTTCAGTAGATGAAGAGAGAAACTGTGGTACATTCGGGCAATGGAATATTATTCAGCGACTTTAAAAATGAATTAGGAAGCCACGAAAAGAAGTGAAGGAAACTTGAATGCGCATTACTCAGTGAAAGAAACCCATCCGAAAAGGCTACATACTATATGAGTCCAACCAGATCACATTCCGGAAAAGGCAAAACTAGGGGGATGGTAAAAAGGTGGGTGGGTGCCAGGGGTTGGGAGAGGCAGCGGTGAGTGGGAGGAGCACAGAGGATTTTAAGGCAAGGAAGCTGCTCTCTATGATACTGTAATGATGGTTACACGTCTGTATACATTTGTCCAAACCCACAGAAGGTACAACACTGGATGATAACGACGTGTCAGGACAGGTTTATCAGTTGTAACAAATGAACCCCTCTGAAGGGGGATGCTGATAGTGGGGGAAGTAATGCATAGGTAGGCAGGGGGTATATGGGAGTGCTGTACCTTCTACTCAGTTTTGCCGTCAGCCTGAAACTGCTAAAAAATATACTTAAAAAAATAATTGAAAAAGTGGTTAAGATGGTAAATTTTGTTATATGTTTTGCTACAATTAAAGCACAACACTCCTTTGGTCTCTAAGGGACTAATCAAACCACATCACTTTGAGACACTGAAAATTTGACCCTCATGAGAAAAGATACATTTATGTTTGCTGAGGTGCCTGGCTGGCTCACTAAGTCCAGCGTGCTACTCTTAATCTCGGGGTTGTGCGTTTGAGCCCCATGTTGGGGGCTGAGTTTACTTTTAAAACATTAATTAAAGGGGTGCGTGGGTGGTTCAGCCGGTTAAGCATCTGACTCTTGATTTCAGCTCAGGTCAGGATCTTACGGTTCGTTCGTGGGTTTGAGCCCTGAGCTGGGCTCCAAACTGACAGCACGAAGCTTGCTTGGGATCCTCACTCTGTCTCTCTCTCTCTCTCTCTCTGCCCCTCCCCTGCTTGCATGCACCCATGCTCGCTCTCCTTCAAAATAAACATTAAGAAAATTAAAAAATATAAATTTGTGTTTTCAAATGTAATTAATATCAATAAAACCACATAGTGCAGTAAAAACATCCTGATTAATTATATGCTAATTCAAAAAGCTGAAAAGGACTTTATTCAGTAGCATTATCAGTTTGTCTAGGACGTGAAGCTCCGTTAATTTGTCCTGTGCATCTCCCGCCAGTCCCCACCGTGTAGGAGAAGCGTCTTTCTCTGCCCTCCCCTGTCCTCCTTGACCCGCCGCATCGCTGATGCACACTCCTCACACCGAGCTGAATTCCGTGAAACTCCTTGCAGACATAGGGAGACCAGACCACAAGGAGACTTCATCTTGGGACTTACGGATCTCAGCAAGTGCACTGAAACAGCTTGAAGCAGAGGCAGAATCAGGAGTGGGTCAGCTGGACACTGCTGGGGCTTGGGTCCGTGGGAGTATAGAGTCACCGCTGTTAGTGTAAGGAGACCGCAAATTCCTAGTTCCCTTGGCATTCTGTTTCCACAACTGTGCTGAAATCTGCCTGCTGACACCCCCATTCTCTTTATAAGGATCGATTTATATCTAAGTTCCTTTCCCATAATTTTGGAAGGCTCTCATGAGGGACATGAGATGAATATTTGTAATTGCAACTCCTAAAGCTCTCTTTGCTACTGTGTGCATGCGCGTGTGCACACGTACACACGTGTATGGCTGCACGTTTCAGGATGAGAGAATCTGGCAGGTAAGCAAGTTGCTCTGGAAGCCACTGTAGGACTTTTGTGTTTCAAAGGCAGAGGCCCCCCCTCAGTGATTCCAGCGGACTGCCCGTGAGGTGCAGAGGCTAGCCTTTGGTGGGAAGCGGGAAGTGGCCCAACTCCAAGGAGAGTGGATTCCCTGGGCCCGGAGGGGGAGAGGCTAGTGAGTTTGTGGAGAGGCAGACACCTGAACCCCACTCAAGTTCAACTGAATCCAGCTTCGTATATGGCCAAATCATGGCCAAATTGTGTTTATTTCAGCAAAGCAAGAATGAATTTGCTTTAAACCACTTAATGTAAGTCACCACATTAACCTATGAAAGAAAAAAAATATGGGGGCCCTGGGTGGCTCAGTCGGTTCAGCGCAGGCCAGGATCTCATGGTTTGTGGGTTTGAGCCCCAAATTGGGCTCTGCGCTAACAGTGTGGAGCCTGCTTAGGATTTTCTCCTTCCCTCTCTCTCTCACTCTTCAAAATAAATAAACATTTACAAAAATTGAAAGAAAAAAATCTTTTCTCAGCAGATGCAGTAAAGGCATTCAATATAATAAGTCAAGGGGTGCCTGGGTGGCTCAGTCGGTTAAGCGGCCGACTTCGGCTCAGGTCACGATCTCGCGGTCCGTGAGTTCGAGCCCCATGTCAGGCTCTGTGCTGACAGCTCAGAGCCTGGAGCCTGTTTCAGATTCTGTGTCTCCCTCTCTCTGACCCTCCCCTGTTCATGCTCTGTCTCTCCCTGTCTCAAAAATAAATAAAATGTTAAAAAAATTTTTTTAAATATATATATAATAAGTCAAAGCCCATTGGTGGCAAACTTTCTTTTTCTCTTTTTAAAAAATAGACATGCATATGTACGTAAGTTGACATAAACGGCATCCTGTCCATGAAGCTGTCTGGGGCGCCTGCACTCCCCTCTCCCTCACCTTTGCCTATATCAGGTCCCTCACCTCCACACCTCCCCTTCGTCATTTTTCTCCAAAGTCACCCAGGGCCGCACACACTCCATGTACTATGTATGCTCAGAACACCTGCGCCCCAGCAGGCACTATTCATTGGCCTTATTTTTGGAGCAATCAGGGTCTTGGAGACTGACGTATGAGCGAGAAATCTTGAGGGGGCTTTGTCATAAAACTTTCTTTCTTTCAAAAAGAAAACAGAACAAAATCCTGCCCCCTTTCATCCCTCGTCCTCATCTCCAACTTCTCTTTCTACCAGATCCTTTCCGTAAGTATTTAAATATGTTCAAATTTGTTCCATCTTAAAAAAAGAGAAATCCTCCCCCAAGCCTTAGCCCCTGTTACCATCCTATCACTTTCTTGTCCTTCGTGGCACATTTTCCAGAAAGGGCTCTTTCTTCCTCTTCTCACTGGGCAAAGCACTCTGGTCTAGCCCTGTCCCCGGCAATCTTCCAGTCTGTGGTTCGCATCAATGACGAAGCCAGCAACTGCTGTCCAGCCCCTCCTTTAAACGGATCCTGAAGCAGTTGGCGTGGTGGCTGTATAAAACCGCTCTTCTCCCCAGTCCCATGGCCCGGTTTTCCTTCCAGTTTCTTAATCTGCCTCTTTAACCTCCTCTTAGCTTCCCCTCTATCCAAATCTGTCGGTGCTGCAGGCCCTTGGAACTCCTCCTAGACTTCTTTCTTCTCCTCACTCTCTCCCCTGGACTCTATCATCCATGCTATGCCTTCTTTGACTACCATTGTGCTGATTAAGACCAAAATCTGCATCTGCAGTCCAGCTCCTTCCTTGGGGTTCCAGTGATAGACGACACTCCCATACTAGGCTCTCTGATGAACCCTTGATCCCTCGGGACCACTGGGCTGGTTGTCCTTGGGGACACGGAGCCATCATCCAGTAGCAGCGTTGAAATAACCTTTTCACCAATCATCCTACTGATCTTACTTCCTGGATATTTCTCAAATCTGTTTTTTTGCCCCATCTCCACTGTCACAGACTTTGAGTCTGAAATTCTCTCTTGTCCAGCAAAAAGAAGTCGCAGAATTGAATACAGGAGAGGCTAATGTCCAGGGGACCAGGGCCCTGAGTAAGTGTCCTTGCTCCGTATTTATTAGGATCAGAAGACTTACAAACGTGAGGGACGTGCCAAAAGAGACAATGAAACCGTGATCATTAACTCATGTGTGTGAGAGAAAAGCGGTTTCAAAGATTTTCGGGATTAGGGGTTTGGGTCAATGCAATACAAAATCCAGCACTGAGCAGATGGCTGTTTGCAGCAGGCACCAGGGGCTGTGTCTGTTTATCTTAACTTGCCTAGGGGATAAGACAGAGCATGCTACCTCAGGATCAACAAGGCACTTTTTTTGCTAATTAGCTCCGGGCAATTTCACCCTGCTCCAGTGGTCTTTGGTCCTGTTTACCTGTTTACCTATTCTAGGAGGCTTTGGTCCTGTGGCTTCCCAATCTACGCTTCGTTGCACACTGGGGGCGCTTTTCGCCCTTTGGCCACTTTCTGCTCTAAGTCTTGTTAACCCATTGGTGCAAGCTCAGGAAATTCCTAAACTTCTTCCCCACACTCCACGACAACAAATTTAGTTTTAAACCATGATAACCTCTTCATCCTAACCAGTCATCCCACATCCATTCCTGTTCTTCTCAGATTCATTCTCTAAGCTTGAAAGGGTGGTCTTTTAATAATGCAAATCTATGCCTTGTTGGTCCTCTGCTTGAAATCCGTCTCTTCCCCAGGCTCTTGGAATGACAGCCACTGTCAGAAGCTTGGCCTCCGAGGTCCCGCCTACTGTTTGCTGTCCGCCTCTCTGCCTGACCTGTCTCATCACTGACCTTCTGCCAGTTACTCACACGTGTTCTTTTACCTTAATAGCGTATGTTGCTTCCTCTGCCCAGAACTGTCCTTCTCTGCCATTTCCCCCAGTGGCTGCAGCTGGGCATCCAGGGCGTGTTCTAAGGCTTCCCCCTCTGCTCCAAGTCCCATTTGTCCAAGTCCCCAGGTGACAGGTTTTCAAAGTGTTCTTTACTTCTCAACACTTATCATGATAATTTGTGCAATTCCAGGGGCGCCTGGGTGGCTCAGTCGGTTGAGCATCCGACTTCGGCTCAGGTCATGATCTCACAGTTTGTGGGTTCGAGCCCCGCATCAGGCTCTGTGCTGACAGCTTGCTCAGAGCCTGCAGCCTGTTTCAGATTCTGTGTCTCCTTCTCTCTCTCTGCCCCTCCCCTGCTCATGCTCTGTCTCTCAAAAATAAATGTTAAAAAAAATTTTTTTTTTAAATTGTGCAATTTTTTACCCGTTCACTCTTCCTGCTAGACAGAAAGTTCCACATCTGTGAGGTCTGTTCTGTTCAGTTGTAGATAGATGACATTTGTCTTTCCTTGTGGGGACGCTGCACCTGATCTTTCTATGTTGGAACAATCAACCACTTTATGAATCTCGGTGGAAGGGGACAGGCGCGCAAAAGACCATCCACCGCACCACTCGCTCAGTTTCCCAGCCCCTCCTGGGGGTTGGACACAAACACTCCCCCAGTGGGCACATCCTTAGAGGATTTTGGCCCAGGAACTGACAATGTAGACGGAAAGGGGAACTCACTTCTCTCCTTCAGACGGAAGCAGTGGTGTGGTGGCTTCTGGGGCAGAAGCGGCTTTTGTGATGGCAGCAGCAGTGGCTACCGAATGAGATCATGGGACTAGAACTTAAAAACACTGCCCCTTGTGCTCAGCGGTTACCACCAGTTCTGTGGGGGTGGCTCTCCAGTCTTCTCAACGCTTCTGTCACTTGCAATCAACACCATGTGCACCAGACTGAGACTACACCAGAATCTACTAGTCGGAGCTAATACAACAGCTATAAATCTGGTGTTCCAGAAGAGTCTCTGGCATGTCACAAGTAGACAATGAATGTTTACTGGTTTTAAAGAATGCCTGAAACAGAAGGGTCATATGTGCCTCTGTGGACTAAGGATCCCTTATTCTTACACAGAATAATTTTTTTTAAGTCCTGTCCTCCGAGGCTTTCATATTTTTCAAAATTAATTTATTTTGAGAAAGACAGAGAGAGGGAGAGAGAGGAGAAGCAGAAAGAGAGGGACAGAGATACTCCCAAACAGGCACAGAGTACGACACAGGGCTCGACCTCACGAACCATGAGATCATGACCTGAGCTGAAACCAAGAGTTGGACACTTAACCGACTGAGCCACGGAGGGACCCCGAAACAGATTAATTTTTAAAACTCCCATCCTCCTTACATTTAAATGGCAAAGATAACAAATATTAAACCAGTTTGGAAAACACTGCATCGGTTGATATTGAAAGTTCCTTAAAGACGGCACCCACCACGGCATACCGTATGATTTCTTTTCCCGGGGGAAAAAGGTCACATCCACCAAAGAATAGACTTGGCCCAGTAACCAGGGAGCGTGCATTATGTGAGGGACAGTTCACTCGGAGGCAAGTGTCACCTAGCTATAGACCAAAACCCAAAGGGATTCAGGAGCCGTTCTTTGACAAAGAATGCAGGGCAGAGACCTGGTTCATTCACTGAACCTAGGTTTTCTCTTCTGTAACACCGAAAGAGCAACTACCACGAATGGATTGTTGTGAGGTTCAAATGAGAGAATGTTAAGGGCTCTGAAGCCCCCGTCTGGCGCTTAGCACTCCCTTGGCGTTTCCGTATTTCCTTCCTCTTCTTCTTCTCCTCCCTCCCTCCCTCCCCTTCCTTCCCCCCAAACATCGATCTGGTTTATTAAATCATACAGCAAGCACAGCAGCATTTGAGAAACCAGTGATACTGACGGTCTGTCGTGCTATTCTCACCCTGAGTTACATACCCCCAAACATGGATTCTTTGGCAGGAACATGATAGCATTTATAAGAGCGCAGGTGATAAGGAGATGAGCTTTCAGAAATGGTTAAATTGTGTAGGAATTTCCTTTTTCGGGTTTACTCCTGATGCTGAACCTAGTGACGCCCAGATGGGGAGCCTGAAGCTCAGAATCCTCCTCTGCACAAGGGCCGCTGGTGCTGCCAAACGTCAACAAAATGTGTCGTGGGGACAGCACTGCCCGGTGCCTGATCCCATCCTGTTCCCACATCTGCTGGTACGACCGTTGACAAGTTTCTTTCAAGTGTATTAATTTTTGCAGAAGTCTAATGTTTTGGTTAGAAGCTGTGATTTTCAGGATATAAATTGGTATTTCAGAATTATTTTGAGAAAACTAAGTCATCCCAGATGCTTGATCTAAAGAGAGCCTGGGGCCCTGGAAAGTGATTTTTCTTTGAAATGGCATCCTGGCTCGGTCATTCATTCATGGTGGGATACGGGCTAATTATTTAACACCTCTGAACCCTGGTTCCTTCCGCAATAAAATTACCTACGGGACTCTATTAACCAACAGCCACCACGATGCTCAGCAAAAACAAACAAACAGAAAGTCCTTAACAGATGGAGTTTTTCTCACAGGCAGCGGAGATAACTTGTACGAAACTCGCCCCACATTTCTCTGTAGGCTGAATTTTAGTCCAAACACCTCTAATGTCCAGCCATCTCATTTCAAGCCATTTAATCCAATCCCACCCCATAAACAAGGTTACATGGCAAGAATGAATTAGTCAGTTCCATGTTTAATGTCATGCAAAGCCTGCAGTGCCCCTAATCCCATTATTAAAACAAATGGCCACCCAGAGCTGCTTTCGTATGTGACAATTCTAGTACAAAACACACGGGACACCGAGCTAGGGTGAAGGAAGATTCTCGGTTTAACCAGAATCTTAAGGAGCCAATCAGTATGATCTGTGTCACTTGAAGAGATGTCAGGTTTCCAAGCACTCCATTCTTTTCCTGAAGTGTTTCTTTCTTTGTTTCTTTTTTTTAATGTCTATTTGTTTTTGAGGGGGTGGGGTAGAGAGGGGCAGAGGGAGAGAGAGAAAGAATCCCAAGCAGGGCTCGATCCCACAACCAACAACCGTGAGATCATGACGGGAGCCAAAATGCGGAGTCAGAGGCTTAACCAGCTGAGCCACCCAGGAGGCCCCCTTTCCTTCAGTGCTTCTTAAACATTTTCCTCTTCTGTCTCAAAAATGAACCTTCAAAAATCTGGTGCCATTCTACACAACCTAAGAGTGCAATCCTTCCTGACATCCTGGGTTATTTCAAAATGCTCTATCTTGCTATTCCACTTCAGGTAAATTAAAAGAAAAAAAAAAAAAAAAGAAAAAAAAAAACTAGCCCCAAACTAGTTTGTTTGGTTGCGTGTGTGTGTGTGTGTGTGTGTGTGTGTTGCAAATAAAATTCCGTAATTTTCAATATCGTGAGCAGGCATCATATGGTAAGCAGTGGGTCATTTCTGGGACGGTGGGAGAGGGACCTCACAGTCTATGAGGAAGACAGGCAAGTGGAAACGACTCAGGATTCAGGGCAAATGCCAGATGCTCTGGGCGATTACAGGAGAGGCACCTAAGCCAGCTGGGTGTGGGGGCGTGTGCGATGGTTGTCAAAAAGGTTTCCCAGAGGAAGTGAACTGGGAGCTGGGAGCCAAGCCCTGAGAAGTGGAGGATGAGGGGTGGGGGAAGGGACAGCCCTGGCAGAGCCCGAACAGCACTTACAGAGGCCATGTGCTAGATGAGGGTGAAGACAGGTTCATGAGTGGGGGAGGGCGTGAGGAGGACAACCGTGGGGAGGGGGGCGGGGGGGCGGAGAAGAGCAGGGCCCGATGAGGGAGGGCCTGGCAGCAGCTTTAGGAACTTTGTCCTCAGGACGACGGGCAAGCATTTAATGGTTTCAAGTGACAGTGATACGATCAGATTCGAAGTTTAGAACAGTTACTGTGGCTGCTGAAAGTACAGAGCGGTAGAGACCTAGAGACCAGCTGGGAAGCTCCCGTAGTGACCCAACAAAGGTAGGCGGTGGCTGGGATTAAGGCAGTGGAAGGTGGGAGGAAGCAGGTGGAGGGGAGATGTTTCGAAGGTGGAATGAACAGGCCTGCTGACGGGATGCACGAGTTGGGGGTGGGCGGGGGCAAGTGTCTGCTTTGGGCACCTGAAGGGATACTTGTGCTATTCACAGACAGACGACACGAGAAGAGGGGTGCATGGAAGGAAGGAGGGGAAGACCAGTTCGGGACACAGGAAACTCGAAATGGCCGTGTGGAACGGGTAAGTCGGACAGAAGGGTCTGGAGCCCAGCACATACCTGGCTGCATTGTAACTGCGGGCACCACTGCCACATACTTGTGGGTCAGTGATGGACACCCCTGGCTGTGCAGCAGACTCACTTTTGGAACACTTTAAAAAAAAAAAACAAACATCATTTGTTTCTTTTGATTACATATATCCACAATTTTTCAGTCCTCGCCCTGGGAGCGGGATGTAGAAGGCAGGACATTGCTTCAATGGCGGGGGGGGGGGGGGGGGGGGGGATTCATGGAGATTGAGGAAATAAAGCTTTCAGTTCTCCTTTCCTGAGCATTTCAAAAAATGATACAAACTGCAGAGGAGGCATATCTTTTACTAAGTGCTAACCAAATAATTTCAATATTATTTGTAGTCCTTCCTTCACCCTAAGTTTCCAACCCCATTCCACTTGGGCAAACTTCAGATTTGCATTTCAAAGTCTAAGAATTGATCAGCAGCTTAACCACCCATTAGCACTTATTCAAAACCCCCTGAAACACACCCAAATGCTCTTTTCAGTTACTCATAAAACTGGCTATCCTCTATTAACTTCTGATGAGCTCTGTCTTCTCGCTGCAGAAATAAAACCTTTTTGAAAACTGCTTTCCCTTGATTTAAATTCATACACGGGCTAATTTCATGACCTTTATATTTGTATTTCTACCATTCTGAAGAAATAATAAATGAAGCAGAGGACATGGCAATCTTTACAAACTGTTCTCTACACTCTGAATAAAGATTTCACTAAATTTTATAATTGGTCTAAAAAAGTGGTTAATACTTTGAACTTCGACCCCTTGTGAGGCAGAGGTACAATAAATCATTCCAGGGCTAAAACAAATGGAAGTTAAAATGTCACAAATGGGGCTTACTACTTTATTGAAGATTAAACACTTGTGATTTGGAATCTTCATCACCTAAACCTAGAATTCATAGCTTTTTTCCCCCCTGAATTGTGGTTATCTTGGTCCATTTACCAAGAGGCATAAAAGAGATATTTAGAATAAGCAAACACATTCTTGTTCCACTACCAAATATAAAGTATCAGTTCTAAGATTCCGTGTCTATACCTAATTCGGCCATTCTCAACCCTGCTTTTTAGAATGAACTGTCACTTACTAATAGCAATGAGAGAATTAAAAGGTCCCAAGAGATCATTTAGTCCAATCTAAGACCGCTGAAGCTCAAAAGCATCGACTAGGCTGAAAAGGGGGAAGCCTAGTCTGGGTCGATGGGACTGATGCATTTGGTTATGCCAGAGAATAATGGCAGGGTCAACTATAGGGGTTCAAGAATCCCAGATTCAGTTCTGGTCTCCTTTCAGATCAGGAGATACTGATGGAGAACAGCCCCACCCCTGCTCAGCATCTACACCATGTTTGTCTTTATGGAGAGAACAGAGTCCATCAGACGTGGATTTCCCCAACTTGTCACTCTTTTGCTCCTAACAGACCTCTCCTGACCCTTTCTCACCTGCCTCTCCACTTCCTATCATGGATGTTCGGGTTTGCAAACTGTCAATGGCTCCAAAAGTCCTTCTCCCCCTTTCCAAGGTTAATCTCCCCTCTGAGTCCTTAATGTAATCCCACTTACTGCCTTCGGGGTCTTGCTCCAGTATTTCTCTCTCCCGTCTTTAATATTGCACTTTGTGTTCTTTCCTTAGCCTACAAACCTACTCCCACCTCTATACCTGACCTACAGAGACAATCCTATCAGCTCGTCTCCTCTTAGAAATCTTCCCCTTTCTTCATCTCCAGACTTACCGAGAAAAGCCAGCACCACTTCCTTGCTTGCTAGGCTTTCACTGACCCCATGCGATCTCATCTGAGACCTCTCTTTTGCTCCTCCAGAAAATGCTCTTGGAAGGCCCAGCAGTGGTTCAACTGCCAAAATCAAAAGATTTTCATCGCTTCCTTAACCATGAACTCTTGACAGGATTGGCCCCCTCCTCCCTTTCTGCAGGCCTTCTCCTACCCTACTATTTCCATCAGTCACCTTTTTGAGCTTCTCTTCTGCTCAATCTTCAAATGTTGGACTTCACTGCTTTCTCCTTCCCTCATGGTCAAATCTGCAAGTGGTAAGTACATAACACACATAGGTGTGTGTCTCAGTGCATTTCGTTTCCATTCCAGACCTTTCCCCTGAGTTCTAGTGCTAGGTTAGGTTCCAACCAGGTTCAATGTATTCAAAACTGAGTCCTCTTCCTCCCCTACCCCCCGCCCCCAATTCCTCTGCCTGTCCTCACTTTCTCAGTTAATGGCACCAACAGGTATTCAGAGCAAAAAACAAACAACAACAACAAAAAAAAAACACACACAAAAAAATGGTAGGGAAGGGGAGACACATATGCCTTCTTCCTCTCTAAATCTTCTCACCATGGACTTCAGGTTTCTCTCAGATCTTCGTACGCACCCTCGCCCACCCTTCCCATCCTGGGGGTTACCCAGGGCAGGCCCTTTTCCTTACCTAGAGAATCAACCGATCTTCTGGCCTCTGGTACTCCTCTCCTCACGTTTTCATGACCATCCAAAACTTCAGTCTTCAATCATTTCCCTGCATTTAACCCTTCAAAGGTACCCCATCGACTATACACATGAGTTCAACTCCCAGAAGAGCATATAAATCTGTTTGGTTCAGCACTAAACTATACTTTGAATTTCCTCTCTACCCATCCCGTTTTCCAGCCACAACGAGCTTCCTGTTATTTCTAGAATCGATTTTTTTTAAGTTTGTTTTTATTTATTTTGAGCAAGAGATAGCAAGCAAGGGAGGGGCAGAAAGAGATGGAGAGAGAGAATCCCAAGCAGGCCCCGCACGGTCAATGCAGGGTCTGATGTGGGGCTTGAACTCCTGAAACTGTGAGATCATGACCTGAGCCAAAGCCAAGAGCTGGACGCTTAACCGACTGAGCCACCCAGGTGTCCCTAGGATAGATTTTCACATGTCAGTTTCTGCCATTCCTTTATAGGCATGCTTTTGATTCTCTTTTGCACTGAACACTCACTCATCTTTCAACATATCACCTCTTCTGTGAATAATATCCTGATGCTCTCTGGCAGAACAAAAGTTGTAAATTGCTTTGGTCCCCTTCTACTTCTTATACACATCTCTGATAAATAATTTCATCTGTGTGGTGACGGTCCCCCCAAGAGGAGGGAACTCAGGAGGGCAGGAAGAGCATTCGTCCCTGTGAACTCGGCACCCTAGTATTCAAGGAGCTCAATGGCGGAAAACTTCTGTGCACACAGAAGGCCTCCTCTCTGAACTCCCAGGCAACACACATGACATAAAACGATATGCTGACAGAAGAAGTTTTGTGAGAGCTTTAATGGCACGAAATGTTTATAGCTACAAGTTATACATGTATTGTAAACTGTATATAATGATACAAAGTGCTAACTAAATAGATGAAGAATGCATAATCACTTTGGCTCAGTTAATTCCAATAATTTCAACAACTGGTTCACTTAAAAATTCATCCCACTGGCTAAGTGTTCAGTTTTCACTTTTTACAACAGTAAATACTTTTGCTGCAAAGTAACTTGTTGCACTTTTTAATGTGCAGGTTTGTGCAGTTTTGCTCGTGATTCCATCTACGAATATTTTTAGCCAGCTTTCATCAATCAAGAAAGATGAAGCCTGCCTTTTCGTCCCCCAAACTGTAAACAGGCGTAAAGCTTTTAAAACATTATTCTTAAAACGTCAACTGTTACATGTTGAAGTCTCCTTTCTAATCACGCAATCTGTTTCTGTTTGACATAAATCTGGGTGGGAGCATCAACATGTATTCCATATGTTAGGGCTGTCAATAAATACTGCATGACTGTATCTTATGATAAGTTCTACTGTGATCATGTATTCATGTTTTAAGTAATAGTCCAAAATTTCACAGATATTTTAAGAAAAAAGAACTAAATTTATGTCCGATGTTGAAGAAAATCATAAACATACCCAAGTTCAACCACACTACTGATAGGATTGCTACTGAGTTTCAAAAGAGGGCAATGTGTTGCCTATAAAAAAGTTGCTCTTACTTTTTGTATAATTTTACTTTTCCCTCCCATGATACGGATTGTAATACAAGCTGTATATTACAGCGGTCCAACTCTTTAGTTCTTGCAACTTGATCGGCCTTTCCAGTTTTAGGCAGGCTTTTCAAAATCAGTGGGCCGTCAGATTCACTTTCCAAAACAAATTCAAATATGAACACTTGAAATAAATAGGTTATAGAAGGCAAATCAAGTGTTACCAGGTTTAAGAATAAGCTAGAAACAAAGTATAATAAAAAGATATCCAAAATTATTCAGACATCAACCGCTCGAAAGAAAACATAAAATAATTCAGAAAACTATTTTGGATATATCATCTTTCTCAAAGATAACCTGCTATATTCTTGAAGATAGCCAGAAATATTATTGTTTTGTTTAATCTGTAGGTTATTTTCCACTACAACACATCCAGTTTACAAAATCTGATGTGAAAGAGAACAGAGTTAGATAGTTTCTGCAGACTGGCAAATCTATTATTGTCACTGCTCTTATCCCAGGCGATCTGATGCACTTGATTTAATGAAGAGATCGCCAGTTTTAAGATTACCAATGGTCCTCTAAATAGTCAATAGTCATGTCTACATCATAAACAGCAATTTATATATAAAACATATAATAGTATCCTTCAGAATCATGCCAGGTGTTCCAAAAATCCAAGAAATCTACTTGCAATAACTGGGGGTCCTGATGCTTTCTAACAATTTGGTCCTAAAGCTTCACATTTTAGAAACAAACAAACCCAAATGCACAAACACACACAAGCCGATCACTGTTGCCGAGTGCCCTGGAACTTCAGGAGTTCACAACTGAAGATGGCTACGGGAGGAGAAAACCGCCAGCGCCTGCCCAATCGCAGGGACCACCGTGGGAAGGCTGGACAGGTGAGAGGGAAAGATCCGAAGAAAACAAACACCATCTTTTTAGAACTTTGTCAACTGTCCCCACAACCCACGTCTGGTTTTCAAAGCTGTGCGAGTGCTTGGAATCACTCCGAAACAATTACCTTCACAGTTTAAAGGCTTCAGAGTGTAAGTGGTGCTTCCTAAAACAAGAAGCCCGTATTTGTACCACAAATTGGAACTCGTTCCAAAGCCTCCTCTTAGGAAAAAAACAACAACAACAGAAGAACTTAAAAGTCATGAAAAATTCACATGCAGCTAAAGCTAATAAACATAAGAATACCAAACACACACAAATCCCCAAAGCAATTTCATCTATTTCTAGGTAGGCCTGAGACGTTCCTTATGAGTAATAGAGATTCTACACCATAGAAAAGACAGCATTACGACATCCTAGTATTAAAATACACTCATGTGCTTTAGTTCTGATTCTACGTCATACCCATCGTTTATGTAGCTGGCCTCCTACAAATTAAAAGGCGCCATTAAGGAGGCTGTTTAGACAAAAAGTGGCTCCAAAGCTTGTTTAAAATAATTTTTTATTGCCCAGGATATTTTTTTTTTGTGTGTCTTGGTTTTTTTTGTTTGTTTGTTTTCTTTTTTAATAACTATAAATTCAAGCTTAGGGAAGCTTGCCTTTGTCTTGAAAAAAACAAAACAACAAAGCTGTCATATCATTTGCTAACCTGATCTCATTTGAAAAGAGAGAGATGGTAGTTATCTTGCAAGAGCAAAATTTATACCACGAATGATGCAGGTCTAAGTCTGGTAGCACTAAAAGGAGACGATAGCATTGTTGACAAAATTATAATCTGCTGGTGGCATTTGCGGAAAAGAAGCCCTTGCAAATTTCTAAATAACAGTAAACTCTGTTAGGAAATTCTAAAGTGTCTTACAGGCCAAAAAGGGAATGAGGTTAGTAAAATGCCTCAACAGAGTTTGAATAAAATACTGGATTTGAGAGTTACTGGAACTTGGATATGTAAAAATAGGGTGGTAGGTTGGGTCATGCTTACAATGGTCTCAAGTTCAAATAAACTATTGTGACAATACACCACTTCACAGGTCACACGCTTGTCCAGGGGCTTTTCTTTCCTTCAGTAGGTGCTGGCAGAAGGTGTGCTCAGTCGCTTTCCAATATAGATGCTGAAAGGAAACAGAGTGTGTCACGTTTCATCGGCTTCAACAGGTGTATACCAGCTTTCCACAGGCTGAACTGTACTTAAAAACTAAATGTTTCAATTCTCGTAGAAGGCTAAAAGGTGTCAGTGCACAGTTCCCTATCATCCTGAAATCACTGCTGACTTACTTAAAACTAGTCAGCAGCCAGCCAAACTGGTTTTATATAATTATGTTTACTCATTAGGCAGGACTGGACAGCACAGGGGCAGCGATCAGACAAAAGTAAAACCAGAGAGAACAGATTCCCCAAAGAACAAAGCACAAACTTCCTTTGAGATGTTCCCTTACAGCGGACAGAGGTCTATTGATATTTGAGATACGACATACGGTAATGAGCCAAATCACAAAGCTGCCAGTGCCTTACAGTGGGCTCTTACGAACCATTTAACTCTTCAGGATCAGGCCTAACATTGCTTTCCCATGCCAAGCAAGCATTTTACCATTAAGTAACGTAAGCGGAAAGGAAGTTAAGGAAAATAGGAATTTAGTCCCACCCCTCCCAGTGTAATAAAACCAACCAACTTTCTCAAATCCTTTTTTCTACATTCATCGATAATAACACACTTATTCCAGCAAGAGAGAGAATCTGAAGACTCATGAAAGAAAGAGCCCGCACAAGGTACAAAAACCAACTCCCTGAGAGCAAATGAACTACTCTGCAGTCAATACTAAAAGGGAATTAAAAAAAAATTTTTTTTTGAATGTTTATATTTTTGAAAGAGAGAGAGAGAGGCAGAAGGTGAGCAGGGGAGCAGAGAGAAACGGAGACACAGAATCCAAAGTGGGTTCCAGGCTCTGAGCTGTCAGCACAGAGCCCGATGCAGGGCTCGAACTCATAAACCGCGAAATCATGACCCAAGCCGATGTCGGAAGCTTAACAGACTGGGCCACCCACGCGCCCCTATACTGAAAGGGAATTTAAAGTCCTACCCAGTCTGCCCTCACAGCAACCCCATACGACACTCACACACTTTCTTCCGCACAAACACCTTCCATTCCGCTGTCTGCCATCATGGTCTTTGCCATCACAAAAACAGATCAAGCACCCAGAAAGACAAAAGGAGTCTATGGGAAAGTCACGTATATGTTTCCATGTTTGTGACTGTAAATACTCTCCCATATGCTGAGCTCCTTAAAGGCAAGATAAGGGATATCTCTTTTGCATATTATATAGAGAAAATGACTCCTTGTACATGCTTAAAGAGAATAACAGACCTTAAAAAAAGAAAGAAACTAACAGCTAGTGTTTAACTCCTAAAATCCTCCAAAAAAATAGATTTCCTCAACTGTTCGATCAAAAAAAAAAGAAAAAAAGAATTTAAAAGACTGAAAAATCAATCAGCTACAGGTAAACATAGGGTCAATTTTAGAAGAGTCAATGAAAATGCTACAGGAAGAAAAATACAGGACCCCCACCAACCTACCAGTTTCACTCAAAGACTATTCAGTAAAACGGTGTATTTTCCCATCTGGGGGAAAAAAAATGTTCACATCAGCCCCAAATTTATACACTAAAGGTTAGTTTACTTTAAAGCTTAGCTAATCTTGAATAATTTATAAACCACAAAACCCAAAAGGAAAAATCAGACACAGAAGAGCCCACTTAAAAATTATCACTACAGGACTAACACGAACTACTTACTTTCAAATAAGAAAAACAAAACTCCGCTATTAAAAATGCTTACCAATGTACCAATAACGTATCGGCTTCAACAGTTCTTTTAAGCTCACCCTATCTGCACTCAAACATTAAAAGGGGAACAATACAAACGGTCTCAACCATGTTTCTTACATCTGGAAATAAAATAGGAGGGTAAAAGAAATGGAAAACACGCTGGGAGTTCACCAGTACTTACCCTAGCCCCAAAGCCAAAACATGAGAGAGGAAGAGAGATGGAATGAACACTTTAAGAAATTCTGCGGAGAAGATACCCCCTTTCTTCATGGCCCCGCTTTTCCTCATGCTTAAGGAAACGGAGCGTTTGGGGTGTCTGAAGTGGAACTCCCTGGGGAAAGAAAGGCAGAGGAAGAGGTCAGAAATGCACTTGCGGAGAACACCTTGGAAATGAGTAGGTCCACCGCACGCTGGTAGTTCACACCTCCCCGTGTCCAGAGGAGACACGGGCAAGAACTCACTTAGGTGGAATGTTTTCGGGTCTACTGGACCAGTCAGACACCCAGTCTACACTTTTCTTCAAAGCATCAACTTCTTTCTCTCCTTCTGCAACCTCTTCTTCTGACTGTAAAGAAGAATTACAACTTTAAAAAGAAAAACAAAGGAAGACCGATTCTTCCTACCACAAAAGACAAATCTAGACAGCAAATATATGAAGATCCTAAGGTTGTGCCTGGGCAATTTTCATGGAAGAAACATGACAGCTTTCTAAACAGGCTGACAAAATGATCTGAGATCACAGCATTCGAGATCTTAAAAAGAACCTGAGCGGGCCTCACTGCGGTTCTATCTAAGCAGAGGATGTGAACCTCAAAAAAGCGCACTTGGGGCTATCATGCTAGGTACAGTGCAGAAACCATTAATAACTGTTGAATCTGGGCAATGTTTCTTCACAGGCCCACTGCAACATTCTCTTCACTTTTGTATGCACTTAAAATTTTTCATTATTAAAACTAAAAGACAACATATCCAAATGTATATACAAACCAATTAAAGTGATGAGGGAAGAAATCAGTGGGAGAAGTGATGAAGAAGTAAATAATAATATTTATTAATCATTCATCAAAATACCAGCATCATTCTAAGCACTTCACATGCATTAATCTTTACCTTGCAACAACCCTACAAAAACAGGAATTACTGACATTCCATTTTACAGATGAGGAAATGAAGACATAAATTCAGTAACTGCCTAAGGTTCCGTAATCAGTAAGAGGCGGGGCCAGTATTTCAACCTGGGCAAACGGTCTTCTACAGCCCCCACTCATAAGCATTAGGTTTTATTTCCTGGAAGGAGATTATATATTTTTTAGACAAATCACTAAACATTTCCCAAGGTTTATTCAAAAGTACTTACACCAAAAGTTTCTTGGACTCATTTATTTGCTACTGACTTAGAATTCGACATTTTTCCATCAGATAAATGAGAAAGAAGTCTTTGCTCTTGCTAACTATAGCCTATAGTTTCAGGCCAAGAACATGCAAAAGAAGCCACAGGAATTTTTAGGAGATATTCCTAAAAATGAACAGCAATGTTCACTCAGCTTTACAGAATGGATGCTAGGACCTCAAACCAAAGGGTCTCAGAGCAAACTATTTTGATTTGTTACTTTGCTTGAATAGGAGTCATTCTTTGGCCAAAGCTTTCATTCTTTTCGCAGACAGCAATGAAATGCAGAACTTAATAGATCAACGTGATTCTCTCTGACAGGCTAGTTCTTTTTGAAACAGGTGCCCCAGTAAGGTGGTTTCAGAATAAAATGGGCTACCTGCATCTAGAGACGATCGAACCGGAAGTAAAATCCCTGTGGATTTCTGCTACTCTGGTAGTACCATTCTTATTTAGTTCTGCTGGATTTAGCAAATTCCGCTGAATGACACAATGTAGCCTTTAGGATTAAGCTTTTTCCACTGGGTGTTGAGATTACTCAGAATCATGAGTTGGCTCTTTGTGAAATAAATCTGAAAACATCCTAAATCAAAAACAATAAACGGTTACAATTTACTTAGAGACCAGTTTGTGTACCCACAATATCTGGCTATATGCAACACTGCACAACATTCTGCTTCCAGTTTCTGACTCTGGTCTCACATGTCTCTCCTTAAAACTGCTCGAAGATTTACATTTAAATTTGTGAACAGATCAGTATTTCCTACTTTCCAAGAGAATGAAAATGTGGTAAGATTTTACGCTCTAATTTTTTCGAAGCTGATGTCATTTTCTCTCAGTTGAGTGAAGCAAAGTTTTTAGACTACTAGTAAAAAACAAATAAACAACAACAAAATACAAATTGCCCAAATCAGCTTAGACTGCTTACCTTAAGAACCAAGAATCTCATGCTATCCTCGTTTACTACCACCGTGTGCTTCCCTTTTATTGTTAAATTTGCCAGTTTCAGGTTTTAAATTACCTTCTAATCCTTGGAATTCCAGAATATGGTAAAAATGTACTTAATCTAATTAATACGATTTGTGCTTTTAAACTGAATTATCCTCTCTCTACACCCACATCTAAAAAAATTCTCATCATTTTAGCCTGTTCTCATGCGGAAGTCCCTCACCTTCAAATCACTTACATTTTCCTTCCTTGGGCCACTCAAGTTCTCTACATGTGACTATTAAACTGCATACAGTGGGGTCCCTGGGCAGATAAACCACAGTTTTACAAGAGAGAGAAGGGAGGACATCTTCAGTCTGCATCATGACTTCAAGAGACCATTTACAGTCAATTTTCTACTATAAAACAAGACTCTTGAGGACTATGGTCATAAAAGTATAGTCTGAATGATCCTTTTCTTAAATGCATTACCCCTTAGGCTTCTTCACAGCATAACTTAGCAGGCATGTTTTAGTTCATTCTCATGACCTTATGAGCTCTCCTGAAATCAATCCCCTGCAAGGACTTATTACAGTAGAAGGAGCAGGCCCAGACAGCCCTGGTTTCAATCCTGGCTCTATTGTGTATTGGCTTTGTGATCTTAGATAAGTAACTTCTCGAAGACAAAGTCTCACTTTCCCCATTTGTTCTCAGGGCTAACATCACCTCTTTCACTGGACTGAGAACATCGAAAGTGGGAAAAACTTTTTTTAGGAATAAATTTAGCACCAAGAATATATCTATCAGTGTCTTTCCTTTCTCCTAGAAAAGGCTGAAAATGTCATACATTCCTCGTATAGACATATATAAAAATGTTCAATAAAATCAAGTACCATAACAGTCCTGTGGTAACTGCTTCTGTTTGCTAACCCTAAACTTGCTTCTCATTCACAAATATAAAATGCGTCCTCCCAAGCCCTAAAGTTACTCATTTTTAAATGATCGTTTCTTCAATTTTAAAAAAGCAATGAAAAAGGCTTTTTGAAAGCTTAAGTAAATCATACCTACTGATGTCTTATTAAAAGTCTTACTTCAATGTTCCTTTAGGTACCTGTTTCTGAATAGGAACCACACTAGCAATATGACCATAATCCGACACAGAAGCCAAAAGATTTTCATTATCTTTCCTAAATTTCACAAATTCCTTTGGAATTCTAGGATGGATGCAGTCAGCTCTAGAATTCCATTTGAATTCAATTATCAGTGAAGGCTAATTGTACACTGCCACTCCATGAACCAGGAGAGCACCTATCAAAATGTTTCATTAGGTGGTTAGGGAGCTTATTCGGGGGTGGGGGGGTGGGGGGAAGTATGTGTGAAGGGGGAGGGAGGTCTAAGATCAAATTAACTTGGAAAACACTTGGTTTAAATAAACAGATTCTTTTACTGCAGGAGTTGTCAGAGCCTTTAAGGTACTACTATGTGCTATAAATACTGGGATGGGAGGAGGAGGGAGCACAGGGGCTGTATTATTTCCACTTAACTTGCCTTCAGGATTATTTTATGGAGCTTCCCATTGAGCAACTGTTTCTCGAAACACATTCTGGAAAAGGCTAATCTAGATTTTCAATCTGTCCGTACGAAAGACAATATGGATTGAGGATATCTTCCTCAGGAAAGACTACAACAAAGAATTAATTTCACTTCTCTGTCTTGGGATTCCTTAGTCCACTTTACCACGGAAACTATATATTTTCTTCTTCATTAGTTATAGCACATCCACATGGCAAACTGGACATACGTAAGCCAGCAATTCAACAACTACAGTCAGAACAGCTTCCTATGTGAGAGCCTTGCTACTATAACCTTCTCTATAAGATAAAGCTCATCATAATATAAATTTGTATTCAATCCACAGATCTGAGAGGTTTCAGGACAGCACAAATAGAATATAGGCAAAGCAGGGAGAAATTGTGCAGCCTTCGGAAACAGAAAATACTGGGTGCGTCCAACATACCATATAAAATGTTTCTAGTGCAAAGGGGTTTAGGACATTGTAAAGTGATAACCCCACAAAACAAAGTTTCTGTCAGAATCCATTTAAACAAACCTCCATCAAACACTCTGCAAACACCTAACACAGGAGAGCAAGACAACAGTTCCTGTCCTCACGAATTTGCACTGACCCTTTTCGGTGAAAGTTAAGGGCTGGCTATGAACATTCTAAATCACGAACAACAAGTATTTACTCATCGTAAGTTTTATAATATAAACCCTTGTAAGCTTTCAATACTATATCCGTTGATTTTACTAAAACATCAATTCCTAGTGAACTATTCTTATCTTCTTTAATTTAATGAACCCTGCAAAATTTAGATGAATTCTCTCTCTAGCTGTTGTATTCACTTCAAAAGTCACTGCTTTGATTTCAGATGCAGAAAAAGTTTTCATACCTGGTTCTACAGCTTTCCTTTTCATTCATTTTGTGACCTTACATAAAACTCCTCAGTTTTCCATTTATAAACTCAAGAAACTAGCCCAGAATACAGAATGATACATCATAAATAAGAATTTTCCAATTCTGGGGGTACCTGGCTGGCTCAGTCAGTTGAGCGTCCGACTTCGGCTCGGGTCATGATCTCACGGTCCGTGAGTTTGAGCCCCGTGTCGAGCTCTGTGCTGACAGCTCAGGGCCTGGAGCCTGCTTCGGATTCTGTGTCTCCCTCTCTCTCTGCCCCTCCCCCACTCACACTCTGTCTCTCTCTCTCTCCTTCAAAAATAAATAGACACTTAAAAAAAATTTAAAAAAAAGAATTTTCCAATTCTTTTAGGGTGATAGGACCCCAAATTCTCAGCTGTAGAGAAGTACAAGGGCTGTATCATCCTAACCAAATTATACAACCAGAAACTGAATAACTTAAAACAGCTTCCAAGTACTTTTTAAAGTCTTCTTATTCTTCAATATATTTTAGCAAAACACACTTATCTAGAGGTTCACATTTTTCCCAATTGTTTACTGTACATCAGAACAACGAACACACGCACACACACCTGAGAGCTATGGTCCCTGCTGGTGTGCATCTCCACATCAAACATAATCTGCCCATCTTCTTGTGGGGAAGGGCTAGAAGAGAAAGAATTTAGCCATTAATTTTAGTTCTCATTTTGCCAAGTAAATTAACCTCCACTGGAAATTAGAAAACTGAAAGTTACAGTAGAATTGGTTTTGAAAAAGCCGCAAATCAAAAAGTATTATCTTTTCTGAAATCAAGCACTCTTGTTTCCAAAATGTTCTGGAATTTTGTGTGGTGGTGATGAATTTCTTTGCAATGATAAATTTCCTTACTTTTACTCTTTTTCCAATAAAGGTACGATGATCTACAAATTCAGAAAGCTGGTTTGGGATTCTTTTGCTCAAAACTCTTTCCTCATTAAATAATTCATCACCAGCAAGTCTCAACATGTGAAAGCAGTTTTCAGAGCCTAGTTGGTTCCCAGCCTCCTGAGGAGCTTCCTGGGTATAATCTGAAACCGGCCCCCAAATGGGACGGCGAAGAGAGCAAAAGAGGCAGGCCACCCCACATCGGTAGGTGACGGCTTTAAAGAGAGAGGGAACTTACAGATGAGGCTTGTCTTGGGGTGACAGTAAGTCGAGCACATCAGATCGCCATCAGCCTGCCACATCTTAAAAGTTCATACAGAAGCCTTAACTGGGTCTAGTCACATATGCCGTTCAAACAGTCTCAACACCACATTTCTGTCTCAAAGCTGTATTCCTCAGGCAGCTTCTGAGAGCTGGGAAGGTAGGCACATTCCAAGGTCAGGAGAGGGGCTGGGGAGCCTCCAGTTGCCCAAGTCCAGCTTCAGGGTCAATCTGCAGTCACGTCTTCTCGAACACCTCCTCTGGCACTCTTTCAAAGGGTTTTCAAGTTTAAAATTGTGTTCGCGATACTGTTACGATTTATTTGCCTTTGTCATTCTTATTCTGTCATGTCTGTCATTCTTACTCCGTGTATCGTGAAACTTTCCAAAGGCTACATGACGTGTTTTATGACAACAGACCCAGTGCAAAAGCAGAGGAGAATCCAGCTGTTTTCTATTAAAGCCAGATATTAAAGAGATTTGCAAAAATGTAAAACAATGCTACTAATTCTCACTAATTTTTTTGGTTATGAAAAAGTTGCTTTTCATTTTAAAAAGCTACTTACATTGAAATGCAAAGGGTTTATTATTGTTGAATGAGTGCGTATTTTGAAACTTTTTGTTTTAATTTCTAATACAGTTAAATGTTGAAATATATAACCCACATAATCCAAGGACTTTTGGGGATCCTAATAATTTTTAGGGCTGTAAAGGAGTACTGGGACCAAAGAGTTTCAGAACCACTATTCTACTTGTTTCAGAAATATTTGCTTTGAGATATCTCAGAGTGAATTACTGAAGCTCATATATGAATATGGAACTTTAATGAAAAGTACAATATTCCCCAAAACAAAAATTTACAGATAAACTTTTCGACAAAACACGTGACTGCAAACTATCCTGATACAATAGATGAACACAACATGCTAAGTTCTATTCTTAGTTTTGTCAGCGATTCCTTGTGTAACCACGGCAGGTTGTTGCTTCTCGGCCTTTCGGCTAAGATCAAGTATAACACAACAGGTCACTAGATTTTCCATTATACACCCCGCCCCCACCTCCCAAATCTAAACTGAAGTATGGATGAAAACGCTCAGGCCTGACTTGTTCAAAGGCCTAGATATTAACTGTTCAAGATACCAAGAGCACGTGTAGAATGTTAACATATAGAAATGATGGTGAGACACACTCAAAAATAAGTTCACCTGAAATCTGTCAGACTGATTTGGCCTAGGAGCCTCAGACTATTATCATTGACACAAGAGAGTCCTAAATAGGGACGGCAAGAGAGAAAAGCGGATTCTGTACCGCACAAACATTTTAGTGTATTTAGAAAATTTTGGTCTTAAACTAGGAATCTCAGGCTACAGCACAGGAACCAGGTAGGAGGCACTCTTGTCCTCAGTTTACTGTCCTTATGCTCCAACACCATGGAGTTCACAGCCAGAGATCCAGTTAAGGGCGAGCCTTCCATAGCCATAAGCAGGTCAACGCAGTAGAATGACACAGTCAAGAACCCTACAGGAGCACTTCTCTCCTTCTACACTCTTCTTTATCGTTGGAACCAATCCCACTTAGGAAAATACTCAATGTTTCACTGGTCAACGGTTTACTCCTCCTAACAATGTGAAATGCATTAGAGCTTCAATTCTGGCTCATGACAGAATTAGCTGGGGAGCTTTTAAAATATCCTGTCTCTACCCCACCCCTCACAACGGAATGAGAATCTCTAGGGATGGGGTCTGTGCACTGGTATTTTTAAAAGCTCCCTAGGCATGTCTGGTGTGTAGGCTGAGAACTCCCGCAATAGGGTGAAACGCGATATAAAACACAGGGGGGTTATCTTCTTACAACCGCCACAGTGACAAAAATGTATCTGTGGGATAATTTTTAAATTCCAAGTTCGGTTGGTCCTTGAACAATACAGGGTGCTGAGGCCACCCCACAAAGTTAAAAACCTGTGTATAACTTTTGACTCCCCCAAAACTTAATCGCTAATAACCTACTTTTGACCAGAAGCCTTACGGATAACATAGTCAACTGACACATATCCTGTATGTTATATGTATTGTCTAGTGTATTTTTACAATAAAGTAAGCTAGAGGAAAAACATGTTAAAGATAATCACAAGGAAGAAAAAAACACATTTACAGTATTGGACTGTATCGAAAAGCAGTCACATGACTGTGCAGTTCAGACTCACGTTGTTCAAGGGTCACTGTATACATAAATTAGCTTTGAGACTAATATCCAAGAATCCTAGAATTTCTCCATCTATAAGAAACACTTCTCAATGACTTCAAATATAGGGATGCATGGCAATTCAAATGACCCGAATTTTGAAGACATTTCTGAATGTTAAAATGTGTTATATAGCAGGGGAGAGTATTACTGAGCTCGAGCTGTAGGCCTTCTCTGAAAGATGACCAGGAACCCAGCGCGTAAAGGCACACAAGCTGAGGGACAGGAAAGTGCTCGAAGGCATGCGCCACGCCTCACTTCACATGTTTAAAGACCTAACTTGAACACGATCGTGAGAAAGTAAATTCATGTCCAATCACAAGTATAACTACAACCACAAGTGAAAGAAGTTGACCAGAAAAGCAAGCAAGGGACTTCTTCTCTGCTCAATGACCACAGCAAGTGAACAGGTTAAGGGACACATTGATGCCAGTCATCAAGGGTCATGTACTTGAATGCAGAAAAGCCTTAGAAACAAGCCTAGAACAAGCAGAAAACTTCAGAAACGCATAACGAGTCCCATAATATAAATGCAGCGTAATAGAAACTTCATTCTGAAAGACAGACGAATGCTGTTGCTACTGGAATCAGTGGCAAGCTGCTCAGCAAAGAGCCATCTGCTCTGCTTCTAACGAGGCTCCTGGGAAGTACAGGGACAGAGGCAGAGGCGGGGGTGCGCGGTGGGCCAGAGCCAGCAACCCAGTCCTCTGCTACCTTGGTGACATCGGTGGATCATAAGACAGGCAGGAACTTCAAACGTGACTGAACTCCTGTTTCTCCTTTTAAACTTTTTCTGATATGTAAAATGTGCTATATATACATTTTACACAAAGTACAAAAATGCTCAGAAGAAGAAAAATATCCATAATTCCATCCCTTAGAGATAATCACTTTTATTTTTAGTACCCATTTTTAAGTGTTTCCTTAGCCTTTTCCTCGTGCGTTTGCATTTTCTCCGTGGATAATATCAGTTAACTCTTAGTTAACCACATCATCCAGTATCCCGTAATGCTAACGTATGGCCGTCACAGACCAGGAGGTGTTAGGTAGATCACCATGTCATTTAATACCGCGTCCCCCGGGGGAAAAAAAAATGACGCTTACACTGAAAAGCAAACAAACAACTTGGTTTCATTCAACTCAATCACCGTGCCCTTACTCTTTCACCATAAGCAGTTCTTCATCAGTGGAATTACTTTTCCCGAGTTAAATATAGAAATATGACGTCTAAAATAAAAGTTCCTCTGAAGAAACAGAATGGCCTCCCAAATTAACTATCTCGATAGCCGGTGGTCAGTGTTTCCACCCTGCAAATTCTGCCGTAACTTGCATCAACTGCAGTTCCTAGGACTCAGAAACATTTACGGAGTGTTACCACACACCAGCACCATGACTATCAAGGGTACCACGGAGATGAAACATGACCCCTGATCTTCGGAGACTCACAAGCTAGAAGGGGGGACAGACATAGAAGAGGTGACTGGCAGAATGTGATCTCTGAAACAGGGACACAAAGGAAAATGGGAAAAAGTTGGATTCATTCTACAAGTAAACATTTATGCCCTTGACTTTTAAACCGATAAATACCAAAAAATGATACACTCTGAGTAAAGAAACTGATTTAATCTAGGGGAAAACACTAGGGACTCAACTATTTGTCAATTAGCTCTCTGATTTAAATTCACATGCTGCAATAAATCAGGAGTCATATTTTGTCAAATGAAGACGAAAGCAAATTTATTTCTTCTAATGGGAATTAACCTTGTAACCCGTCTGTTTTCCGAATTCTACCAAATCATGGATCTCACTTACCTGTCACAGTGAGAACTGGCTCTTGAACTACTCTGTCCTGATTCGTGTTGTGCGTCCAAAAGAATCTTTTCCATGTCTCCATTGTGGATAGAGGATGAGGAAGGTACGTGTTCTAGCCCCCCATTTTTCCCGTTGCCATTATCATTGCCATTGCTGCTGTTCATAGGGAGCTCCACCCAGGAACCTGTTGGACGAGTCAGATAGCTTACGTTAACCACAGCAGAACCAAACTCTGTCATGTGCACACAGATGCGAATGTGGTGAATTCCGATAAGAATTCGGTCTTGCCTTAAAGCAAACGTAGAAGTACTCTGAAGACAATAAATAAGGAGCAACAGAAGTCTAAAAATGTGTATAGTTCTTGTTCCTGAAGTAGCTCATGCAATCAACCAATTTAGAAGAAGCTGGAACTCTAACCACTAGTATCTTAGAAAATGTGTTTTTCGGCCAATTTTCTCTCTAGTTAAAGCTTAGTTTATATACAATAAGCACTCCTCTGAAAACTCTGAGATTGCTTTCCAAAAAATAAATGGCTACTTTATTACAAGACAGCCTACTTATCTTCAATATTTTAGTTATAGATGTATTTAATGTAACACATATTTTTCCCCAAAGTCTACTTCAGCTATTTAGTTGTGCCCTCCCCACAGATAAAATAAACACATGGCTTAGAAACTTCATGAAAGTCATCTAAATAAGTCAACAACTGTCTTAATTAGTATAAACAATTGAGAAGCTCCCAGAGAACTTAACTCCAATCGTAAGTTTCAATTTGTGTACACATGTGCAAAATGAACGAACGCATCCAGCTCTTAATTAAATCAGGTGGTAACACTAAGAATTCTGAAAAAGCTCGTCTCCATGCCACCGATTAGTTTCTTCCTTTCCTCTGTACCTCACCCCTTTCTATTCCCTTTCTCTATGTACTAACCGTACCTTGTGGACTTGACTTTTCTTCTCTCCCACGAGCTCCTACTTTCTAGGGTTTCATTAAGCCTTGTTGGTTTTAGGGGAGAAACTACTGTGCATCTGCACAGGAGACACTGAGGTTTTCTCAGGCAAACAGTCAAAGGGGGTGGAGCCACGGGAAAGGGGATGTGGCCTCGGTAATCTGGACAGCTCTTGAAAATATTTACTGGCTCCATGAGTTTGCCGACACATTAAGATGCTTTAATTTTAATAAGAATTGGCAGCAGTAGCCAACAGGCCAACTTCACAACAAAAAGAGATAGTGATGGATTTGCTTCATACTTTGCATATTTTTTTATTTATTTTATTTATTTTTTATTTTTAAAATTTATTTTACTTATTTTTGAGACAGAGAGAGACAGAGCATGAACGGGGGAGGAGCAGAGAGAGGGAGACACAGAATCTGAAACAGGCTCCAGGCTGTCAGCACAGAGCCCGGCATGGGGCTCGAACTCACGAACCGCGAGATCGTGACCTGAGCCGAAGTCGGACGCTTAACCGACTGAGTCACCCAGGTGCCCCGCATATTTTGTTTTAGAAAATATAATGAAGCAGGCTGGTAGGGCCATCTCTCTAAACTCCCAGCATAAGTGTTAAGCGTTCTGTGGCTGAACAGTCTTCCATCAGTAAATCACAAGTAATCACCAAAACAGGCTCAAACCCTCAAATGGACTATTAATGAAGTGAGGACTATTCTAGATCCAAAGTGAACACATCATCCTTCTATGAAGGAACAGCTCAAAGGCGACCTGCCTGGAAATCAGACTCCACCGCCTGCTCTCTGCCCGTATTTCTCAGCTTCAGTATTCTCATTTGCAAAACAGATATAAAAGCACAGACCCTACCTCAGAGCTGCTCTGAGGATTAACTAGAGGAACACGGGTGAAGTGCCTAGTAAGTGGGAGATATTCAGCTATCTGCTAGATAAACGAGTTTGTCCTTGTCCAGTACTTAGAACCGTGTTTGCTGAATAAAAATGAAGTTACCCTTTCCTCCCTTTCCCTCCACGGCAGTCCCAGTGGGGGTCACAGCCCAATAACCACAACCAAATCTTTGGGACTCTACTGCCAAACAACACGGTTGCAGGACGTCCCCGCGACCTCATTCTATACAGAAACAAAAATGGACAGACTAGGTAGAGTTCAAAATGGATTAACAAATTCGACTAACAAAGCTAAGACAGACTGAACACTAAAGGTAATTTAACTAAATCCTTGGAGTGCCTCTGGAGTGTAGAAGAAACATGCCAAAAGCATCCCTAAATTTAGAGCTCTGCAAAGTATTTTAACTGGAGAGACAGAAAAACAAAGAGGTATATGATAAGTTTTTTTCCTACTCCTATTGTTTTCTACAATTTCAAACTTACTTTAAACCAACAGAATCAGTTCTTCTTGTACTGAAGCCTAATGTATAAACAACACAAACAAAAGACCTGAGCTGCTCTGGTGGAAGAAGTAAGGAACCAGGAGTTCCCGATGGATCTCTGTGGAAGCCAGTCTTCCCTAAAATACAATTAATGTTCACTTCAAGTAGCTGATCAAAGAGAAAACCAGCTGTAACAATATCAGGTTTTCCACACCTCACCTTTTTGAAGGACTTCCAAACCAATGTCTAGGTTCTACTTCCAGCATTAAAAATATGTAAGCAATCATAATCTACGAACTTGAGAAGACACACTTGGAAAAGCTTGGTAAAAGTGATTTCTGTAACTGGCTTCACACCCAGCATAACTGAAGGCATTTCCACTTAAGGCAGACAAAAATTTGGGGCATATATTAACATCCGTGGTTAAGAGCACAGACTGAAGCCAGACTCCCGTTCTAACACTTAACAGCTGTTACACCCCAAACAGGTTACTTAATCCCTTACTAGTTTTCTCACCTGTAAAATGGGGATAAAAATTATATCTACCTCAGAGGGGTGCACGAAGACAACATGAATAAAGTACTGAGAAAAATAAGGAAAATCATTAGTACATGGTATGTGTTAGCTAATATTGTAATTATACTCTGTATCTTTTAAGAAACACTTCTTAATGCAAAAATGTGTTTCTTGAAAATAAACATACATAAAGTAAAAATACCTTTCTTCCCAATCTCCTATTTCTACTCCCAAATAAAACCACTTTTAAAAAGTTCATAATGTAAACTTCCAGAGCTTTTTCGATAGTTGTGCTTTTTGCTTTTGTCTTTACAAAAAAACTGAATCATACTATACATATTTTTCTGTAAAAAGTGTTTTTTACCTAACAGTTTGTAGATATCTTTCACCATCAATGCATATTACCTTACCTCATTCTTTTAAACAACTGCTTTGCATCTCATAAAGATATACCATACTTTAGCCATTATCCAATGTCGATGGTTAATGATAACCGAAATTGTTTCTAATATGATGTTATTACAATCAGGTCTTCAATAGAGTGTAATTTGACAATATGCATTAAGACACCTAAAAAGGTAGACTTTCCCTAACTCAACAATTCTCCAGATATATCATCTATGGAAATAAACTGTACTGCAGAAACACCTATGCATACAGATATTAAAAGGCTACCTATCAGCTTTATTTTTTGAGTAAAATGGGAAAAAAGTAAACCCGTCTTTCTCAATAGATGGACTACACATGCTTTTCATTACCTCGTTCATTCCTGATTTACAGCTTCAGAATTTCTTGATGTTCTAACTCTACCAATCCTCATAAAGTCCCTTTCTACTTGGAAAGGAAACAAGATATGAGGATTGTGCTGTCCAAGCAATACAAAGTAGAAAAAAATCTCAGTGAATTCTCTTCCTAAAAATCAAGCTTTAAAAAAAAAAAAAAACAAAAAAAAAAAAACAAAAAAAAAACTGGCAGGCTCTCTCTGTTATATTAAGTCTACTTACAAACTGAAAAGTGTTCTTATGCCAGACTGTACATATACACCATACATGAGATATTTTCTCAAATCTTTGAGAATTGCTAAGAGGTTCAGAACTGCTAAGAGATTCATGCTTCTATATTTTCTAATCTAGTACATCATGAAGGCTGGTTCAGTAATTGTGATTATATTCATGACTGTATGCTGTATATACTCTTTCTAGTTTTATAATTACTAGTTCAATCCTCTTGCAAGAAGGGGAGTGGGAGAGCTGCAGGGCACAGGAAGGGAGAGAAGGAGGAAGAGTATTTCTCATTTTTCCCCCCAACTTTCCAAGGTCCCATGTGTAACTTTCATCCTAACCAGCAGAGATACATTTCATCATGTCTTATGTTCTTTCCTCCAAGCCTTTATTTTATTTCAAGCACTTGATGCTGGAATGCAGACCAAGAACAGTCACTGATATTCTTCTAAAAAAAAAAAAAAAATCATTTTGCACGAAGGAGTACTTACACACCAGTTACTAATATATTCAAGAATAGTATCGTGAAGCAGTGAAGTTTCACATGCCATAGACTCAAAAGCTCTCTGGCCATACTGGGGAAACAAGTGCATCATGGTTGAAGATGTTTAAAAAGAAAAAAAAAAAAAAAAAAAAAGGCTGTACTTCCTACATTAAACAACAAGAATTATTATATAACATAAATGTCCTATACAAATATTAAGTAACTTGACAGTATTCTTAAGACTAGAACTGAGACTGGAAACTGGAAAAACATCATTTTAACTTTGCCAGTATTCTGTATATTTGTCCATTAATTTGTAAGGAAGGTGAACTGTTCCCCTACAATGGTAAACTAAAAAAAAAAAAAAAAAAAAGTCAGAGAAAGCTTTCATTACTTCAAATATTTCAATAATTTGCTGTTAAAACTCTGTTTTGATTCCTGAACTTAAGATAAAAATCACAAGCCACAGATAATCTGTACAACGAGTTCATCTTCTGTGTTTGACAGTGGTGCAACTTTACCCAACAAAGAACTTCAACTTATCAACAATTTGGGTGGTATTAGATGTCTGAATAAGTTGTTTTGCCCAGTGCCCAAAAATCATTTGAAGGAATCAGGAAGGCTTCTTGTTTGGTTTGAACCACTGTTGTATAATGAACTGAAAAAACAAACAGAATAAAAGGCAAGAGGGGAGTCATTAAATATGGCACTGCCTAAAAGCTTTTCAGTAACTTTTCAAAGCTCACCCTACCCCAAATAAAATACTTGCTATCTAGCAGATTTCCCAAAGCACCATTTGGATATCACACACAGACTGAAAGTTCTACTTCTGTTAAGAGCTAATACGAACGCAGCAGCAACGGACTGTCCCAAAACATCAAATACCGCATAGGGTCTTCCAGACACAGAGGTAAACCATCACATACAACTCAACCCCCTTTGTTGTTTTTGCTAGCTGGTCAAAGGAAAACTAAAATGTCTTTTTTTCTGTGAAATCATGCATGCATACTAACCAACTGGCCAAGTCGTAAGCGCTGCAGGATAAGAGGGAGTACAATGAAGAAAGAGTACACCAAAAAGAGCTAGCTGGCTAGGCAGGTCACTTCTGCTCATAAGGCAGGATAACATACTGAGAGAATAGTAAACACACATAACCAGGGCATTCTGGGCCACTGACGTGTCCTGAAAGGAGCACTAGATCATTTGAAAGTAGAAATCTCAGCTCTAAGTCCTAGCCTGCTGTGAACTTGGACAACACACTTTTACTCTCACCCTGCTCCTTTACCAGTAAACAGAGGCAGTGACCTCTAAAGTCTTCCTATTCTGAAATCCCATGCTTCTAAGAGTGTGCTAAAAACAAGTTAAGTAGTGTTTAAAATGCACATTAACACATGAAACGAATAACGTTTAAAGACACATAAATTAATCCTTACTGTGGGAAATAATATATAATCTTACAGTCCAGAACATAAGACACTTATAAGTTTTAAAAACTCCACCTTTCAGAAATTCATCCATCAAAAGATGGAACAGGAGCAATAAGCAATGAAAACATCTTAAAATAAGAAAATTCTATCCCCATCTTGCGGGGACAGGAATTCTTTTCCCTAAAATAATTTTCAGGCCATGTTGGAACATCTCCCTCTTATGAAAGAGATTGCAATGCCTTGAAGTGTCATTTAAGCATCCAAATGATTTTTAAATGATTTCATCAGGCCATATGCTAACTGTCCCAACTACCTCTTTTATGAGATCAATTGTGGAAAGAAAGGTTAGGCAAGAACCTTTCCAAGACTCTGAGCTTTAAAGACAGCTAGGAACAATCTTAGGACAAGATGTCTGAGCACCGCAATGTCTGGATAAGCAACTGGAGTTGCTCATAACTCAATACTGCACATGGACTTCCAAGCGCCCGACTGCATCAGTGTGGTTTTAAGCCCGTTTCTGAACATTTATTGCCCCAGACTCCAAGATTTATGCAATCTCGGGTTTAAAGAGGCCGGTCACAAGAGGTTTTCAGGGCACACAACTCCATCGTTTCAAAAACAAAACAAAAAACTCACTTGGGCCAACTCTAAAAGAAAAAAAAAAAATCTCAGAAAAAAAAAAAAAGTAGCATAGCCTCCTCACACCCCTCACTCCCCAACACGCGCGATACAAGTAACCACTAAATTGCCAAATAATTTTCCTGGCCAGCCTGTGGTAACAAAGGAAGGGAACCAAGGGGCTCACATTCCAAGCCTTGGGGGAAGGCCGACCCAGAGAGGGGAGGTCCGCCGGGCCAGGCCCGAGCCCCGCTGCACACCTGACCTCCCACGCGTCTGCCGGCCGCCCCCTCCCCTCGGCCCGCCGCCCGCGTCCATCCCCCGGCGTCCCCGCTGCACGTCCCCATCCCTGCCCACGTCCCCTCCGCCGCCCGCTCCGCCCACCCCGCCCTCACCGCGCCCCAAGGCCCGCCCCCCGCGCCCCGATTGGCTCCGCTCGGGGGCCCACCACAGGTGGGATCGGCTCGCCCCCCTTCTCCTCCCACCCATCGGCCCTCCCCGAATGCGAACCCAAGCAGCTCCCCACCCAAGACCCCAGGAGGGAGGGGAGACAGGGCTAGAGGAAGACAGGAGCAACTCGCCCTGACAGGTGACGGGAGCTGTCAGTCACCCGCACATCCTCAGCCGGGGCCAATGGGCTGCCTTCTCCTCCCGCCCTCCGCGCGGAGCTGGCGGCCGCGGCCAGAGCAGCTCCTCCTCCCCCATCCTCTTCACCGAGCCCGCCGGCCCAGCACTCACTGTTGAGGCCGGCTGTCGGGGCCAACGGCTGTTCACCCTCCTCGCAGTTGTTGTTGTTGTTGTGGGGGGGCGGCGGCTGTTCTACTAAATGAGACGACATTGTCGGGCGGCTGGAAGACCCGCGGCCGAAGCAGGACCGTCTCTGGTTCTCGGGCAGCAACACAACAAGCCGAGTCCCCCGCCCCCTTTTCTGCGCCTGCGCAGCCCCTCCCCCGCCCCTGACGTCAGGGTCCGCTAGGGCCACGTGATGACAACACAACAAGCGAAGGGGCGGGGAGGGGGCGTTCCTAGGCGAGCTCCGGATCTGGAGACGCGGGAGTCACGCTGACTCGCGCCCCTGGAATGAATTCTTGCGTGTCATTTGTACTGGCCTGATGGAGTGACTGATGCGGCTGGAACCGAGATAGAGGTTAGAGAGAAATGTGTAATGAGGAAGTGTGAGGTGCTCATGTGCTGGCACCCAGATCTCCCACACCTACAGGATCAACATTGTTTTAGCCAGTCCCCCGAACATTTCAGTATAAAGGCTCACTTCTGTAATAGGTATCATGGTGACACAAAGGAAGCAAAAACCCAGGTGCCTCCCTGTCTTAAAACCTAAAACAAAGTTGGCGATATATTAACACTCTAAATAGGGAACAATGTAAGGCACGCCAGAATTTTAGTTGTTACAGATTTTTTAAAAATTTAAATTTCAAATGTACTATTCCATCATTGTAAAAAGTGGAAAATTCCAGGAAGACATACCGAAGAAAATAACCACCCAGATTCCATCACTGAACCTATTTCTGGGACTGGACATGGGAAACCATGTTCCTTCTGCTTGGGTGGCGCTAAACTTCTTTATATTCCTAAACACTCCACCTATTTCATATCCATGTCTTTGCCTTTCCTTGGTCTGTGTGGCATATATTTCTCTCAGTCTGTCATCTTTTAACTTTGTGTCACTCTGCAAATGTTCAAAATTTTCATGCAATCAAATCTATTACTTTCATATGGTTTGGGTGCCATATTTGACACCAAGATTTTAAATCCATTCCTTATAATTGTTTCTAATTTTCTTATAGCCTTACTTTTTTATATTGAGACCCTTAATCTATATGAAATTTATTTTTGATTTGTTGTACATTAATTAACTTCAGTTCTTTCCAACTGAGTAGTCAATTGAGTCAATGATATTTATTAATTTTTAAGTCCTCCTTTCCACACTGATTTGAAACTGTACCTTTTTTATTATTACCATCTGAGGGGGGGGGAGGAAGGAAGGGTGATTGAGCAGGGGAGAGAGGCAGAGGGAGATAGAAAAGAGAGAGAGACAGAGACAGAGAGAGAGAATCTTAAGAAGGCTCCATGCTCAGCACTGAGCCTCACGCAGGGCTCTATCCCACGACCCTGGGATCATAACCTGAGCAGAAATCAAGAGTTGAATGTCCAACGGACTGAGCAACCCAGTCTGTGAAACCGTACCTTTCTCATGTTCTAAATTTCCTCAAAAACATGAATCTGTTCAAGGCCTCTCTACAATAGCTCCATTAGCTAAAAATAAGAGAAGTTTGTCCCCTCTGTGGTCTTTTCAAAACTTCATGACTGTTTAATAACTCTTTAGATGAACTTAAAAGTTGACTATCCAGGATCGACCATGTATTAGTAGTTATTGAAGCTAGGTGATGGATACATTAAACTATTATTCCAGTTTTCAATATATTTGACAAATTCCACACTAAAAATGTTTTTTAAGGATTTGTCAAATTGCATTGCAAATTCTTTTAAGATTTTGGTCATAAATGTATTCAATTAAAAGATTAATTGGGAAGATAGTTGACATATTTACAAAACTGCCTTCCCATTCAGGACTATTGTCAATCGTTAAAAGAAAAAGGCAAGCGAATAGCCAGAAAAATTGAGTTTATTCAGGAATAGCAGAGGAGTTGCAAACGATGGTGAACCACAGGCAGGTCTGAAGAAGAAAGAAGAAAGTGTCCTTTAAGAGGAAAGGAAGAGGTTGGAAGAGGTTGTCTTGAGCCAAAGTTCATTAAGGAGAGCAAGAGTTTGAGGTTGTGGCAACTTCTCATTGGCTGAGTAGTTGCCAAGCAAGAGGAAAATCTTCCTTCCTGCTGGGGTATGTGAAGTGAGCTTCGTCCTGCTGAAGGATGTAAGGTAGGCTGCCAAGAGTGGTACCTGCGAACACCCTCTTCATTGATTCCCTTCTCCATTTTGAATTAGGTTTCCTTTATTCATTTTCACATCTCCCTCTTTTGACCAAGATCTTTCCTTGAGACAATTGCTGCTCAAGCATTTGGTTACTTATTTACTTAATTAAACATTTTTGTCTATCAGTGTCAGTGCCAGGAAGGACTTTTCCTTGGAGTCGTGTCCCATGTTGCAGGGAGAGCAGGTGGTGATAAAAACCATAGAAACCACATTTGAACAAGAAAGAAGGTAGAAGGAGGGGCTGTCAGGCATTTTCCCCTCTTAAGGTCATACCTTGTCTAGATTTTAAGCTTTGAAATCATCTCAAAATGTTGAGCTAACATCATTCCATTTGATGCATCACCTCTGGAGAGATTTGACAAACAACAAGTTTAAAAATAATTATGCAAAACAGAATTAAAAGTAGCATGACAAATCCAATTTGTATAATGGTTCTAAACCATGACCCAAATTTGAAGGTAGCCAACTGAACAAACCAAAGGACCAGGGAAGTCAGGTGAAATTTGTTGTAACCAGTGCAGTTGTTCCCTAATCTTGTGTAATTGAGTTTCTACCTCTCTAGAGGCATTTATAAGGTGCAACAGACGGTGTTTGCCATTGCGCAAATGCCTCCTTGTTCAGCAGGTAATCAAGGGCGAAGCAATTAGCCAATGAGTCAAATGATCATTGTTGGCCTGCTACTGCTTTGGTGTGGAATTGGCTAGCTCTTCTAATGTTAGGGAGAGATTTCTGATCAGGTGCTCATTGGTATTTACCGCAACCCAAAGAAGAAAAGCTTTCCCTATGGAGTCATGAATGCCTCTTGAAGTTCCCATTCAAGGCAGCCATGGTGGTTCAATGGCTGAACCAATGGAAGGCTTTTGGTTTGTTATGCATGTCAACAAGGATGGTTAAATGTCCCAATAAGCATTGGCGTCCAGTTCACCAGCTATCTAAACATTCATATACCCATGAAAATGCTATCCACTGCAGACAAAAATGAAACCAGATGGAGCACAGAGGACTTCAGCTAAGACCTGGTTGTTGATAGATTCATTAGCTGGAATTTCCTGATTGAACTTTTCAAGCCAGGGGTCAGGGGAATTAGGATGACATTCTGTGAGGTACCATCCCATTCTAAAGTGGTGTTTTCTAGAAGCCTTGCAAAGAGGAGTTAGTCCATCTGTATTTCCTTTGGATACAGGGAATAGATCATATTTAAGCAAGGAAAAGACACAGGTTGGGAGGAAGCAAAGGTTGTATGATTGGCAAAGATGGAGGTGTCTATTTGAGCTAATGTGGTTATTACTGGGGAAAGGTTGAAATAAAGTAGGGGAACACCTGGCCGTAGTATCCTAACCCCATAGGTAACATCCAAAGGCTTGTGGGTGTACTCAGGAATGACATTTGAGACTAAGGAGAAATCAGTTACTTGTAAAAGCAAGGGGTCTCTGACATCGTGAATAGATTGGAGTTTCTGGTGACAGATCCAACAGTCAGAAAGATTTGCCCCTTTTGAAATAGATTGGGAAATGTGGATAAGAGCATTGCCTTTCCAAGGAGGAGAGAAGGAAAGTAAGGTGAGAATAGCAAGAAAAAGTAAACAGGCCTAGTCCTATCATTTTGGGAAAGCTGTCTGGCTCAGCTGCCATTTGCTTAAATTCCTGGTAAAGTCCCTTCCAGGCAGCCTGATTGGAGGGAATCTTTCTGAAGGCTTCTTTCCTAGGAGATGAAATCTCCAGGCTGCAGATTATGAGGTCTAATGGCTTTGTCTCCTGGGAGCTCACTGTGGAAAGATTGTTCTACTAAGTATGATCATTCTTTAAGGATTTTATTGGACCTTTGCAAAACTGAAGTATATCCCCTTTTATCAGCTGTGGATCAAAAAAAGCAGGAACTAGTTAAGTGCATTGGGCATCCTGTGATTATCTCAAAAAAGGGAGTTTACCAGTTTCAAAAGGGGCGGATCTGAGATTCAGAAAAACCAATGACAGTGCTTTTGTCCAGGAAATTTGAAGGGTTTCTACAAATTTTGCTAATTGAGTCTTAATGATGAATTAGTAATTCAACTAGTTTTGAAAATTGAGGGTGGTAGGTACCGTGAACGTGTTGTAAAACTGGCCAAACAGCGCAAATTTGTTGAAGCACCTGACTGGTAAAGTGGGTTCCCCGATCACTAGGAAGTTCAAAGGTGGGGGGAAGAGGGGTTCCCCTAGTAGGAATGATCCTTTCTAACAGGATCTTAGCCACGGAGGTAGCAGTGGCCTGTTTACAAGAAGAACAGATTCTTACTGAACTTCTGCAAATAACTATACTGCCATGAGAAAAAGTACTCAAGTGTCTGAATTCTGGAGGGCTCAGTTAGGAAGAAAAAAAATCATTTCATCTTTGTTCACAAAGATTTTACATAATTGTTGTAAGTCATAGATCGCTTAAGAGAAAACATTTTCTTCAACCTAGTTATATGATCCTAAAGCTTTCAGAGACCTGTATTCTACAGTACTTGTCAGAGTCCTTTTCATGAATTTCTCCTTAGATGAAATACATTTGCAAAAGCATCAGAGTAAAACAATAACTGGGTATAAATGACAAAAGACTTACAAATGCCCATTATAGATCTGATGAACAGTTCATTACAATGGAATTGACAAGAAAACTTGCTTATTTCTGTGACATATATTTTTAAATTATGACTGATAAGATGTCAGGACATATCAGAATTTTAAGGATTTCATATAAATTTTGGAGCACATAATTACATATACATATACAAATATAAGGTAAATAAGGTTTAGTATTACTTCTTATTTGACAAGCTTCTCATGTAATTTAACATATTAAATAAGCCTAATCAGTTTAACATTTCCCTTTTTTGTAGGGAGAGAGAACAAATCCTTTGAGATGTTCTAGGAACCCTCTGGAAACACACAAGATAGTTCAAGGTCAAAAAGATTTCAACCAGAATTTTGGGAAGTTTGTCAAAAATATAAAAAGACTTTAACACTTGACCAAATAGGACCACAGAAAACTATGAAACAAGACATAATTATCCATTTAACCAAAGTGACAAAAACATTTTAAAGGCAAACACAGAAGGTTACCTAGTTGCAAAAAGCCTTAGCTCCTTTTAATAGAAAAGACTCTTTCCCTAGGTAATCAAAGACCTGATAAAGATAAAACACAGATTCTTTGTTTCCTAGGGAGATTACATTGAAGGTACAGGAACTTTGTTTATAATTTCTTATTAATAGCAAAAAAATAATCTAAGAAAACTTTGTCCTTTTAATAGAAAAGACAAATTTTAATTCTGTACCAGTATACTTTTTTTTTTTTAATTTTTTTTTTTTCAACATTTTTTATTTATTTTTGGGACAGAGAGAGACAGAGCATGAACGGGGGAGGGGCAGAGAGAGATGGAGACACAGAATTGGAAACAGGCTCCAGGCTCCGAGCCATCAGCTCAGAGCCTGACGCGGGGCTCGAACTCACAGACCGCGAGATCGTGACCTGGCTGAAGTCGGACGCTTAACCGACTGCGCCACCCAGGCGCCCCTGTACCAGTATACTTTTGATACTAAAATTCTTTCTCTTTTTTTAAACTTAAATAAATCCATTTCAGTCTTAACCATGCAAAAAATTTCCTTCTGAAAACTAAGAAGTAAGCAATAATGGACTGACAAATTTATAAATACATTTCATGTATTTATACATTTCATGTATTTCATTTATTAATACAGTTCTGGAAGCATATGCTCTTTTAACTAGTATACTCTTTCAATGTGTCACAAGACATCATTACTTACAAACCCAAATTTACCTTTAGTTTCTCTGAAATAGAAAATCAATAGTAGAGAAACCTATGTTCAGTAATTAATGCTTTAGAATTTTATCTTGTTTGGAAAATGATCCAGGTACTCAATGAAGTTCCATCATTTAATTTAACTTAGCAAAGTTCTAAAAGTTTCAAGTTACCAAAAATATTTGGGGAAGGTATTTTTTAAGCACGCATACCATAAAACAATTATTGCAACTTAAAAAAAATTCTTATTCCATTTCATCTATCTAAATCCTTTGTTCCCCCAAATTATGTTTAGATTACTCACAGAAGCTTAATGAGACATTAGACAAGATCAGCCATCATTTCCAGGGAATTTTCCTGCTGACAAACTTTGCAATTGAGGTAAGATGAACTTATTTGACTTAATAAACCCAAGTAGAATTACAGTTATTTATTTGCATTATATTTAATGTTGATGACTCTGAAGAGTTAATTTTGGCAATACCATCCAGAGGTAGAAAGATATCAAATTGTTTTTTTTTAATATGAAATTTATTGTCAAATTGGTTTCCATACAACACCCAGTGCTCATCCCAACAGGTATCCTCCTCAATGCCTATCACCCACCCTCCCCTCCCTCCCACCCCTCATCAACACTCAGTTTAGTCTCAGTTTTTAAGAGTCTCTTATGGTTTGGCTCTCTCCATCTCTAACTTTTTTTCCCCCCTTCCCCTCCCCCATGGTCTTCTGTTAAGTTTCTCTGGATCCACATAAGAGTGAAAACATATGGTATCTGTCTTTCTCTGCCTGACTTACTTCACTTAGCATAATACCCTCCAGGTCCATCCACGTTGCTGCAAATGGCGAGATTTCATTCTTTCTCATTGCCAAGTGGTATTCCATTGTATATATAAACCACAACTTCTTTATCCATCCATCAGTTGACGGACATTTAGGCTCTTTCCATAATTTGGCTACTGTTGAAAGTGCTGCTATAAACATTGGGGTACATGTGACCCTATGCATCAGCACTCCTGTATCCATTGGGTAAATTCCTAGCAGTGCTATTGCTGGGTCATAGGGTAGAAGACATGCTTGTTTTTACGAAACCGACAAACTTAAACCAGCTTTTAGTTTATCTCAGACCATGTGAACTCAAAAAACATTTGGGTTAGTCTACTTCATTTATATAAGTACTTATTGTTTTGAAGCCAATAAAAAGGAGTCATTAACAAATTAATTTTGGCAATACCATCCAGAGGTAGGAAAATATCACATATCTATAATATACATACATAGACATGCATAATATATAGACACGGAAATCTTATAACTTTTGTTTTAAAATTTTTAGTTATATCTCAGGTACAAAACTCAAAAGAATAGTTGGATCCAAATTATGTTTCTGGCAGATGGCCTAAGTTAAGTTTACCTCCTTAGATGGCCAATGTTTTTTACTAAAGATTTTGCATTTTTATGCTACAAGGTTCCTGTTAGAGCTGTTTTTGGAGTCATTTTGTCTTTTAGACCTTCTGCTACCGATCTGGGAATGCATTTCATTGTTGCCGAAATATGTAGGATCTTCTCTTTTCATGGATCACCTTAAATGGTGGATTTATCTAAAAGAAAGTTTCCCCAGAACGGCCATTAAAATTCCAAAGCGGGGCGCCTGGGTGGCTCACCCGGTTGAGCATCCAACTTCGGCTCAGGTCCTGATCTCACGGTTCGTGAGTTCAAGCCCTGCATTGGGCTCTGTGCTGACAGCTCAGAGCCTGGAGCGTGCTTCTGATTCTGTGTCTCCCCTCTATCTCTGTCCCCTCCCCTGCTCATGCTCTGTCTCTTTCTGTCTCAAAAATAAATAAAACATTAAAAATGATAATAATAAAATAAAATAAAATTCCAAAGTATCCAAAACTTTACCCATTTTTCAGAAAGGCACAAGAACCTGGTCCAAGGATTAGGTGGAGCCTATCTTGCCTTTGGATTCTCTAAAATATACCACAAGGGGCCCTGTTTTCCAACAGCTGTTTTACAACACCAGGAATTATGTGTTTTCCCACCCCTTTTGAATAGGATGGGTGACTTGCTAAGAAACTCCAACAAATAGAAACAGAAACAGAAGGGAATAAACAGAAATAGAGACCAAGTATGCACAGTAAACTTGGAGAGCTCAGAACGCAACCAGAACAACAACAACAAAAACAGAGGTACCTGGGTGGCTCAGTTGGTTATGCATCCAATTCTCGGTTTCAGCTCAGGTCATGATCTCACAGTTCTTGAGATCAAATCCCCTCATCAGGCTCCATGCTGACAGCACAGAGCCTGCTTGGGATTCTCTCTCCCTCGCTCCCTGCCCCTTCTCTCACCTCTCAAGATAAACAAATAAACAGAAGAAGAAGAAGAAGAAGAAGAAGAAGAAGAAGAAGAAGAAGAAGGGGAGGAGGAAGACAGAAATTTAGAAAACAAAAATAAAATCAGCAGGAAGGGTGGTACTTTCATGAAAAGAGGTCCCAAATAAAGTCCAAATGCTTGACCAAAAGGAGAGAGCTTGAATCCAAGAGGAGACTTAACCAAACCCAAAGGGAAGAAGACTGCACCTTGTGAAGAACACAAGGGGCTCAGGTGGGTCCTGTGGGTAGTTCTCAAGGGTTTATCCCCTTTGGATCCCATTGGTAACACCAAGAAATGTCATCCATTAAAAGAAGAAGGTGAGGGGCGCCTGGGTGGCGCAGTCGGTTAAGCGTCCGACCTCAGCCAGGTCACGATCTCGCGGTCCGTGAGTTCGAGCCCTGCGTCAGGCTCTGGGCTGATGGCTCGGAGCCTGGAGCCTGTTTCCGATTCTGTGTCTCCCTCTCTCTCTGCCCCTCCCCCGTTCATGTTCTGTCTCTCTCTGTCCCAAAAATAAATTAAAAACGTTGAAAAAAAAAAATTAAAAAAAAAAAAAAGAAGATGGTGAGCAGTTGAACCAACAAAATCAACCTTGTTTGGGAATAGCTGAAGAATTGAGGAGGAGCAAATCTTGGGGATCCCTAGGCAAGTCCAAAGAACAAGGGAGGAGATCATCCTTTTATAGAGGAAAGGAGAAAGTTTGGAGGGGTTGCTTTGAACAAAAATATATCAGAGGAGAGCAAGAGTTCAGGGTTGTGCCGATTTCTCATTGGCTGGGTTGTTGCTGGGTGAGGAGAAAATCTTCTGGTGTATGTAAAGTCAGCTATGACCAGTGGCACAGACATGAGAACCCTTCCTTCATTGCTTCGTGACTCCACTTTGAATTAGGTTTTCTTTATTCAGTTTCACACTATGATATCCCTCCTTATTCTATTTATTATTATTATTATTATTATCTTGTAAAAGTGCTTCTTCAAAAAAGTCTTGAACATTTCTTAGTCTTTTCTGAGTTTGGGCATAATCACTTTATACAAAATTAATTAGAAAGTTTCTTTTTCAAAAAAAAAAAAAGAAAGTTTCCTTTTCTATGGTCTTAAGTAGATAAAACTGAAATTACCTTTCTTTAAGGGGTTGGTACAATTCCACTAAGGGAAGAAACATCCAGTGTTTTTAGGGAGGTTAGCTTTGTTGCCATAGGATGTTCCCTTTATATCTTATTTTGTGTTAAATGTCCTCAATTTTTTCTTGATTATATTACCTAATAGTTTATCTATTTTATTGACTTTTAAATCTCATTTCTTCCTACCCAATTGTATTATTCTTAAATCCTTCTTTTAACGGCTTAATTGAGATATAATTCACATACTCTACAATTAATCCCTTTAAAGTTCACAATTCAGTGTTTTTATTATATTCACGGGGTCATGTAACCATCACCACAATCTAATTTTGGACTTTTGTCATCCTATACTCATTAGCCGCCCCTCTTCATCTTTTCCTAACTTGTTACGTTTGATACTTATTTTATTCTTTTTTTCTGAACTTGGGTATTTAAGACTTTTTCCAGATCAGAGTATGTTTTTGCATTGTTTCTCGTTTGGAGATTATTTTTTAGGTTTTCTTTGAAATCTATATGGTTTCCTTTAGAGAATGTTCCACGAGTATTTAAAAAGGAGGTATAGTCTCTGTGTTCATAATATCAGGGTTAATGGATCTATTGGAACCACCTTAGTAGTAATGTCATTTAATGGGGCGCCTGGGTGGCTCCATCCATTGAGCGTCCGCATTCGGCTCAGGTCATGATCTCGTGGTTTGTGAGTTCGAGCCCCGCGTCGGGCTCTGTGCTGACAGCTCAGAGCCCGGAGCCTGCTTCCGGAGCCTGCTTCAGATTCTGTGTCTCCCTGTCTCTCGGCCCCTCCCCTGCTCATGCTTTGTCTCTCTCTGTCTCTCAATAATAAATAAATGTTTTAAAAAAATTTAAAAAAATAGTAATGTCACTTAAGTTTTTCTATTTTCCCCCTCTTTATGTGTCATGGGTTTCAAGAGGTCAGTTAACATTTCCCACCCCTAACTATGATTTTATTTCTTCTATCTCCTTTTTTTATAGTTGATACTTCATTATTTGATTCACAGATATTCATGGTTGTCTCTTTATCATAATGAAGTGGTCATCACTTTGTCCTCAGTTCAAATTATCCTGCTACTGACATCACGATCCTGGTTTTTGTTGTGATAGTGGTTTTTGTTTAGTTGTAACATCATAATGTACCTTTACTTACCCTTTTAATTTTCCACCTCTCTGAATTACATTCTATTAGGTGTGTCATAGGGTTACAGCAAAAACTAGTCTTTGCTTTAGGATATAATCAGATTTTTTTTTCTTTTACTACAATAGTTTAACACATTTATTTTGTAAAGTTTATTTATTTATTTTGAGAGAGAGGCGGTAGGGGGCAGAGAGAGATGGAGAGAGAGAGAATCCTAAGTGGGCGCCGTGCTGTCAGCATAGAGCCCAACGCAGGACTCAATCCCATGAATTGTGAGATCACGATCTGAGCCCAAACCAGTGGCTTAGATGACTGAGCCACCCCGGCACCCTGTTTAACACATTTATATCCATTAATAATATATATGTATTTGGATTTAATATTGTTATTATATATCATGCTTTCTGTTTGATATCTCAACATATCTTTCACCATAGTGCTCTTTGTTTTATAATATATTTCATTTTATAATTTAGGAATTTTATTTTTGTTCAGTTAGTTACTCTTATAACTATACGTTTGTATAATTTCTTTAGTCCTCCATTTCTTCTTTCTTCAGTTTCTTCTAAAGAGGGAGACACAGAATCCGGAGCAGGCTTCATGCTCTGAGCTGTCAGCACAGAGCCCGATGCGGGGCTCAAACTCACGAACTGTGAAAATTGACCTGAGCTGAAGCCAGACGCTTAACCGACTGAGCCACCCAGGAGCCCCAGTCATATTCTCTTCATATTTATCTTTGTAGTTTTAGATATAGTTGAACATCTATCACTTGATTTGTCAACTTAATCTGATAAATTTTGATGAGTAAAAATAAGGTTGCATACCTTCCCTATCTTTTACTTTTCTCCCTTTCCTCCACCACAACAAACATATGTTAATTACTCATTTCAATATAGAGTTAATACTTCGTAGTATATATTTGTATGTATCCAATAGCTATTACTGTAATCATATTGCATAATGAACCACCCCAAACTCACTGGCTTACAGAAGAAACATTTATTCTCTGTCATGTATTTGAAGGATAATTAATATAGACTCAGTTTAGGTGGATTTGGTTTCAAGGTGAAAGTTGGTCCTGCTCTGTAATCTTCCTTGGACCATGGGTTGGCCAGATCATATTCCCCTCATGATGACAGAAGAAATTCAAGAATAATGAGGAGAAGCAACTCCTAACTATCATTCCTTGCACATTCCATTGGCCAAAGCAAGTCAGAGAACCAGCTGCAAAGTCACACTGGGAAGGGAATGGATTCTAGGAGACTACAAAAATATGTTAGCATAATTCCCATATTTATTTTAGTCTCAATTCTATAGTTACAGTTTCATTGCTCATTATAGATCCTATTGCCACAATTTATGCAGTTATCTCTGGCTTGCTGAAGTTTTCTCCCTGAGAATAGTGTCCCCTAAAAATGCATATTCTAAAAGGCTGGCCTGTTGTCCGTGAATTTTTTTTCCTGAAACAACTTTTTTTTTGCACAACAGTTGAAACACAACGAAGCACATGTTTGTAAGTACACAATTTTATATCTTTGGACTTATGTTTACACTGTGAAACCATAACCACAGTCAAGAGAGTGGCTATATCCATCATCCTCAACACTTTTCCTAGTGCCCCCCTTTTTTTAAAATTTATTTTTATTAAAAAATTTTTTTTTAACATTTATTCATTTTTGAGAGACAGAGTGTGAGTGGGGAGGGCACAGAGAGAGAGGGAGACACAGAATCCGAAGCAGGCTCCAGGCTCCAAGCTGTCAGCACAGAGCCTGACGCGGGGCTCGAACTCACAGATTGCGAGATCATGACCTGAGCTGAAGTTGGACACTAAACTGACTGAGCCACCCAGGCACCCCTCTAATGCCCCTTTTAATCTGTGCCTCCTGCCCTTCCCGTCCTTTCACTCCCAAGTGATCAATGATCTGCTTTCTGTCACTATAATTTTCATTGTCCAGAGTTTTTATATAAATGAAATCATATATGATATACTTTTTTGGCTGGCTTCTTTCAATATACTTATCTTGAGATTCATTTATGTAGTTGTGTATATTAATGGTTTGTTGCTTTTTATTGCTAAATAGCATTCCTTTGAATGGATATACGTAATTTGTTTCTCCATTCATGCATTGTAGGCACATTTAGGTTGTTTCCAATTTGGGGCTATTACAAATATGGCCACTATGAACATTTATGTACAATTCCTCATACGGACATATAGTTCCTTTTCTCTTGGGGAAATACCTAGGAGGTAAATGAATGGATCATATGGCAGGAGTATGTTTAATATCTTGAGAAACTAAAATATTTTCAAGAGTAGTTTTATAGTTCTGCAAGCAGTATTTGACAGTTCTGTTTGCTCAATAACCTTGTTAACCCCTGGTATTGTGTTAATTTTAATTTAACTTTAGTTATTCTCATAAGGGCGTAATGTTTCATGGTGGATTTAATTTGCATTTCTCTAACGATAAAGCCATTGAACAACTTTTCATATGCTTGTTATCCATATATCTTATTTGATGAAGTGTCTGTTCAAATCATTTGCCCACTTTTAAAATTGAGTTGTTTTCTTATTTTTGAGTTATGAGAGTTCTTTATATGTTCACAATACAAATATTTTTTCAGGCCTATGATTTGTAAAGATTCCCGCTCTCCCTCCCCCCGCCCCCATTACATACACTTGTCTGGTGTTTCTCTTAACAGTGTCTTTTTTTTTTTTTAATTTTTAAATGTTTATTTATTTTTGAGAGAGACAGACAGACAGAGTGCGAGCAGGGGAGGGGCAGAGAGAGAGGGAGACACAGAATCCGAAGCAGGCCCCAGGCTGTGAGATGTCAGCACAGAGTCCGATGCGGGACTTTAACCCAAGAACCATGAGATCATGACCTGAGCCAAAGTCATACACTTAACTGACTGAACCACCCAGGCACCCCAACACTGTCTTTTGAGGAACAGAAGTTTTCATTTTTGATTACACCTAGTTAACCAATTTGTTCTTTTATGTATTGTGCTTTTGATGTCATATCTCCCAATTCAAGGTAACAAAGATTTTCTAGTATGTTTTCTTCTAGGATTTTGATACAATTGCAGTGAACATGTAGAATGCCTTGGGTAGTATTAGCATTTTAACAGTAGTCTTCCAATCATGAACATGGGTTGTCTTTTCATTTAGTTAAACATCCTTTCGTCGCTTTCAGCAATGTTTTATATTTTTCAGTGTACAGATTTCTCACCTCCTTGATTAAATTTGTACCTATTTTATTCTTTTGTGTGCAATTGTAAATGAATTATTTTGTAAGTTTTCTTTTCAGGTTATTTATTGTTTATATATAATAAGACAGTGGATTTTTGTATGTTGGTCTTGTACCCTGCAAACTTGACTGAATTCATTTATTAGCTCTAGTAATTTTCCTTTAATTCTTTGAGATTTCCTGTGTATAAAATCATATCATGTGACAGTGAGATAGTTTTATGCCTTCCTTTCTTAAGTGAATGCCTTCCTTTTTTTCTTGCCTAATTGCTCTAGTCAGAACCTCCAGTACAATGTTGAATAGCTTTGGTGGAAGTAGGACTCCTTGTTTTGTGACTGATCTTAATGTTAAGAATTTTTGTATCTACATTCATAAAGGATACTGGTCTATAGTTTTTTTGTGGTGTCTTTGCCAGCCTTTGGTGTTGGGGTAATACTTGCTCCATAGAATGAGGTAGGAAGTCTTCCTTCTTCTACTTTTTGGAAGAGTTTGAGAAGGATTATTGTTAATTTCTCTTTAAATGTTTGGGAGAATTGGGTACCTGGGTGGCTCAGTCGATTAAGCGTCCGACTTCAGCTCAGGTCATGAGCTCACGGTTTGTGAGTTTGAGCCATGCATCAGGCTCTTGGCTGTCAGCACAGAGCCCGCTTCAGATCCTCTGTTCCCATCGCTCTTCCACCCCCCCACCCCCCCGCCCCACCGCTCTCTCTTTCTCTGAAAAATAAATGAAAATTAAAAAAAAAATCAATAAATGTTTGAAAGAATTCACCAGTGAGGCTTCTGGTCCTGGGTTTTTCATGTCTAGAGGTTTACGATTCTCTGTACTTGCTATAGGCCTACCTGGATTTTCTATTTCTTCTTGAGTGAGTTTTGGCAATTTGTGTCTTTCTGGGAATGTGTCCATTTTCATGTAGGTCTTATAATCTGTTGGCATATAATTGTTCTTAGTATTCTTTTACTATTATTTTTATTTCTGTAAAGCCAGTAGTAATATCCCTACTTTTATTTCTGATTTTAGTTATTTGCTTTTTTCCCCTTAGTTTAACTAAAGGTTTCTCAATTCTGTTGATCTTTTCAAAGAACCAACTTTTGGTTTCATTCATTCTCTCTGTGATTTTACTAGTTGTCTATCACATTTCTCTCTAATCATTATTATTTTTCTCTTCTGCTAGCTTTTGGTTTAGTTTGGTCTTCTTTTTCCAATTCCTTAAGTCATAAAGTTAAGCTATGGGCTTGCAGTCTTTCTTCTTAAAAAAATTTTTTTAATGTTTATTTATTTTTGAGACAGAAAGTGAGCAGCGGAGGGGCAGAGAGAGAGGGAGACACAGAATCTGAAGCAGGCTTCAGGCTCTTAGCTGTCAGCACAGAGCCCTACACGGGGCTTGAACTCCTAGACTGTGAGATCATGACCTGACCCAAAGTCAGACGTCTAACCAACTGAGCCACCCAGGGGACCCTTTCTTCTTTTTTATTTTTTTTTTTTTTAAATTTTTTTTTTTTTCAACGTTTATTTATTTTTGGGACAGAGAGAGACAGAGCATGAACGGGGGAGGGACAGAGAGAGAGGGAGACACAGAATCAGAAACAGGCTCCAGGCTCTGAGCCATCAGCCCAGAGCCTGACGCGGGGCTCGAACTCACGGACCATGAGATCGTGACCTGGCTGAAGTCGGACGCTTAACCGACTGCGCCACCCAGGCGCCCCGCCTTTCTTCTTTTTTAATGTAGAGATTTACAGTAGTAAATTTTCCCCTGAGCACTGCTTTTGCTGCATCCCATAAAAATGTTATCCTACTGTCCTCTTGTCTCCATGGTTTTTGATCAGAAATCAACTTTTGTCTAGATTTATATTCTCTTTGTGTTTGGCTTTTGACAATTTGAATATAAGGTGTTGCAACGTGGATTTCTTTGGCTTTATCCTTTTGGAGTTCATTGACTTCTTTGGCGGGTACATTTGTTCCTTTTATCAAATTTGGAAAGTTTTTGGCCATTATTTCTTCAAATATTCTCTAGGACTCCCATTATGCACAAGATGGTATTTTACGCCCTGTTCATTTTTCTTATTCTTTTTTTAATAGACTTTATACCAGATTTGGGTTCACAGCAATATCTAGCAGGGACAGAGATTTTCCATGTAACCCTGTGCTCACAGATGCATAGTCTTGCCCATTATCAGCATTCCCCACTGGAGTGGTACCTTTGCTACAATTGAGGAACCTATACTGACACATCATTAGCACCAAAGCCCATAGCTTACATTAGGAATGAGTCTTTGTGTACATTCTATGGGTTTTGGCAAAAGTAAAATGACATGTATCCATCATTATGTTATCATATGGAGTATTTTTACTGTCCTAAAAATCCTCTGCGTTCTTCTTATTCAGCCTGCTCACCCCTAACCCCTGACATCACCACTGATTTTTTTTTCTGTTTCTATAGTTTTGCCTTTCCTGAAATGTCATATAATTGGAATCAAACAGTATGTAGCCCTTCAGATTGTTTTTTTTTTTTTTTTTCACTTAGTAATATGGACTTAGTAATATGGAGGGTTCCTCCACGTCATTTCATGGCTTCAAAACTCTTTTTTTTTTAAATCACTGAATAATATTTCATTGTGTGGATGCACTACAGTTTATTTATCAGTTCACCTACCAAAGGACCTCTTAGTTGCTTCCAAGTTTTGGCAGTTATGAATAAAGCTGCTATAAACATCTGTGTGGATTTTGTGTGGGCATAAGTTTTCAACTCCTTTGATTAAACGCCAAGAAGTGCAATTGCTAGATCATATGCCAAAAGTATTTAGTTTTCTGAGAAACTGCCAAACTTCCTGTGCAAAGGGGCTGTACCATTTGCATGGACATTTCCTGTTGATGAGTTCCACATCATTGCTACCATTTGTCAGCGTTTGAGATTTTGGCCATTCTAATACGTATGTGGTGGTATCTCGTTGTTTTAATTTGCATTTCCCTGATGACATGTGATATGGCACATCTTTTCCTATGCTTCTTTGCCATCTGTGTATCTTTTTTGGTGAGGTATCTGTTAAGGTCGTTAGCTAATTTTTAAAAAATCAGATTGCAAGGTTAAAAAAAATTTTTTTTTAATTAAAAAAAACAAGAAAGGGGTGCCTGGTGGCTCAGTCGATTGAACATCCGACTTTGGCTCGGGTCATGATCTCACGGTCTGTGAGTTCGAGCCCCGCGTCGGGCTCTGTGCTGAGAGCTCAGAGCCTGGAGCCTGTTTCAGATTCTGTGTCTCCCTTTCTCTGACCCTCCCCGTTCATGCTCTGTCTTTCTCTGTCTCAAAAAAATAAAGGTTAAAAAAAGATTTTTTTTTTAAATCAAATTGCTTATTTTCTTACTTGAGTTTTAAAAAGTTCTTTTTTATATTTGGCCAAACTGCCCTTTATTAGATATGCCTTTTGAAATATCTTTTCCCCAGTCTGTGGATTGTCTTTTCATTTCCTTGACAATGTACTTCGAAGAACAGGATTTTTTTTTTTTTTTAATGAAGTCCAGCTTAGCAGTTAATTCTTTCATGGGTTGAGCCTTTGGTGTTGTAGCTAAAAAGTCATTGCCAAATCCAAGGCATTTATATTTTTTCCTATGTCATTTTCTAGTTTTACAATGTTGTGTTTTAGATTTAGGTCCGTGATCCATTTTGAGTTAACTCTTGTGGAGGATATAAAGTCTGTGTCTAGAATCAGTTTTTTCTACGTGGACATCCAGTTGTTCTGGAACCATTTGTTGGAAGGACTATCTTTTCTCCATCGGATTGCCTTTGTTCCTTGTCAAAGGTTAGTTAACCATATTTATATGTGTCTATTTCTAGGCTTACTGTTCTGTTCCATTGATCTATCTATTCTCTCACCAATATCACATTGGTCTTGATTATTTTTGATTTTCAGTAATCTTGAAGTTGGCCGGTGACAGTCTTCCAGTTTTGGTCTCATGCTCAATGTTGTGTTGGCTATTCTGGGGTTTTTATGGCTCCATATAAATATTAAAATGAGTTTGTCGATATTCACAAAATAACTTGCTGGGATTTTGATTAGGATTATATTTATTCTACATATTGAATGTATAGATCAAGTTGGGAAGCACTGTATTCTTGACAATACTGCCTTCCCATCCGTCAACATCGAATATCTCTTCATTTAATTTGTTCTTCTTTAGTTTCTTTCATCAGAGTTTTGCAGTTTTCTTCATATAGATCTTGCACATATTTTGCTAGATTGATACCTAAATGTTTCATTATTTTGAGGTGCTAAGAAAGGGTGTTGTGGTTTTAAATTTCAAATTCTTCTTGCTCACTGCTGGTATATAGAAAGTGATGGCCTTTTGTATATTAACCTTGTATCTCGCAATCTTGCTATAACTGCTTCTTAGTTCCAGGAATTTTTTGTGTGGTTATTTTGGATTATCTGCGTAGATGGTTATACCATCTATGAACAAAGACAATTTTATTTTTTCCTTCCCAGTTTATATACCTCTTATTTCCTTTTCTTGCCTGATGTCATTAGCTAGAAATTTCAGTACAATATTGCCTTATACCTGATCTCAGAAGAAAAGCTGCAAGTTTCTCACCATTAAGTATGATATTAGTTGTAGGGTTTGTGCAGATATTCTTTATGGAGTTGAGGATGTTTCCCTCTTTTCTTAGTTTACTGAGTTTTTATCACGCGTCGGTGTTAGATTTGGTCAAATGCTTTTCCTACATTTATTGATATGAGCATGTTATTTTTCTTCTTTAGCTTGTTGATCTTATGGATTACATTAATTGATTTTGTAATGTGAACAGCCTTGCATTCCTGGAATAAATCCCACTGGTTTATGGTATATAACCCTTTTTATACATTGTTGGCTTTGCTTTGCTAATTTTTTTTTTAAGACTCTTGTGTCTGTGTTCATAAGAATTATTGGTTTGCAATTTTTTCTAATGTTTTTGTCCAGTTTTGGTATTTGGCGTTTGGTTTTAAGTCATGCTGGCTCATAGAATGAGTTAGGAAGAATTCTCTCTGCTTTTATGTTCTTATAGAGATTCTAGAGAATTGATATGTTTTAAATGTTTCATATAGTTTACGAGTGAACCCATCTTGGCCTGGACTTTCTCCTTTGGAAGGCTTAATTTAGTTTAATTTAATTTTGTTTTGTTTTGTTTTATTTTTTATTTACAGTTTATTTATTTACTTATTTTTTTTTCAGGAGTAGAATTTAGTGATTCATCACTTACCTATAACAGCCAGTGCTCAACACCTCCCTTCCTCCATCAACCCTCAGGTTGTTCTGTATAATAAAGAGTCTCATATGGTTTTTTTCCCTCTCTCTCTCTTTTTCCCTTTACCATATGTCCATCTATTTCGTTTCTTAAATTCCACAAATGAGTGAAATCATACGGTTTTTGTCTTTCTCTGACTGACTTATTTCAGCTTAGCATAATCCACTCTAGCTCCATCAACATTGTTGCAAATGGCAAGATTTCATTCCTTTTGATGGATGAGTAGTATTCCATTGCGCGCGTGTGTACGCGCACGCACACACACACACACACACACACACACACCACCTCTTCTTTATCCATTCATCAGTTGATGGACATTTGGGCTCTTTCCATAACTTGGCTACTGTTGATAATGCTGCTATATACATCGGGTACATGTACCCCTTCAAATCTGTATTTTTGTATCCTGTGAGCAAATACCTAGTAGTGCCATTGCTGGATCATAGGGTAGTTCTACTTTTAACTTTTTGAGGAACCTCCATACTGTTTTCCAAAATGGTGCACCAGTTTGCCTTCCCATCAGCAGTGCAAGAGTGTTCTGCTTTCTCTGCATCCTTGCTAACACTTCTTGTTTCTTGTGTTGTTAATTTCAGCCATTCTGACAGGTATGAGGTGTTATCTCATCATGATTTCGATTTGTGTTTCCCTGGTGATGAGTGATGTTAGACATCTTTTCATGTGTCTTGTAGCCATCTGGATGTCTTCTTTGGAAAAATGTCTATTCACGTCTTTTGCCTATTTCTTAACTGGGTTATTTGTTTTTGGGGTGTTGAGTTTGAGAAGTTCTTTATAGATTTTGGATACTAACCTTTTATCAGGTATGTAATTTGCAAATATTGTCTCCCATTTTGTAGGCTGCCTTTTAGTTTTGTTGTTTCCTTTGCTGTGCAGAAGATTTTTATCTTGATGAAGTCCCAATAGTTCATTTTTGCTTTTGTTTCCCTTGCCTCCACTTACATATCTAGTAAGAAGTTGCTGCAGCTGAGGTCAAAGAGGTAGCTGCCTGCGTTCTCTAGGAGTTTGGTGGTTTCCTGCCTCACATTTAGGTCTTTCATCCATTTTGAATTTATTTTTGTATATGGTGTAATAAAGTGGTCCAGGTTCATTCTTCTGTATTTTGCTGTCCAGTTTTCCCAACACCATTTGTTGAAGGGAAGGCTATTAATTTTAGATTCAATTTCTTTAATAGACATAGGCCTATTCAGATGCTTTATCTTTTCTTGTGTGAGTTTTGGCAGATTGCATCATTCAAGAAATTCATCCATTTCATCTAGATTCTCAAATGTGGGCAGAGAATTGTTCATATTGTCCATTTGATGTCCATGGGCCCTGTGTTAATGTACTCTCTTTCATTTTTGATATTAGTAATTTGTGTCCTCTCTTTTTTTCCTTAATTATCTGGCTAGAGGCTTATTGATTTTATTTATTGTTTTCAAAGAACCAGCTCTTTGTTTCATTGATTTTCTCTTAATTTCCTGTTTTCAATTTCATTGATTTCTAATTTTTATTATTATTCTTTTTGTATAATTTGGGTTTAATTTGTGCTTCTTTTTCTAGTTTCCAAGGGTAGAAACTTAGATTATCTTTAATCTTTCTTCTTTTCTAATATGTGCACTCAATACTATAAATTTCCCTCCAAGCTCTGCTTTCACCATATACCACAGATTTTGAGAACTTGTATTTTCATTTGCATTTAGGTCAAATATTTTTAAGTTTCTCTCGAGATTTCCTCTTTGACCCATGAGTCATTTAGAAGTGTGTTGTTTAACCTTCAAGTGTTTTAGGATATTTCAGCTATCTTTGTTATTAAATTCTAGTTTAATTCCACTATGGTCCAAGAGCAGTCATTATATGATTTCTATTCTTTGAAATTTGTTAAAGTATGTTTTATGGCCTAGAATGTGGCCTATCTTGGTGAATGTTCCATAGGAATTTGAGAATAATGTGTATTCTATTGTTGGATGAAGTAATCTATAGATGTCCATTATAGCCAGTTGATCAATGGTGTTGTTGATTTCTACTATGTATTCAATGGTTTTCTCCCACCTGGATCTGTCCATTTCTGACACAGGTCTGTTGAAGTCTTCAACTATAATAATGGATACATCTGTTTCTCCCTGAAGCTCTGTTTTTGTCTGATGTTGTTTGGTGCATATATGTTAAAGATTGTTATGTCTTCTTAGAGAATCAATTCCTTTAATACTTACTGTGTAATGTCCCTCTTTATCTCTTAAAACCTCCCTTTTTATGAAGTCTTCTCTGTCCGAAATTAATGTGGCTATTCCCACTTTCTTTGATTTAGAGTTAGCATGGTATATTTTTCTCCATCCCTTTATTTCTAATCTATCTTTGTTTTTATATTTAAAATAAGGTTTTAAAAATCCTTTTTAAAAAAAGTTTATTTATTTATTTTGAGAGAGAGAGAGAGCACAAGCAGGTGAGGGGCAGAGAGAAGGAGAGACAGAATCCCAAGCAGGCTCTGCGCCATCAGTGCAGAGTCCGATGTGCGATTCAAACTCACAAACTGTGAGATCATGACCTGACTGAGATCAAGAGTCAGTCTCTTAACTGACTGAGCCACCTACATGCTCCTAAAATAAGGTTTTTATTTTTTTAGACAACATATAGTTGGGTCTTGTTTTTTAATCCACTCTGACAGTTGGCACATTTAGACCATTTATATTCAAAGTGATTATTGAGGGGTGCCTGGGTGGCTCAGTTGGTTAAATTTCTGACTTCAACTCAGGTCATGATCTTGTGGTTCGTGAGTTCAAGCCCCGCATTGGGCTCTGTGCTGACAGCTCAGAGCCCAGAGCCTGCTTCAGGTTCTGTGTCTCCCCCACTCGCATTCTGTCTCTCTCTCTCAAAAATAAATACACATCAAAGTGCTTATTAATATAGTTGGATAAATATTTACCATATCTGTTCCCTTTTTCTATTTGTTGTCTTTGTTCTTATTTTTTCTTCCAATCTTTTTCTGCCTTATGTCGTTAACATTTTTTTGTTTATTTATTTATTTTGAGAGAGAGAGAGAGAGAGAGCAGGAGAGAGGCAGAAGGAGATGGAGAGAGAGAATCTCAAGCAGGCTCTGCACTGTCAGCACAGAGCCTGACACGCGGCTTGAACTCATGAACTGTGAGACCACGACCTGAGCCGAAATCAAGAGTCAGACACTTAACTGACTGAGCCACCTAGGCTCCCCTCTGCTTTATGTCATTTTAATTATGCATTTAATGTCATTCCATTTTCTCTCCTTTTTTTAGCATATCACTTATACTTTTCTCCCCTTTATTCAGTGATTGCCCTAGAGTTTGCAATGTACACATACAACTAACTTGAGCCTACTTTCAGGTAACACTATGCTATTTCCCAGGTAGTGTAAGCACCTTACAATACCAAAATAAGGCTAATTCCTTCATCTCTTCCCTAATATCATTGTTATAATTCATTTTCTTTATATAGAAGCATATATATATGCATCGTTGCTTTTATTATTATTTCGAACAAACTCTTATCTGTTAGATCAATTAAACGTAAAAACAGTAACTTTTTATTTTACCTTCAATTATTCCTTTTCCAATGCTCTTTTTGTCTTTTAGTAGATCTGAATTTTTGACTCACATCATCTTCCTTTTCTCTCAAGAGACATATTTCTTGCAAGGCAGGTCTACCAGGAACAAATTCCCTCAATTTTTGCTTGAGAAAGTTTTTATTTCCTTTTCACTTTTTTTTTTTAACGTTTATTTATTTTTGAGACAGAGAGAGACAGAGCATGAACAGGGGAGGGGCAGAGAGAGAGGGAGACACAGAATCTGAAACGGGCTCCAGGCTCTGAGCTGTCAGCACAGAGCCTGACGTGGGGCTCGAACTCACGGACCATGAGATCATGACCTGAGCTGAAGTCGGACGCTTAACCGACTGAGCCACCCAGGCGCCCCTCCTTTTCACTTTTGAAGGATAGTTTCACAGGATACAGAATTCTAGGTTGCTGGGGTTTTTCTCTGAATCTTTGAAATATTTCACATCACTCTCATGCTTGCATGGTTTCTGAGGAGAAGTTTTGTGTTTAGATGTATCTTTGTTCCTCTATATGTAAGGTCCCCCCCTCCTCCAGCTTTCTTCAGGATTTTCTTTTATTTACTGTTTTTTGAAAATGATGTACCCAGGTACAGTTTTTTAAAAATTATTTTTTTATTATTTGAGAGAGAGAGAGAGAGAGAGAGAGAGAGGAGCACGAGTGGGGGAGGGGCAGAGAGCGAGGGAGACACAGAATCCAAAGTGGGCTCTGGGCTCCGGGCTGTCAAGCACAGAGCCGGTCGCGGGGCTTGAACTCATAAACCGTGAAATCACGACCTGAGCTGAAGTCCAATGCTTAACTGACTGAGCCACACAGGCTCCCCATACTCAGGTATAGTTCTTTGGTATTTATCATACTTGGTGTTCTCTGAACTTCTTGTATCAGTGGTTTGGTGTTTAGCATTAATTTGGAGAAACTCTCAGTCATTATTGTTTCAAATATTTCTTTTATTCCTTTTTCTCTTCCTTCTTATTCTGTTATAATCTTGTTATAAGCTGTATGTTTTACACTTTTTATAGTTGTCCCCACAGTTCTTGGATATTGTGTTCTGCTTTTTTCAGTCTTTTGTCTGTTGGCTTTGCAGTTTTGGTGGTTTCTATTAAGATCTTCTCAAGCTCAGAGGTTTTTTCCCTCAGCTACATCCAGTCTATTAATAAAGCCATTGAAGGCATTCTCCATTCCTGTTACAGTGTTTTTGGTCTCAAGCATTTCTTTTTGGTTCTTTATGAGCATTTCCATCTCTCTGCTTATATTGCTTGCGTGCTGTCTACTTTATCTATTAGAGCCTTTAGCATATTCATCATAATTGTTTTAAATTCCCAGCCTGAAATTTCCAATATCCCTGCCATATCTGAGATTGGTTCTGATGTTTGCATTAGTCTTCAAACCATGTTTTTTGCCTTTTAGTATGTCTTGTAATTTTTCTTTTTTTAACTGAGCATGATGCACTCAGCAAAAGGATTTGCTGTAAATAAGCCTTTAGTAATGTGCTGGTAAAGTGTAGGCAAGGGGAAATATTCTATAGTCCTATGATTAGGTCTCAGTCTCAGTGAGGCTGTGCTTCTAGACTGTAAGCTTCACACGTGATTTTCAATCCCCACTCCCCGTAGGTGAGAGAGGATAGCTAGAGTGGGCTGAAATTGGGTATTTTCCTTCTCCCATGTGTAAGTCCAGAAGGGGCTTGAGTGGTTCCCATCCCCCCGTCCCTTCCCTCTAGCCTCCATGTAGAAGACTAGAGTCACCCAGGATTGGGTAATTTCCTTCCCTGAGGTCAATTAGGCTCTGATTTAAAAAAAAAAAAAAAAAAAAAAGACAGATATATGTTTGGTTAAATAGCTTCTCCAGAAGGCAGACCTTGTTAAGAACAGAATGGTCAGGCATATTCTAAAATGGTTCCTCCTGCCCCAACCCCCTTGCTAGGTAAGCACAAGTGGATTTTTCTCCCATATTCACTGTGAGAACACGGTAGAAATCCAGGCGGTAAAACTCACATGTGTGAGGACCTCCTAGTGATTGGTTTCCCTGGGGTTCAAACTCTCAGACTGGTCCACACTGAGCCTTCAGCATTTCATCAATTATGGTCAGGTTTTCCTACCCCCAGCATTGGTTCCTGGGAAAGTTTTAGCTCATCAGTTTCTACTCCAGAAGACTATTATTCTCTGTATTTGCCTGCCAGTCTCTCCAATTTGGGGGGCAGCGGTTTGCTCAGTGTCGTCACTTCTCTTGTGGATATAAGAATTGTTGATTTTTCAATTTGTTCAGCTTTGGCTTTATGATACGTATGGAGTGATAGCTTCCAAGGTTCTTATATACTGACCACAAACCATAAGCTGTGGGTTTTCTTAAATTGTTTTTTCTTTCTGTTCCTCAGGTTGGATTTCAGTTGACCTATTTTCAAGTGTGCTGATTATTTCTTCCACCTGCTCAAATCTGATGATTCTTTCATTTCACGTATTGTACTCTCTAGTTCCAGGACTTTTGTTTTGTTCCTTTTTATAATTTGTGCCTCTTTATGATTATTATTATTTTAATGTCTATCAATTTCTGAGAGAGGGAGAGCGTGTGTAAATGGTAGAGGCGCAGAGAAAGAGGGAGGCAGAGGATCCCAAGCAGGCTTTGCCCTGACAGCAGATAGCCTGACAAGGGGCTCGAACTCAAGAACTGCGAGATCTTGACCTGAGCCGAAATCGGATACTGAGCCACCCAGGGGGTCCTAATTTGTGTCTTTATTGATATTCGCTATTCGTTGAGATATTCCCCTTGTTCCCTTTAGCTCTTCATCTATGGTTTTCTTTAGCTCTCTGAGCATATGTAAAACAGTTTATTTAAAATCTTCATCTAATAAATTCGATGTCTGTGCTTCCTCAGTTTTTGTTAATTTCTTCTGTGAATGGGCCATACATTTTCATTTCTTTTTTTTTTTAATTTTTTTTTTAATGTTTATTTTATTATTTTTGAGAGAGAGAGACAGAGCATGAATGGGGGAGGGGCAGAGAGAGAGGGAGACACAGAATCGGAAGCAGGCTCCAGGCTCTGAGCCATCAGCCCAGAGCCCGACGCGGGGCTCGAACTCACGGACCGCGAGATCGTGACCTGAGCTGAAGTCGGACGCTTAACCGACTGAGCCACCCAGGCGCCCCACATTTTCATTTCTTTATATGCTTCCTAACTTTTGTTGAAAACTGAACATTTTGAATATAATATGGAAACTCTGGAAGTCAGATTTCCCTCCCATTTTAGGGTTTGTTTTGTTGTTAGTTGTGGACTATAGCTGTTTAGTTTTTTAGTGGCCTTTAAAAACTATTTCTGTCAAGTCCATATTCTCTGTCATGTGAAATTTCTGAAGCCTCTGTTCCTTTAGCTTGAGATCAGTTGGTGTTTTGACAGCGATTTCTTTGAATGTCTAGAACCAACGAAAAAGAAAAAAAGAAAAAGAAGAAATGGGAAGAACATTCTCAGTATGTGTTGGGGCACTCCTTCAGTGCTTTGACAGCCCATTTACAACTCTGAGCCCCTACTTCTTGCTTCTGCTGGGCCTAGAGATTAGCCAGGGGTGACAGTGTAGTGTCTTTCTAAGTCTTTTCTAAAAGTGGAGAGTCATTCTCATTCTTTTATTTAAAAAAATTTCTTTAAATGTTTATTTCTGAGATAGAGACAGAGTGCGAGTGGGGAGAGTTAGGGAGAGGGAGACACAGAATCCGAAGCAGGCTCCAGGCTCTGAGCTGGCAGCACAGAGCCCAACGTGGGGCTGGAACTCACGAGCTGTGAGATCATGACCTGAGCCGAAGTCGGACGCCCAACCAACTGAGCCACCCAGGCACCCCTTCATGTCTTTTCTAGGCACACATCCTGCCTTGGGCATATGCATGACTTTTTTAGTTCCTCAGTATATGTAGTCACTTTTGAATGCCCCAATTTAAAAAAAAAAAAAAGCCCTCTTCCCACTTTTGGCACATCTGTTGCTTGCTGCAGCTGTAATCTTTTGTCCAGGCAGCAGCAGTTCATTTGCCTTGCAACGATTATAAGTTAATTCCCTCTATATAGCCATCTTTCTGCCCTGAATGATTTCCAAGTCAGGGGAAACAAAGGCACTTTCAGGTAACCCCCACACAGGTTAAAACAGACAAACATACTTCTTCGAAAATACTGTGTGCTTCTCTCTCTCTGAAACCAAGGACCAGGCTCTCACAGTGGGAATGCAGGCTCTGCCATCAAAAAGATCACTTCCGTGCCAGGGATGCATGGGGCCAGGGTGAGTAGAAATGCCACAAAGCTTTACTGCCATGTTTTGGTTGCCTTTTTCTAATTTGGTATTCCTTTGAATGCTGAATATTTATTATTATCCAGAGTCCTGAAAATTTTGATTCTGACAGTTTTTAGTTGGTTTTCCATTGTTTCTGAAAGCTATTTTTGCTGGGTATAGAATTCAAGGTTTACAAGTTTTTTTCCCCCCTTTCGTTTCAGTATTTTTAAAATGTTGCTCTGGTGTCTTCTTGTTTGCATTATTTCCAATCAGAAATCTGATATCATCCTTTCCTTTGTTTCTCTGTATAATGTTGTCTTTTTTTTTTCACTGCCTTTAATATTTTCTCTTTATTACTGATTTTCAGCCATTTGATTACGAGGCACTTTGATTTAGCTTCCTTTATATTTCCTTTATATTTCATATGTGTGGGGCTTATTAAACATTTTGGAACTCTGTATTTATAATTTTCATCAAATTTGGAAAAATTCAGCCATGATTTCCTTAAAAAATCTTTTTTTGGTCTCCTGCTCTCTCTCCTTTCCTTGTGGATGCTATTTTTTTTTTCAATATATGAAATTTATTGTCAAATTGGTTTCCATACAACACCCAGTGCTCATCCCAAAAGGTGCCCTCCTCAATACCCATCACCCATCCTCCCCTCCCTCCCACCCCCCATCAACCCTCAGTTTGTTCTCAGTTTTTAAGAGTCTCTTATGCTTTGGCTCTCTCCCACTCTAACCTCTTTTTTTTTTTCCTTCCCCTCCCCCATGGGTTTCTGTTAAGTTTCTCAGGATCCCCTTGTGGATGCTATTTATCTATATATTAGGTTGTCCATATATATCCAATATCCATATATTAATGTTGTCTTATAGCTCACGGGTGTCTTTTCATTATTTTTTTATCTTTCCTTTAGAATAATTTCTATTGGTATCATTTCAAGTTCACTAAACTTTTCTTTTGCAATATTTAATCTACCATTAATCTCATCTGGTGTATTTTCATTTCAGACCTTGTAGTTTCTAATCCCTAGAAATATGATTTGAATCTGTGTTATATCTTCCCTTAATTAAAAAAAATTGTTTTTAATGTTTATTTTTGAGAGAGAGAGTCACAGCATAAGCAGGGGAGGGGCAGAGAGAGAGGGAGACACAGAATCAGAAGCAGGCTCCAGGCTCTGAGCTGTCAGCACAGAGCCCGATGTGGGGCTCGAACCCACAAAGATCATGACCTGAGCCAAAGTTGGACACTTAACCAGCTGAGCCACCCAGGTGCCCCTCTTTTTAACATATAAAATACAGATTCACGGGTGCCTGGCTGGTTCAGTGAAAAGAACGTGTGACTCTTGATCTCGGCATCATGAGTTTGAGCTCCACATTGGGTATAAAAATTACCTAAAAAATGAATAAAATACAGGTTTAAAAATTATTTTAATGCACTTTTATCTCCTGTGACTGTTCTTTGTTGACATTGGTTGGTTTTTCTCCTCATTATGGATTGTGTTTTTTCAACTTTGCATTCCTGGTCTTCTTTGACTGGATTTCAGACACTGATTTTTGCCATAGTTAGTGCTAGATATTTTTGCATTCCTATACATCTTCATGATCTTTCTCTGTGATGCCTGTCTTTAATATCTATCATTTTCTGATCATTTTGCTCTTTTTCTTTCTAAACATTATACTTCTTTTCCTCTGAATATTTTATATTACAGGCAGAACCCTCCCCCCGCCCCAAAGATGTCCAGGTCCTAATCGCTCGAACCTGTGCCTGTGTTATATTACATGGCAAAAGGGACTTTGTGAATGTAATTAAGTCTCTAGATGCACAAACAGGGATATTATCCTGGATGAGCTGAGCTGGGTGGGCTCAATCTGATCACATGAGCACTCAAGAGTAGAGAATTATGTCTCTAAAAAGGGATGAATCAAAAAAGTAAGTTAGAGAGATTCCAAACATTTCAGGATTCAACTTGCTATTTTTGGTGCTAAGATCTAGGCATCCATATGGGGAGAGTCCTCGAGGAGCTTAGGAAGGCCTAAGTTGCACAAGCAAACAAGGACCTGGATTCTCCCAGTAATCTCAGTGTATTTCAAAGATTCTTCCGAGAACCTCCTGAGAAGACCCCAGGCAGCCAACACTATGATTTCATCCTTGTGAGATTTGGAGCAGAGAAATTAGCCAACGCCATGTGGATTTCTGACCTGCACCACTGTGAGATGATAAGTTTGTGTTGTTTTAACCCCCTAAGATTGTGGTGATGTGCTTGGAAGCAATAGAAAAAGAATTTATTCTACATCATGCCTTAATACGATTTATTTAAAAATGAAGAGATCAAAACTGATACATTAAAATAAGAAATGAATGAATTTGAAACTTTTGAACTAATCCCTCTTACTATATATCTTTTCCTTTATATGCTAGTGGTAACATATTACAAATTTTATTGTTATTCAGAATTTCCACTAAAATATGTGGTCATCCCCTTGATTTTCTTTATGAATAAGACTTTGTATTTAAGTATCTAAATATAAAAGAATTATACAGCAAAAGTTGTGTAACTATGAAAGACGCAAGTAGAAACTGCATCACTGACTGAAGGGGTGTATAAAAAACTTCTAGACAAAGTAAGAACATGGGTAGAACTATTTGAGACTAAGTTGCCAAAATTACACAACTGTATAATTTCATCATTCTGTGCAACAGTGGCAGACACACAAATTCATTTGGCTTATTCAATTAATTAAATCTGTTATATTTTGGAGTAGTCACTAGGACAGGATATAAAATTTAAAAAAATTTTATGAATCAAGGACTTCCCCTCCCAGCTATCACAGAGTAGCAGGGACTAGACCTATCTTCTGACAATACACAACTAATAAACTGGATCAAATATACAGAACAATAATTTTCAGACATTGCTTAAAGTCCTATTGCACAATTGTGTAGGACTTTGAAACACGAGAGACAGGAAACAAGTAAGTCCTGTTATTACCTTGGCTTCCCACTTGAAGGGAGAACTACAACAGGAAAGAGAATCGAAAGCAGAGCAAAGAAGACTTGATGAGGTGATGGTGATATTAACAGAGAGAGCTGAGTCCGGGGAGGTAAAATAACTGGCAGAGTTGGGCAGAGTTCTGAGAGAGAAAGGACCAACGCATGAAAAAGAAATCTGTGCATGGATCCCTTTTATTCTTTGCCTAATACTAAGCCATGGAAGCATAGAGTGATACTCTATAAGCTAAGAATGTATGGGAAACTGTAAGCTGAACAATTTCCAGGAATGTAAATTACTCAGGAATAGGATGTATTTAGGTTCTGATAAGACAGACTGAAGAGTTCTCATGGAACACTCAGTAAAGACCCTAGAAAGGTCATGCCTTAGAGTAGATCTAAATTACCTCTAGAGTAAAAATATTCCAGGCCAGCAATTACAGTTGCTATTAGCTATATGTGGCTGTTGAGTACTTGCAATGTGTCTCGTGGGGCTAGGGAACTGAATTTGTAGTTTTACTTAATTTTAATTCATTTAAATAATTTACATTGAAACTTAAATAGTCACATGTGCCTAGGGACTATCATATTGGACAGTGAAGTTCCATGGCCAACCTCATGAACCTTCATAAAGATAAGTCTTGAGGAGACGAAATTGAACTGCAAATAACTCCTTGCCAGAATAAATCCCAACACTCTTTAAGAGAAGAAAACAAAATGTGAATGTCCAACAAGTATTCAAAACGTCCAAAAACTGATGAAAACAATTAGTAGCTATGCCAAGAAGTAGAAAAAATGTGAGCCATAACTAGGAGGAAAATCAATCAATAGAAACAGATCCACAAGGGACAAAGATGATGGGATGAGTAGACACAGATGTCAAAATAATTGCTATAAATATATCCAGAGATTTTAAGGAAAACCATTAACATACTGAGGAGGAACATGAAAAACCAATAGGACCCTTAGGGATGAAAAAATAAAATTATCTTAAATAACAAATTCATTGGATAGGTATTAAGGCCAATCATATATTGAAGAAGAAATGACATAAACTTGAAGAAAGCAATAGAACCCTTCTTTTTTTTAATCCAGAGAATAAGGATGGGGAAAGGAAATGAACAGTGACCTAAGGGATTTTATCAGAAAGTCTGACATGTACATAATTGGACTCCTAGAAGGAGAGCAGAGGGAAGGACAGAGAAAACCATTAAAGAAGTTATTTCTTTGAAGAAAAATTTCCCAAAGTGACACAAACTATGGTCTCATGCTTACAAAATCCTCAACAACCCCCAGCAGGTAAAACATGAAGAAAGTCCTACCAAAGCACATCACAATCCCATGGCAAACAAAACAAAAAACACAACAACAACAACAACAACAAAACACTGACAAAGAGAAAATCTTAAAAGGAGCAGCAAAAAAAAAACAAAAAAAACAAAAAAAACGACACCTAACTTACAGGGAGACAAAGAGGAGGATATAACAGACTTCTCACTGGAAACTATGGAAAACAGAAAACACTGGAATCTCTTCAAAGTGCTGAGAGTGTATAAAAGTCAACCTAGAAGCTATATCCAGTGAAAATTTCCCTCGATAAATATGTTACCAAACACCACTTAATCACTGGAAATGCCAACATCATGATAGCTACTGTTTAGTGCCATGGCCTATGCTGGCTACTTTACGTATATTTACCTCAACTGATCCTCATTATTAGCATCACTTAACCAGTGAGGAATCTAAAACTCACATCCGTGGGGTAGCTTGGGCAAGGTTATAGAGGACAAATAAAAAGGCGACGATGTATTCACTCAGCCATTCAATAAATACTCTTTGAGTGTTTGTTAACTACCAGGCATTTGAGGTCCAGGTTACTACAGTTAAGAAGTCAGACAAGGCCTCTGTTTTGTAGCTGCCTGTCTCACCAGCGAGACAGAGAAAGATCAAGGGAATGGCAATTTCAGAGAGTAACCAGTGCCATGGAGAAAAGCGGAGGCCTGGGGATTGGTGACCAAGGCTCACCGAGGGGGAACCAACTAGGGGTTAGTCTGGAGAAAGCTCGAGAAGCAGACACTGAACTAAGACATGCAGGAAGCATGTCCTTGTGTAACGCCTTTTATTCTTGTGGCAAGAGAACCTTGGCAGGCCCACGGACAGGGACAGAGGGCCCAAGGGAAGAGTTGAGAAGGATGAAAAAGGAGCAGGAGACAATGACCTCCCATTTAGGGGTCTGTAAACAACAGCAGGCTTTCCTTGGTGGAGAGAAGCAGATTTCAGTGAAGGCCAACTGAATTACCGGGCAAAGCCTGGCTTTCTCCGAACAGACTTGGTAAATGTCCCTTTCCCAGGTTTATCCTTTTTTTTTTTTTAAATGTTTATTTATTTTTTAGAGAGAGAGAGAGAGAGAGAGAGAGGCAGAGCTCGAGAGGGAAGGGCCAGAGAGAGAGGGAGACACAGAATCCGAATCAGGCTCCAGGCTCCGAGCTGTCAGCACAGAGACCGATGCGGGGCTCGAACTCACGAACTACGAGATCATGACCCGAGCCGAAGTTGGACGCTTAACTGACTGAGCCACCCAGGCGCCCCTCCCGGGTTTATACTAATGTCATAAGCCACAGGTAGGTGAGATCCTAGTGAGGGGCAAAACACGTGGTCTGGCTGGCTCCACTTTGGAGGAAGGCCTGAGCCGGAGTCTGTAAAGTATGTTCTCCTGAGGGGAAATTTGCGATTTACGTATTGAGTTAAACTGGGTGTGGATGTTAGAGAGTTCATACGTACTACATTACATGTTATTTCCCCCAGTGCCTTTATTCAAAACGAATGAGATAATAAATCAGGTAGAAGAGGGGGGGGTCAGACATTTATAATAGCGGCTGAAGTCCCTGTGCCCTTAATATACGCCAGACTTTGTAAGTACTTCATACAGTTGATGTTCTATGTAATTATCTCATGAGTTAGGTGTCTTTATTATTTTATAGGGAAGAAAACTGATACACGTGCAGAGTACTGCACACAAGATGGCAGTGACAGATATGGACGTGAATCCAGACCACTTGACTGCAACGCACAGACCCACAGCTCCTGGGCTCCCCTTGCATTTTAACACAAACGTGGATAAATGACTCGTGCGTTCGACTCCTAGTCTAGTTTCTCTGCTTCCAAGGCACTGTCTAGAAAAATGGCTCTGATTGGGCCACACTCTTCTTTACCCAGATTCACAGAGATCCCACCTGGACCCAAGTTGAGTTCTCCTATACCATTTGTGCCGCCATGTTCACTTCCTTCAGAATCTCTCATTATCAGACTTACCACTTTATTTTGGGGCTTATGCCAAGTGCAATCTATGAGGTTCAATTATTTAACGTTTCTCTTGTAGGAAAAAAGGTTTCCTTTCAAGTGCTCAAAAAAAAAAAAAAAAAAAAAAGTGCTGGCTGTTTGTGTGGTCATCCAAGGAATGCTCTCTCAAATTTCTCCTGTCAAAAGAAAGGTAAGAGCCACAATTATATCACTCAGAAAACATTTTACCTTGATCTCTGAAATTTCATCCAGTTCTAGAACCTTGTACTTTTACTGCCCACGGAAAAAATAAGGGCCAAACTTAATATAAATTGGAAAGGAAATGGACATTTTGATCCAAAATTTTGGGAACTGCTTTGGCACCTGAACACTGATATCTAAATTAGGACCTTAAGCTTGTTTACTTTCTTTTTTTTTTTTTTTAATTTTTTTTTTTTAATGTTTATTTATTTTTGAGACAGAGAGACACAGCATGAGCAGGGAAGGGGCAGAGAGAGAGGGAGACACAGAACGTGAAGCAGGCTCCAAGCTCTGAGCTGTCAGCACAGAGCCCGACGCGGGGCTCGAACCCACGAACTGTGAGATCATGACCTGAGCCGAAGTCGGACGCTTAACCAACTGAGCCACCCAGGCGCCCCAAGCTTGTTTACTTTTTGACAAAGATTTGTCTACAACTTTTCTGGCAGTTTAAAGTAGTGGCCCCAGTTTAATTGTGTGGCCCCAGGCAAGTTACTTTACGAAAATTGGATGAGTTAATTTATGTAACATCTTTAGCACGGGGCGCCTGGGTGGCTCAGTCGGTTAAGCATCTGACTTCAGCTCAGGTCATGATCTCATGGCTCATGAATTCAAGCCCTGCATTGGGTGAGCTCAAGCCCCGCTTCAGGCTCTGTGGGGACAGTGTGGAGCCTATCAAAGAGGCAGTGTGTATATTACACAAACAAAACAAAACAAAACAAAACAAAAAACACAGGGGACCGGGAGTAAGAAAAACTGGGTCTGAGCCCAAGCTGACCAGTGGTGAGATTTTGTGCAAGTCACATCCTCTGAGCCTGATTTCAAGGGCCAAATGGGGAGAGTAATACTCTTTCGCCATTTCAGAAACGTAGTTGGGATCAAGTGAGAATTTTTAAGAGGACTAAAGAAGCCACGATATACCCTGCAAAGTATTTTATTATTATATTGAGTGTTGACTTAGTATCACACGCAATTGCAAGTAATTTTGCCCTAATTCTAACGCAGGTGAGGTGCAAACTCAAAGAATTACAGAAGGAAGGGAAGTAACTAGACGTTAGTGGAATGAATGAGAGAGTGTGTGTTGGATGCCATTCTCGTCTGATGACCACATAAACTTATCCGCAAGACAGGTCAGCACTTGGCCACCAGTTGAGGGAGTGAAGAAAGGGTAAGAGGAGGAAAACACTTTATAAGAATATTTTTGTAGTCTGGCAGGGTCCCTAGTGTGGCATCCCATCACGTCCTAACTACCTGTTCTTTGCTGCTTACGATCACAATTCTATAATCTCATCAGTAGATCTTTTCAGGCATTACTAAGTGAACTGCTGGGCAAAGAGTTTGATCTAGATTAGGGCCAAGAAGCAAAACGTCACCAGCCAAAGTTCAAATTACGGTGCTCCATTCTGCCGACTGCTGGGCGATTCAGAGAACAAAGTAGGAATACATTTCAACTCCCCCACAAGGGACATATATTACAGTTGTCTTTGTAGAGTGACTCACAGCCGTGTGACTCTTGACAGAACAACTTTATATCTGGCCATTTTTCAAATGAGGAGGTTGGCTTAATGAGGTCTGAGGTCCCTTTAAGCAATAAAGTACTTCTTAATTGATGTGTAAATCAAGATTACGCTCATAGGGCATATTATTTGGTAATTTGGAGCCAATTCTTTACCTATATTAATTTTAACTACTATAACCTCGATGGAGTTCAGAATTAAGATAAGAAGGACCTTTTGGAGAAGGAGTGACCACCATAGAAATATCACCTTACCTCTTGCCGCCCCACCCCCACTCCACTGGAATTAGCAACAGTACTCTTGAGTAAAAGAAGCAAAACCAAGGTAAAACACAGAGAGATGAGACCATCTCGTTTAATTTTACGAAGCTGGCCCAGTCCTGACAAAATCAGCCACACGCAAGAACAAAAGATCCATGTCCTCTGGTATACAGAAGTGAAATTCCAAAAATACTATTCATCGCTTTAGTAGGGTCAAAGGGAATAAAAATAAACTCAATAGACAGCCACAGTATTTGATATTATTACATTAAAAAAAAAAAAACTTAGTAAAAATAGGACCAGGGAGATTTTCTTAGCATGGTAAAGAGTATCTCTGTCAACAGCCCACATTATACTTAATAACAAACACCAGAGGTATCGCCATGCAGTCCTGAAGCAAACAAACAACTTCGTATCTTTTATTTACCATTATTTTGGAAGTTTCCGCAATTAAAGCAGAAGAGAAAGAGATTTGAAAATAAAAGGTGTCGATATTGGAAAACAAGTGAAATTATATGGAGACAATAGAATTACACAAAACACCAGAGTCAAGTGACATACAAAGTAGAGTTACTTAATGCTGTAGTTAATGGCTACATGTAAAATATAGTGAAATCAGTAGCTCTCATATGTCATCATTAGTAGAAATGAAAATGCAATGAAGAAGTAAAATGATTCATAATAAAAAGCATTTTTAAGTGTAAAAGTGAACATAAAAGAACTTTTTCTCATTTTCTAACCCTAAATGAAGGGAAGGACTTTCTAACCATAAATGAAATAAACTCTTTGGTTTGACGACCAAAAAAGGGAGGAGGAGGAGAAGAGGAGGGGAAAGGGAGGGTGGGAGAAGGGAGGACAGGGACGGGGGAAGGAGGAATAAAAGAAAAAATAAGAAAAACCACAGTGCGTGGTATTTTGTTACAGCAGCCTGAGCAGAAATAAGATAAACAGAATGTTATGAAAAACTATGCTCATAAATCCGGTAACTTAGATGAAATGGACAATCTCCTTGAAAGCCAAAATGCTAAAACTGAAGAAATAATCTGTATAATTCTATTTAAAAACTTGAATTCAGATAAAAATCTTCCAATAAGAGGCCCAAATGGCATCAGCGGTGAATACTACCCAACACTTAGGGAAGAAACTATATATGAATTCTACCCACATTCTTCCATAATATGGGGGAGGAGGGAAACTTATTTTATGAGAGCAACATTACACTGACCAAAATGACATTAAAAGGTAAGCAAACTACAGATCAATATCCCTTATGAACACTGAGGCAAAAATAAAATACTAGCAAAAGAATCTAACAATATTCTGGAAATGCAAGGCCGGTCCTTCAACAAAAGACATCATTTCAGTAGATGCAAAAAAATATCTGACAAAATCCAAAATCCATTCATGATTAACAGGTCTCAGAAAACCAGGAATAACACGGAATTTCCTCAGCCTGAAAAAGGCCATTTGCAAAACCCCTACAACTAACCTACTTAATGGTAAATAACACACTTAATGGTAATGGTAAATGAATGCTTGCCCCCTAACAATGGTGACAAGGCAAGGATGTGTCTGAACTGACCTCACCACTCCTTTGACCATCAACTGGAAGGTCTAACCAGGGCAGCAGGACAAGGAAGAGAAAGAAAAGGCATCTGAAAGGAAAATTAGAAAGACTGTGGAGAAAGAAAACATTTGTTATAAATAATCTGCAGACAACATGGCTCAATAGAAAACTTCTAAAAATCTCCGTAAGTGAATTTGGTAAGATGTCGGGATACAGGGTCTATATATAAAAATCCATTCTATTTCTAGAGGTGAACAATGAACAATTAGAAATTGAAAATTTTATAAGTACCAATTTCCCAGCATACATACAAAAAAACCCATGAACTGGTAACAATACTATTGTGCAACATCTGTATGCTAAAAACTAAAAACAGCGATAAAAGAACTCTGCAACCTACAGAAAATGGGACAATATGCTGTGTTCACTCAGATTGGAGGACAAATCCTAAAACGTCCACTCTCCCTGAACTGGTCTGTGTGTGCAGTGCCGTTATCATCCAAATCCGAGAGGGTGTTTTTGTTCGCAACAGGCTGGCTCTAAAACGTGTAACGGAAAGGCAAAGGAATTCAAATTGCAACACGTTTTTGAAACAGAACAAAGTTGATTTTCTGACTTACGGAAAGCGACACGAATCAAGGCAAGGCAGTGTGGATGAAAGCAGATACACTAATGGAACAGTTTAGAAACAGGCTAACACTGTGGCTGATTGTCAGCAAAAGTGTAAAGAAAACACTTGATCTATCTGTGGTGTATAGGTTTTATACGTACCATATGTAAAAAGTAACTCAAAGGCATCGCAGACCTAAATGTAAAAACTTAAAGCCATTAGAGTTCTAAAGAAAAAAAAAATCTTTATCACCTTAAGTTGGGCGGGTTTCTTGGATGACACCACAAGCATAATCCATTAAAGTTGCTAAAGTGGACTTTGTGAAAATTAAGAACTGCTGATGTTCAAAAAGCTCTGTTAAGAGAATGAAGAAAAGACTGGCTCAGAGTGGGAGAAAATATTTACAGAGTACATACGTGTCTTGTGTTATAGAAATGAGTTACCTGGCTAGAAATAGGGAAACACAAATTGGTGTACCATTTCTGACTTTTTCAAATTAATAAAACTGAAACATGAGATTTTGTAAGTGTGAAGATATGGGTAATCCCACATACTAGTGATGGAACTTCCATTTTTGGAAGGTAAATCTGACAACATGTATCGTATCTTAAACATATCCATAGCCTTTAACACAGTAACTGTGTTTCTAGGAATGTATCCTAAAAATCGTACCCATCAATACTTCTATTTGCAAAAATAAAAACAAAATTCAGTCCTCACAACAGGTACCAGTGAAATAAATAGTGGATGATCCACAAGCGTGAGGTTTGCAGACAGGGAAATCTCGTATCTGATCTGGGACACTGCTCGGCACAATGTTGAGTAGAGAAATAGGACATTAAACTGTACACAGGATTCCATTCTCCATGGAAAGAAAAAAAAAAAGGCAACTATGTTTTCCCTGCATGGTAAGATTACTGGTGGGGTATTTTTTCCTTCTGTACTTTCTGAAAAACATGCATTCAGGGTCTAGAAGGTTTTTGTTTGTTTTTTTAAAGAAATGGTGGCCCAGAGTTAAATCAACATAAAATTCCTGGTCTCCTTGTAAATAAGAAAGCGAACATGGCACTTAAGGATCTGATTTTGCAAAGGGGTAGCCAGACTGTGTAGGCTAGGATTGAAACAAAGGAGCGCTCGACTCTTGGGCAATTTCACTTTTGCTGCTTCCTCAGTAAGAAAGGATCACAAAAGACCTCATAAGTGACATGTGGGATCCATCCTCTATCATTGGGCCTGTTAATAAGTACTACTAGGTCATGTTGAATACTGGTTTTATTTGGACATAAGTATACCTTGGGCTTCCCCTTTATTTGGTTCCCAATTTAGTGTTTGATAATTAAGCTCTTACAGTATAGGAATAGAATTCTCCTGTTAATGCATTCTTAAAAATACCTGGTAAACGCTGTTCAGGACTTAACCATTGCCCCCTAGTGGGAAAGCCCTCAAATAACTTGTTGCTATTCACATACCACTGAGCAGAAGCATAGAACTTTAAAAGAAACAAGTTTAGTTCTTTGCTAAATTTCTCCTTTTGGAGGCATCTTTGTAGTGCCTTCAGTTTGACAGTTACTGTGCCAAAGAGGAAGTTTTGGTGGGCGTGTCTTAATTCTTACATAGAGATAGATTAAAAAGTCTGCTACCACTATGCAATAAAATGGCAAGGCGACAAAACTAAAGTTATCACCCGCTTAAAAAATTACCTTCGGCATTTGAGAACACCCCCAAGGCTTTGTAAGCTCACCAAGCATTTGATAATACTAAACAGTGAGTGAGGATGTTTTGACCTCATATGCAGTTCTACAAAATGAAGCAGGGTCAGGTTCTAAGGTTTGGGGAAAAGGTGTGTGAAAAACTTTTAGTCACGGACACACACACACACACACACACACCACACCTTATCAACCAACTGAATAAGTAAGACCCAAAAATAGTAATGTTCTCAAATGCTAAAGTAAGTTGACTTGATTCTTGATTACCTAGCATTCACCTTTTCTCTTTTCTAGGCTTGGTTTTGTTCTTCCAGAAGTGTAGATTATCACCACTTGAATTTAAGTGTGATTAAAAAAAAAAAAAATGCTGAAGCAGTGTTCTCCAAGAAGGTAATGATTTGTATTTCACTAAAAACACTGATCAGTAGTGTTTAGGTTTCACATATAAATTTTCCAAGACCAAAAAGATATTACTTGAAATAATTACACACTGCAAGAACCTGTTCTCATACTTCTCATTTTCTTTAGGAATATCTGTAGCCAGAATCCTCACATTTAAGGTTTATAAAGATCCTCACTAAAAAAAAAAAAAACCAACCCCCCCCCCCAAAAAAAACAAAAAGAAAAAAAAAACCGAACAAACAAAAAAACAAAACTTCAATTTGAAATGAGAAAAAAGTGCATGGATGTCTTTTTGGTTTTTTAAATAGGCTCCATGCCCCGCGTGGAACCCAACGCGGGGCTTGAACGCACCCCGCTGAGATCAAGACTTGAGCCGAGATCAAGAGTTGAATGCTTCATCGACTGAGCCACCCAGGTGCCCGGCATGGAGTCATTTATTCCAAAGGACTAAGGGCTTCACAGAAGACAGTTTAATGTCCAGTAGTTAGTTGTTACATGAACAGCTGTTCACCTAAATACAGAGATTTATAAGATGACTACTGCCCAGCCACTAAAGAGATCAAAGGAGATTAACAGAATGCAAGTTCCTTTTCCTACTGTAATTTTAAAAACAGGTTAAGACAGATGGGATAGAATATGAATGTTTGTAGGTGTCAATAGAATACAAGCAACTTGACAAGACTAAGTTTATTCTAAGCAAAATTTTTATTAATAAAAAGATTAACCATGACCATATGAGATGAGTGGCTGGGCTTCTAATTTGCTACATCAAATAAGTAGAAATGGATACTTGAGAATATCATTACAATTTGTAAGAGCATTCCTTTATGGAGGCATTTTAACTGTAGTCATGTTTCTCTTAAACATAAAAAACTAACCCTTAGTGTCATGAGTGAGAATCATTATAGCTATTGCTGAATCCAAAGAGAATTTCCAAGAGCTGTTTGGTGGTATTAATCTCAAGATCTACACCCAAACTTTAGGGAAACGATCTTCCACGTAGATCTGGAAAGCTGCCTGATCAGAGACGAGCATCAGTGTTTGATACTGTGGCAGGAGAACATCCCACTCCGAGTCAAGTGTGAAGAATAAATAACAAATTAGGAATGCACCCAAGATCCCCAAATAAGTTAGTAAAAGTGCCATTACTTGAAGAATTTCCAGACATAGAACGTGTTTAAATACAAATTCCAATTTGTTAAGTCCAAAAGATACAGTAATTTTATTACATAAAATTTCTCCTGTGTGCTAAAAATGTTGACTTACAAGACATAATATTCATATAAGTATAGAGGGAATTACGGTCGAATTGCTTCATCATCTTTCATTGATGAGAATAGAACCATAGGTAGTGGACATATATATATATATATATATATATATATATATGAAGCACTCAGAGTCCTCTAAAATTCTAGGTTGTCTATTACTGCTCATCCAAAACATCCTAACCATTCTCTAATAATATACATGCCTACTCAATTTATAGTTTTAAAAATAAAGTCCATTTTCTTCTCCATTAAAGCTTCTGCAAGACTGACAAAGGTACATTCTACCCATTAAAAAATAGGAGTACTCTTCATCTTTGGAAAAGGTATCACCACTTAAGGAAAATGTAATCATTTACAGATTACTAAATTTTTATTTGAGGCAGCTGTTGGGAGTCCATCAAGCACTTTCTGAACACTGAACCTTTAAAGTTTGTCTTTAATATTAATACTTTGGAAAACCAAAAATAGAGGAAAACATATCTATGGCAAAGTACATTTCATTCAGATCTGATAGCAGTAAAATACAAAAAAAATATTTAGTGCAGTGTCAATTTTATCTATGTAAATCACTGGAGGATAGTTTTATGTCATGTCTTATGAGTGAATGACAAAAAAAGTTTTAACTTGTTAAGAAAGTTTTTTAAACCTTTAACTTTAGTAAGGCAAAAATGAAATTAAGCACTGTAAAAAGTCTTTAAAAATGAAGTTCTACAAATTTGGTTCCCATTTACAACAATTTCATTAACAGATGAGTTAAGTGTAGATACAATGTATCCAATACTTATAACCACAGTAAAAAAAAAATCTCTAATAGCAATTTATAGATTGTGAAATCCTTAGTAATACCAATATATATTCAAAACATGTTCATACAGAACCAAGACCCCTTCTTCTCCATGTAAAAGAACACTTGTTAAAAATAGTTAACAAAAATACCGATTAAACAATGGAAACTCATTTCATTTCACTGCGCCCAAAAGTATGACACAAAATATTGGCTTAGAGAGGTAGATTAAAAAAGAAAAAGAAAACCAGATTCTCCATTCTTTGTCACTTTTATTCAGTAGTAGTATTTTTTTTTCCTTATTTTCGGTGCCAGACACGGCAAGGAGTGATTACAGCCAACTGTTATTTAAAACATTTGTTCGCAACATATACCCCCTTTACCACTGACCCCAAACTGACTCATTTTGTGTGCTTTCGTTCTTTCTTTTTTTAATATACCACCACCAAGACTGGGTGGAGGGGCAGGGGTGAGAGAGACGGAGGGGAAGAGTCCAGGAGGCCAGAAGAGGAGGAATGCTACAAGCCACAGTAAGAATGAGCTGTGTTTAATTTAAAAAAGGGGGAGGGGTGTACCCCACAAATGATACAGTAATGAGGATACACAATTAAATCCCATAAGCATGACTGAAGGCTTTCACTGTGTTTGACGTCATCACAATGGAAGGCATAAAAAGTGGAGGAAATCAATGTTGACACAGTCCAATCTAGTCCATTAGGCAAGATGGTGCAAGAAGTCATTTAAATTAAAAGTGCCCTACCCTTACCTACATGGCTAGCAGACATGGAGAACACCGCGGTGAGAATCCACAGAGATTTCTCCATGTAGCTATAAAAGATGTGTTGTCGAATGGCACACTGTCAAACACTGGAAAGGGGCGCCACAATGGACCTCTCTCGTTTTTAGGTACGAATGCTAGATTCAACTATCTCAACTAAGCAGGAAGTGGGCTCTTCGGCTGGGAATGCCAACCCTAATTCACTTTGTCTTGAAATATATACAGATTGTTTGTAGTAGCTACAGCAATGATATTTTCCTTGGGGTGCCAGGCCGTATGAAGTATTTTCTTGTTGAAGTCTAGGCTGTCAACGCTTATTTCGTCTTTCTTTCGCTTGCCACTTGCACAGACTTTGCGTGGCTTCAGAACCGTGCGAGGTTTATTGTTTTCCCGCGACGCTTCTAGGGTTATGTCTCGCTTCGTGTTCCTGTCAAACATTCTGAAGAAGTTATTGTAAGATCCGGTCATGACAACACTGCAAAAGCAAACAAGTGTGCAGTCAAATAAGTGAAAAGAGTTCATTTTCAGTACAACGGTTCAGGGATGAAACCCAGTCCAGTGTGCTCCACAGGAAATAGCGACTTCGAGCACATTTGGATTTAGGAAGAGGGCTGCTGACACCAGCCCCGAGACCATCCAAACAAACTGGTCCTAGTCTGGGGCTAGGGCTAGGGAGCTTGGTTTTCTGTCAACGACTCCTTTTCATGACTACCCAAACCATCACCAACGCGGGAAGCATTCTCAAGGGCAGCTTCTGATTACTAGTAGTGACGTCACCTTTGTCAAACATTTTTGTCACTACAGGCTGTTGCGTGACTGACCAAACCTGTAGCTTTCTGAAGTACCAACCGTGGGACCACAGGTTCTGAAACCCCCAAATTGCACGGTATAAAACTGCTCATAAGAAACCAACGCTTTGCTTTGTTTTGTGATTTAAATGATAAACTAGAGAACTTGTTCCCAGGATGCTGTCTGGCTGGGATCATCCTAGCTTATGAATGGTTTAAGAAATCCGCTTCTGAGAATACTGAGTAGCATATGAAGTTTTTACGAACAGAAAGTCGTTTTACCTATAACATTAAATACATCTGAAGCACTTTTTTTGACAAATATTTTTAATAGTAACCGTTTAAAGGACTGCCAAATTTTAATCCTACCCAGGGTAGCTCTTTGTCAGTTTCACTTTCCATCCATCACCGCTCAACACTTACTAAGTTTTAAGTATCCCGGTAAGCAAAAAAACCTAAGTTTGAAACCGTTCATTTGGAAAGGGTCTGGTGCTATTATTACTTCCCCCATTCTTCCCACATGGTTTAAATTATTATTGTAAATAAGATCACAGGTTATCAAGGAACTGTTCACCACTTGAAAACAACTCTGAGTATTTGCACATATCGTACGTTACACAGTACTGTCAATTCCCCCAAAGGACACTTGACAACATTTTAATCAAACTTAAATAGGTGCATATACCTGAAGGTACTAAAACTGTATTTCTTTTAAAAGGATTTATGTAATTTAGACCGGCATCCTTGTATTATTTGAATCTGTGAGGTTTGAATGGATTAGGACACGTAGGTCTATTTAAAAGGTTTCGTTAGGCCAGCATTTCTGTGGTATACCTGCCAAAAATGTGTCACCTGAATCAAGTCCCGAGGAAACATTAGACAACACTCCAACTGAGAAACATCCTATAAAATCACTGGCCTGTTTTTCAAAAATGCCACAGTTGCAGAAGACAAGGAAAACACGAAGAACTACTGCTCCAAATTAAAGAAGACTAAGGAGATAGGACAACTAAATGTTACATATACCTTTGGATTGGCTATTTGATCAGATTTTTTCCCTCTGCTAGGAAGGACGTGACTGAGGAAGGCTGGGGGAGGGGGGGGGGATTTTTTTTTTTTAAATTTTTTTGAAGTTTATTTTTGAGAGAGAGAGTGCAAGAGCGAGCAGGGGAGGGGCAGAGAGAGAGGGAGCCACAAAACTCAAAGCAGGCTCCAGGCTCTAAGCTGTCAGCACAGAGCCCGACGCAGGGCTCGAACCCAAAAACTGTGAGATCATGAGCTGCAGTCAGAGGCTCAGCTGACTGAGCCACCCAGGTGCCCCGAGGCTGGGGAAATTTTAATGGGCTCTGTGGATCAGACAGGAGGACTGCACCAACGCGAGTTTCTCTGCTTTAGAGGACTGCCTTGCCATCATATGGGAGAAACTATTATGTTTTAGGAAATACTTATTAAATTTAAATACTCATTAAATTAAATTTAAGGGCAATGGGGCATGTTTGGAATTTACTCTCAATTGGTTCACAAATAAAGTATGTGCGTCTGTTTAAATGTCTTTTTTTTTTTTTAGTTTATGTTTATTTATTTCTTTTGAGAGAGAGAGAGATCCCAAGCAGGCTCCGCACTGTCGGCACAGAGCCCGACGCGGCAATCGAACTCACAAACCGGGGGATTGTGAACGGAGCCGAAATTCAGCGTCAGACGCTCAACCAACTGAGCAACCCAGGAGCCCCTACCTGCACGTCTTTATAGAGAGAGAGAAAAAGACCCAGCAAAAGAGAATGACCCAGCAAACAGTACCAGGAGAACCTGAGTAAGGGCTAAATAAGACGTGTCACCCTTACAAGTTTTCCGTGAGTTTGAAATCATTTCCAAAAAATTATTTTAAGGTTAAGGGAAATCAACAGTTTCAACCGTGTGAGGAAGAACTAACTAGTTGCAGCAGTGTGCCGTATTCTATTCTATCAGTGTCTTCTTTCTCTTCCTACTTGCTAATTTCTCCTTTCCTCTTTTCTTTTTTCAAAACTTCTCGATGCCTCGGGGTTAGTGCATTCAAAGGCAAAGCTTGCTTGTTCCTAGTCTAGGTGCACTCTGGTCAGCCTATTACTGGGTGTCATGTTAGAATCAGATAAAAGTACTTTTAAAAGTCATGCCAAAGATAAATGATCTAAGTTCTATCATCCTCTTTAACACATAATACCACGAGACTCATCACCGATTAAACTAAAAGTACCTCTAATTACCTTGAAGGCAAGTTAAGGTAATCCCCAAATTATGTTTTGTTGTACCATGTTCTGTTCTACTGAAACTAAAACCTGAAAGATTAAGACTTATTTATCCTTGGAAATAATGGTACACATGTTCATGACATGGTAAAAATGAAGCATACCATGGCAAAGTTGTGGATTATAAAAATCCTAATTACTCATGGTAATATGGTTAAAATTACAGATGATAATTACCACTTCCATGAGATATTAATGTAGTGTCTGGAAAAACTGGTGTGTAGCATTCCAAACGAAATATTCACTGACTAAATATTTCTAAAAACAGTTTCATAACTGATGAACAAACAAACTGAAATTTCACCATTTTAACTACTGGCATGTCAAAAATGTCATTGATCTGGTTCACAAAGGGAAATATTTAAAGACATTTAAGTCATAATTTAAGATCCTGAGACTTCTTTGTGCATTTTCATATTTATTAGTGAAACAGGTTTAATTTTTTTCTGCTGTTACTGCTATAAGGTTACTGAATTTATTTCAAGGAAACTGAAAGAAAATGAAGTCAGGATTTATAATTTGTGTCAATCTAAAAGAAGTTGTATTTTTAGTGAACGTGGCAACCATAGAAGCGAAATAGCAAATTTCTTTCCTCTAATGAAATGCACAATTGAATGAGAAGTTCAAATTAAAATAAATTACCTGTCAGATCCGTTCCAACAACATTCAAATTTGTCAAATATGCAGTCATTTTCATACAGTGAACAAAGTTTACTTCTGAGGTATTCATGAACCTGAGTTTTAAGTACAAATGCATTATTACAGATATATTTATTTACATCTTAATATCTGCTGATTGATATTAGGAAAACAATTTAACTAAATCCTTACTTGTTTTTTTAAAAAAGAAATATACAGAGATACATACACACTTTATTTAATCTTATTAAAATTCAATTCTCTTGGTAACAATAAAGGCAATAATTTTATTCTTTTACAAACAAATGAGCCCCTTTCCAAGAACACACATTTTCCCATTGTAGGACAGAGAAAAATACCCTTTGGGGCATGGCAAATGAACACTTTATAGGCCTGACTAATTATTCAGGCTAGAGAACATTTGAAAATGGTACAGATAAGAGAATGATAATTAAAGACTATTATTATTATATCTGTAGTTGAATATGTTAACACTTGGTTTTCAATCCATAAATTACATAATTATTATGTTTTACTTCCTTTTTAAATAACTACTTCCTGGGCATAAATAACTGAAGCCCTATATTATCATTACATACCCATACTATGCGCAGCATGACCATGCGCCCCTGGTTTGGTGATAAATTACAACTGACCCTTGAACACCATGAGGATTAGGGGTGCTAAACCCACTGCAGTCAAAATCCATATAGAACTTTTGACTCCCCCAAATTTAACTACTAATAGCCTACTCTTGGCTGGGGAAGCCTTACTGATAATATAAAGTTAACATGTATTTTTTTTAATGTTATATGTAATATGTATTATACAGTGTATTCTTATAATAAAGTAGGCTAGAGAAAAGAAAATGTTATTAAGAAAATCATAAGGAAGAGAAAATACATTTATGGCACTATACTGTTTTTATAGAAAAACAGTCCACGTGTAAGCGGACCCACGGAGTTCAAACCATGTTGTTCGAGGATCAACTTCATATAGTTACTCGAGGTATGCATCACTAAAAAAATTGGTTATTACTTGATATTCCTTATGGAGTATCAAAAACTAATGAAGAGGTACTGGTTTTCTGAAGTATAATTCTGTATTTTACTCACTAGTATCTCACAAGGGGATAAGCCAGAAAAATCATTAAATCTGGTATTTAAAAAGTATTCTGAGAAATGATGCATTTTTCTCAATATCAACACTGTTAAATTACAAAGGACATTCCAAAGCTTTTGTTGTGACCAGAGGGAGGGAAAAAGGGGTCTCTATCTTACTGACTACTTAGAGAGCCTTATAAAATAAATAATGACAGAAAAGAGCAGGTACCTTCTAAATGCTCAGAATTCTCTATTCTTTACGAAACAACCTTAAGTCATTTTAAGTGTCCATTTCAATTAAGTATAGTGGAATGATTCAGCCATGTCTATGTGACATTAAGCACAAATTTGTTAACACAGAAGAACTGTAACTCATGTAGAGTTAGAAGGCAAAAAATTAATCAGCTCAAAATACCCTTTAGTCACACAGCTCAGAAAGAGGATTACATAAATTCAGTTAAGAGTTGAATCTGCATACATTACATTTGAGTATAATGTGACTCTACTCTGAATCACTAATTCAGCATAAGCAGAAAACCTGCAAATCTGGTAAAAAGAGGTAAATCCTAACAATCCAACAAAGTTTTAGAATGCACATATAAGGGTTTCTCACCAAACAATTTTAAGTGTATGAAGGTAAGGTTCAAATCAATTACTCTCAATGGCAATGGGGTGGTGGTGGCGAGGAACCCCAGGAAATAGATTACAATCTTGCAGGTCACACAAATGTAACGTGAAAACAAAGCAGTATATATTTGCTTTTGTTTCAACACAGCATTTATTTTAAAATTTCAAATACCATTAAGAAGAGTCTTAAGTAGTTTACGTTTGTCAAAGAGGATTAAAAAGTTAGAGAAATGTTGTTCTAATTTTATGGAAGACATATAACATAAAGAAGGTACCGTTTATAAGTTCTCTACTCATACGACAGCGTTAAGTGTTTTCTACACTGTAGCCTAGGGCTTCACCCCAGGTTTCTGCTTGCCCTCCACCCTGTTCCCAGCTGTGCACACCTTCATTCTCTTCTCTAGAAGAGATAGGGGATCAATGGTAGTGGCTGGCTGACGAGAAGAGAATCCAGACCTAACATCCTACAACAGATAGGCAACACCTAGAGCCGTCTGCTGGGCTTTCAAGCCCTTCTCCTTTAGCTTAAGACAACAGTTATCAGCCAAAAGGCAGAGCGCCGATCCACCTGACTGGGCACGCCCGAGTTCAGCTTCAGTTTTAAACTACTACTGTGCACACTCCAACCAGGACATCTCCAGTAGGACTGGCCATTCTCCCCAATCCTCTTCCCCACCTAGACATTAATAGAGAGCTTGCTCTCCCCTCCTCACTGTAAATGTAGACAGGGGTGGGGAAGAAGAGTTGTTACTACTGAACCAAACTGGTAGCAAAATCACACTTTAACTGAATAGACAACACAACCTACAAAAGTATACATAAAATTAACATTAGGCGAAGCAACATACTCAATGGATGTCTGAAGGAAAAAGCCTATGGGCTGACCATGCGGTACTGGGATTAACATGTAGTACAAAATCCACTATAAAGACTTAGAAGTAAACAAGGTATATGCTCATTGAAAGAAAAAACTGCAAATACCTGGTATGTTTCCACAGGCCTGTTTTCCATATTTAAGTCCCAAATTTTGACTGACAAATAGTCTCTAGTCATCATATATCGACCACTATGGCTGAATTTTACATCAGAAATAGAGGAGATGATTTCAGAAAAAAAAGACCTGTTACTGGGATCTTCAGGTTCTTCAAACACTAAAAACAAGCAAAAAAGGGCAAATTGTATAATATTCTGGCTCGGACAAAGCACTTGCTGAGACAACCATTCACAAACTTCCTACAAGTGAGTCAGAGATGACAGGCTAGTATATAGAACTGAAAAACCTCTCTGGCTACACGAACATAACCTCCCTGGAGGTTTCTTAGGAGTGATTTAGTGCCGACGTCGAAGACGCCCAAGTACATAGCGCACACCCAGAGCCCTACGGCTGGTTTAAGGGAGCTAAGCTCCCCCCAGGGCTTCGGGCTTCAGAGTGCACCAGGTCTGCGGGTTCCGCATCCTCCACGACTGCCTGTACTGCCACCGCAAGGAAACACACCGTCCAAATTCATTCCAGAGTCTACTGTTTTAGTGGCCAGGTGAAACCGTTTTGATAACAGGCACGTACCAAATGAATTTCACGTCTACAGTAACATGAAGACAATAATAATGTAAACCCTTAATTTTTTGACCTGGCGCTTTTTCATTTTTTTTGAAACCAAGGAAAGCTCTTCTCAGAAAGGTCTTCCGAGAAAACTCAAAATAGAAAGTGACAAAGGGAGGGCAGGGGGAAAAGAGAGAAGGGAGGGGGGGAAGGGAAGGAGAAAAAAAACCCGATTACACTTGAATACAGAGTTGGAGAGCCTAACCCCAGGTTCCCAAAAAATCATATTCCATTTAAAAATATATCCACTGGGACATCGACAGACATGCTCCCAGGAGGGCCTTCATGTTGTTCCAATGGAGTAAGCTCCAGAGCCTCGTGTAGAGTCAGGCAGCTTGGCAAAGGGCACGGGAGACCCTGGGCACACAGATTCCCAGACTTATAAACCTACGTAAATGCAGTCACCACATCTGACACTAGTTTCAAAAAACCAGAAAATGTTATCATTTGAAAAAAAGACACAGTAAACTTACGTTTAGAATGCCTATCACAGAGGGCAGAGGCCCTCATGTCACATAACCGAATAGTTCCTTTACTGCTGCTGTATACAAACGTGTTGCAGCTGTTTGGATGGAATTCTGCTGCTGTGATCACCTCTGTTAGCTCTTCCATATTGGCAGGCTTGATATCCACAATATCTGAATAGCATTTTATTAAGGAATTTCCACTTAGAAAAAAGAGCAAATATAATCTTGCAGTTCTCAAATCTAAAATTCATTCATAAACTTAATTAAGCACAAGTATTAATCCTGAATTGCATTCTACTCCTTAAAGGAGTATAAATCCCAGAGGGATTCTAACGCTTGGGGAAAAATCTTCGAAGAAACCATGGGTGAATTCTATATCCTGTTAGAATGTAGCAGGGCCTTTTTTTCCTGAGTGTGACACAAATCCCAGAAGCCACAAGGAACCGATTGATAAGTTATCTTCCTAAATATTGACAGGAGTTAGTGTACATTCCAAACAAAAGTAAAAAACTTCAAGGGGAACCTACTGCACCACAAAAATGGAGCTGATGTACCTAACGTAAAAACTAGAAAAGAACAAAAAGAAACATAAATGGTTGATAAACAGGACTTTTCACTAACGAGACTGTTAAAGGGACCAGACTGGAGGAAAAGGCTCTTTTATACAATATGGGTAGAGTATAAATTCCAATAAGGTGTTAATTTTTCAAATGAGGTCTATTTAAAAATACATACAATGACACTCGCGGTAATAACTGCTAACATTTACAAAACCTTAAAAAATAAAAGGAAGACAAACTTAAATATATTTATATACAACCCTAGATTTGTATGCACATAGTATGTGGTGTATGCCAGGTATGTATAGTATCATACACTTGTACAGAAAAATCTCAGAAGGATAATATGAACAATGAGAATGGCGTTGGGAAAGGTATTTCTATTGACTTTATACCACTATTGCATCATGACTTGTATGAATTTTTTTCCAACTCTAGTGAGCATATTTTTATAATTACATTTTTAAAGAATATTACTCCACAAATTTGTTTTTTACAAAAAACTCAACTATTAAAAACATTAATTTTCACAGGGACTGCAGCAGTATTTAATATACACAGTATTATATAGCAAAGCACTTAGCACTAATTACTGAACTTACTATACGTAATAGTACTTAAAATTCTAAGAATCCTATTTAAAATTTTTTCAATATTTATTTTTGAGAGAAAGAGAGAGACAGAGTGTGAGTGGGGGAGGGGCAGAGAGAGAGGGAGACACAAAATCCGAAGCAGGCTCCAGGCTCTGAGCTGTCAGCACAGAGTCCGACGCGGGGCTTGAACTCTCGAACTGCGAGATCATGACCGGAGCTGTTAACTGACTGAGCCACCCAGGCGCCCCCAACAATGCTATTTTTATATCAATACATTATGCCCTTTATCAAAGAACTTCCCCCAGTGTTTAATCACTTAAGCACAAAGAAGAAATGCTATAGGGACGCCTGGGTGGCTCAGTTGGTTGAGTGACCAACTCTTGACTTCGGCTCAGGTCATGATTTCACAGTTCATGAGTTTAAGCCCCATGTCAGGCTCTGTGCTGACAGTGCAGAGCCTGCTTAGGATTCTCTCCTCCTGTATCTCTCTCAAAATAACTAAATAAACTTAAAAAAAAAAAAAGTGGTATAGTAAGAAGCTCCTATAAGCAGAAAAAATAAAAATACATAGAGGAGAGATGAATAAATAACTAGTGGGCACAACATGCCTTCTTTACCGAACACCAAAAAAAGAAACCAAATGGATACTAAAACTCCTGTCTGTAATCTCCAGATGCCAAAGATTAATCCGTAAATCATCTGCAGATAAATAGGTTTCATAATCACTATTAATAGAAATTGAGTTGATGTGATATGTATGAGCATTGGCAAATATTCTTCGTGGGCTGGCCTCAACCATTAGATCCATGGGCCTAAAGACTGGCACCTGTCAATACATGAAAAACAGTCATTACAAAATGCTCATTTATTTACAATGGCACTTAAGGTTCAGTTCTTTACTCCAGTTTTTGAGGGAACACTACAAATAGCACACAGATTTAGTTTTATACAGCAACTGATATTGATCCTTAAAGTGTTGAAATGAGAAGAAAAATAATTTGGTCAATTTATCTTCTTTTACACTATTAGAATTTGATGTGCGTTCTAGTTCCAATCTTTTGCTTGAGATTTACAAAGCTAAACATTTTCCCAGTTTGAAATGGCTAAAAAGGAAATTGGCCCAGAGCACCTAATTCTTGGTATTTTTCAGCAGAAACCAGAATATCTGGTCCATTTCTGCTTTTTTGACCTCCAAAGAAAATTAATCTTGAAACTTAAGGTTGTGTTAGCTAACAGAGACTATAAAACAGTCTTGCGTTAGGTCTTGGGTCAGCCCCTGACACAGAGAGACCTCTATGTGGGACATGGTTGTTCAAAATGGGAGTTTTTAATGTCCTACCTGGTTACAGAATTATTGGGAGGGGGCAGATTACAGTTAATCCTATTCAAGTTCTGCTCAGGATCTAGCATATATAATATGAATACAGAACACTATTTGTCATACCATCATTTTTTTGTAAGTAGTACTTACTCGTAGTGTAGTGACTGTAGTAGGATCTCTATACCTTCCATCCTCCTCTTTCAAGTTATACCCTTCTGGTCTTTTGTCCCTTTCACTGATTTTCCATAATTTTATTGTTTTATCTGGAGAGAAAAATGAAAAAGTCCTCAAAAAAAGAGTAATACTAATGGAAGAAATATATATAGGTACATTAAAACATGCTATTTCGGGGCACCTGAGTGGCTCAGGTGGTTGAGTGTCTGAATCTTGGTTTCGGCTCAGGTCGGGCTCTGCACTGACAGCGTGGAGCCTGCGTGGGATTCTCTATTCCTCTTTCTCTGCCCCTCCGCCCACTCAGGCCCTTTCTCTCTCTCAAAATAAATAAATAAACATTAAAAACAAATTTCCTATTACCTGATGAATAAAAACACATATTCATAGAAATACAATACAGAAATCACAAATTTATGTTAATGGTACTCATAAAGTACCATTTGATATTAAAATCAAGTCACAGCCAGGTCCTTTATCTTTTAAAAATTATTAAAGCTATGGGGCGCCCGGGTGGCTCAGTCAGTTAAGCACCCAACTTCAGCTCAGGTCATGATCTCACAGTTCATGGGTTCAAGCCCGGCATCGGGCTCTGTGCTCACAGCTCAGAGCCTGGAGCCTGCTTTGGATTCTGTGTCTCCCTCTCTCTGCCCCTCCCCTATCCACACACACACACTCTCTCTCTCTCTCAAAATAAATAAACATTAAAAAAATACTTAAAAAAGTAATTAAAGCTAGAGGGGAAAAATTATACATATATGTATCTGTGCATGTAAACACATATATGTCTGTACATATATATACAAACACATACATATATATTTACTTAATATTTAATTTTTAATAGAGAACAGAGTTAAGAAAGATTATTTAGAATAAAAATGATAAAGGAATATCTATCTTCCTTTGTCCCATACTTCCTAGCAGATCTATCAAAGACTTCCCATGGGTGCCAGGGTGGCTCAGCCAGTTAAGCCCCTGACTCTTGATTTCCGCTCAGGAGCCTGCTTAGGATTCTCTCTCTCCCTGTGCCTCTCTCCTGTTCACGTGTGTGTGCGTGCACTCTCTCTCTCAAAAAAAAAAAAAAAAAAAAAAAAAAAAAAAAAAAAAAAAAAAAAAAAAAAGAGAGAGAGAGAAAAAGACTCCACAAATTCCTTCACAGACTGGATGCCTTTGTTTATTTATTTTTTTTAACGTTTACTTATTTTTGAGACAGAGAGACAGAGCATGAATGGGGGAGGGTCAGAGAGAGAGGGAGACACAGAATCTGAAACAGGCTCCAGGTTCTGAGCATTCAGCACAGAGCCCGACGCGGGGCTCGAACTCACAGACCGCGAGATCATGACCTGAGCCGAAGTCGGATGCTTAACTGACTGAGCCACCCAGGCGCCCCGGATGCCTTTGTTTAAATCTATCTTCTCCCTGCTGTACTAGGGATTTAAGTCAAGTTGTTAACAGGACTGGAAAAAAAAAAAAAAAAAAAAACACACGACCAATTAAAACTATGTCCCCAAGTTCTTCAAGACAAAATTCCTAGGTTATCAAGAATATAGGAAATAGTATTTTTTAAATAAATGCTTATTTTAAGTTCAGAGTTACAGTAAAGTTGCAAAGGTAGCACAGAGTGTTTCCATTATACCCTTCACCCAGTTTCTTCTAATGTCAACAACTTATGCAACCATGGTATTTATGCAACATCCTATTTAACCATTTGTTACAATTAAGAAATTAACATTGTACATTACTATTAGCTTAAACTCCAGACTTTACTCAGATTTCACCAGGTTTTCTACTAACAGCCCTTTCTACTCCAGGATCCAAACAACACTGTATTTAGTTGTCAACTTTCCTTGGTCTCTCTGACTTTAACAGTTTCTCAGACTTTCCTGATTTTTCATCTTCCCGACCATTCTGAGAAGTAGTAGTGAGGTACTGTAGAATGTCCCTCAGCTGGGTACGTCTGTTTTCTTTTCTCATCAGACTGGGATCACTGGTTTTTAGGCAGGTACCAGAGATGAAGTAAGATACACATGTATACATGATATCAACATGACTTTTCCACTGGTGATGTTAGCTTCACTCACTTGGCTAAGGCAGGATCTGCCAGGTTTCTCCACTGCAGTTACTCTTTGCCCCCTTGTCATACTCTATTCTTTGGCAATGAGTCTCTAAGTCTGGTCCACACTTAGAGAATCAAGTTACAGTTCCTGTAGGGAGGAGCATCCATCCATATATTTGAAATTCTCCTGTAAGAAGTATCCCCTCTCCCTGCTTATTTATTTGACCAATCATTTATTTAAATCATTATGGACTCAAGCAGGTTTATTTAATACTTCATGTTATAATCCTAAAACTGCATTCATATAAATGTGTCACATTCTTAATGGTCCTTTCATAAACAAATGGGTAAAACAACTTAAAAAAAAATAGTGTATGGGGCACTTTATAAAATTCTGTCACATACAGGCATAGCAGGGACTCTTCTAGCCTTACCACCTCTCTCTGCCTGGTAGGGAAGAGTGTGTCAGTTACCCCTGTGGATGCCCTTTGCGAAGATGAAGTGTAAACAGAAAAAAATTGCTAATTTTGCTAACTTGTAATCTAATATTTCATCTAAACCCTAGTAATGTTTAGAGTTATCTTGCAGTTAAAAGTTCTCTATGTGTTATGTGTAAAATATATATATACTGTATATAACATGTAATATATACTGTATATAAATCTTATGTAAAGATGTATATATTTTAGGATATTTTACTTGTCCCCAAATGCATGATATAAATAAGTCAAGCCTAAACTCTTCATTTTTTTAAATTTTATTTATTTATTTTTTTACGTTTATTTATTTTTGAGACAGAGAGAGACAGAGCATGAACAAGGAAGGGTCAGACAGAGAGGGAGACACAGAATCTGAAACAGGCTCCAGGCTCTGAGCTGCCAGCACGGAGCCCGATGCGGGGCTCGAACTCACGGACTGTGAGATCATGACCTGAGCCGAAGTCGGACGCCCAACCAACTGAGCCACCCAGGCGCCCCTAAACTCTTCATTTTATAAGAATGAAAAGCTTCCCCTCACCAATTCATAACTATCGTACGGCCTGTTCAAATTCACCATCCTTACTAAAGATATAAAGAAATCACAATATATGTATCAAATTTTTCAAATAAAATGTAATTAGTCTGTGGTTCCTAGTAGTGTTTTAGGAAGAAAATTATATTTTAAAAAATCATGAAAAACTGGGTAAACAGATTTTTAAAACATATTAAATTTCAACATTTTTTAAGTGATATAAATTTGTCACTTAAGAGGTTAAAAAAGTTTTTAATTAATTTAGAATAAAAATGATAAAGGACTATCTCCCTTCCTCCCATACTTCCCAGGAGATTTATCAAAGACTCCACATGGGTACCAGGGTGGCTCGGCCAGTTAAGCAACTCTCGATTTCCGCTCAGGAGCCTGCTTAAGGTTCTTTCTCTCCCTGTACAATTTGAGTGCAGTTCATGGGAACAAGGCAGGTCAGAAATAAAGTATTTTAGGAGCACCTGGGTGGCTCAGTTGGTTGAAATGTCCAACTCTTGATTTTGGTTCAGGTCATGATCTCGTGGGTCATGAGTTTAAGCCCTGCACTGGACTCTGTGTTAACAACGGGGAGCCTGCTTGGGATTCTCTCTTTCCCACTCTCTGCCCCTCTGCTGCTCACTCTCTCTTTCTCAAAATATAAACCTTTTTTAAAAAAGAAAAATAAATACTAAAAACATTTTTTTAAATGTTTTTATTTATTTTTGAAGGAGAGAGACAGAGCATGAGTGGGGGAGGAACAGAGAGAGAGGGAGACACAGAATTCGAAGCAGGCTCCAGGCTCTAAGCTGTCAGCACAGAGCCCAATGCAGGGCTCGAACTCACGAACTGTGAGATCATGACCTGAGCCAAAGTTGGACGTTTAACCGACTGAGCCACCCAGGCGCCCCAAGAAATAAATATTTTAAATATTTTTAAAAGCTTGTTCATTTTTGAGAAAGTATACACGCACCTGAGCAGAAATCACGAGTCATACGCTTAACTGACTAAACCACCCAGAAGCCCCAAGAAATGAAATACTTTAATAAGTGTAACAATTAAAAAAAAAAAAACAAAAACGAAATTCCTAAGCTCTACAGTAGTGACTTTTTTAGCTGCAGTTTTTGGCCTACTGGAGGTATGAAACAATAATCAAACTCCATAGAGCTGCATGCAAAATTATTCCTCAAAGAAATCTGTCTTTTCTAAAAGGTTAAGAACCACTGCTCTTTGGTGGTTCCCTACATTGTCAATACTAATTAGTAAAGGGTGTTCCAGAAATCCCCAAGTCCCAGTGCCCCTCTCACCATAAAAAGAGGGTTGGGAGAGGGAAGACCATGCTACCAAGTTTCCTTTGTGGGAATGCAGCTTTATTATTCAAAAGCTTCTTATTAACAAGCTGTTAAAACACTGTTATTTACTAGTGAACTCTGTACTACTCATATACTCAAGACTCATGACCAACAGGTTAGAGATGGACATTTCTGCAACATGGAAGAATCGAGGAGCATTCAGAGAAAGCGAAAGGAGATGAAAGAGAAAAAGAATAAAGTCACTTAAAGAAACATTAAAATGAACTCAAGTTATAAGGAGGGCATTACGAAGTGACTTAAGAAAGAACAATCTGGGGAACACTGGACAGTGTATGATGGGACCATGGCAAAGCAATGCAAAGATGAAAATAAGATTACTTTGGGTCAATCAAAGCTGCGATATTTAGTTCTATTCCCTACCATTCTCCCACAGTAGTTTCTCATCTTTTAGGAGAGTAAAGGCCCATTACAAGTGGAGGAGGAGGAGGTATCATTATGCTTAATCTCACACAGACAACAATACCAAATTATATAAAGTTATTACTCAGAGTTGAGATGTTGATGTTCTCCCATGAGTACTTTCTTTTAAAAAGAATAAAGCTTTTCAGATATAGTTTAAATTCTGCTCCTTCCATCCTTTTCCCATCCCACCACACCCAGACAGAGCAGTGCATAAAATTCCCATACCTGTTTTATCCTTCCACAGTGAGCTCTACTTTTTAGTACAAAAAAATAATGCATCCCCAAATAACTATTAGTACTCTTTAATAATAACGACAAAAGATACCTACAATGCACTGTGCAGTGCCCTTGAAAATAATGACTTTAAAATTTATGCAGTAAACCTATTTGGGAGACACTTGATTCTACAGAAAAATACTACATAGAGTCATATACCTAAGACCCAAACACTGGAATCCCCAGTGGTCTCCCCCTCCACTGAGCCTCTGTGAAGTTTTCTGTCTAGGAAGGCTCATCTGATTATACACTGCTTTGCTTATTTCAAATCACAGAGAGCGCATGGAAGACACATGTGGATATCAAGTGAGAACTGAAAGATATTTGAGATTTATTCCATAAATGAACTGAAATGGGATTTGCTTCTGAACAATACTGAGGAGGAGGAGAAGCAGAAGCACCTGAAAAAACAACTGGCTATGAACTGAGAACTGCTGAAGCTGGGTGATGGGTATGCAGGCTCCATTATTCTATTTCAACTTTTACTTTAAAAATCTCCCTTTATAAAAGAATAGTAATTTATCCCGCAAGAAGTGAACTGCCAAAATTATTAAGAACAAATATCCCAATATATGAGGTATGTATGCCCCAGCACACTTACTTGGGGCATTTACTTCCAAAAGTAGAAACCATATAAATGATATGATCAAGTATTATTTTGATGTGAAACAGCAGTATCTGAAGTGCTGTTGAAATAACTTAGTTTACATCTAAATTTAAAGTGAACCAAGATTAGAAGCCAACATACAACATGAATAAACACATTTCCTTCATCTATAGTGCCCTAAGTTATAAGCTTTAAATCATTTTTATTTCTATTTATTTTTCCTTTAATAAGGAGAAGAGAGGCAAATGCAGTTTATGTGAGAAGAGATGGGGTAGAGGGTTTCAACGTGCTGGTTGGGGAGAGCTTTGATGATCCGAAAAGTGGTCACCTAAGAAGCAGCAATGGTGTCAGCTAATGGCATCATTTTATGGAATGTATTTCTAAGAACTTGATACAGTGGGTGATAAAGCCTAAATTGGATGAAAGGGTCACTCAGTAATCTCCACCACGTCACCCCAGAAGTCTCTTGACTTTATCATCTGCAAATGGGAAAGGACAGTAAGGTCTAGGTACTAAAATCTAATTTCATTAATAGTGCCTTATACAGCCTCAAGAAAGTTTTAATTTAAATTTTTACAGACAATGGCTAACTAGAACCTGGATGTACCCCCCTCAATCACTCTTAACGATTCTCTTCAGACCCAAACCCCCATGGATAAACCAAGTCACAACAACTTATATAAAAAAAATTTAGAAGAACAAAAAGAGATATTCTTAAATTCTGGTAGTCATTACATGATTCTAATTCTTAGTTAATAACTTTTCTCGAGCAAACAAAATGGTGTAAGAAGAATCTTCTTCCATCCATGAGGCTTGCTGGGAAGAAGGCAGTATGTCGATTCCAGTTTGTGTCCTTAAAGAACAAGTATCAAGTAGAAAGAGTGCTCTCCCAAAAAGTATCCTGGAATGGAGACCATCCTTTGACAGATAGTGTGTATTTACACTGAAATACTCTTTGGAGAGCTTAGGCACACTTTAACGAGCACTCACTATGCACACTAAGAGTTATCACATTTACTACTCATAATGATACTGTAACATAGATACTCCTATCTCCAGTTTGGCCATGAGGAAAATCTGACTCAACTATTATGATCTGCTCAAGGCTACTAAGCCAAGAAGTGGCACAAACGGTACCTGCTCTAAATCTAATAGTAAAGTCTTTTTTTTTCTTCCCTACAGACTGTGTGGGTACTAAAAGAAAACTGACACCTAAAGGATCTCTTTCACGGAATTTAGAGAAACTAAAAGAGAATACAAAAGGGAAGACAAAAAAGAATTTACACATTCCATGTGGGAAAGACATATTTCCAAGTGTCTATTTGCAGAAATCTCTGAATTATTCTACTTTGTAAAGGTCAAAGTAGCCTACAGAATAGGTGTACACAGTGGGCATATAAAAGGAGAAAATTTTAACACTTACCATTGGTAGACAATAAAAACTGAGCAGCATTTTTCTGGGGTAACCACCTAATTTTGTTGATCTTTTCTTCTATTTCTAAACTTTTCAAGTAGTCAAACTCTGGTTCATGGCTCTGAAAGGTGCTGTAAACATTATATTCTCCTCTGCTATGAGACTGGATTTTGTTCTAAAATGGAAACAAAAATATTTGGACGATTGTTGAGAAATATTTCAAAAAATAATCAAACATGTAATCAATTCCAACAGACCTTGCAAAATTCTGGTTAATTATCTGCATCTTAAATACAATTGCTTTTTATGTTTAAGGTCTTCAAGGAATAAATAAAACAGATTCACCAAAAAGGAAAAGCTAAAGACTAATAATTAAGCCCAATATAATTGGAAAAGGGTACGGATCAATCTGATTACTAATTTACCGTTATTTAGTAAATAATAAAGGACTACTGGTTAAAAAAAAAAAAAAAGAAAAAAAAATCTAAGTATCCTTAATGAGGGAGCTCATCCAAAATGGGAAAAGTAAGTAAAAGCTTATCAGAATCAGCTGGCTGAGGCACACTTTCTTTCACTGCCCACTTTAGGGTCAATCCTCAGTTATTTAATATGATGCATTATTTTCCTCCTCCTCTTCCTTTCTCATGCCTGCCTTTAGGTCATTTCACCACTAAAAAACTCATTAAGAGCTCTCATCAATGTCATGGCCACCACAACACCCACCCCAAGACCACTGTCACATAGCTCTGTTACTCACTAAGTCCGCATTCAGCATTAACCAGCAAACCACTCCCCACAAACCCATCAACAATTGTTTACGCTCCTTAAATTAGCCTTCTTATATTATAAGCCTAGCACACACCGATGATTTATTTCATTTAGTATCAGTGAGTGAATATGGTTTAAGCTACTGGATAAAGAGACTGCTGGTGAACTTCTTTAGTTAACACTAACACCTTAGAAAAAGTCAGAGTTATAACCATGTTCAGAATTTTATCTTTTAACCTATTATCACATGATTAAAAATCTTTCCATCAAAAACACTGAAAGTTTAGTTCAAAGAAGAACCTATAGGAAAATAGTTTACAGGAACGATATTACTGATAGTCAACTATTTTAAGGTAAAACTGAATTATCAAGTGAAATGTTTAAGATTATCTAAGAATGGCTCATTGGTTATTATTCTCCATACAGAAAGAAAACCTTATTGAATCTTTTTTTTAAAATTAGGACATAGGTCTTCTTTAAAAAAAAAATTTTTTTTAATGTTTATTTTTGAGAGAGAGAGGGAAAGAGAGAGAGAGAGAGAGAGAGGCAGAGAGAGAGGCAGAGAGAGAGGGAGACACAGAACCTTAAGCAGCCTCCAGGCTCTGAGCTGTCAGCACAGCAACGCAGGGCTCAAACTCACAAACCACAAGGATCATGACCTGAGCTGAAGTCGGAGGTTTAAGTGACTGAGCCACCCAGGCACCCCTTGAATCAACATCTTAAAAGCCTGTTTTGGGTTGTTTTTTTCTGGTAGCTTGATTACCTGGATCGATCATTCATGGTTACAGTTGTCTTTGTGCCCTCCAGTAGCAGTATTAATTATTACTGAGTTTGCCAATATTAAGAATGCAGGGCATATGACAAAATATAATCCACATGGGGATTAGAACCTTGATCTCATTACCATAACCTTACACCAAATCAGATAACCCAATCCATTAAATAAATATATGCTAATATCACTTCAGAAAAAAACATCTTCTATCTAAAATTACTGTTTCAAAAGGTTTGTCACGTTACTCTCCAAAAAAATTATCTTAGCAATTCAATTTTTTTTTAAATGTTTTATTTTTATTTTGAGACAGAGAGAGAGAGAGAGAGAGAGAGAGAGAGAGAGACAAGAGAGACAGAGCGTGTGAGCAGAGGAGGGGCAGAGAGAGGGAGATGCAGAATCTGAAGCAGGCTCCAGGCTCTGAGCTGTCAGCACAGAGCCTGATATGGGGCTCAAACTCACGGACCAGGAGATCATGACCTGAGCTGAAGTCAGATGCTTAACTGACCGAGCCACCCAGGCGCCCCATAGCAATTCAATTTTTAATATGAATGTGTTTTGAACTTGAGCAAGTGAAGTGCACATGTTTCCTACTACCTACAATAGAGAGATTTAATAACACAGATTCTCTACCTTCAAGTAACTTGTGTATGTGAAACTTTAGTCAAAAATAGAAATTAGGGCACCTGGGTCAATCAGTCATGTCCGACTTCGGCACAGGTCATGATCTCGCGGTTCTTGAGCCTGAGCCCCAATCAAAGCAGGAATCTGCTTTGGATTCTGTCTCCCCCTCTCTCTGCCCCTCCCCAACTTGTGTGTGTGTGTGCGTGCTCGCTCTCTCTCTCTCAAAAATAAACATTAAAAAGAGTTATAAAAAAAATAATTTTTTTAAAAAGCAGAAATAAGGTCCATTTAATTCAGGTAAGCAATATAGAGAACCAAGGGCAAACACATACACTTCTATATGCAAAAACTGGGTCTCTATGGGTCACAATATATAAAATGATAAGAAAAGCACAAACATAAACATATCTTCTAAAACAGGAAAAAAAAACCCCCATCATCCTAAAGACTCAGTAATTATTACATGGATCTAAACATGATTACACGATACAAAAACAAAATCATGGAGATGACTGGCAGTCTTAATGGATTTCAAGAAGCATTTTTTCTTTACAACAGGCAAATAAAAACTACATCACACAAGAAGAAAGTTATGTCTACAAAGTTAAACATGGCAGGCTGGGCTCACGTATTAACAACCATATTCCTGAAACTCCACTAAAATTACAGTAAAATAATTTTTTTAATTATTTATTTTGTGTGTGTGTGTGTGTGAGAGAGAGAGAGAGAGAGAGAGAGAAAGAGAGAAAGAGAAAGAGAAAGAGGGAGCGAAAGACTATGTGGGCATGCACACGCAAGCAGTGGAGGGGCAGAAAGAGAGGGAGACAGGACTTGAACTCACGAACCGCCAAGATCATGACCTGAGCTGAAACTGAATGTCTGATGCTTAACGTACTGAGCCACCCAGGTCCCTACACAGAAGAATTTTTAAAGACAAATCAACAAGAACAAAGAATAACAGCAGAGATGACAGCAGCAGTGACAAACAGAAGAGGCCATAAAACAGATGCATGCACAGAAACTGACTTAGTGGATTCCAGAGAGCTGAATCTTTAGTGAGCAGTGAGATTTCCCCTAAAACTTGGGGAGGGATGTTTACATTATTATAATGATCACGACTGTGAGCAAGTACGAACTAAGTACTTTGAGCAAATATAAAGAAAAGGAAACATAATCCCCCTGTCCTCAACACTGTGACACTTGAACAAGAATGCATCAAAGAATGTCGTTTTAAAAATTAAAGAATTTTAAATTTAAAAATTTAAAGAGTAAAGGGGACTCTTGATTTCGGCTCCTACCCAAGTAGCAAACATGCACTTCACAAAAGATAATATCCAAATGACCAATAAACGCATTAAAAGATGGTCAATCAGTGTTAAAAAAAAGAAAGTATAATATGACATACACAAAATCTCCAAAATATTTGAAAATTTAAAAAAAAGACCGATAATAAAGTATTGGCAAAGACGTGAACAACCAAAATTTTCATATACTGTTCAGGAGAATAAAATCGGCAAACCACTTTTTATTGTGCTGTCCACCTCATGACATAGTAATTTCATGCATGACTATGTGGATCAAAAAACATGATCAAGAATGTTCAGCAAAACTAAAAGGCGATAGAATGGGAGAAGATATTTGCAAACATCAGATAAAGGCTTAGTATCCAAAATCTATAAAGAACTCATCAAACTCAACACCCAAAAAACCACAAATAATCCAGTGAAGAAATGGGCAAAAGACGTCATGAACAGACACTTCTCCAAAGAAGACATCCAGATGGTCAACCGACACATGAAAAAATGCTCAACGTTACTCATCATCAGGGAAATACAAATCAAAACCACAATGAGGTACCACCTCACACCAGTCAGAATGGCTAACATTAACAACTCAGGCAACAACAGATGTTGGCAAGGATGTGGAGAAAGAGAAACCCTTTTGCACTATTGGTGGGAATGCAAACTGACAGAGCCACTCTGGAAAACAGTATGGAAGTTCCTCAAAAAATTAAAAATAGAACTACCCTACAACCCAGCAATTGCACTACGAGGTATTTATCCAAGGGATACAGGTGTGCTGTTTCAAAGGGGCACATGCACCCCCATGTTTATAGCAGCACTATCAACAACAGCCAAAGTATGGAAAGAGCCCAAATGTCCACTGATGGATGAATGGATAAAGATGTGGTGTGTGTGTGTGTGTGTGTGTGTGTGTACACACACACACACACACACACACACACACACACACACACACACACACGGAGTATTACTCGGCAATCAAAAAGAATGAAATCTTGCCATTTGCAACTACATGGTTGGAACTGGAGGGTATTATTATGCTAAGCGAAATTAGAGAAGACAAATATAAGACTTCACTCATATGAGGACTTTTAAGATACAAAACAGATGGATATAAGGGACAGGAAGCAAACATAACATAAAAACAGGGAGGGGGACAAAACATAAGACACTCTTAAATACGGAGAACAAAGAGGGTTACAGGAGAGGTTGTAGGAGGGTGGAAGGGCTAAATGAGTAAGGGGCATTAAGGAATCACTCCTGAAACCACTGTTGCACTATATGCTAACTAACTTGGATGTAAATTAAAAAAAATAAATTAAATGAAAATACCAAAAAATAAAAATAGTGCTTGTCAAAATAGTAAAAATCCATCCAAATTAATATTTTTAAAAAATTTTAGATACCAACATAAGTGAATATAACTTATTTATCATACAAAAGCTCATTTGTTATCATTAGTCACATTGTATAGTATGGAGAACAGAAGAGAAAGTCGCAAATTAGTATGAGGAATATGGTCTTTCCTATTCCGGGAATCAATCAAAATTATAAAGGAAATCCTGGTCAATGTGGGAGGTTGTAGTCAATAGTTGGATAGAGACAATTTATCCAACTGGTAAAATAGCACTGCTTTAAAAAAAAAGAAAGAAATCTTCTACCAATCAAGCTGTTTGTGAAAAACAAGCCTTCTCTTTGTACTGCTTATAATTCTAAATACTACATCAATTAAGGACAGCAAAATTTAAATTCCTTTCTCTTGATTACTGAAGTGAAAATCAATCTCCAGTAGTGATGAAATTGTTCTGCCCACCTAACTATTCAACAGCTTTCACTCTCAAAATAAAAATAAAAATGGCCTTAAATTATACTTTAAAATGTTAATTGGGTGAGTTTTAGGCATCCACCGTGCACATTTTCATATTTTTAGTAACACACTGCTTTTAAAAACTTGTATTTCTAGTAACGTTTTAGTTTCTAATGTATCCCTGAGTTGAGTTATTATGTAACTACTAATCACTCTGCTTAACTAACTTATTCAAGTCCACCTTTTCCTTCCCACCCCTTCCTTATATCACCACCGTCTTAAAACAATTATCTTTTGGAGCATTTTTATTAGTGTCTAATTCCCTCGTAATTTTCAATGTGATCTTTGCTATATTTCCAATGTCATTCCTGTGACTGAATAAAATAGCCAGTTTTATTGAAATGTCTATTTTCAGACTCTCTGAGTTGTAAACATCTTCTACATTATTTTCTATAGAACAAATTTGTTCTTTATATAAAGGTGTCTCCAAAAATTTTTTAACAAATTCTGCCTTGATTGCATATAATTATGAAGAAAAAATATCAGACTGATAAGTTCAAATATATATATATGGATTTGAGGTTCTTTTTAGTGTGTTTATGTATTTTCAATAAAGAAAATATGAAAAACAAAAAACAAAAAAACCAAACAACAACAAAAAATAACGCTCATAGATGCATTATTCTTAATAGTCACAAACTGAAACAACCAAAATGTTTGCACCTACAACATAACAGATAAATTGTAGTAAAGCAACACAAAAGAACATTCATTACATAGCAATGAACATGAGCAAATTATATACACACAAACGTAGTATTGAGCAAAAAGGCCAGATACACCCTTATTATGATTCCATTTATGGAAGGTTCTAAAAGTACAGATCAAACTCAGTGTTAGAAATCAGGCTTATAAATAGACTTTTCTTTAAGGGGAGAAAGGAGAAATTAATGACTTGGAAGGGGAATGAGAAGGGTTATGTGGAAGGGTGGAAAGTTCTATTTCTTGACCTAGATGTCTGCTATGTGATAATGTACTAATGCTTTGTATGCTTTTGTGTATTATTTCAATACAGTGTAAAAAAATGTGGCACACAAAAGGTGCAGCCACTTTGAAAACAGTATGTGGGTTCCTCAAAATAGAACTACCCTGTGATTCAGCAATTGCACTTTTCAGGATATATTCGAAAGAATTAAAACAGGATCTCAAAGAGATTATTCACAATAGCTATGTGAATAGCAAACTAATAGTAGAAGCAAACTAAATGTCCAGTGACGGATACATGAATAAAGACAAATGTGACATACAAACACACACGAATATTAGTCTTAAAAAAAGCCTATCTTATGCCACTATATGGATGAACCATGAAGAGATTAAGCTAAGTCAAACAAGCCAGTCAGAAAATGAGAAATACTCCATGATTCCACTTACATGAGGTATCTAAAGTAGCCAACTTCATAGAAACAGCAAGTTAGAATGGTGGTTGCCAGGGGCTAGGAGGAGGAAGAGGGTAGGAAGTTGTTGTTCAGTGGGTATACTGTTTCAGTTATGCAGGACTGGTGGGGGGAGGGGCTGTATGGGGGGGTTGTCTAGCAATCTGTTATACAACATTGTATATATGGTTGGTAATGCTGTATTGCAGACTTGGAAAATGGTTGAGAAGTTCCACCTTATATGATATTTTACCACAGTTAATTAATAATACAGCACACAAAAACAAAATATATATTATAAGAACACATTTAAATCGTTACCTATAGGGACGGATGAATCTACCTCTATTGTTACCTACAGGGAAAGGTACATGAAAGCGTGTGAGAAGCAGTGTATGTGCACCTGCATGCCTATGTGCACAGGTTTGGAGCTCATGAACTCAAGTATGACCCTGAGGTTTAAACAAACCAAAACAAAATATAAAACCGTAATATTCAATGGTGTTAGAACCAACCAACCATTTGGAAAGAAGACTGGAACTTTGTTTCTTATACACAAGTAAACTCCAGACGGAGCAATTAAATGCTCAAAAATAAACAAAAGCAACAAAAGGTAAGTACAATGGTGAATTTCTATATATTTTAAAGTGAAAAAGAACTTTTTACTATAAAGACAAAAGTAAATAGCAGAGAAAGACTGACAGCTAACAAGATGGCTAGTATAGGCCAGAAAATTATGTATTATATAAGATGTATTATAAAAGGTCCTTAAAAATCACTACGAAAGGGGAGCCTGGGTGGCTCTGTTGGTTGAGCATCCGATTTCTGCTCAGGTCACGATCTCGTGGTTTGTGGGTTCAAGCTCCGCATCGGGCTCTGTGCTGACCACTTGCTCAGAGACTGGAGCCTGTTTGGGATTCTGTGTCTCATTCTCTCTCTGCCCCTCCCCCACTTGTGCTCTGTCTCTAAATGTAAAAAACAAAAAAAAATTTTAAATAAAAAAAAATCACTAGAAAAGAATATCAATACCTTTCCTTGAAAGATGACAAAGGTCAAAAGTTGGCAATTTATATAACACATGGTCAGTAAATATATGTAGAACTGCTCATTATTGTTAGTAATCAAAATTGAAGAATAATGTTTGGTCCTTAGACGAATAAAAAATGTGATAATGACCATCGTTTTAATGATGAGAATATGGTTCAAGTCATATACTACCAGAAGAAGTATAAATATTTACACAGCTTCTCTGGAGGATAATTTGTCAATACTTATTGAAAGCCTTAAAAAATGTAGATATTCAACAATTCCACTTCAAAAGTATAATCTCATGGAAAACCATGCCTGCAAAGATGTATGAACAACTTAATGCATAAACAACCTCAATATCCATCAAATCAAGTAAATTATGAAATACTATAGAGCCAATTACATTCAACAGCAGATCAGTGTGTCTCAACCATATTAACTTAATCAAGCACAATGCTTCCTGCTACTCGTCTTCTATAGCTCCCACAAGCTCCATGTTCATTTAACTTTTGTCACTTAAGTTATAAAAGCAGACTGGACATGTTCTTCCACACTACACATGCACTCCTTTCCACTCAATTATTGCCCAGTTTCTTCACCTCCTTGACTGAAATTAACCTGATCAACATCAACAGATACAAAAACTTATGGAGTCGCATGTGCAACATGATTCTAATTCTGCAAAACAAAAATACCCAGAATGCACACAGACACAGATTGGTCTTTATTCATGAGATGAGATGAGATGATTCTGAATGTTTGGGGGGGGGGGGGGGGCGCGGGGCGGCTCCCAAGTAGTCTTTGTGTTGACAAGGGGCTCAGTTCCATCTCACAAACCATGAGATCATGACCTGAGCTGAAATCAAGAGTCGGATGCTTATCAGACTGAGCCACCCAGGTGCCCCTGAGATGGGATGATTTTGGATTTTTATCTTTTTCTTTGTGAAAATGATAGTTTTCATACTTTTCATGATAAACCTATTAAGAATAATCAAGAATTAAAAACAATCTCTGAAAGAACATCATTTGACATTCTGTAACAGCTAATTCTAAATATAAATAACTGCACTGTGCTTTTACTAATAACTTCCTTCTTTTAAAAGAAACTTTATGAAAAGGTAGGACTTACTTTGTTCCTTGAACAAAACATAACACACTTTAGAAAAAATTAAAAATGTATTTTACTGTAACTCATATAAGTGACAATGGATATTTTTTAAGCTGCTAAATAGAACACTAATAAAATTTAGTGTTTATTAATGATTCTTTAATCTTGTAATATATTTGTAACAAGCAAACATTTGCTTTTTATTTCAAAGTGGTTTAAAAGAGTTTGACTCTTGTAGGGTGGCTAGGTGACTCGTCGGTTAAGAGTCCGACTTCGGTTCAGGTCATGATCTCACCGTTTGCAGGTTTAAGCCCTACGTGGGGCTCTGTGCGGACAGCTCAGAACCTGGAGCCTGTTTCTGATTCTGTCTCTTCCTCTCTCTCTCTCTGCCCCTCCCCTGTTCATGCTGACTCTTGTGTTCTCCCTCTCTCTTAAAAAAGTAAACATTAAAAAAACTAAAAGAAAAAAAAAGTTTGAGTCTTGTGAAATGACAGAAATGGTAGAAAACAAAATCAATTCATATCTGATTAACAAACCACTATCAATGCAAATATATGGAACTTTCTAGAATAAAGCAAGATAAAACACAATCGATGTAAACAGAAAACAACAACAAAAAAAGAAATTTCTATCATTTTCTGATCACAATGATGGTGGTGGAATATTTCAAGATTTTTCAGCTCTTATTAAATAGTTGTGCCCCTTCGCTGAATGCCTATTATATACTATACTAAGCAACACACACTTTAGACAACTTAGACTCTTATGGAGTTGGTTTCCTCTCTAAACAAGATTAACACACAGATTGGTCTTTATTCATGAGATGAAATGATTCTGAATGTTTGTTTATTTTGAGAGAGAGAGAGAGAGAGAAAATGAATCCCAAGTAGGCTCTGTGATGACACGAGGCTCAGCTCAATCTCACAAACCGTGAGATCATGACCTCAGCCGAAATCAAGAGTTGGACTGCTTAACCAACAGCAGATGGACCCCACATCTTTAATGTCCAATCCATCCACATTATTTAGACACAACATGATATGGCTAAACATACAATGGCCTGCAATCCAAAAAGCCGAATGTTAGTTTCTCAAATTAGGAAACCTGCAACACCCTGTATTCTGACCAAGTTATTTATTTTGAAAAGAGCAAAAGGAGTTATTTGAGAAAGAAACCAACTTCAATAAATTCTGAAACCTGTATATACAGCTCAATTACAATATGGAAAAAATAAAAAAGATTAGTTCAACACACTTAAGGTACCGAAAAAGTAAAATACAGTAAAGACTAGATATAACTCTATAAAATAATGTTCTGTCTGATACAGATGCATTTAAAATAGTCATTGTAAAAAGATTATCAGTATGTATGTTGGAATAACCTGCCTGTCAGTTTGGGGGTGGGTAGGGAAGGTAGAGGAGGGGAAGATCTCTAAATTACATAAAGCAGAGTAATAAATTTCAATCAGATATTGAATTGAAATGGGAAAATATGAAATATGGGTAAATGTCTAAATAATTTAGAGGCAGGAAACCAGCAAACACAAACAGAAAAAGTAAACGAAACTTAAAGGCAGCCAATCTACAAAACTGAGAAACACAGCCTCCTGAAAGAACTTACTCTCCTCGCAATACATGGCCTATAACAAATCAATTTATTAAATACACCATCAGAAAAACAGGACATATTTTTATGTACCTGGAAACAATTTTAATTACTGGAAGTATCAAAAGTTTAGGTAAAACTAAAATCCAGTAAAAATACCTTTTTTAATCACCAATTTGTCGATTTTATTTCTTCTCTGTATTTAGAAATTTTTGGTTCAAGTATAAATTCGTAAAGTTTACTGGAAGAGAATTGGCCAATATAACTTAAAAATGCTCACAACCTTAGATCCAGCTACTTAACTTCTAGAAGGTTCTAAAGAAGTAATAGGTGCTTCAAAGTTTCAACTACAAGAATGTTTTTATAGTGTTATTCATAACAGAAAAAGAAAAAAAAAGATCAGAAAGCAAGAAATAAACAATCTAGGTAATATCTAACAATAGAGATTACATTAAATAAACTTCAGTACATGTCTGTAATGGAGTATCATGTAATCATTAAAGATGAGGATTTAGAATCTTTAACAACATGAAAGGTCTTTACATACAGTATGTGAGGAAAAATAACATACCACCCTAAATATAATCTCATTTTAGAAAGACAAATCTTTAATACACACCAAAAGTGTTGGGTTTTGTTTGGTGGAGTTATAGGTACTTTCTTGCCCCCTGTCCATGTCTCCTAAATTATCTACAGTGAATATGATGTTTTTAATTAAGAGGGAGAAATTACTTGTGAGAAAAATACAATTAAGAAGTGTTGTATGTGTGAGGTTGAGAAGATGGCAGAGAGAAGAAAAAGTAAATTCTAAAATTACTGGGTATTATTAGTTTCACAGATTTGGATCTGTTTTTTGTTGTTTGGATTCTGGGGGGACAATATAAGAAATATGGACAATTCAAATTTCTGGGCAACAGGTAAAGTGAAAAAATTACTTTAATATGTCAAAAACATCCTTTCAAGATCTCATCCAGTGTTATGAAAAATAACATTTAGAAGAATCCTACTTTGTCTAACAGTTGTTTAGTGACATTCATACTGATAACGCTTAGCAATCAGAAATGGTACTTTAAACTGATACTTCACTTCTGGAAAATATAATTCTTTTGAATTTTGAATTCTTTGAGCTGGAACCTCAAAAGATTAGTAGGTAGGTGACATGTGTTTGACAGCTGGTTGGATAGAAATGTGGACAATAGACGGCTGAACAAGAGAGGTGGCTGGATGAATTCATGAACAAATAGAAATGAGGTATTTAAACTCTCAATCCAAACTCTAACTTTTCCCTCCTTAAGCCTACCACAGAGAAGACATCATTCATTAATGGCTACTATTAAAAAGTCAAGATCAAGTTATTTTCCCCATTACGATAAAGTAATGAAACTGATTTTCCTGTGTGACTTGTATCACTTAGGCTCATTACTTAGAGAAGTCAGATTTTTTTTCATATGTTAAACAATATGCAGCGTTGTGGATATTCATTCCAATTTATGCAGAAATTAACTATTACCGACTTCACTAGCTATGTGATCTTAGAAAAGTTATCTTCTCTAATCTCAACTCATCCATAAATTGGTAATAAATTGAAACACAGGAGGTGTGCACACATCTTCATTATTTTGCTGTGAAGATTAAATAAGATTTTGCGACTGTGGCAGAGAAACAAGACATGTGGATTCTAGAATTAAGGGTTCATCTCTTTATTAAAGTGTATGACTTTGGATGATTAAACCTACTGTCTGGGACCCCAGTCTTTTTATTGGTAAAAAGAGACTGCTTTACCAGGGGCTGTAAATTTGGGGCCCATATACTACCTATCCATGGATGAAACCCAGGGATTTTGTGAACCTGGATGTGGTGGAAATTTAAATATTTTTTCCTACTAATGTCTAGCTGAAATTCAGCATTTCTTTCATTTATGGATATAGGTGATAAAACACCATATTAGCAGCCTCCATCACTTTGTCACTATAGACATGACATGTTTTTAAATCACACCCCAGTTGTTATCCACAAAAACTTTTGTTTTTAATTTTACTTTTTCAATTTTTAAAATATTTTTATGTTTGTTTATTTTTGAGAGACAGAGCGTGAGTGGGGGAGGGGCAGAGAGAGAGGGAGACACAGAATCCGAAGCAGACTCCAGGCTCTGAGCTGTCAGCACAGAGCCCAACGCGGGGCTCGAACTCACAAACCGTGAGATCATGACTTGAGCCGAAGTCAGACAATTGATTGAGCCACCCAGGCACCCCACAAAAAACACTTTGAAACGTATTTTTCAATATAGTTTCCTTCCTAATCCTATGTTATTATATACAATTAAAACATTCTGAGAAGTCCACAGAACTGACCAGGCTACTGACGAAATCCATGACACCAAAGGTTGAGAACCCCTGCAAAAGCTTATAAATTTTAGCACTTAATTTCTGTGAATGCACCATATACAAATAAAGCTCAATATGGGCAAAACAAATTTCACAGTTATCTCTGGTAGAGGAGGGTAGTGGTAACAGGAAGGACAAAGAAGGCCTCTAAAGTGCCAGTAATATCCCATTTCTTGATCCAGGGAAGAATTACACAAGTGTGTTTGTTTTGTGAAAATTTATAGAACTGTACACTTGTGATTCTGTGCATTTTTCTGTATGTATCATGTGATCTATCTTAAAGGTATTTACATTTAATGTATCTTAAATACATTTAAGATCTATCTGTTTAAATGTATTTTTAGATATAAACTTGAAGCTGTATTATGGAGCTTTTATCCTTATCCTGGTACTGGAATGCAGAGAATTTCAATTCGACATTTTCTATCAAATGAGGTCCCCAAAGGACTTTTAAAAAAAGTAAAAGTGGGATCTCGGGCCTCCAGACATTCTGATTTAGTGGGTATGAGACACAGTCCAGTAATCTGCATTTGAAATGCATGTTCCCAGGCGATTCTAACATTTTATTCTTTGAAAAACACAAAACTTAGATCAAAGAGTGAATGAAAAATGAAGACAGTTAAGCCCAGTAGCTAAGAGAAGAAACCTTATTTTATAGATACTTTGATTTAGAATAAACCACACTGGATTTTCTTGAACTTCTCATGTATTCTTTCTATAATATTCCTGACAGATGGGCATCCAGATCTTGTGTATTTATTTCCATATACAAAAGAAACTAATCAATTCTTCCCACATAAATCCCTAAATATCAAGACTCTACACAGTCTCTTCTCCTGGCTATACAGACTTGGTTCCTTCGACCATTTCTCACCAACACTGCTAAATTTGCTGTTCTGATTGCTGCTCAGTAAATACTATGTAAAGCGAATGCTGCCACATCACCCTAGAAAAGTGGGTTCTCTCTTCACTTAAACATCAAAGTAAATCAACAACCCCTTTGTATGGATGATACTGAATCTGTTAAAAACAAATCTTGTTTTTTTTTTTTAAGTTTATTTATTTTGAGAGAGAGAAAGAGCAAGTGGGGGAGGGGCAGAGAGAGAGAGACAATCCCAAGCAGGTTCTATACTGTCAGCACAGAGCCCCATGTGGGGCTCAAACTGATGAACCTCATGACCTGGCCGAATTCAGGAGTTGGACGCTCCAATGACTGAGCCACTTGGGCGCCCTTAACAACATCTTGGTGATTTTGAGCTCCATTCTAGTCTTTCCAAATAATTTACAAAGAAAATACATATTAAACCCCTACCCATTTTTTTTTTTTTTATTGGAGAGGGAGAGAGAGGGAGAGTGAGAGTGCACTCACACAAAAAGGGGACGGGGAGAGGGAGAGAATTTAAAGCGCAGGCTCCATGCTTGGCATGGAGCCTGACACAGGGGGCTTGATCTCACAACTGTGAGATCATGTCCTTGAGCCGACATCAAGCTTAACAACTGAATCACCCAGATTTAACAACTGAATCACCCAGATGCCCTAACCCCCTACACATCTTTTGTGATAAACATGATTTCTAAGATTTCTTCTATATCTTGTTAAGGAGTTTTGGGAATGTCACATTAAGAACAACCAAAAAATGAGAAAAAGCCTAGAAAGTTACTAGCACTCCTAGAACACAGAAAACAAAGGCTCTATATAATAATCTAGGAAGAAATGTAAAAAAGGAACATCTCCCTTCTCACCTTTCTCCTTAATTGTCCCTTAAAAAAAAAATCTCCCCCCTACACACACTTTAACCTATATCAATCAGAAAGCCTCAGAGAAAAGTGAAGGTCTGAGCAATCCAAAGTCAAAAGAAAAATCAGCAATTTCAACAACTGCCGCCCACCTAATTTGAATACCCATAAAACGAAAGATCCTCTACAAAATACAGAACACCAACACCACCTAGTCTAACAGTTACTTGGAATCTCCCAAGAAAAACTATTAATATTTTCATTATCAACAAGAATATATCCTGCCATCTACTTGGTTGTCAAAAGCTATTACATAAAAGTTATGAAAACAGTAAGAGTGTTCACCTATTTTAGGACATGCTATAAACACCGGACTGGGTATCAACACTTACTGACCACAGGACAAGTGGAATGCCTCATGGAAATCACCTTACTCTTGGGCCTTAATTTCCCTACCCGACCTGCTTCTATCACAGAGATTCTGTCAAACAGAAAACTATAGGAACGTATTAGTTATAAAAATAGTATTAAATGACAGCAAAACATGTTTTAGCATCACCAGGGTGAAATATACTCGAACTGAATCACAGCCCTCTAAATTACTACCCAGTTTCTTTGACTGTGGAACAGATGGACAGGCAGCAAGAGGTAACCGACAGGATGACAGGAAGGGGATCAGCCACACTTGAAGGGTAAAAGAAGTGAGACAGAACGGTGAGTTAAAGGTGTCAGTCTGCCGTGCCAGTCAAGTGAAGTTTAGAAAGGAACCCTGCCAGCCACCCAGTGAGAAGATAAAGCCACGAGAATGCAAATGCCACTGTTTTGTACACGGAGCTAGCATCATTATCAGACACTAAGAAAGGCTCACTGGACAGGCACCAGTGCTCCCTGGAATGTATGTTTAATAGCTGTAACTGTTAGAAGAAGCTGGACTGAGATTCGGAGCTCTAAGTTCTAATTCTAGAGCTCTGCTATTAAACTAAGTAATACAACCTTTTGATAGAAACCTTTTCTGGGATTATCTAAAAACTAGAAAAAGATCATCTTTAAGTTCTCTCCCACTTTCCAAACTAGAACACTATTTTACAGATGTAACAGATGTGGATTCATAAAAATCTAATCTAATATATTAGGTACTGATACAAAGGTGCCTCTAGACGTAAGGCACAGACATTATCAGTGACGTAGGCAGTGAGTGTCCTGAAGACAGCCCTATACTACACGCTCCATATAAGACAGGGCTTAAAAATGTGGAAAATAAATTAGGTAACAGGCACCAAATTAAGATTAACAAGATAAAGTTTTGAAGGAAGAAGTAAATTATTACCTCATCATTATTTAATCCATCGCTTAAAACATACTGATACTTGTACTAAGTAATTCTCAAGATACACTACTAACCTGAGGTTCTAGATAATGCATCTATCTGAATTCTTAAATGCAGTTAAGAAGGTCAGATACATGAAAAAGGAAGTCCTTTTTTGGTACCAATGATCCTTCTCAAAAAGTCATTTTGCTCATTCCTTGTTATAAGGGTATGTATCTTAAATTTTAGCACTTTAGAATCTTCAATGGAATTTCAGAAAAGAATCAAAGGAAACCTATCCTTCAAATCTGGGGCCTTGTTTGCCAATACAAGTAAAACGTTCGAGCAGCTGCAGTAACTCTGTGTTAGATCTTTTATTCCAATTTATCGTATTACTGACGGCCTATTACTGACGGCCTTCAACTATTACTTTGAGGACACTTATCAAACCCCTACTAGATTTATCGAAAGCTCCAAACACCTTTCTTTAAAACAAAAGCTAAGTTGTAGACAGTCATTAACATCCAGTAAAAAACCAAAACCAAACAAACAAAAAAACCACTCAAGGGCAGAGAATGCCAGCTCTAACTTCTGAATAACAAAATTACCATTCATATTTTGGTTATCTAAGGTGAAAGGCACCGAAGAATATTAAAAGATGGTGCGTCAGAAGTTTTGAGTCCTAGCTGTTAGTTCTGCCACACTAATCAAGTGGTCTGTTAATATCCTAACTTTCTCATTTGTAAATAGAAAGGGAAACTGTAATGATCTAAGGTTCCATTTCAACTCCAAGTAGTTCAAGATTCCTATGGTCAAGATTTTAGTTGCTTGAAAATAGGAACAGAAAACTGATTTTGCTTCCCCCCTTCCCATAAGAACAGTCTTTGTCAAGAAAAGCTGGAGTCTTTTCATATTGTCTTCCAACCAAAAATAAATAAATAAATAAAAGGAGACATATTTAGTGTTTGTGCATCTTCTAATCAGACACTATTAATCATTTCTTTTAAAATTAAATTACCTACCTCACTGGGGTGTTGTGAGGATTAATTCATTAGTGTTTGTAAAGCACTTTGAGATCCTCAGGTCAAAGGCGCTATAGAAGTGCAAAGTAGTAGTATTATTACTAGATTCTTTGCTTATTTAAGGAACTTCACAATCCTTTAAAACCTAACTCTCTGTTATGATTGAGACATCTATTTGTAAAACCCTGCCATTTATGCACATTACTTTTAACTCTTTTTGGATATATAAACAGGGATAGGATGTTTCAAAACAGACGATTTTAAATAATGTCTAACTTTGATCTACGAATGGACAGAGAGAGTAAAGGAAAATCTAGTGTGACAAATTTTAACATAAAATTTTAGTGAGAAATCTTGTCAATCGGATTTAGAAGTGTGCCTAAGCTGTACCCAAAACAAAACAAAACCCACTTTAATCTCAAGAGTCTGCAATGAGAAATTCCTTTCTTCAAAGAGAAAAGGAAAACAATTTTCAAATCAACTAAGCTTGAAAAGGGGTACTGAGCTTATAAATTACATTACATGGGTATACATGCAATTGTCATTTAAAACAGTTTTATTTAAACCACAGTAACAGTATTAGTATGAACTGATGTCAAAATAACTCAACAGCTTTTTCTTTAAACTAGCCTCCCACCCCCAATTACGCAAAGCAAACTAAGCATTGAGAAGAGATCAAAGCAATTTTGCTTTACGGAGTTTTAAGAGAAAAAAAATGAGGGCCAAGGCTTCAAAACCAGTTAAAATCTTGAATTAACACCACTTCCCACTCCTTTCTCTAACCAAATCTAACAAAGCGCTGTGTTTTTATAGTCAAAACAACACACACACACACACACACACACACACACACAGACACAGACACACACACACACACACACACACACACACACACACACACACAAAGCTAAGAGAAGCAGAGCCATCTATCCATTGGGATATTCTGCTTGATAAACATTAAGGAAAAAAAAAAAAAGTCAAAATCCTCTGATGAAATACTCGAGTGCAATACAAGTTCTAGCCCCAAAAGCAAACTGAAATTTAGATATATTAAACTTTCAACACTTACCTCCTGCTCCTGCTGAAAGATGACGACTCTACCACCTTTATCTCCTGTTGCTAGTAATTCTCCAGAATGATTAAATTCTACTGTAGAAATTATATCTGCTGTATAATTGAAACAAAAACAAAGAAGAAATGATTTGAGTTTTTCTTTCCCAACTTACACAGAACTTAGCATGTTTTCCCTAACACATTCCAGGCCTACAGATGAACCTACCATCAGAAATAAGTAAATCTAAGGTTCTTTCATGAATATTTTAGTTCTCCAAAAACACATTCTCTCCAGAATAAATCAGTATGAATCTATTGTAACAGGAATACAAATTATACTTAAATACTAGTGGTTTACTGGTATTTCACTAAAATCATGAGTGTAATCAACAATTTGTGAAACATTTTATAATAGGACCATTAACCATTATAATAATTATCTTGATAATTTTCCTTCTTATATACTTTTGATAAGCTTCTTTATGCGAACCCAAAGGTGGCCTCTGGAACTAAGGCAGATATAACTAAAATGGGGGAAATTTTTAAATGTAAAAGTAACTTTAGATGAAATTTTAACAGTCATAAATCAATATTCAAATTATGGCCTCTCAAACAAAAGTCTGCAAACAGAACCCACACACATCAGGAACACTTTGTGCTATGCGCCGTCAATATGCACAGCTCTTCTTGTGGCTCCCAAACACCACACAGGCTACTAGAAGCAGTCCTTTTACACCCAAAGTCAGTGCTAATTTCACAGTAAATTCAAATAAAATTATAGGGTATTTCACTTGCTTACTGACACCAGAGTCATTTTTCTAAGGGAAAAAATCTAAGTTACAGAATTAGGTATTAAGATAAAGCAACTACACTGGAAAAATTCACCACTGTTACTAACAAGTTCTTCACTATAAGGCATTATGCCAAATTAGGAAAGATTTCATCATGTGCAATTTAAATAAACTTTTTTTTTTTACAAGAGAAAGGCCATTTTCTGACCTATATTAGCTCACTATCACAATTTAAGAATGTTGATTTGCTATAATAAAGAACACTATACATCTTCAATTTTAAAAATTACTGATCAACGTTATCTTTACTAATAACCTGTCCAACACTCCATTTTATAGTTTTCTTTTTAGTGATTTTTCCAAGAACAGCTTGATTTTGGAAAGCTTTCTTTGCTTCCTTCATTGTCTAGGTCCAAGGCACTTTACCTTTTTGGAATACTCTGAGAGCCTACTGAAAGTTACACGTGTCGTGCCAAAAAACTGCATGCTTAAGTGTACACAAAAATGTGCATGTAATTTCAGAAGGTGTGGACAGCACCCCACTTCCAGATTAAAAACCTTATCCCAGGGGTGCCTGGGTGGCTCAGTTGGTTGGGCGACCGACTTCGGCTCAGGTCATGATCTCACAGTTTGTGAGTTCGAGCCCCACGTCGGGGTCTGTGCTGACGGCTCAGAGCCTGGAGCCTACTTCAGATTCTGTTTCTCCCTCTCCCTACCCCTCCCATGCTCACGCTCTGTGTCTCTCTTGTCTCTCAATAATAAATCAATGTTAAAAAAAAATAAAAACAAAAAACAAAAAAAACCACCTCATCTCAGAAGCCCACCGTGGTCAGCGGTATCAGGAGGAAAAAATAAATTTAGTGTTCGTATATGTAACATAAAAGTGTGAAACTGAATATATCAGACTAATCTGTAAAGACAAACATAATTATTTAAAAAGCCATTCTATTTTGCTCATCAAGATTAAGTGTACTCTTAATCCCCTTCACCTATTTCATACATTCCCCCACCCACCTCCTCTCTGACATGCTTTAAGTGAGTATCCTCAGTTATTTTTTTTCTTTTTCAACAACATTTTTTACTTGAAGCATACTTAATACAGGGTTCTAAAATATATAAATATATACTTTAAAATATATGTATATATTTTTCTAATACATATATTCATATATAAATATGTACATATATATAAATATATACACATATATACATATATACGTGTGTGTATATATATAAAACATTCCATCCAAGAAAAACAGAATACACATTTTCTTCAAGTACACACAGGGGAATCCCCCAGTTAAATCACATAAAAAAGAGACCTAACGAATATGACAAATTTAAGAACCCTTGAATGATACCAAGTACATTTCCCAATCACAACGGCACAAAACTAAATATCAGCAATAAAACAAAGCTGGAAAAGCTACAATGTAATTATTAAATATTTAATATGTAAATATTAAACAACATACTGTCGCACAAGCAAGGAGCCAAATAAGAAATCACACATAAAAGCCATTCATTGGGTGCTCTGTATTCTGTAGTGAAGGTTTAAAACCATACAAGAGCCCTGCACTTAAAGTACATTAGGGTACACTTTGAGAGAGAAAATAAATAGAAGCTAACAATAGCAGACACAATATATGGAGTCACTTCTTACCTGAAGGTCAGGTTCTTTTTAAAATCAGGGAATAAGGTTAAAAACCATACATCATAAAAATTACCTTTAAATTCAAACCACTCAGACAAGCATCACTTTGGAGACGCAAATTCTTTCTCTTGTCAGTCCAGCTCAGCCAACTTCCCCCAGTGCATTGCTAGCTTATGGTTTCTTTAGCTAATGCACCAGATGAACTAGTTAATTTGCATACAAAGTCATGCTGCACCAAAAATACTTCTCTTTGACTCTCAACTTGGTGAAATGCTCACACCTAACACCAACACCAGATTCACTTTCCTGTTCACACAATGGAATAACAGGCAGAGTTGGCTCAGTATTTAAATTACTTCATCTTTTTCCCAAATTGTTGCGTTCACCTAAATTAAAGAAATTACAACTCTTGTTAGTTAGTGAGCTGTTATGGCTGTAACTTAATAAAGGATAAGTCAATGATCAGTATAATTAGCCTGACTAGCCTTCCTGCTGAGCACTGGAAAGCAAGAGGGACTTGCTGAAAGATGTGCTTAATTTCCAATGGGGGAGAAATCTTATCCTTCTAAAGTGACCTGGACAGGAGAAAAATCTAGAGATGATTAAGTCAACAGGGAGGTCATTATAATAGTACTGAAGAGATGTGGGATAGGAATGGTGGTGATAGGATTCTGTATCTATGTTATCCTCAGAAGACAGAACAAGAATCAAGTAATAAAACAGTAGGCTTTATTATAATACCCCAAGGTGCTAAAGATAGTACTGGTTATAGCTGGTTATAATGCAGTCACTGAATCTGTGACAGGGTGGGGAAGAAAAGAGAAGTGTGTCTGTGTGCATGTAAGAGAGAGAAGGGAGGAGGAAAAGAGAAGGGGAGGGAAGAAGAGAAACAGACTAGTGTTTTAGCGCCAACTGTAACAGGAATAAGGCGACATCTGTTCTTACAATGGTCACTTATCCCAGGAATGGCTATTTTACAACTAGAACTCCAAAGAAAGTGATGTCATAAATGCTTAATACTGAAGCAGCTTCACAGCAAGGGTACAAAATTTTAACAGGCACACTTGAGACAGGCCGAGGAATCCTAGAAACAAAACTAACCACCAGCCTATCAAAAAAAAAAGGGGCCAAGAACCAAAGATACTATATACCACAGAAGTCAACCCACTCTAAATCACTGAGGTAAATCACTGAGGAAGGAAAATATTGGGTGAAAGGCATACAACTTTCTCTATTTATACACACTTTATTATTATTATTTTTTAGCGTTTATTTTTGAGAGAGACAGAGTACAAGTGAGGGAGGGGCCAAGGAAGGGGGAGACACAGAATCTGAAGCAGGCTCCAGGCTCTGAACTGTGAGCACAGAGCCCAATGCGGGGCTCGAACTCATGAACTGTGAGATCGTGACCTGAGCCGAGGTCAGACGCTGTATCGACTGAGGCACCCAAGCACCCCTCAATTTATAGATATTCTTTAAAAAAAATTTTTTTTAATGTTTATTTATTTCTAAGACAGAGACAGAGCATGAGTGGGGGAGGGGCAGAGAGAGAGGGAGCCACAGAATCCAAAGCAGGCTCCAAGCTCCGAGCTGTCAGCACAGAGCCCAAAGCGGGGCTCGAACTCACAAACCGTGAGATCATGACCTGAGCCGAAGTCGGTCACTTAACAGAGTGAGCCACCCAGGTGCCCCCATTTATAGATATTCTTAATACATTGGTGTCTGTTATTTTTCATCTTGCTAAAAGCCAATGAATTAAGAGAAAATCTGAGAAACAGCCAACCAAGCCACTGCTTAGCTGAACAGTGTAAAGCAACAAACAACAAAAATCAAAGAACAAAAACTTCCTCTTTTAAGGGAAAAAAAAAAAAGATTATTTCCTATGGCCAATAAAATGTTACTTCACAATGAAAAAACTGTCCATGTTAATCTTTTTATAAGAACATCAGTCAGTTTGCCCTACTATGCCCGAAGTCAACACAGAGCAATTTTAGGCATAGATCGAATTCCAGGCAACAGCACTTAAAAGGCACAAATTTTTAGTAAGAAAACTTAATATACACAATGTTTTTGACTCATTAAATCTTATAAAATCAAGGATTAAAATGTATTCTATAAAATGGAATTCTCATTTCTTCCAACCCTTTCCTTTCTTTGTAAACCACTGGCAGCCAGGTTTCATTCTCGGAAGCTGAAATCACTGCTTTCTTCTGGGGGCAGAGTGGTGGTTGGTGGCAGTACGAGTGACAACAGTAGTATTACTGGTCTGTTTTTATTTCACCAGGCACAACATTTCTTGTTACCTGTCTTCCCTATTTCCTAAGTGGTATAATAAACAGAACAGGGTACAGCCAGAAAACTAGCAGATGGTATATATCAATAGTAGGAATTAACAAAAATTACTATGTATTAGGTGAGCAAATAATTATTAGCTCTGACATGTGGGTGAGGGTGAGAATGAGGGTTAGGGGTTAGTTTCTGCTTCTGGCCATGAGGGAGAGACTAAGACAATCTGGATGCATCCTCTTGCTGGGAAGGACTAGAAAACGGAACAAAAATGTTGTCGGACTGTGAACCCTTAGACAAGAGAAAGAAGTGAGTCATATTTAACGCCCTTTACTTTCTGGACAGGGCAGTCAGACAGACAGAGCAGCAATCTCACTTAGTTGTGGAGACAGAAACTGGGGGTTATGGAAAACAGAAATCAGGGGGAATTTGAAGCAGAGCACAGAAAGAGAGAGGACACTTGGGTTCTTTAATTGAATCTGAGCATTTGTGGTGACACTGCACAAGGCCTAGAAAAGAACCACTAGAAAGCTTTTGAGGGCTCAGAACTATTAGGGGATCCCTACCAGCTGGAGTAGAGAAACCTCATAATTAATGAAGCACCAAGTAAAGTCTTCAGAAGAGCATCACCTTAGTAAGTGGAACTACATCAACACAAAAGACTGAATTTGTCCTAACAAAGCTAAAAACAGACTTTGAAAGAATCAAATGTATCTCAAACAACTTAACTATGTGCTAGAACAAAACCCAATACTCAACAATGTAAATTCACAACGTTTGGCATCTAATCCAAAATCACCAGTTATGTAAAGCAGCAGCAATACGTGACCCATAACCAGAAGGACCCGAAATGACAAAAATGATGGAATTAAGGTCCTATCAGACAAGAACCTTAAAACAACTATTGTAAATATGCTCCAGAACACAGAATGAAGTATAAACATGTTGAGAAATGTAAGAGAAAAGACAAGGAACATCTAGAAATGAAAAATACACTACCTGAAATGAAGATACACTGGGTGGCATTAACCAACTAGATACTGCAGTAGGAAAGATCAAGAACTCAAAGGGCTATTATAGGGGGGAGGAAAAAAAAAAAAAGCAAGAGCAAAGCAGGAAAAAAGAACAAAGACCTGACTTGTAAGATAATATCAAGTGTTCTACCATGTGGATCACTGCAGTCCCAGAAAAAAAAAGGTGGAAAATACTGAAAAACAAAATAAAAAAGCCCTCCACCAATATGTAAATGTGAGCATGACGACACTCTATGTAGAATAATCACAATAGATCAGTTATAAATGCAGACTTATACAGGTATACAATAGTGGTAACTCAAAAAACATCAACAGCCTTGCACTGGTGATGTGACTGGAAAATCATGAAGAATTCTTTGTAAAATTCTAGTATTTCAAAGTACAATGTTCCCTTGATTTACATAGCACACATCAGTATATATATTAAACCCATGCAAAATACTATGTGATAAATAAAACAGATTTTAGGCTTAGAAAATATTAGTAAGTTTTTTCCAGCACCAAAAGCATTTGGCAGAATATTCTAAGTCATGCAGACCATGGGACGATTTTTTTTTGTTCAAGATTGTCCCGCAAACTGCCAAAGAGCTAGCACACTTGGCCCATGCCTAGTAAATGCCACTAATGCTTCCAACCACTGGTTAAATTAAGTAAAAAGAAATTCAGTATGACAGAGTTTATAATATGTATATAATGATAAAAAGTAAGCTAAAGACGTTAACAGCCATGAATCTTTCCACATATTTTTACTATATATATTTTAGGGTTTTAGAAATAAAGGAATTGACAAAAATTGTAACTACAGCAGAAGACTGACATCCCTCTCCATGCCTGACAGATCAAAAAAGGGAGAAGGGAAGAAGGGGGAGGGGAGGAGAAAGTATACACACTTGAAAGATCAAACTGATACACACATACAGAGAACTTTATACCAATACAGAAGAACATGTATCTTCCAAAGAGCTATGCAATTAAAAAACTCATACACTGAGCCACAGACAGTCCCTTAAAGAATTCTAATTTCAAATTTAAAGACCACATTCTCTAACCACAATAAAATTAGCTCAAGATTAAGAACCACTGATTCTAACTAACCACTTGATAATCTTACAACTCTAAGGCAAAAGATAAAAACCAGTATTGCAATAAAAATACTTAAAAAGATTTACAGGAACCTAAGTATGAAAATATTTGTTTTTTGTTTTTGTTAAAAAAATAATATAGTGATCATTTTAACCAACTTAAAGAATAAAAAACCTGAAATCCCATCACTAAGAGATAACCGTAGATAATAACTAAACAGTCTTTCAACAAACATGTGCAAACTGTAAAACAGGTAGAGATGTATTTATGTATACTATGATTTGTGTAAGATCTGCAATGGGATTTAACTCTTTTAATCACACAAACTGCTCTGTAAAAAAAAAGACAATCATCACTCTTAACCCCATTACTGACAGACTATGATTTTAGTATACATCCTTCCAAAGTTTGTCTATGTGTACCTTACATTCTCAGCACAAAAAAATAAAATCTATTTGTACTGAGAAAGAATGCTGCTTACATTATATCATGGAGATAAAAAAAAAAAAAGATATAAAGCATGTTTGATCTGATTTGTACACAACATAAATGAAAACAATCAGAGCATTATGGAATTTGTTTCCAAAGCTCAAGACAGGGAGGGAGACCAGGTTAACATGCCTATAACCATTACCGTAAGAGTAACATGAAAACCCTGACAACAGATGAATCTCTAAGTCATGAGTTATCACTACACGCTATTTGAATGACTAAAATTAGGGGCGCCTGGGTGGCTCAGTCGGTTGGGCATCCGACTTCAGCTCAGGTCACGATCTCGCGGTCCCTGAGTTCGAGCCCCGCGTCGGGCTCTGGGCTGATGGCTCGGAGCTTGGAGCCTGCTTCTGATTCTGTGTCTCCCTCTCTCTCTGCCCCTCCCCCGTTCATGCTCTGTCTCTCTCTGTCTCAAAAATAAATAAACGTTGAATGACTAAAATTAAAAAAAAAAAAAAAGATGACAATGCCTGATAAATAAATATCACCTTTCCTCTCCCCAATCCTTTACCCCTTCTGTATGTAGTCCATCGGGGGGAAAAATGTATATTAGATCTCTAGAGGGGTATAAATACATCAGAAGAAGCATATATATATAGATAATGAAAGAAAAATGTGACTTTTACACAATAACTAAAGACAAGTGGCTAAGAAAAATACCTGTATTTCCAAAAACAGCTCATACAACACGGGGAAGACCATTCACAGAAGAGCAATACTCGTAAAATATAATAAAATATCCACTCAAATTAATTTTTTTATTTATTTTTGAGAGAGAGGGAGAGAAAATATGAATATGAATGAATATGAGCAGGGGAGGGGCAGAGAGAGATGGGGAGACAGAATCTGAAGCAGGCTCCAGGCTCTGAGCTGTCAGCACAGAGCCCGATGTGGGGCTTGAACCCACAAACCACTAGATCATGACTTGAGCCAAAGTCTGATGCTTAACCAACTGAGACACCCAGGTGCCCCTCAAATTAATTTTTAAATAACACACCATTTTCTATCTCTTAATCTAGAGGAAAAATATAAATTGCTCTACCTGCACTGTAGAGAAGTATATCTTGTTATTTTGGAAAACTATTTCATAATTTATACCAACAGCCACAAAGCATTCATTCTCTTGGAACTTCATGTCAGTTCCAGAAATCATCCTACTGTAATAATCCAAAAATTTTATTTTACTTTAAATGTTTTAAATGTCTATTTACTTCTGAGAGAGAGAGAGGAAGAGAGAGCGAGCTGGGGAGGGGCAGAGAAAGAGGGAGACACAGAATCCAAAGCAAGTTCCAGGCTCTGAGCTGTCAGCACAGAGCCCGACACAGGGCTCAAACTCATGGACTGTGATGTGAGATCATGACCTGAGCTGAAGTCAGACACTGAACCGACTTGAGCCACCCAGGCGCCCCAATAATCCAAACATTAAAAAAAAAAAAAAAAGTATAAAGATGCTCACTGATGTCTAGACCATTAAAGAATAGAAGAATAAGAATACAAGGGAAACATCAGATGTTCTTATTTTGCCAATATCTTTTCACATTTTGCTCTAATTTTTCTTTAAATCCTCCTCCCTTTTCACACTTTCCCTTGGCCCTTCATTAACTACTAGGTAAAAACAGTAAGACACCTGGAGATGTAGTCTCAGCTCTGCTATTAATAATTCGACCTCGAGTGGGGCACCCGAGTGGCTCAGTCAGTTAAGTGTCCAACTCTTGATTTTTGGCTCAGGTTATGATCTCAAGGTTTGTGAGAGCGAGCCCCACATCAGGTTCTGCACTGACAGCCCGGAGCCTGCTTGGGGTTGTCTCTCTCTGCTCCTCCCCTGCACCTCCTCTCACTCACTCATTCACTCAAAATAAATAAATACACTTAAAAAAAATAATTCGACCATAAGTTAATTGTGAACTTCAAAACTGGCAATGAAATTTCATTTGCCAAGAAACACTGAAAGATGATTTCTCTCTTCAGAGAATTTATCTTTCACAGAGCATATAACACGTATTCAGACACTTCATACATTTAGGGGAGGAAGAAAACAGAATGATGGCTGGAGAAAAATAACGTGCTTTTATCAGGAAACTTCAAATATGGAAAATTAAAGACCTGTAAGACAACACGTCTGCAAAAACTGCGTTAACTCCACCCATGACCATGGATCTCTGTCAGGGACCTCACTCTGACAAAAATTGATCTCAGATTTATTTCTTTGTAACCTGGAATTCACAACAATAGTGACTTAATGAAAGTTACTTTCTGTAAGTTATAAGCCAATCAATGTGAAAACAGAATGGGACTGAAGCAATGAAGCATGATTCTGCTCTGCTCAACTCCCGCCGCTGCTACAGCAGGAAACTATGGTGCTGGATATGCTCGTATCGTTGGAAACTACTCACTACACTTCTATGAGATAGGGTCTTTCTCACTTTTATACATAAAAGTCACAAACTACTTAACTCCAAGTGATGATACATATACACATAGCAGAGAAGTTCTCCATTTTTCAAAACACCTGGGGAGTTTTCAAACATCACTGAACAAAAGCTACACAGCATAAGAATTAACTGAGCTGGATCTTTATTTTCCACAAATTAATTTTAGCCTAATTTTAGATTTACATTAAGAGTTGCAAAGACGGTATGGAGAGTTCCCATACACCTTCACCTTACATTGCTATGGTTTACCTGTCACAAATGAAGAACCAACACTGGAATATTAACTGAACTCCACACTTTATTCAGATTTCAGTCATCTTTCCCTAGTACCTTTTTTTCAGTTCCAGGATCCCATGTAGGATTCCATATTGTATTTAGTCATCTTGTCTCTAGCTTCCTCCGGTCTGTGACACTTTCTCTTCGGTGGTGACCTTGACAGTTTTGAAGAGTAATGGCCAGGTGCTTTACAGCATGTCCCTAAATTTGATATTGTTTTTCTCCTGGCCACACTGCCATTATGGCTTATTGGCAGGAAGATCACAGAGACGAAATGTCATTCTCACTACATCATGCGAAGTTACATCTTATCAATATGGACTTATTGATGATAACCTAGATTATCTGGCCATGATGCTGTCTGCCAGGTTTCTCCACTATAAAGTACCCGTCCCCCAGTAAGGTACTCTGGTAGGAAGTTATTAAGCGCAGCCTACATTTAAGGGATGGAGATATTAAGCACTACTGCCTTGAGGAGGAATATCTACATATTCAGAATTCTTCTCTAGGGGAAATTTGTCTTTTCTCTCCCACTTCTTTATTTAGTTATCAGTATGAACTCATATTTATTTATTTCATATTTTGGGTTATAATCATACTATGAAGTTTACTGTATTGTTCAAATTATTCCAGATTTGGCCATTGAGAGCATTCAGGTTGGCTCCTGGGTCCCTTTGTGGGATGTTCCCATCCTTCTGGGTTTTTTTTTTAAGCACTTCAGGAACTTTAAAAAAATGTAACTTTCATATATTCTGAATATTACCACAAATTAAACATGACTTCTAACTTCTTCATTCTATAGTTACACACTAAAGTTTAAGAACTGAACTTTCTCGGTGAGTTCTGAAGAGAAGAATAAACAATACTGGGAACAAAAGGAGTAAACACAGTAAAGGTCAGCACCATAACTAATTCTTATCCATGAAGTATCTGATCCAGAGGAAGATATCTGTGCTGAAACAGATTTCTCATTTGATCAACTGAGGTTCTAAAACTTAAATTGTATGTTAGCTTTCTTAGAAGTTTTAACATATGCCTGGCAACTTGAACCTCAGAATATTAATCTCCTGGTATTCACTGTTCTTTTCTTTTCAGATGTTGGAGAGGTAGGGATGAGAACACAGTGGGTATACTCATCACCTTTATCTCTGCTAAAGTCAAAATGTTCTGGCACACAATAGCACAGAAATTAATTCTCATTTTGATCTGATCTGCTTCAACACTCAGAGCTCCAAGCATGCTAATTTGAGGGTACCTGCGTGGCTCCGTTGGTTAAGCATCCAACTCTTGATTTTGGCTCAGGTCATGATCTCACAGTTGTGAGATCCAGCCGTGCACTGGGCTCTGCCCTGGATATAGAGCCTGCTTAAGATTCTCTCTCTCCCTCTGTCTCTGCGCCTACCCCCATCCCTGCACACGTACCCTCTCTCAAAAAAAAAAAAAAAAAAAAAAAAGTAAATTAAAAGCATGCTATTATGTCTGGACACAATCTATTATCATGATCTTTTCTCCTTTATTAGTTCAATATACCATAACACAGCAAACACTGAATTTTAGGAATGACCCCACATAGCTATTAAAATATGATTAACCCAAATTTCTTCTCAAAGGCAACTAACTACTCCCCAATGTAAGAAAGTATTTTCCTGGATAATACATCTATAAAATGCTAGTTTCTTGCTGAAGGGGTAGACTAGCTTTAGGTTACTTCCCATTATGATGCTCCTTTATCACTGTTGACCTCTAGAGGGAGCTGAAAGTTTTTGTTACCTTTTCTGAAAGGTCAGGTCCACCCCTTCCACTAAAGTGCTCTGTTCAAGATTTAAGAACATTTTATTTCGGCCTAAAAAGCAAGTGAAGTATGTGCCATCCTTTTAGGAATCTCTTGCTCCTATGAAGTAAGTAAGGCTTGACCTACTCACCTGCTCTTGGGGAAGTGGGCCCCAACCATTTCTTCCTCTCTCCCTTCCAGACCATCCTGAAGTTTTCTTGCCTACTTGGCACTGACTGGGGGTTATTACCGTAACCTGAGAGGCTGAAAGGAGGATGGCTATAAGAACTGGCGCCTAATGTTCCCCCTTGCTGACTTGTTACTTTCAGTGGAGCAGGCCAGTGTGTCGATCTTTCTCATGTCAGGGCACACACAGAATACACTGTTTGTAAGGCACGCTAGTGTAAAGATAAGATTAGGCTGTTCATGTCTGCTCAGGAACTCTAGTCAGTGAAGCACCCCCCATCCAGCTCAGCATGCACCCCACAGGAACTGAGGGATCACTGTCTTAGCATACCTGTAATACATTCTTGGGGCCGTATCTATAAGAAACCTGTGCAGGAAATGATGAGAAGTCAGACTGGACATTTCTTCACTTCACCTGCCTGTTAAGACCCTGAGGAAGTAACTAAGGCTCTTAAAGATTCAGTTTCCTCATCTTTAAATACCTATCTCACAGAGTAGCTTTGAGGGCTAAACAAGCAATACATGTAAAGAAATGAACCTTGAATCAGGCACGTGATAGGCAGGAGATGTTGGCTGGGCTTTGGGCTTTGCTGCACAAAGCAGAAGCAAGCATTGTAACCTTACCTGTTTCTAGGCTATTGAGGCCAATCTAGCTTAGGTAAAGTTCTCCAAATGGTCCAGCAAAGCTCCCTGGAGACTGAGGCTGAAGCCCAAAGTAGTAAAGTGTCATAACTGCCCTGCTTTGCTGCTTCTTTGCATATACAGATACTCTCGACCTAAGACGGGGTTACAGCCCAATAAACCCATCATAAGCTGAAGTGCACGTAAATGCACCTAACTTACCAAACATCGTAGCTCAGCCTAGCTTACCTTAAATGTGCTCAGACCATTTACATTAGCCTATAATTGGGAAAATTATCTAATTCAAAGTCTGTTTTGATAATATGTTAAATAGCTCATTAAGTTATTGAATAACTATACTGAAAGTGAAAAACAAAATGATTATATGATAGATACGGAATCACTGTTAAGCATATTCGCTGTTTACCCTTGTGATCACATGGCCAACTGGGAGCAAATACCCTACCATCTATTGCTAGCCCAGGAAAAGATCAAAATTCAACGTTCAGTTTCTAGGAATGCATATTGCCTTCGTACCATCATAAAGCTGAAAAATCGTAGGTCAAACCATCATTAAGTCAGCGACCGTCTGTACACTCAAGAAGCCTCAGGCTGCAGGTTAAGATTCTGTACTCCTAGGTCTCTGGACTAAAATATCACTTTGATTACATTATGATTTTCAACAATAAAGTAAGTGCTAACAGCCTTTTTAAACACCCTTTTTCAACCTCTGACTCAGTGAACAGGAACATGTTATGTGATAGGCTCAAAAAAGACCACTGGCTATTGATGCTCATACAGAACCTACATTGTAATGTTGCCATGAGAGTCAGGGTCCATAGGGTAATTTCCAGAGATGTGTTCTGGAACCAGTCTCCCTTCTTTTTAACTTGTTCCTGGATAATCTGATATCATGTTTGGATAAAATGGAATGGAACCATACCCTCCTGCAACAAAGAACAGAAAGATAAACAGTTGCTAATACATTTACTCTACAGGTGTGATCGTAACAAACAAGCCTTGGTGTATTTATGTTATATATAATGTTAGAATGAAGAACTTGAAACTGACCATTCTAAACCTAAAGTGACCATCTTTATTAGATGTTCACTAACTTTTAAGTGGCTCATAATTCAAACCACAAAGCAAATCACCTCATTAAAGTTGCCTTATCAAAATATAATCCAAATAGTTTCCATGGAGATTATACAGAGCAGTACTGCACAAAGCTTGTGCATCTATGTATGCATGCCTTAAGATATTTTTTAACTAGAATGGGCACCTGGTTATTAGTATCTGCCTAAAATATTTACAAACTAGGATTATTATGGCCATGCTAGAAGAACCAGAAAGCCCTTCACTGTCCATCTGTCTTGGCAGAGTCACACCCAACTCCACTTTGTTTTGACAGGATTCTTCCTGCTCACCTACAAACCCGGTACAAAGGGGAAGCCTATTTACAGAAAGAAGTTAGAGATCATTAAGGTATGTTACAGAAAATTTTACAGACTTTATTTACCCCAACGATTAAAGGGAGCTCACTGTGCCATTTTAAATACGAGTAATCCAATTAGACGTGCCTTTAGATTACTCGGACTGAAGTGAAGAGAAGTGGGAACTGGGAGAAGGGTAAGCAGAGGGAAGTCTGGAGACCAATCTGGAGTCACTCCAGAAATCGGGGTAAGCAATGACAGTGATCTGAGCCAGGACAGTGCAGTAACAGTATTATCATAAGTAGCAAACATCTAAAACGCACTTATTGTATGTTAGGTATTTAACCCTCACAACAAACCTATAAAGTTGGTTTTATTAATATCACCTGTTCCATTAACTAAACCATGGAGACACAAAGAGGGGACAGAAGTGTACAGATTTTAAAATACATTGATGAAGTATACGATGCAAGGCTTCTCAAGGCTTGATCACTGATAAGGTGTGGAGAGCTAAAGATGAAAGCAAGAAGAATAATGTCCAGGTTCTCATGGTGGTTGAATGTACTTAGGAACATTAATAGACTGATGTTTGCCTTATATCAAGTATTCTTTAATAGCGTGTAAATGGCAGGTTTAAAGAAAGAAGTTAACTTCCATTGGTCATGAATGATTTCACCAAAATTCTCAACCAAAAGGAATACATCACATACTACTACAAAAAAAAAGACATTTAGTCCAGAAAATTCTTTTTCCCCATCTTTTCCCTTTTTCATCCTTTTTCTCTCAGCTGAGGCAGGTTAGTTTGTTCAAAGTGATACTCCTGACCAGTGCAAATTATATTTGCACTGCAATTCATGGTCTCTACTAAACTTTTTAAAATAATTGTAATCATGCTTTTCCAATGATTTGAGATTTTCACATGATTCCATTCTCAAAGATGCGATTTCTTTCATGAATCTCATTGAAAAATAAAGTTCTACATTAAAGGCTTTTCTCCATTTACTTGAACTAAAGATTTATTCCTCTAATTCTGGAAACTGGTGTTTTTTATAAATCTTGTGCACTTGTTGTTTTGCTCATTTTTAGGACGGTCATTCCTTCCACAATATTTGAGTGAGCACCTACCACATGCTAGGGACTCTAGGTCAAGCTAGCATTTCTAGCTGCTGGGGGTACAAGAGTAAATAAATATCCCTGCCTTCATGGAACATACATGCTAGCGATGGAGACATAAACAAATAAATATAAAATGTATCAGGGCAGTATAAATAGAACAGAAATAAAAATAGAAAAATACAAAGACCAACAAGAGAATAAAAGTAATGAGGGTGGGGCATTATTTCAGGTAGAGTGGTCAGAGAAAGCCTCTCTGAGGAGGTAACTTAGGCAGAGACCAAACAGGGAATTAGTCATCCAAACCTGTAAAGGAAAGTATTTCAAGCAGGCAGCCTAAGTAGAAATGTTGCTATATTTGACAAGACTAATTACATAATAAGGTGGTAGAGGAGACGGAGCATTTGGCCGAGGCCAGATATACATACAGCCTCGTAGGCCATGGTAGAAGGACTGTGGCTTTGTTTTAAGAATGAGAAGAAGTCCTTGCAGAATTTCTATCTTGTTTTAAAGGGATTATCTGTTGTGCGACTGCAGCACAAAATGGGGGTGGGGGTGGGGAAGGAGAATGGTTCCTAAATTACTGCAGTAGCATAAGCAAAGATGATGATGGTCTGAGCTAAGGTGGTGGCCACAAAGATGGACAGATTCAGAACACATTCTGAAGAGAGCACTGCCAGAATTAACGGATGGATGGAGGTTATCAAAGGATGATTCCAAGGTCTAGGAACCCAGCCCAATGGAGGAAAAGCAGTGTCATTTACTGGCAAGAGACACACCAGCAAATAGCAGGTTCTGGTTAAGAAAGGAGCCAAGAATTTCATTTTTATAACTTTAGTATGGATTTCAACCACACATGCAGTAGAAATGTCACACGGGCAGCTAGATAGATTTGAGAGCAGTTTAGGGAAGGAAGGAGAGACATAAATTAAGGCATCATCGGCTAACAGAAGGCATTTAAAGACTAGATATGATTTCCTGGTGAATGATTACAGAAAACAAGAGGTGTGGCCTGAGGACTGGGCCTTGAGCTCTCCCGCACCTAGCACTAAGCTAGCTAGTAAAGGACACTGCACAGGGAACTACCAGTAAGGTAGGAAGAGCTTTTGCGGAAGCCAGGCAAAGTGTTTCTAAAAGGAGGCAGGATGAACTGTGTCCAAAAAGTGTCCAGATCAAGTAAAGTGAGGGCTGAGAAGCTTGGATTTGGTGGCATGAAGATTCTCTGTGCGATTTCAACAAAAGCGGTTTCAGTGGATTAATTGTCCTTAAAATAAAAGCTGTTTTCTGTGGCTAGCTCTGGAGTTGAGCTGTAGGAGGCTGTAATCATTGCTCTGACACTCTGAAATTTAGCTTATGAAGGACATTCTCTTCAGATCTGCCATGAACGGAGATTTTCCCTTTTGTGTATCTTGGGTTATTCTGAGAAACAGAGGGTTAAACAAACAGGACTCTGAAGCTGATTCATCATGCTTCTGAGTTGCTGACTTCCCAGCTGCCCGGATATACTAAGAGTAGAATTTTTTCAAGAAAAGTACTCGAGTGACACACTTTCAATCATTACAAGCCTGAAAATTGCCATTCTGTTATCCTGCCTATGTGAAGTTTTAGCAATTTAAGATTCTTAGGTTGTAACAGCTTTCTCCTCAGGGTTTTCTAAATGCCACTCCACTATCTTTTAGCACCGTGCTGTCCAACAAAACTTTCTACTGTAACAGAAATGTTCTATTTTGCACTGTCCAACACGGTAGCCACTAGCCACGCATAGCTATTGAGCACTTAAACTGAGGAAATGAATTTATTGTATTTTACCTAACGGATTTAACAGCCACACGTAGTGCTAGCATACAGAAGACAAATGAAATGCTCATCTGATACACCTTCCTTTGCAGGTAACTTGCTTCTTGTCAGGATACTTGAACTATTTATTTCTATACCTTAAAGTTTTGAAATCTTTGAAATCCATTAGGCTATTCCTAGGTATGGATCTCATTTATTTTGCTTGGTATGCACTTTAATTATTTGTAGAAGAATATTAAAAGACCCTATCTCATGGGGGTTGTAGAGAATTTCAAATGAGTTTCAATGTGAAAAATACTTGGTACATAGTAAGTGTTCAATAAATGTTAGCTATATATTCCCTGAGCCCTTTTGACCTGTTCTCTCTAGGAAAATTTTTACTGTTTCTCTGACTTTATCTTTTATATGTTTGCTCTGATCTCTCACTCTGAACCTTTATTATACATTGGATCTACTCTTTGTGTTTCTTATACTTATGCCTATATAATTTTCATCTCATTTTCTCCTCTGAACTGTGGGACTATTTCTAAAACCCTCTGCTACCACTCCAAAAAGTTAACAGTTAAGAAGCACAAATTTCACTTAAGAATTCTTTCCTGCTCTCTGATTTTTTTTGTTGTTGCTGTTGTTCAAGTGTTCAGGAGTCTCCTTGAGAACAGTAATTAGTTGTTTTTTAAATTGCAACATTTTCTCGTTTTTTGAAATAAGTCCCTATCACAGGAAATCACCTGCTCACACTGGTCACCTTCTTTTAGACTGAGCCTGTATGTGTCCACCTTTTCATATGTTCATCTTTATAGAGAAAGGTGTATGTTTATGTAACATTTGGGCATTGTCTTAGGTTAATCAGAAAACATTTAGAACCAAGTTCAATCCTCTAGGGTGGGGGTGTGTGTGTTCACATGGTTACTTCCTGTATTAGTTTCTCAACTGCTGCCTAACAAATTACCCCAAATTTAGCAGCTTAAAACAACAAACATGTACTCTACTCCCTCTGTTTCTGTGGATCAGGAATCTGAGTGTGGCTTAGCTGGGGGCATCCAGCTCAGGATCTTTCACAAGTCTGCAGTCAATGTGTCAGCCAGGGCCTCTATCATCTTCAAACTTGATGGTGGAAGGATCTGCTTGCAGTTCAAGTTCAAACACGTGACTGCTGGCAGTCATCAGGTCTTCACTGACTGTTGGCCAGAAACACCAGCTCCTTGCCTCATAAGCTCCACAGAGAAGCTTACAAAATGGTAGATTATTTCCCTCAGAGCAAATGAAAGAGGACAGCCCCACATGAAAGCCAAAGCCTTTTTGTAACCTAACCTCAAAAGTTTTGCCATCAAGTTAATCCATTCACTTTTGTCATACTTGGAGAAACCACCAGGTCCAGCCACACTCAAGGTCAGGGGATTAGATAAAAGACATGAATACCAGGAGGCAAGGATCATTGGGGGCAATCTTAGAGGCCGCCCGCCACACTTCCTTGGTCACCATATAGATTCAGCAGTAAGTGGTCAAGTCACAGCCCTGCAGGCCAAATAAGGTAGCTTCAGAGCAGGAAGTTTTCAACTCTATGCTTCACGGCTAGTCTCTCTCCTACAACCATGTGGAGCTAGCCCCTCTTTACAGATATTCTCCTTGGTGAGAAGCATTGAGTCACTTAGTTTTCAATCCTTGCTTCAAAGTACAAAATCTCATACCAATCAACTACCCTATGGACCACCCTTAAATTCTAGCTCAAAATAGGTCTTTCCTCATACCCCAGGATGGCTTCTCAACCACATAAATGAACACCAAGCTAACCAGAAAGAACTTCCCTCACTATATTTCTTTCTCATTTGTACCTTTTCCTGCCAAAATTCTTTTTAGTTTAGTTATGGCATGCTTCCAGGGTTTCCAAGGAGACTGAACTCTCCCATTATCTTGTTGGTCATTTCGGTGTGTGTTTGTCTGTTTTAACACATGGACTTAGATCATCATCTTCCACCGGAAGTCAACACAGCGGATTTGTTTAAGTAAAGCACTTTACACATTCTTTAAAAGACTCTGTTTTGATAAACAGGACAGGAAATGCCTGTTGGTTTTCCTACCCATGTAATTCAGTTCTATTGTTGGATAAAACAAAGATGTTTTAATCTACATCATCAATCCCCAGGAAACATCCTACTATGGTAATTTAACTAAATTTTGATGATTTCCAAAAAATGCAATGTCACCAAGCCTAGCACAGAAACACTTTAACAATATACCCATATAATCTTAAAAGGAATCAGACACACAGCTGCTCAGCAGCACAAACCACCACATCACACATGGTTGTAAAGAAGCCCCTACAACTACATGCCAGCAGTAGATACCTTGCACTGCGAAAAGAACCTAACATTAATCAAACACAAACCTTAAGTCAGAACACCAACAGCATTCTAACTCACAAACCAAAATATCCATTTTTTATTTAACAATGTAAAAAGTTTCCCTACCACGTTACTCCTTTACCCCATCCACATTCCCCTGGAAATAATTTATTTGCCCTATTTTCTTAGAATCCTAATAAACAGGTTAGGAGAACCAACAAAAACTAAATCAGATGGCAACAAATTTTCTCATCCGATGACACACTGGTATAGGGTGTACACTCTCCAGGATAATCAGACTTCAGGTTTCTTGTCCTGTGCTGATGAATATGCAAGAAACAGAATTAAGAAGGGACTTAACACAATGACATTAAGCACAAATAACATACTACTGCACGAGACCTAACCTACACAAGCAGCCAACCTGTACAGACAGGTAGGGCAGAGTGTCTGAGGGGTAAATCCTGTATCTGAGCTCTCATCAGATTTCTAGGTGATACGTTCTTAGTCAAAGAAAAGGGATTTTCAAACATCTTAGCACTCTACTTAAGGAATACAATTCCTTATAATCTCAGCAAAGTTGCAGAACACAAAATCAACACACACAACTCAACTGTGCTTCTAAACACTAACAATGAACAACCCCAAAAGGAAATCATGTAAACAAATCACTTTATGATAGCATCAAAAAGAATAAAACATTTATGAATAAATTTACTCAATAAGGTGAAAGACATATACTGAAAATTATAAAACATTGCTAAAAGAAAATTTAAAAAAAAATGGAAAGACATCCCTTGTTCACGAACTAGAAGATTTACCACTGTCAAGATATCAATACTACCCAAAGTGATCCACAGATTTAATGCAATCCCTATCAATGTCTAGGTCCATTTATTGCAGAAATAGGAAAATCAATCCTAACATTGGAATCTGAAGGGACCTGAATAGCCAAAACAATCTTGGGCAGGGGGAGGGGGGAGTTGGAGGTTTCACTCTTCCTTATTTCAAAAAACACTACAAAGCTACCATAATCAAAACAGTGTGATGCTGACATAAACGCAGACACACAGACCAATGAAACAGCATCCAGAGATAATCACTATTCTATTCTGCCTATGGTCACATGGGCCCCCACATAAGGTCAAATGCTTATTGACAACGTCTTTTCGACACCTGGTGCTAGGAAAACTAGATATCCATGTGCAAAAGAATGAAGGTTGACCTCTTATCTTACACCATTTACAAAAATTAACTTAAAATGGATCAAAGACCTAAACATTAGACATAAAATTTTAAGAAAACAGGGAAAAAGGCCTCAGGACATTGGATTTGGCAATGATTTCTTGACTATGATGCTGAAAAAAGGATAAATTGAACATCGTCAAAATAAAAACTTTTCGTGCATCAAAGGACACAAAAGTGAAAAGGCAACCCATGGAATGAGAGAAAATATGTGCAAATCATATACCTGACAAGGAATTATATCCAGAATATACATAGGACTCCTGAAACTCATCAATTAAAAAAAAAAATTAAAAATAGGCAAGGGAATTGGAAAAACATTTCTCTTAAAGGAGATATACAAACAGACAAAAACACATAAAAAGATGTGCAACATAGCCAGTCATCAGGAAAATATAAATCAAAACCACATCGAGACACCACTTCATATCCGTTAGAATGGCTATTATCAAAACCAAAAACCAAAAACCAAAAATAGTGTTGGGGAGAATGTGGAGAAATTAAAACCCATGTACACTGCTGGTGAAAATGTAAAACAGAACAGCCACTGTGGAACAGTATGGTGCTTCTCAAAAAGTTAAACACAGAATTAGCTTATGATTCAGCAATTGCACTTCTGGCTACAGACCCAAATACTCTAAGGGACTTGAATAGATATTGGAACACCAATGTTGAATAGCAGCATTATTCATGATAGCCAAAAAGTGGGAACAATCCAAATATGTATCAACAGATGATTGGATAAACAAAGTGGTATTAAATACAATGGAGGAAGGAAACTGACACAGTCTCTAACATGGATAAGCTCTGAGCGCTGTTATGGACTGAATGCTGAGTTTTTTTACCTCCTCCATTCTATATTTGTATCTTTTTTCTCCTGCAGTGAGAACCCTAGTTCCCTAATCTGTAGCTATCTTTTATCAGAATATGAAGGTGAAAACAATCTGGATCTTTGATGAAATAAGCCCAAAATTCATGTTGAAATCCTAATCCTCAGTGATATGAGGATGTGGGGCCTTTGGGAGGTGATTAGGTCATAAGGGTAGAGCCCTCATGAATGGGATTAGTGTCATTACATAAGACATCCCAAAAAGCTCTCTCACCCCTTCTGCCATATGAGGACACAGTGAGAGGACAGCCATCTGTGAACCAAGAAAGCCAGCCCTGATCAGATACAGAATCAGCTGGCACCCTGATTTTGGACTTTCCACAACTGTGAGAAATAAATTGTTTAAGCGACCCAGTCTATGGTAGTTTGTTATGGCAGACGGAACAGATTAAGGCAAGGACATTATGCTATATGAAATAAACCAGTCAAACACTGGTATATTGAAGACAAACACTGTATAATTGCACTTTTATGAGGTACCTAGAGCAATCAAATTCACAGAGACCGAAGTAGAATGGGAGTTGCCAGGAATTGGGAAACGGGAGAATGGAAGTTACTGTTTAATGGGAATGAAGTTTCAGTTTGGTAAGATAAAAAAAATTCTCAGGCACCTGGCTGGCTCAGTTGGAGAAGCATGCAACTCTTGATCTCGCAGTTCTAAATTCGAGCCCCATGTTGGGTGTAGGGATTACTTGACAATAGAATCTTAAAAAAAGTTCTGGAGATGGACGAAGGTGATGGTTGCACAATGTGCACATACTTAATGCCAATAAACTGTACACTGAAAATGATTAAAAAACAGTAAGTCTAATGTATATTTTATCACAATAAAAAAATTATTTGTTATCCCTCACAAGAAATCCCAGTATAGAGCAATTAAATGCAGGGTTAATCCACTGGTTTATCTCATCAAAGATCCAAATTCTTATCATCTTCATATTCTGACAAAAGATAGCTACAGATTTGGGAACTGAGGTTCTCACTGTAAGAGGAAAAAGATACAAATATAGGCTGGGGGAGGTAAAAAAGAACTCTCCGGTATTCAATCTAAATTGGCAGATCTGTAGAAATTAATATTTTCCTAATTCCATCACAAACTATTTTAGTCATCTGCAACAGTAGGTAGAAAACTCAGGGTCACTCTTGTTTTATCCATAAAGCCATCCCGTATTATTTTGTGCATATTCCAGATACCTAATTATTTCATCCATATTTCAAAGGTATCTCTAAAAGATAAAGGCACCATTTTTAATATAACCAAACACGATCATACCTGGGGGAAAAAAGGCAAACAGTACTTCCTTAATATCAAATATCCACGATACTGTATATGTTCAAATTTCTAATTCGTATGGAAGATAATTTTTTAAAACTTTTTTAGCTGTCTGAATTACAACACAGTAAGTTTTACAAACTACAATTGACTGATATATTTTGTAAGTCCCTTTTGAAAAAACAAGGTATTATAGTTCATCCTGTACAAACTCAAAAATTAAAAACTGCAAAATCCTTTTAATTTCCTAGCTGTCTAGAAAAAAATGACATTCCAGTAATAAAGAAAACACTTAGCACTTAAAATGGCTTCTAAATACCATTCCCTATTAAAAGAACCCAAAACTTCTTGGAAAAATATTGATTCTAAGTCTGAGGCAGAAAAGTTACACTCTTGAAACATCTTGTGTCAGAAAAATAGGGAGTGATCAAAGACTAACTTGGGCATGCAATGGGGGACACAGGAGGGACTTAATAGGTCTCTCTTACAGACCAAATTTAGGACCATTTAAGCATCAAAAGAAACAGTGGCACTAACAGATTAGGGGACATTAACAGATTAATACGCAGAATAACAAAAGAACCTGTAAATCCACAATGGTACTAAAAAAGGGAGAGAGATGGGTATTAGGAAATTCTGAGGCACCAATGTAAATACTACCTACCTCAGGCAAGGACCATCAATGAATACTTAATTAATTACAAAAAAAAAAGTTTTTGCTTTGTTTTTTTGAGAGATATGGCAACCACTACATGATCAAGTGATCAAATTAACAATCGTCAATAATGGGAAAAATTTACATGATTTGATGTTCTGCCAAGAATGTTTAACCTGGATTTTATACGAGGAAACAGCAAAATCCAGAAAGTATGGTATGTTAGAAAACAAGCTTTGACTCTTCAAAATTAACAGGATGCTTTGACTGGATCCTGGACTTAAAAAAAAAAAAAAAATTTTTAAGGACAGTTTTTGAGCCACTTGCGGAGGTTTAAATATGGACTATATAACAGAGAGCATTTATGTTAAATTTCTTGGGTATGATAATGTTATTAAGAGAAAGTCTTCTTAAGAGATTAATGCTAAGTTATTTAAGGGTAAAGCATATGCTGCTTCCAACATGTTTTCAAAAGATTTGGGGACAAGAATGCAGGTGTAAGTATGAGAGAAGAGATAAAGCAAACGTGCCAACATGCTTGTAATTGGTGAATATGATTAAATAATAGTTATAGTAGTATTTTTCAACTTCTTTGCGGGCTTAAAAATTTTCAGAATAGAGGTGGCCTAGGTGGCTCAGTCGATCAAGCGTCTGACTTCGGCTCAGGTCATGATCTCATGGTTTGTGAGTTTGAGCCCTGTGTCAGGCTCTGTGCTGACAGCTCAGAGCCTGGAATCTGCTTCAGATTCTGTGTCTCCTTCACTCTCTGCCCCTCCCCTGCTTGTGCTCTATCTCTCTCTGTCTCTCAAAAATAAACAAATGTTACAAAAAATTATAAAATTTTTTTTTCAAAATAAAAAGTTGGGACAAGGGAGAGACAGACTATAGCAGCTCTAGATATATTCTCATACATTACAGCAAAAAAAGAAAGAAAGAGAGAGAGAGAGAAAGAAAGAAAGAAAGAAAGAAAGAAAGAAAGAATGAAAGAAAGAAAGAAAGAAAAAAGCACCAGCTCTCTCTTCCTTGGGTTTCTTTTTAAAGGGCTGCGAAGCCTTTCAAAGAACCCTACCACCCCTCCACACACACCCCCCCCCCCCGCTCCTACCCCCAGCAAAGAGCTCTTCCTATATCATTGTATAGATCTAATATTATCTGTCTGACCTCATTTCATATTTAGCTTAGCTATAAAACCATGAATCCACCTACAATGACAAAAAATGTCAGACTGGACTTCTCCCACCTAGGCAGCATGAAAACCAAGATCTAAGCTGGCAAGTTCCTGCCAAACCATCACTGAGACAGATCATCTTCCCTATTGTTCTCCCATTTTGTTCTCTACAGTTATGAGTTTCTTGCTTTCTCTTTCCCTCTGTTTTGATGTGCTCATTTGTTTTGTTTCCTAAATCCCACATGAGTGAAATCATAATGTATTTGTCTTTCTCAAACTGACTTATTTCACTTAGCATTATACTTCCCAGCTCTACCCATGTTGTTGCAAATGGCAACATATATAACAGGCTATATAATGGCACTCAAAATGGGGGAGGAGGATTCTTGCCTCCTAAAAAGGAGATGTAGGCCTATCCGGTCCCACATCAAACAAGACACAAGCAAACTAAATTTGAAGACATTAGTTGTTATCATTCTGTTACTACTCTAGAACCTATGTCATTATGGATTAACCAACATTTTATCTGACAATGAAAGGTGCAGTAACATTTTTATTCTTGAACTTCCTGAAGAAAATGTCTATTATTATGTACAGATGAAGTAGGAAGGAAAGAGCAATGCACTAAGGAGTAAACAGGCCTGAGTAAAAGTTCTAACAATTACTAGCTATAACAGAGACTATCCCTGCAACTGGCCATGCCCCCTTTTCTCCTTTTAGTAAAAAAAAGAAAGGGTCTCCAGGTACCCCTGTCCCTCAGCAAAACCACATAGTGTTTTAAAGAAAATGAGAGGTTAAAGAAAATTAGAAAATTCCTTATTTTAAAAAATTAGAAAATTTCCTAATTCTGACCATGCAGACAAGAGCATACTACAACACCAAGACAGAAGAAACCTGGGATCCTGGAAAATCACTGGCAAAGGCAGCTTATCCACTCTGGACTACTCTCTACCACTGTAGGATTACAGGAGAGAGAAATTAGCTAATTTGGGGAACCACTGTATGGGTCTTTTATAGCAGCTTGGCCTATAATAAATAATAGCTTGTAGGACTCTGGGTACTTCTCTGGGCCTCATTTTACTGGTTTACAAAACTGGAGAGAATGATTATGAGCGCTATAAATTCTTTAGCATACAGTATTTTCTATTTTAAATAAAAGTATGTACATTTAGTAAAATTAAAGTCTCAAATATTTAAAAATGGAATGACATGTGAAAACACCTTGTTCAATTTACCTGCCCATTCAAAATATAATTACAAAATTCCCACTAAGTGCCAAATACTGTTATGTGCCTGCAACTATTCAAAATGCTAAGAATAAAGTGATAAAACAAAAGTTTATTCCCTTGTGCATGAAACTGAAAATATGAGAGGAAGCCTACAATATGCAAGTCAACAATAAACAAACAAGATTATTCCAAATAATGGCAAGAGTATTTGAAAAAGAAAAAAAAAGCAGAGAACACAGAGTTATCTAGGGTTAGGAGGGGAATCAGTTAATTTACACAGGGCCACACAAAAGTCTAGGTAAAGTTTATTCCAGATTTAAAAGGGCAAGTCTGAAGCCCTCAGCAAGAACAAGACGGTGTTTGTTCATGGACCACCAAGAAAGCCCAGGTGACTGGAGCTACTAGTGAGCAAGGAAAGAAAGAAAACATCTAAGGCAGGCAGAGGCAGCATGGTACTGGGCCAGCATTTGACTAGATCTAGCCCAGTGGGGCTGGGCCAGCGTTCTACTAGATCTCAGGGTCGTTAAGTTGAAACCACAATGGGTGTAGCGATCACTTAAAAATAAAATCTATAAAACAGAAAAAGTATAAAACTGTTTTATTACTAATATCAGGGGATGAGAGCTCCCCCTGAAAAACAGAGAAAAATTATTACTCCCTCTATGTCGTGGCTTCAGGAACAATGATAATTCCCAACAGAAAATTATGATCTTAGCTGCCCTGCAATCAGTAAGTGACTATAATCTTACATTCTACTTATAAATGTCTTTACTCATAAACATTTTAATTAATTAAAACCAATTTTAGGAGTAGAAATAAAACTTAAACTCATTTGCATCTAATAAAGCTAACAACTCTGATATTTTAAATACATGAGTAAATTTCACATATGCACTCACTCAACAAATATTTCATGAGCACCTACTATGTATGCCACACGTGGTGGCAAGTGCTTTATTAACAGTAAATAAAGATCCACCCTTTACAGAGCTTAACAGAATATATGTCAAAGTTTAAAAATGATAGTAATAAATTTTTAAAAATCTCACTGCTTTTGGCTGATTCCTTAATGCCTAAAACTTAGGTTTGAAAGTGCAAGTTAGTGTCTTTTAACTTGTCATCCTTTGCTGTACTTGAGGGAAAGAATTACACAGTATTTTAAAGTTTATTATATTAAAAACAAATAGTACACAACCTTAGAATTTAGATCTAAGAAAAAATCGTCTACTTTTATATAGAAAAAAAAACAAATACAAATTCTGTGAATTCTACTGTTTCATGGTAGACGAAGTGATTACCAAGTGTTCTGGGACATGAAGGAAAATCGTACTATAAACATTTTATTGATACACTTGTTAAACACAGAAATTCAAAACTCATTTCTCTCTCCCCTCTAGATCCCACTAAAATGACAATAAATGAATAAAAACAGTTTAAGACAGTAAGAACAAAGGAACATTCAGGGAAACAGCCAAAGGAAGACAACAACAAATGTGATGGGAAATGGAAAGCAGGTAACTCACAGAATAAAATAAACTGAAACCTAAGAACGTATGGAAGGAGTTGCCAAGAGAGGCAAGCAGATTCACCCTGCAGACCCTGCAAAGGGTCAAGAAAGGACGACAGTGAGGAATAAGGCTCCAAACAGGACTACCAGTTAAAACATCTGTTTAAGATGTGAGAAGCCCCATTCTCAAAGAACCACTTTAGCTTTCTGAACTGGCTGGATCAGAGAAGACAGTAGTTGGGAGCTAAGGCTGATGGTGAAGTACCACACTGAAAACAAGATTAAGTTAGAGGGCACGTACTAAAACAACGAGCTGCTCAGTCGTGTTCTTGGCTCCCAAAATATCCGCAGCCAGGCTTGAATATAAGTACCCCCCCCCCCACACCCAACCCCATACAAGCTTCCTTCTGAGACAGGACACTGGAAGTTCCCTCTCACTGAAACAGTGAGAGTCCCAGGTTTAACACCTTACTGTGAAGCTCAAGGCTGACTAGATCTGTCAGTGCTCACAGCATTTCCAATCTATTTCTCAGCTCCTCATTCTTAAATGCTATGGACAACCAAGGATTACCAGATAGTGCAGTCTGCTGACATAAATAAGAAAAAAGGAACGTGAAAGAAATGGAATGCCAAGATTAGAAAAAATTTGAAACATTAGTCTTCTCAGAGCGCCTCAGTGGCTCAGTCAGTTGGGCCTCTGACTTCGGCTCAGGTCCCAATCTCATGTTTTGTGAGTTCGAGCCCCACATCGGGCTCTGTGCTGACATCTCGAAGCCTGTAGTCAGTTTCGGATTGTGACTCCCTCTCTCTCTGTCCCTCCCCTGCTCGTGTGCTCACTCTCCCTCTCTTAAAAATAAACGACCACTAAAAAAAAATCAATCTTCTCAAAAAGAAAGGTTGCTGAAAAAGGAACAAAGGAGCTCTTAAAACATAACTGGAAATGTAAAACATCTGTGAAAGAGTTGAAAGCAAAACTGAGAATTTCTGGAACACAGAACAAAACATAAAGAGAAGAAAAAAGTTGGAGGATCGGTGTAAAAAGCCCAAGATCCATATAATAGGAGTTACAGAAAGAACAAATAAAATAGAGAAGGAAAAACCTAAAGGAAAAGAATCCACAAGGTGAAACGGCCCAAGGACAACTAGCCCAGTATCAAGGCACATCATCCAAACAGGAAAAAAGAAGAGTAAACAGCATGGCATCGGGCTTCTCAAATGCAGTGACAGACACTAGCAGACAAAAGAAATGCCTTTCAGGGTGTCTGGGTGGCTCAGTCGGTTAAGCATCTGACTCTTGATTTCAGTTCAGGTCATGAGTTCAAGCTCCACATTAGGCTCCGTGCTATAAGCTTGGGATTCTCTCTCCCTCTCTTCCGCTCGTGCGCACAACACACTCTCAAGATACGTTAAAAAAAAGAAGAAAAAACTCCTTCCAAATTCTGAGGAAAAATTATTTCCAATAACCAGCCCAACTTTGAAGTGGGAAAGTAATGTAAAGACAACTTCTCCAGGCAAGCAAAATCTCAAAGCCTGTACCACCCATGAAATCTTTCTTGTGAAATACTGGATGGTACACACCACTAAAATGAGGGAGCAAACCAAAAAAGGAAGTTATGGAATCCAGGAAAATAAGGAGATCCAACACAGAAGAAGCAAAAGGAATTCCCATGATGGTGAAGTAAATATAAGAACGAAGGAAAGGACAAGGACAACAGCTATGCAATAAACTTAGAAAAAAGCCAGGCCATATCGAAGGATAGAGCTCAAGGCAAAAGTAAAACTGATAGAACATCTGATGTACTTCAATATACTGACAGATTTAGTCACCTGTCAGAAAAGCTAAGGTGGTTTAGTGATAGATTCACAGAAAACAAAGCAAATCACTCTAGACTGAAACAACAAAATGGAGAAAACACCAGAAGGTGGGGTGTGTATGTACGTTATCTGATTCTTTTGACAATGAAGAAAATCATATTGAAAGGTGCAGAAAGAAAATAGCAGCGACAGACTAAAAACAACAAGCTAAAATCAAGGTAATTATTAACTCTGGAGAAAACAGCATAGCAGTACAGGGTATATGGACACAAGTATGTCCACTCTTATATGAGGTTCCTATGGCTACTGTAACAAATTACCACAAATTTGGTGGCTTAACAGCACACTGAAGTTCTGGAAGCCAGAAGCCCAAAACTCAGTTGCATTGGATTCAAGGTACGAGCCTGGCTAGGCTTCTTTCTAGAGACTCAAGGAAGAATTTGGTTTCTCTGCTTTTCAAACTCTGGAGACCACCTGCATTCCTCGGCTTAAGACCCTTCCCCTGTATCTCCAACCTCTTGCTTCTGGTATCACATCTACTACTTCCTCCTTAGATCTTATCTCCCTCTTGTCCTTGCAAGGGTCCTTGTGATTACATTTAGGGCCAGGATAATCTCAAATAACCTCCTTAGATCAAAATCATTAATTTAATCCCATCTCTGCTCCCTCTCCGGTGAAGTAAATTCACTTGTTCTGGGGATTAGGATGTGGCTTTCTTTGAGGGGCAGGGGAGAGCATTACTCAGCCTACCACAACACTGAACACTGGTTTAAACAACAATAATAATGGTATAGCAATACTGAGAAAACAGGAGCAGTAAGAGAGGCAGAACAGAACGAAACTCTTAACTACCATTTACTTCTGAGGACATCTAAAATGGATAAACAGCTGCTATGTACTTAGAAATAGGAAAATAAACCAGTTGAAAAGTGTGGGGAAGGGGACTCAAGGTGATTACAGGTTAAAGGGGCAGGAAACTGGTTACTTTTCCTCATAAGCATTTTGAATTTACCAGCTTGTTCAACTATGTACCTGAGCTACACAGATAAAATAAAAATCAACTTAAAATAAAACTAAGATTGGGTGGTTAGGAAGAGAGAAATCCTGATAGGAGACTGAAAAGGTACCTCCAGTGTTAACAAAGCAAACAGAAAATCATAAAGAATTCAAAACTTAATCATTTATACTTACCAGAATTTATACTTATTAGAAATCTGTTAGCAGTTATAAAATAACCAATTAAGGCGTTAAAATTTTATTTCCTAAATTCATCTTTTTCACAGCACTAGGGGGCCAATCTATTTAAAAAAGCAAATTACTAGCAAAAGCAAACCTTTATGTATGCTAAGATACTGGCCTGAGCTAAACTTGAAATACAAACACAAATTCAATCTGACAATTAGGGACGGCTAACGTGCAGTACACTGTGCTGCAAGCTGCTCTTTTAACAGCTAGTACAAAGCTCCCCAGGAGGTGTTTATTCATTTATTGAGCAAATGTTAAATGATGTGAGAACAGCACAATGAATCTATTCAGTCTGTCAGAAATGCTGAGTAAAATAATTAAGATACTACCGTACCTGTTCTCCCTTCCCCTACAAAAGCTATAAACCAGCTGCCTTTCCCCTGGAAGTGTAGATAGTACACCAACACACCAGCAACAGCAGCAACACGGCCCTCACTGGAGTGGGTGAGAGATGAAAAATCACAGGCTCCACCCCAGATGTACACGCAGAATCATAATCTGCATAATCTCCATAAGCACAGAAAGCTTGAGAAGTACTAGTATCCGCTAATAGAATTCTTTTGACAAAATAAAACACAGCACAACTTCTGAATAAGGAATCAAAGAGAGAAATAAGGGTGTTCACCAGTACAATAAAATGTGCTTTCTCTCCAGACTCCTGTAAAATTTTTAATGGGCTCTACACCTACTCATCAGTCTGCTCAAGGTCTGGTAAAGGATTCAGATCATCATATAACGCGATAGAAATAGAGAACATCGCCAAAGAGAGGCGGAAGAAAGGGCTTTTTTTTAAGAGCCTCAGCAGTTAAGGGTCAACACTTTTAATGGGATTTTCCTGAGATCACACTTTCAGATGCTCCCAAACTCCCATTTCTTACCTGCTAGAGGAAAATGAAACCAGCAGCGAAGGCTGCTTTGGCTCTAGTGCGTTCAAAGCCCCACCCCTCAAGTAGAGTATCCAATCACAGGAAAGAAAGAAAAAAAAAAAAAAACAAACAATGGAGAGACTTGAGAACAACAGGAAAATGGAACAAAAAAAAACCCCTAAAGAATGAGCTTGAACTTCTATTTTAAATTTCTCAAAGTGCCAGACCCCTGCCTAACCCAAATTCTGATAAAACTAATCTTCCTACTTCTGTCTTTGGATTCCCCAAACTCCTAACTCAACCAAGCTAAAGCTGTATTCATTAATGCAACATATACTTACTGCAAGTGCCTGTATAACCTGCCCCAAATCTCAAAAACAACTAGTTTATCTTGATTTGTGGGCTTGAATAGGCATTTACTCCATTAATTTTTAATGTGTTATTTCTGTTAATCATGCAATAAATAACTGCATCAACTAAATTTTCCAAGCAGTAAGGATATGCCAAAACTAAGCACTCCTATACATTTAATCCTCTGAATAACAAAGCCAGTACTACTAATCAGCCCCATTTGCAGATAAGAAAACTAACAAGTAATAGTTCTCAAATGTTTTTTTCTTACCCTCTGCCTTCCATTGCCTGGCAAGAACAAACAAAAAACCACTTCATTTAGAAAAGACTTTCCCATCTACTCTAGACCCAAATGACTTCTTTGAGCTTCCATACAACTTTCACTAGCTATGATGATGGAAGGTGGGGGCGGGGTGGGGGGAAAGTTTACCTTTTACAAATGAATACGAAAAGCACCCCCAAAGAACAATAAAGGACATGAACAGAACCTACATAGTTAAACATGCTCAAACAAATAAGCGGAAAAGATTTTATTGAATGGTATTATTGTGCTAGACGTTGTCAACAGGTTAGGAAATGGGTACTCCTATTCACTGCTGGAGGAAGAGAAAACCAACACCAACTTTCTAAGGCAATTTGGTAATACATTACATAAGCCATCAAAAGATCGTATCTTTTGACCGGCAGCTCCATTTCTAGAAACATACCCTAAAGTATTAAGATTCTCACAAAGATGTTCATCATAAATTTACAACAGCAAAAACTGTAGAAAACTAAAATGCCCAAATTAAGTACAAGAGCCATTTATCTTTCTAGATGTCAAATAGAAAAAAAGCATTATACAAAACTACACATGTAAAACAAGTTTTTAATTTTTTTTTTTAATGTTTATTTATTTTTGAGACAGGGAGACAGAGCATGAACGGGGGAGGGGCAGAGAGAGAGGGAGACACAGAATCGGAAACAGGCTCCAGGCTCCGAGCCATCAGCCCAGAGCCTGACGCGGGGCTCGAACTCACGGACCGCGAGATCGTGACCTGGCTGAAGTCGGACGCTTAACCGACTGCGCCACCCAGGCGCCCCACTTTATGGTAGTTCTAAAGTGAGAAGAACCAAGGCTCAACCACTGGCTTCCCCACTTACCACTGTGGCCTTGATCAAGTTACTTTGTCTAATCCTTGATTTCCTCATCTATAAAATAAAAATACCTATCCTCAGAGGCTGGCTGAGAAGATTAAATGATAATGCATGCAAAACAATAGTGATAGGCAGTTAGCTAAGTTTCTCGAGCGCTTATGTAAAATACATCAGACAGTTTATGTTCGCATTCAGAGAATTCTTTTTCCTTAAATAAAAATGCTTATTAATGTTAATAAATTACCACATAACAAGAATTTAATGAAACTGTATTCTCACCAAACTGAGCAGTGTAAAAACCGTCACATTTTGGCATTTGTACAATGTTAACAAAATTTCCAAGAAATTTGGTTGAGAATTAGAGATGGCAGACATAACAAGGAGCTATGTATTTACCAAATAGTCAAAAAGACACATAAGGAGGGGGGAAAAAAGACACATTTGGTCTTTAGGATCTAGCCTACTAGTGTCCAGTTTAGTCCTAATTAAATAATCACCAAAAAAGGACCTAGTCACTACAGACATCATTAGGAACGGTAAGATCTAGATGGAAAAATACTCAAGGTCTAATTTGATGAGGGATAAGACACAGACTTCAGGTATCAATGAACCCAAATTGTTATTTAAAAAAAAATTTTTTTAGTGTTTATCTTATTTTTGAGAGAGAGAGAGAGAGAGAGACACAGTATGAGAAGCAGAGGGGCAGAGACAGAGAGGGAGACAGAATCTGAGGCAGGCTCCAGGCTCTGAGCTGTCAGCACAGAGCCCGACGCGGGCCTCGAACTCACGGACCGCGAGATCATGACCTGAGCCGAAGTCGGCCGCTCAACCGACTAAGCCACCCAGGTGCCCCCCCTCATTGTTATTTTTAAAGATCTGGATATGTGAGACATTAGTACTTTGGTATTAGACATTGTTATTTCACAAATTTTACTCAGCTTTAGAATCTACTAATTGCACATCTAGATGCACATCCCAAATATGTACAATCTTCTCAGCAACTCTTCAGTCCGAAGCTACAGAAACCTCATAGGACAGTTAAAAGAAAATGGTAGCTACCTGGCAATTTTTTTGATCCTATGGCAATTTTTTTGATCCTAAGACAGGGCCTATAAACCTTGCATATCATGGATTTCTGGAACGTATTTTCCCACTTTCAAATCTAAAATGATGAACATGCTCTGTTAAAGGTAACAATTTGCAACTGCGAAACACTTCTGAAACACATAAAAAATTGTGACAGTATCTCTAGGGACACAGAACCTGGGAGAAGGGGGTTAAGAGGGAGACATACTTTCACTCTGTATCTCTTGCACTGTTTGGATTTACCATTTGTATGTGTAAACTAATAAGTTTATTTACTATTATTCATTTGTCAGATTCAGTGCACAATTCAGCTTTTTTACTCTATTTACAAAACTGTGCAACTGTCGTCACTATCTAATTTCAGAACATTTTCATTACCCCCTTAGAGAAATGCTGTACCCACTGGCAGTCACATCATCCACCAGCCCTACCAACCACTCATCTACTTTCTGTCTCTATAGATTTGCCTCTTCTGGATATTTCATACAAATAGAATCATATAATATGTAGTCTTTTGTGACCACCTTCTTCATCTTAGCATAATGTTTTCAAAGTTCATCCAAGCTGCAGCACCTAACAGCATTTCGTTCCTTTCTATGGCTGCATAATATTCCATTGTATAGATACACCACCTTTTCTTTATGCATAGTCAGTAGTAGATAGACATTTGGTTTGTTTCCACTTTTCTGCTATTATGACTAACGTTGCTATAAACATTGATGTAAAAGTTTTTGTGCACACATGTTTTCAATTCTCTTAAGTATATACCTAGGAACAGAATTACTGGGTTCTATGGTTAAATCTATGTTTAACTTTTTAAGGAATGGCCAAACTGTTAAAATGAAGGTCTTGAAACACACAGGAAAGACGGAAGAAAGAAAAGGCTTATACACTACCATGGGCATTTAACTTGGGAGAGATCTTCAAAGATACTCATGAGTAAATTCGATTCACAGCTATTTGAAATCACTGAAAGACATATTTATGTCTTAGACTTGAGATAAAGATGATTCTTTCATTTAATTCCAAGAACAACTAAGTATTTGTACTACATCACCATCTCAACATCAAAAAGCACGTCAACTGACGGGTGCCTGGGTGGCTCAGTGTCCGACTCAACTCAGGTCATGATCTCACGGTTTTTGAGTCCAAGCCCTGCGTTGGCCTCTGTGCTAACAAGGTTGGAGCCTGAAGCCTGCTTCAGATTTCTGCTTCTCCCGCCCTCCCCCTGCCCCTCCCCTGCTGGCCTGCATGTGCGCTCACGTGCTGTCTCTCTCTCAAAAATAAACTTTAAAAACAATGCCAACTTAGAAAAGGGAAAATAATTTCTTACATCCCAACATTACCTGTAAATTTTTTACATAAGATTTGCAAAGATCTCCCAGTAATGTCAACAGGTTAATACCAAAAGCCACAAAGTTATGGAAAAGGCTTATTTTAATAATTTTGACCCTCCTAATACACCTGAAGTGAAGGATCTGTTCTATTTCCTACACATTCTCTACAGCACTGGGCACTCAATATTACATATTCTTGTTCACTTGTGGATACTAACTAAGGTCTCACCTTAGCTCTCTACCCTTTCCCTATGAGAACAAAAGATTTAAATTTGTAATCAAATAGTTATTTTTAAAAACTGAACCACACAGAAGAAACATGGAAGCCTAAAAAGCAGAACAGTTTTACTGACTCAATCTTAGATTAACGACGCTCAACTCTGAGCTTCAGTGTCCTTGTGTACAAAATGGCAGTGTCTACCTCAAAGGTTGTTGTAAAAAATACAATCTTGATCATTCCTTGTCTACAACCCCAACCTCCAATCATTTAAAGAAAGTATTTCTGGAGCGTCTGGGTGGCTCGGTCAGTTGAGCGACCGACTTCGGCTCAGGCCATGATCTCAAGGTTTGTGAGTCCGAGCCCTGCCTAGGGCTCTGTGCTGACAGCTCAGAGCCTGGAGTCTGTTTCGGATTCTCTGTCTCCCTCTCTTCTCTACCCCTCCCCCACTCATGCTCTGTCTCAGAAACAAACATAAAGAACAATTTTAAAGAAAGTATTTCTGTTGTTCCTTCCCATAGAACCCGAGCCATGTATAAAAAGACATATATTAAAAAAGCACACACTAGCTAAGAGGTGGAAGCAACCTAAATGTCCATCAAGGTATGAATGGATAAACAAAATGTGGTATTTACATACAATGGAGTATTATTAAACCTTAGAAAGGAAGGAAATCTTGTCACGTGCTACAACATGGATGAACTCTGAGGACATGAAGTTAAGCCAGTGACAAAAAGACAAATACCTTTTTGTCTTAGGATTCATTTGTAGGTTATCTAAGGTGGTCAAATTCATAGAAACAGAAAGTAAGATGGTGGATACCAGGGGCAGACAGGAGAATAGGGAAGTGTTCACAGGTCCAGTTTCAGTTTTGCAAGATGAAAAAGATCTAGAGAGAGTTTCACAATGATGTGAATAGTTAACACTACTCAAGTGTATGTTTAAAAATCGTTAGTAAGGTAAGCTTTGTTATGTGGTTTTTGTTATGTATTTTTAACAATAAAAATGCATTAAAATTAAAAGTAGCTTTTTATTTTATAGGCTAAAACATATTCCGTTTGAAGAATTGGTTCTGCTGCTAGAAAAAAATTAATTCTCCTTTTATGTTAAGGGGGAAAAGCCTACCAGTTCCTATAATAACCATTTTTGCATGTTGCATCCCTAGATGAGGAATTATTTATTGCCTACAATAGCCTTTCTCTCTTGAAATAGAGCCTTCCCAATCAACGAGTCAATAAAAATGTACTAACTATTCCCCTTATGTTATCTTAGAAACACATCTATTCCAGACCCACAGAACTCTTACTTTGTGGTAAGCTGGAAAAAAGGAGACAAAAAGGTTCCACTTTCACACAAAGGAGACCTAAAGCTCTACAATGTCAGGTTCTATAAGTTAAAATTTTTCCATATCTTTAGAAAATTTAAAAATTATTTCTTACCAATCCCTGTTATCTACTTTGGTATCTCTCTTAATACAGGCTAATGAAGAATTTAGATTCCTTCTGAATGAAGTATAGAACAAGCAGCTGGTTCAAAACTCAATATAGTCCTCTAACAGTTTTACCCATGGTTATAGAGACAAGTTTTTGACTAAAAAAAAAAAAAAAAAAAATTAAGATGGAAACACACTAAAGTTGTCAAGTCCAGTACCTTAGAGAAGATTCATCCCTCTAATATCATAGAAGAAACAGTAAGCACTGAAAGGATTCCTAAGAAAGAATACCCTCTTAACAGTCTAAAAGTTATCATTTCCATATAAAATATCCTCAACTCCTCCCAATTTCAGTAGGCATATAACCATAGGCAAAACTTGAATTAGAGCAAAGGTTCTTAAACACAGTCATTGGTCCATGAACCCCCACCCCCGAACTGTATAAAAGATATTATTCAAAGATTTCAGAAGAGAAAATCCCAGTTTTCTCAGAGGAAGTCAACCAAGAGAAACTAAAATTCCAAAACTACAACTCCTGGTATAGTGGCTTACAGAAAACCAATCATGATTTGCCAAGGATTCTACATAGGACACTGGCAAAGACCTAGATGACATTTCCATCAACTACTGCTAATATTAACTAAAAAATATATTATAAAAAATTAGTTTTCCTTTTTAATAAACCCAGCATTTGAACATGGAAGAGAAACTGGTATAGCTAGTTTTAAAAGTCCTAAAGTTCTTTGACAAATGTTCTTTAAAGGGTAGAAAAAGAACTACAAAAGTACTGAAAATACTAAGCAATCAAGAGTTGATACTGAATTCTTAGAATGGCAAATTCAGCATCTATTTTAAAATAGACTTATGTTGTGCTTTCAAGTAAAATTTAAAGAAAACACCATGCCCTCTCTTTAGTAATAGAGTTGGTAAGTAGAAAGTTAACAAGGCAATTTTATGCCTTTCTTCCAAGAAAAAACAATACATCAAACTCCTACATGTTGGGCTCAGAATAAAACACAATGCCAAGGGTACCAACTCATTTCTAATAACCAGGCAGCAACCCAGAAATGGCACCATGCCAGGTTCTGAGGAACTCAGTAATCCTTCATTAAGTATTAATGTTAACAGGACCTGAACAGATAGTGGGAAAAGACCTCAAAAACTTTTAAAGCTGAAGTATTTTGGCAAATATGCACTAGTATGTAATCTTTGTAAGGGAGGTTAAGTTTAAAAATAGATAATTTTAAAGTCCTAAAGGTATCCTTCCTTCACCAAGATCACCAGATTGAAAGAGCTTAAGCAGATCTAATTTGGTATCTAAAGAACAGCAAGGGAGTAGGCTGAAACAATATCAAGTCACAGGAAAGCTTTTATGGGAAAGCTTTGGACATTCATGCACAAAAGCAGCATATTACTCTGATTACTTACCCAGTGGTCTGTGAGACTCTCTTAAAGCATCAATACAGTGAAATCTACTCACAGACTAAACCAACAACTGTCAGGTATTTCTGGGTGGCAGGATTTCCTTACAATTAAAATCTGAGGGTCCCCAAAGGCCTTTCAAATTTTAAAATATTTATCAATTTAAAAATATTAATGATAAGCCCTGCACGTTAACAAAAAAAAAAAAAAAAAAAAAAGAGATTTTACTTCCCCTGCTCCCCAAAAAATTAGTGAGAAGAATGCCACTGTTTTTACACTGCTGCAAATCTGGCTTAACAGAAGATGCCTGTTGTCTCTTGATTGTTTCTGCATTCAACACACCACAGTGTGTTGTGTTAGATGTATGAAGTAAATCCACGTTCATTCAAGTACGTAGTTGAAAAAGGAGTATTTTAATAGGCTTTTCAGGTAATTATGGTTATCCCTTTGATACTACACCAAAACTGGACAAGCAGTAGTTTCTTAAAGGTTTGTGGAATCTGAAACCATATCAGCTGTCTGTTCCACTAAAATCCAATGCTGTGTCTTGCATTTTTACTCATGCATCATTTTTTAACCTCACAAGCATTGGATATTTGCAAAACACTGATTCAGAGTTATACAGAGCTTCCAAATGTTGACACCTTTCATTACATAACATCAAAAAACTGCAGTCACTAATATTACTACTGATCTTATCTGAAAATTCTTTGAGTATTGAGAAGTTATCCAACTCAGGATGGCAGATACATGTTTTCCAATATTCTCATTTGTGCTTGAAAGCTCAAATTTTACCATGGGCAACAGATACTGTCCACTGAGGCAACAAATTCACTGTCCATTTGAGAAAATTTCTGCCAAATATCCAAGTCTGAATAATCATCACTTATTTGTCCATAGTTATTTCTAACAAAAATAATGGTCCATGAAAGCAGCAGCTAGTTCACCTTAAAACCCAAGTGACTGCACCAATGCTTTTCCTCCAGACAACCGCTGTGCTCTGGTCTGTAGTAGAAGTGCTTTGGTGTACCTTTCACTTTGTCACAAAGAATGTTTAACAGACATGTACTCAAGAGTCAGATTTAATAAAATTAGTTTTTACTGCATCATCAAAGACATTCATATGTAAAATTGGCATTTTTAAACTACTGGTATATGGTGAAGATCACCATAACTACTGGTACCATTTGGTGTCACGGCCTTGATTACGCCAAGGCACCGGCATATTTACCCACATTGCTTTTGTACCACTGCTGCAAATGTCAACACAGTCAAAAAGGCAAGCATCATATTATTATGAAAATAGTTTCCACTTCATAGACCTTCTGAAAGAGTTGAGAAGTCATCAGACCACACTCTAAAATAGCTGCTTTGACAATGGTGTGGACCTCTCTGATCAGAAAAATGCACATATGTACAAGTATACACAATATGTGACATACGACCTCAGAAGATTTAAAAAACCCTTATAGCCCACTTATAGAACATCCTAGCTTAAAAATTCCATTAGAAAATCCAGAAAATCTCCAAATTGGATTTAATTACTTCAAAACAACGTCTACTGGACATTACAAACAACTCTGTTAAACAAGTCACATTCCAACAACCTCAAAACACCCTCATTTAAACTAAGAAGAGAAATAGCAAGCTTTTAAATTAAAAAATTACATTATGGACATTAGAAGGGAAATTAAATTTGAAATTAAGAATCCCAGTTCCATCACCTGCTCAAGGATACACAATTAATCTTCCTAGCCTAGTTTCCTCATCTATAATATGGAAAAACAACATCTACTTATTTCAGTTTTGGTGAAGATTAATGAAATATATAAAGCAGCTAACATAGTACTTGGCACATAGTTAAGCACCCAATAAATGCTGACCGCTGTGATTAAGATGACCAGGCCATCTCTTCCTCATGCTGATTATGTAGTGATAATAATCAAATTCAATTATTTATAAGAAATGTAATTTAAGTATCACCAAGACTTTCTCTCTACTACTACTAAAAAGCCACTTGTGGACCCTTGGTTACTAAATTGTATTTTCCATTATCACCTAAGGTAAAGAGACTACAGTTGAGGAGATTAGCTAAAACATCTATGTCCAGGGCACTCACTTCCAAATGTCCCCTCTCTGTAAAGAGAGCTTTCCTACTATTCTTCCTTTCTAATCTTACATTCTAATAAACTTTTGCAAAAAAATAACAAAATAAAAAATAAATAAAACATCTATGTCCAACCATTCAATTTTCCTATTAACGACAAAAGAAACTTAAAATATAGCTTATCTTTCCTCTTGCAACTCAACTAAGAAAATACGGATGTGCAAATACATAATATATGGGAATCTTTTTACTGACTTAATAACAAATTCTTTGCTTCAAACAACCTCTCATCATGCTGCTTATTCCACGATTTTCTAGAATTTTAAAATTTAGTTCACTAAGAGTATCAGAACATACCTAAAGTTCAGCTCAGGTCATGATCTCACAGTTTACAAGTTCCAGCCCCACACTGGGCTCTCTGCTGTCAGCTCAGAGCCTGCTTCAGATCCTCTGTCTACCTCTTTCTCTGCCCGCCACCACCCCACCCCCCAAAAATTAAAAACAAAACAAAACAAAAAACAAGGATACTGCCTAATGCTAGATAAATACAATCATTCGCATTATTTAATGGGCATATTTACACTAAGTGATTTACTGCATGAGCACAAGACTTCTATCAGTAGTAATGTGTGTTAAGGGCAAGGAGGAGTGTCACATGTGATACAAGAATGTTAAATAAGGCCTTTCCTATGGGTCATTAGGTTTTGGAATATAGCTAATGTGCCACTATTTTGAAATCCACACATATCAGGGTTCTACTATTTTTTCCTACTAATGGCCTTAGTGCCTAAATCTAACATGCATACTACTCTAAGAAACACAGAACACAAATGATCTTAAATTGTTTACACTGTATGTAGCATTAGATATATGGAATGGATTTAAAAACATTAAATTTCATGTGGTATCTCAAAAATTGTTTTTCACAATTTTAGTTATATCTTTATTTGAGGAATATTTAGGCTCTACTATTGAATTTTTTCCCCCAAGAACCAGTCTGTAAGTCTAAGTCCTACCAAAAGTAAACAGGAAGCCAAGCGTTGAAAAGATGTTATGCCTGTGGATCCAAGTTTCATAAAAACAGGCATCGTGTAATAAACTCATATCCTAAAACAATTTCCTATAAAAAATTAAGAATGTCAAATACGGAAATGAGGAAAATTATACTCGCATTAAAATGATGTATATTTAAAATTACTATTTAATAGTTAACAATATTAACTATTAAATAATGAAAATTTACAGTAAATTAAAATAACCATCTTGAATGGTTAACAATAGTTCCATATTTTTAACCAAAAATTACAGACTTCAGATTATCCACATGTATTTGAATGTTTAATATTTCCACAAGTAAAATTTAAGCAAATAACAGATTACCAGGTATTGCTACTGCAAAAAAAAATTAGGAAAAATTCCTTACTGTTTCACTTTAAATGATGATCTTGGTTTTTCTAATTTTTTTAACCAGATTTTAAAAATACAATCAGTGTTTCTATTACTAAATACAGAGGACTAGGAATGGATCAAGTGATGTATACATAGGACAGCACGAGCCATGGGTTGATGATGCCAGGTGATGGGGGTTCAATACATATCTGAATGGTCATAACAATGTGAGCACTGACTTCTTTTTTTTTTAAAATGTTTACTTTTGAGAGTGAGACAGGCAGAGCATGAGCAGAAGAGGGGCAGAGAGAGGCAGGCAGGCACAGAATCCCAAGCAGGCTCCAGGTTCCAAGCTGTCAGCACAGAGCCAGACGTGGGGCTGGAACCCAGGAGCCGCAAAATCATGACCTGGGCTGAAGTTGGACTCTCAACCGACTGAGCCACCCAGGTGCCCCTGGGGGCACTGACTTCTTAACCCATAATATGTGCTATAACGTTGGGGTATGGGGGTGATAATGACAACAGCTTAATCTTCATCTACTAGAAAGTCAACTGGAAATGTCTAAAACTGATGAGAAATAGAAATATCATTTTATTCACAAAAATTAGGCACTAAGGAATACAACTAGAGGAGTTCAATTTAATCGCCTTCAGAAGGACGAGGGAGGATTAGAGAGTGGGTGAAGGTGGGGATGGCCAGTGTTCACTCTAAACCCTTTTTAGAGTACAGTATTGATTTAAACACACACACACACACACACACACACACACACACAAACATACACCTTTTTGGGTGAAATCTAACAAACACACACAAATCACAAATCAACAGAAAAATGACCAGGATAATCAGTCAGTACAATCACCACCCAGGTCAAGACACTGTCTCCATGAGGTCCCCCCAGACCCTTTCAAGAACGACTCCCTTCCATCACTTAAAGGTAACCACCACATACTGGCTTTTACAGCAATTATTTTGTAGCTATTCTTCAAAGTTTTACCAGTTTAATATGTGTCTCTAAGGCTATGGTTTAGTGCTGAATGTTTTTTGAGCTTTATATTAGTGGAACCAAAGAATATGTATAAATCTCTTCACTTTGGCTGAGGAGAAATTCTTAGTAACCTTTAAAGACAATTCCCCAGTTTTCACATTCTCCCAACTCTTCCTTACTTACTGTAAGTGTTCAAATAATAACAGCTAAATCCTTTATAACACGCTTACTGTGGGCCAGGTTTCTGTTTTTTGGATATTAACTCATTTAATCAACAAAACAACAGCCTCAGATAGATTTTACTGTTATCTTCATTTTAGAGAGAGGAAAACAGGCACAAAGAAGTGAGTTACCTTGCCCAAGATTACACAGCTAGTAAAGGACTGAGCAGGATTCGAACTATGTAGCCTAGAACTGGTGTCTATGTTACCTATAGTCTCATGAGAGAAAGTTGTCAGTGAAGGAAAATTTTCAAGTACAGATGATAAAATGTTACTACTACTACCACAAAGATTAAAATGAAAACTGCAGGACAGGAGACCATCTGAATGATAGAGATTTTAGTACCTCACCCTTCTCTCTGACAAGAAGCTACACCAAAGGTAAACCACTTAAAGTGCCCAAAAAGACCTATGCACAGAAGAAGTATCCCAAAAAGTGTCTACGTGAGCCAAAGGTCTATAAGAGTATCTGGTCAAACATTAAAATTCTTAGTTCTGCAATGTACATAATGAAGAATTCTAAGCCTTGATTAAGTAGAGACTTCTTTCTAAATTAAGGGCCCCAAAGAGCCCAACATCTCACACAATTTAACTTCACAGTAATAATGTTGAGCTGCTTCTTTTCTAAAACATCTTTCAGAATTAACTAGACTACAGTATAAAGAGCAACAGAAATCATCTAATCCAGTCCTGTCACCTTAAGGCTAAGCTTACTGGAACCCAGAGAAGCACTTATCCCAAGTGACATACACTAGTTTGTCACCAGGATAAAAGCCCAAGGTCTCCTGACTTCTTTCCATTACACAGCTGTAGAACATCAATCCAGTTACAAAGCCTGCTGAGTAAATACCTCTACGATTTCCAGAAGTATGTCTCAATCATCTTTTCACCCCATCTCTTTCCCCTTCAAAGCCTCCTAACACTCACATTCCCTCATTCAACAAATACTCAACACCTACTGTGTGCCAGGCATCGTTCTAAGCACAGAAGTTTGTATAGGACGTTCTGGACAGAGCACAAAGATGCATTAGTCCTGCGCTAAGCTTACAGTATAACCGCAGAGGTTTAGGGTAAATTATAAATACAAAGTGCTCTGAAGAAAGACTGTAAAAAATATTTCCAAAAAAGGAAGAGAAGTAAAAGAGTTACAAATGTGACTTGAAGGATTCTGATAAGCGATGAAGTATGGGAGGAGTGTCAGGCATTCCAAGGTGGGAAGAGCAAAAACAAAGACCCTCGAGTAAGAGCGCACAAAATTTTTTTGAAGAACAGCATCCACTGAGCTGGATCATGAACCGTATCAGCAATGAACTGAGAGAAACAGGGGTCATACTGGTGACAGGTCTGGTACTCTAGGCTGAAATACTTGAATGTAACCCTGCAGATGCAGTGACCACTGAAGATTTCTGAGGAACATAAAACTGGGTTAGCATTTAAGATCAACTGAGAAGCAAAATAAAGGACGAGGAGCAGGAAATTTTAGGAAGTTTAGGAAATTTAGGAAGTTACTGCAACCTGAAAAGAAAGATACTGAGAACCTGAACTAAGCTGAAAGTGGGTACGGAAAGAAGATTAAAGCATTACAGAAGTAAAAATGGTATGCCATGACAGCTAACTGCATGTAGGAGGAAAGACAATTTGGAGCTTTTGATGGTGAAGAACTTCCAATGCATCATTAACAGAAAACAGGCAAGCTGAACTAAAGATTGAGCTAGATGTAACCTGTTTACAGATTACAGTCTAAACCAAAGGAGAAAACATATTAATCTTATTTTGGAAAAGCAAACCTTCCCTTAGTAACATAAACATAATACACTATGACAAGTAAGCTGCCATATGCAAAAATCCCCAAATTGACAGAGTATCATTTGAAAACTGGGTGCTTGTTATGCTTAATACACTAGCATACACATACGTGCTAGAGTTAAGTCGTTAAAATGTACATACTAAGCCTCAACATGGTAAGATGATGGGGTTGTATGTTAAAGTATTATTTAGCAACCTCAAAAGAAAATTATTTGATGAATCAATAGCAAAATACAGCTCCTAAGCATTAGAAGAAGAGAATTACAACTGATCCCATGATACATACCACAAACTATCATTTGATTCAGTTAGGTTAAGTTTGGAACCATCAATTTCTTCTAATTAAATAAAACTCACGTGGTCTTTCTGCCTACCATTTAACAAGTAAACTGCAAGCTCCTTCAGGGCAGGGTTTATGTTCAGACACCTCGCAGCCCCAGTGCTCAACATTTAGGAAGCCCCCCAACAGATCTTTCATACAAAAATCAATGGCAATCAACAAAAGAAGTTTTCTAGTATACACCACTCTCATAACTTGGTGCATACTACACAACAGCACAGAATGCATGGTCCAATATCCGAGTGCCTACTATTCAACAGGTAATGGAATCACAAAATGAGTCACATATGGCTCCTCCCTTGAACTTAGGATCTCTCAAGTCAAACACCATAGGCTTCACCAGAAAACCTTGATTTGTACCATTTGTGTGACCATCAGTAACTCTCTTAACTAAAGCGTCTAATTTCTCATCTGAAAAACAGATGAGGACTCATCAGAAATGTGACAGGGCTCTGTAAAGTATCACAAATATAATGGATACCAGTTGGCTCCCCAAAGGACCCGCCAAACTGATCAGACACTTCTTTGAGAAAGACACGGGCACAAGCAAATCCAAACCCTTCACTGGCTCAATACAAAGTCATCAACCTATCATCAAAGAAATCCTGAAAACAAACTGCACTGTAGGCAGTAGGTGAGAAACAGAATCTTAATAGGACAATACTGTTTAGAGAAAGATGATTTATAAACTTTCACTAGACAAATTTTTTTAAGTTTACTTTGAGAGTGAGAGTGTGAGCATGAAACGGGCCGGGGTGGGGGGGGGGTGGGGGGGGGGGATCCCAAGCAGGCTCCATGCTCTCAGCGCAGAGCCCCAACACAGGGCTCCATCGCACAAACTGTGAGATCACAACCTGAGCCAAAACCAAGAGTCGGACGCTTAAATGAGCCACCCAGGTGCCCCTAGACATTTTTTTTTTTTAATTAAAAGTACATTTTAATTCGTTTGAATTTTGTTCAAAAATTCCTACTGTAATTCAAGACAGGATACCATTAAAATTCAAACTTTAAATAATATTTCTGAACAATGAAATAATACAAATACTTTATGGGAAATAATGCCTCCAGCACCTAAGACCACCTCAAATGAGTGCAAAACCCTAACGTTTCAAAATGTTAAGCTTTTGAAATACACTAAGAAATTTGGGAGAAGACTTAAATACTTCAACCGATCAAACCCAGCTTCTAACTGCACCAGAATAAGCTCCCAGGAAGCCATGCTATATATCCACAACACTGTTGTTTTCTTATCCACCTAAATTAATCCTTACAAGACAATAAAATGTATCATTTGAGTCAGCATTTCTTCACAGAATGTCAACCAACATCACCCTCTCAAAGTACACACACACAAAAAAAAACAAAACTAAAAATCTTCCTTCAAAAAAGATACTCATTTTTGAAAAATGTTTCCGAGCTAAATGCTGATATGTATTTCAACACAATTATCTAAAAATGATTTACAAACATGAAAATGCATCACCGTTTATTTGTACGAGAAATTTATACAGCCAGGAAACCCTTATGATACAAGCCTTAGATTTTTCTTGTGACAGTTTTAAATACATCATCATCCAGTGCTCCTTTCATTTAATCGAAATAAAAAATAATGATACAAGGTATTAATAAAAAAAAAACCTGAAGACTATTTTCCAGAAAGATGACTTTAAAACTGTTCCTCCATTGCTTATGCAATAAACACAGTATGTTCTTAACCTGGAACAGACTCAGCTGCAAAGAAATCCTTCAGTATCAAGATTTTGAAGATTCCATATTCAAACTTTGCATTATTAAATGCTTTCTTACCTTCTGCTACGTCATCATCTACTGCTCCTTTCACCTGAGAAAAACACCACTGAATATCATTCCCTCCTCCAGCTCCTGGAAAAAGAAAACATACCAATTAAAACCCAGTTCTGTTCATGTTTACTCTCGTAAACACAGAGATGGTATCCAGGGTTGGCATGATACTAATAGCCTAGTACTGCCCACACATACAACCACCAGCCCAGAGCATTAATTCGGAAGGTTAGTCTCCAACAGTTGGCACTGGATTCAAGGAGAGAGAGAGATCCCAGGTATGAGATAATCTAAAGGCCATGTACTACCATTAACATGGCACATGTGTTCAGAACTTCCATTTTCCCTTCCCCTCAAAGACAGTAAAAGCCTTACGGTCACGCAAGACCTACCAGAGAAAAGTAAATACCACCAATTAGACAGTTTTCCTTTAAGCCTACAGAAGGGTTAATAAGGTTAAGCTACCATAAAACACGGAACGGAGAGAAAACTTCAGAAACATTACTGCCCGGGTGAGGAGTAATGATTCGTGTGAACCCAATCACCAGAGCACACACACAGCAAACACAACACTCACCACCCATTTCTTTGCATTTCATTACCAGCACATCACGGCCTCCAGACAGGAAAAGAAACCGAAATAAAAGCTCAAGAGCCTGTCAGAGGAAGCTTGTTTTGCCTCCCTCCACCTTATCCCTCAGAGTCCAAAGGACCTTGCAAACAATTTTGCTCATTTGTCATCATCTTGTGCAAAACAATTTTAATTTCGCTTACTCGACAAGGCCAAAGGAGCAACTTGTTTACAGCAAACCCTAAGTCAATCCAACATGTTAACTTTTTTAAAGGTTTGATTATTTAAAGATTATCTAAATATTAGAAAACGCATGGAGAATTGGTTTAGTTCCTCAATGTTTCTATTTCACTTCCAAGCACTAAGAAGGAAATGCCCTGGCGCTATAAAGGAAGAAATTGAATCAAGAACTAGAATTGGTTCTACTAGAAGCAGGAAGATACTCAGCAACATCAAAATGTATAAAGATAATCCTCAAAGCAATCACCTTTTCCTTCCTTCACCATCATTCCTTGCTAAATATTCCAAGCCGGTTTTCTCCATGCATCCTTCCCGCCCCCCCTCCCAAGCTTTTACCTAAATCAATCCCCTTGGCTATTTATATCGCTGAACTCCACAACTATTTTAACTAACTCCATGAAACCCTTTTGGGAAAAGGACATCTGCACAAAAACTAACATACAAAACGGAAAGTTTAAATCACATTTTTCATGCAACTTGGTGGATTGACAAGGCCTTGCACTCTTTGGACACGAAGGGTAAGAAACGAAAGGGAGCTGGTTCAAGACAAAAAATAAAGGTTCATGGTCTCAAAAATACATGTATCCACAGTGGGGAAAAAATACACATAGGTCCCCATTGTATTTTAACTTGTAAGGCACTCTTCCCTCTCAGTACAAAATACGGTTAGTATAAACACCCAAGGCTTGCAGCAGGAAAAAAAAAATTGGAATTATATGGAGAAAGATCCATATAAAAAGCTCGGGGCGGGGGGGAGGGGGGGGGAAAGGACGGGGAGGAGACGGTGGGGGGAGCAGAGGTTACACCGGGTCCAAAGGAGTAGGAACAAATCTGCACTCGCCCCCACCCCGCCCCACCCACGCCTTACCCCTCGGCTAGCCAGCACACACCCCACCCCCACCCATGCCAAGGTTCCAGCCCTCATTTAAAAAGCCATTTAGGTATCACTGCCGCCCCTCGCCTCAACAAACCCTCCCCACCCCCACCCCCCCCCCCACTTGACCAATTCCCTGAAATCCAAGGGGCGCCCCGTGGCTCTACGCGACGCACAGACGGTCGCTAGGGGGTGATGGAGGGAGGAGGAAGGAAGCGGTGCCTTGTCAGTGGACGAGGGTGATTTCTCCTTTACCTGCCATGTTGCGCTGCAAATGGTGACCCTGCTGGGTTCCTCGGGGTCGCCGCTTCCTGAACTCACCCCCCTCACCTGGGGATGGGGGGGTAGGGAGGGCGGATGGCGGCGGATGGCACCTGTGGGGGGAGAGGGCGGGGGTCGGGGAAGAAGGAAGGAGGGGCGGGCAGACCAGTCAGGAGGATGGTGGATTTCACTCTGGGGCTTCCCCGCTCTCTCTCCTTCTCCGGCAGTGGCGGCGGCAGCTACGACAGGGACGGCGGCGGCGGCGGCAGGGGCAGGCGACTCTACTTTCAAAATGGCGCCGGCTGGCCTGGCCAGTGACGTCACCCAGAGGCGGAGCGGCCGGGCCGGGCCCGAGGGGCGGGGCGGGGCGGGGCGAGGGCCGGGGCGGAGACCAGAGGGGGCGGGGCGGGGAGCGGCCGGCCCGGCTCCTGGCTCCCGCCCCTTCCTTCTCCGCCCCGCGCTGCGCCGGGGCGGCCTGGCCTTCGCCGCGCCCTGGTGCGCGAGCTGCTGGTCTGGTGTCTTGCCGCGCTCATCCTGCCGTCTGTCCCTGGCCCAGTCCGCGGTCCCGCGCACATCAGTGTCCCAAACCTTCGCGTCATGTGCATGGATTCCCGGGCGGGCTCAGCCGTGCGGTTACCGTGCTCGCTCGCGGTGGATTCGCGGGATCCTGTGTCTTTGAGCATACTGTGTTTCTACTCAAAATAGTGACACTATGGCCGATGAAATAAAAGACCGGGGGGGGGGGGGGGTGCAGACTTGCGGCTCGGCCAGGGGAACAGTTCCTGGGTCTGAGAAAGACGCAGCTGGGCTGGTTCCATCTGGGTGAAATAAATTACCTTCTGATGGGTCCCGGCAACTGAGGCAAGAGCCCTTGGCGACTGAAAGCGGTTCAGTGTTTTCTGAACAGAAAACTGAGTTTGCTAGTAGCAGAACATGGCCGAAAAAGCGGCCCAGGTCTGTCCTGCTGAAAAAGTGGAAGCGGTGGTTGAGGAAAGAACTGGGCCCCGAAGCCAGGCTGCCAAATGGTGAGGCCGTGATGAGATGCGGGTAACAATCCTACCTCATAGGATTGTTTCTAAGATTAAATGATTTAGAATACGAGATAAATGTTTGCTGCTGTTATTATTAGATTTGTATTGAAAGCATCTTCAATAGTTAAGAGGTATAAGGAAAACAACCAGGAAACACTTGTCATCAGCCAAAAGATGTATATGTACGTCATTGAAAGATGCATTAATGATGCACTCACTATAAACTGGACACTTTGCAGATCTCCCTTAATCCCCACGATGCTCCTAGGAGACAGATTTCTACTTTGCACGTGAAAAATATCTGTAAAAATATCCAGAATTTGACCTTAAGGCTGAAAGGACTGGTCAGGCATTGAGAGACCAAGGGGAAGTTTATAATTATTTACACCTTCTCTCCATTATCTCCACTTTCTACCTTGTTCTTGATTTCCAGAACAGTTCAGTTGTAAAATAAGTCTCAAAATGTCTCCACTCAAAAAAGCTGTACCATTGTATTATTATTCCTCCATTGCTATGTTAGTATTTCTCACTTAACCAAAGAACAAACCCAAACTAAAAATCCACCCTGTATTTTCATCTTTCAGCTACCTGTACAAACAGGTACAAAACTTTAATGCACTGTGCTGTATGTACTTCTATTTTGGCTGATTTTGTAAATGCATTTCTCTGCATCTGCCTTTTATTACTTGTTTTCCTTTTTACGTTCTCTGCCCTTGTTTAATAATTCAATCCTAGGCTCTCCAGTGAGCCTCAATCAGAACTAAGAGGGAGAGACAAAGAGAGAAGGAGGGACTAGACCAGTAAACCAGAGGATTGGAACCCCTATACATAAGCCATTTTCTTCAGTTTTTGTCACGTGTAAGATTGGTATATTCACACTTCCTGAAAAATGATTTGGTCTACATAAATGATCTGTTCTTCTGGGAAGCCAGTAAGGCTTGCCTAGAAACGGAGATAATTACAACAAGTTCATATAGCACTATGTGCTGGGTACTGTTCTAAGAACATTGTATGGAATCTTGGGACAAGCTGAGATGGGTCCAGTAATCAAGGATCAGTGACCCTAAGCAGTAATTTCAGCCACAAGCTGCCTCCCTTTCTTCTGAATGGCTCTTGGGAAGAGAGGCCCAAATACCTATTAGCCCAAAGACAAGGGTTGCTGCTGTACTAGGGCTCTGTCCCTACCATTTCATGAAAAGGCACCAAGGTCACTAATGATCTTCCAATGGTTCACTTTGGTTTTCTCTTTCTCTGCTTCCCAGCAGCATTTGAAACCACTAACCATCCCATGCTTTTTTGAGACCCTTTTTTGCGTGTTACAGGATTGGTTTACCTCCAGTCTCTCTATACACCCCTTTCAGGGTGCTAGATCCTTCTCCCAGACCACCCTCTAAATGTTAGGACGATATGTCTTCCTGGTCTCTGCCCTGCATATGCTTCTCTGTCCCAGGCAACTTCATCGAGTATTTATAGGTGTAAATGCCACGTATATACCAGTCCCTGCCAAATCTAGATCTCCAGCGCTGTCCTCACCCTGAAACTGCAGACACACACTTCTACCTGCCTGCTTGACATTTCTACAGATGTCTAATAAGCACTTCAAATAAGCACTGGCAGAACATAAGTCTTGATTCCATGTCTTCTTCATATCTAGGATGATGCTGGTTTTCCCCTGGAATGTCACCATCTACTCACCACACCCCTGCCTCAACAGTCCCACTTACCCATCTCTCTTTCCTTCCTCAGCCAGCAAAACTCTTTCTGATTCTTTAAAAACCAATTCAGATGTAACTGCCTTCAGAAAGCTTTCTCTGATATGTTCCCTCATTCCCTACCTTCTGAAATAGTTTCATAAAATCGAATGTACTTCTCTCTTACTAGATCATGTTACAATTATCTAAATATGTGTCTGTTACTAGACTGAGTTCTTTGAGGTAAGAAATATGTCTTATTCATCTCCATATCGCCAACCACCTAATTTATTGGATTGACCAATGAATGAATAAATCTCCCTGGCTTGGGAAGGAAACCACTGAAGTGTCACCTCCTTAAAGCTTACTATGTCGTGAATGTTTTCACTCACCCTTCCTGACCCAGGAAAAAAAGGCATTTTACACATTATCTTGGTCATTCGGATCTATATCTGTTAAGCATGGTTGGTTAAATATGTAAGTTGTTTATAGGTAGATTCATCCCAACTACTTCGAACTGGTCCTTTGTCCCTGAATACATATCATCCAAGAGAATCCCATAGGACATCATTCCCTCATCCACATGATCCACACATATTCACGTAAACATTTTTTCATGTAAGCCCCTCGCCAGAACTTCAACACCTAGCCGTGTGTAAGATGCACAAAATAATAGTTCCCTGCAAAACTGAGTTCAGCCTGGGAACACCCAGAGGAAAACTCTTCCTGGTAAGGTCCCGGAGAATCTATGAGTCTCGGAGGTGTTTTGTTTCAAATCTAAGCTGAGAGGTACTAAGGACACCCACAATCTCAACAAAGAATGGAGCTAATGGGATCTTGCAAGCTGGCTTTTTAAAGAATTTTATAGAATGAGGGGAGAATCACTTGAAAGTTGTGTGTTTCCTTGGAGTTAAGATGAATACAAACTCTCCTCCACACTAAATGAGAAGTTCAGATGCTTCTCTCCTCTAGGCAGTTAGAATTAGGGGTGTCTAGGGACACCTGGGTGGCTCGGTTAAGCATCCGGCTCTGGATTTCGAGTCAGGTCATGGTCTCACAGTTTGTGGGTTTGAGCCCCACACTGGGCTCCACGCTAACGGTGTGCAGAGCCTGTTGGGATTCTCTTTCTCCCTCTGTCTCTGCCCCTCCCCTGCTGGCATGCCCTCGAATGCTCTCTCACTCTAAAAGTAAATAACTTAAAAAAAATTAAAAAAAGAAGATCATCTCTCTGCCCCTCCCCCTTTCTCTCTTTCTCTCAAAAAAAAAAAAAAAAAAAAATTAGAGGTATCTAGGAAGGACCATGAACTCAAGGGTAAAAGGAGAGTGATACAATTTAAAATTTTGACAAACTACTTACAGCCATGCTTTCTAACATGGAATATGCTCAAAGGCTTTATAGGGAAAATTATAAGCAGATGTCAGCTTTTTACATACTTCCTTAATATCTACAAATTTGGCCTACAAGGCAGTTTTCCAAAACCCTGCATAGTCTAGACTGTATTGACAATTCCCGCCACAATGTTCAAGGTATAGTATGCACTATCAAATCATGAAAATATCCTACACTAGCAGGTGTTCAAAAATAACAATAGTGAAGCCACCAGGAGGATTATTATGTAGCCAAATGTTTGGAAAACCAGAGGAAGTTGCTTATGCTTTAGGAACAGGATACAAAATCCAGATACAATATGATCACATTTGTACAACAAACATACACAAAATACATAGAGCTGAAAAAGACAGGAAGGAAATGTACTAAGGTGTTCACCAGAAATGTCTCGAGGCAGCGGCAAACTGGCAATTTTTTTTTTCTTCTTCGACATTCGTGTTTCTCCAAATTGTCTATAATCAGTATATATTAAGGGAAAGAATAAACTGAATTTAAAAAGTCCTTTAAAAGTCCACTCTACTGCTGGTATAAGAGCCTGATGATAAAATCTATGTTATAGGTTTTCCACATTAAAGTAAAAGTTGTAGTCCATTATAGCTGTGTTCACAGATATGATTTAATTCATGGTTCAACCATAAAACAGAGAAATAGTTTCTTTTCGTCTCTTAATAGTGTGAATATTGAAAGATGAAAAAAAGATCTTCATGAGTAAACTCTTGTCACTAACCTTGAGTTTGTAAATTGCAACCGAAAATGTTTTATGCTTTTGTTGGAGATACAGTCTATAGATATATAGCTGAATATCTCTTCGATATGAGATGCAAACTCTGTGAAATTAAACATTATCTCTGAAATCTATTTTCAGTATTGCTTATTAGATGATCATAAATGCTCTGCAATGTTGACAAACTATTATCCAAATGGCCTATTTGTTTGAAGTATAAGTCTACTTCTGTGCTGCCGACTTTTTAGGCGGCATTTGAGTTTAGCTATGACACTAGTATGTGTTTTATGCCCAAATAACAGAAACATATGGACCCAACACGGGAAGGAACTTTAGGGATTAACTAGTTCAATCCTCACAATGGATGAACTCCCTATTCAACAGGCCCTCCAGTGTTCGTTCAGCCTTTGCTTAAAAATGTCCAATTAATCAAGAATTAAGATCTATTCTGATTTTAGACAGCTATGCCCACTAAGTAATTCACCCCTATATTGTATAGAAGTGCACTTCATGGCAACTTTATTCTATAGACCCAGGTTCTCCCATCTGGGACATCTTTAACATGAATATGAAGGTCATCTGGATATTGGAAGATAACTATGTCTCCCAAATGTTCTCTTCTCTACAATAATCACCCTAGCTTCCTTAAAGCTTCCTTCCTTGACCCAGCTTTGATCTATGTATCAATACATTATCTCATTCAATATCCTATTCAATATCCTAGACTATTCATACAGTCATGTTTTCCATTTTTTTCCCAAAGGGGGTCATATTTTAAATTTTAAATAAAATAGGCAAACAAGCTTCCAGGTGAATCTGATAGGTAGTCAAATTTGAGAATCACTGATTTAGTATATCCACAGATTGGACTGACATGCCATAAATTGTCCGATTGAAGTCATCAATAACACATGTTGAGAGACGGGATACTTAAGCATACCCACAAGGCAGTGTTTTTCAATCTATTTTCCATGAAATATTAAGTACTCTGTGGGGAAAAAATGATTCTACCAGTCAAAAAAGTTGGGGAACACTAGGTATAAAAGGGTTCTTTACTATGTAATGTTTAAATGTACATTGTGAATACGCAGCAAATGAGATCTAACATGAAACATTCCCCAAGCTTATGGGACAAAAATCATTGATCCACAAACCAGCATTATCATTCTACAGTTAAGTATTCACTTGAATGGAGAAGGACCTAAACCCACATCTCTCCATATTTTTTTTCATAAATAAAAAAAAAATTTCACTGCTCTTCCTTTCTCTTTTTATCTTTCCCTAAAGATGCTCTGATGTTCTTTCACTCATTGGCAGTGGTGTGTTGGAGCCTCTCATACTGTCTCTCAAGAGCTAGTTGTTAAATTTTTAGGAATTTTGTGAGCCGGTTGTTAAAAACCAGACATTATTAAGAAGGAAAAATTGTACACTGACAATCAAATTATTCATATTATAAACAAAGATAATAGAACACTCATCACTTCCTAATCATCTTGTCATTTTACTATTTTCTATGCTTTGGAGGTTATTTACATCTATTGTACCTGTGGGATAGAAATTGGTCATGATGAAACTATTTATACCTCAGAAAGCAGCAAATGCTAGAAAGTAGCTCACCTCCCCATACTCCTTAAACCCCTTCCCCCCCGCCAGAAGGCCAGTGATGAGATGTTTATTAGCACATCACCACTCATAGATTCAGTGACTTCCACATAAGTAAATGTCTTTTTCTGTTGTTGAGATGGCAAAACAATGATGTTAGGGTAAGTGTAGTCATGACTGATGGCCAACCAGCAGCAAAAGAAATCTATGCTCACACATAAAGGCTGTTTTTGAGTTGCGATAAAGATCGATCTGGATATGCTAGAAGCTGTTCCATATTCATTTCTCACCACACTGTCAGTTAGGGATCGCTCCTGTATTTCTTTCCAGAAGTCAGCGCGCAACTCTGCCCCGATGTTTGGTAATACACTTTCGGGCTTAAGCCGTTGTTTCTGTGCTTTAACCTCATACGTCCAGTATATGAGGTGTATTGTATCTTGCCATCACCCACTGCCTGCTCATTTCTAGCTCAAGGCATTCTGCACCAAGTCATGAGAACCCCTTCCGTGCGAATACTTCTTCCAGGCCTCCTGGCTGGACATCCTGCACTGTCCTTCATTATTCCCCTGGACTCATCGACAACAGTGATGAAACAGTACCCCATGAGTCCTTATCACACACCTTTCCTCCTTCACATACATTCTTAGCCTGGAACATTCGACCTGAAATATCAAATCCTTTGATGTGCCTCCACCAGACCTTCTATTCATCAGTTTTGCGTTAGCTATTCAGATAAACTATTGGGTCTGAGTATATTCAAGAACCTAGGATTCCTCTCATATTGATGACTGGACCCTGCTCTGCTGTATCCAAGTCTGGTCCATGTTGTTTCCAGGCCCCTCCGAACAGGAAAGAGTTTGTCACTCAGCCATTCAGAAAATAGCCTTCGATATTGACACACACCTCGCAATGTCTTACCTTAATGCACTTCTGAATTCGAAGCCTGGTCCAACATTGAGTCTGCCTGGGAACCCTGGAAGTCCCTGAAGAGTATGGGGGAAACTGTATGCGGGTCTTCCTGTGTTCACCTCCCAAATTTTTGAGTGAGCCAAAGGTCTGCTCATTTCAGTTTTTACCATCATTCAGGCTTCATACCTCATGTTATTATTCATGACAATGAGATCAACAATAGATTTCTGCATTTGGACAGTACGTTAGCTTTATTTATAACGTCATGTACGTTATCTCAAAGACCTTTATGACATAAATGAGGACACTGGGTTTCTAAGAGGTTAAGGTGTTCGTTATTAAATGCCGGTAGCTTCCTTGAGGTCACCCGGGCTAGTTAGTGGAGAGTCTGGGAGCTAGAAACTAGTTTCTGGCTCTCAATCCACTCAGTATAGTACTCCTTCCATTTTCCCAGGAAACTACTGTTTATCTTGGTCACGTACCTTGACCCAGAGCACTTAGAGGAGATAAGTCTTCAAACACACACATTTAAAAAAAAATTTTTTTAAGTTTATTTATTTTTAACAGGGACAGAGAGCGAGCATGAGCTGGGGAGGGGCAGAGAGAGAGAGGGAGACACAGACTCCGAAGCAGGCTCCAGGCTCCAAGCTATCAGCACAGAGCCTGATTCGGGGCTCGAACTCACAAACCGTGAGATCATGACCTGGGCTGAAGTAGGATGCTTAACCGACTGAGCCACCCAGGCGCCCCCTCAAACACACACATTTTAAAAACAATCAAACTACAGCTGGCTGGGTAAAAATTCCTTGGGGGTGAAACATAGAAACCCATCTATGAAACCCCCTAAATGTGGCCCGGTATGACCGTATCGCTCCTCCTTAGACAGACTCCTACCCCCGAAAAGGGTTACGTATGCTTCTGCAAACACTTGAAGACGGCTTTGGAGAAAATTGAAAGCTTAATGAATCAAATCCAGCTCATACTTAATAGACCTGCAAAAACCTCTCTGACATGGTATGTTGGTAGCTTTGCAATAAAAATTTAAATTTAATAACTTCTTAATTTGGAAGGCAATAAAGCTACAACAGAAGTTAAACTTCAAAATTGCTTTCAGCGAGGGAAACGAGATAAGACGCCACTCGGCAAATGCTATTTGAGGCACCCACCTCCATGATTTTTAAAAATTTTTTTTTTTAACGTTTATTTATTTTTGAGACAGAGAGAGACAGAGCATGAATGGGGGAGGGTCAGAGAGAGAGAGGGAGACACAGAATCTGAAACAGGCTCCAGGCTCTGAGCTGTCAGCACAGAGCCCATCGTGGGGCTCAAGCTCACAGACCGCAAGATCACGGCCTGAGCGAAGTCGGACGCTCAACCGACTGAGCCACCCAGGAGCCCCTCCGTGATTTAACCTCCTCCACCTCAGCCGTCCCCATCAAGGTGCAGAAGGAAAAATGTGTGATTCTTTTGAAGGTGATGTGAGAACGCTATTCAGTGTCCCGCCTATGTTCCCTGCCAGAGTCCTTTCCAACCTAAGAAGACTTCTCTCCAACACAGGTATCTACCTCCACAAATAAGCCTGTCTAATCACTGGAGGCTTCATGGTCCCAAGCAAATCATCTGAGGGAAAATACAGCTTGTGTTTGAAGAAGGAGGCTCCTAAAAATCAAGACAACATGAGCAGGTAGTGACAGTGCCATCAAAGTTGGAAGACAGGTCCTCAGCTAAAATCCTGTTATATCCAGGAATAAATGGGCTTAAGCTACATCCACATAGCAAAAGTCTACAGTAACAGCAAACTGAGGGGTACCAGTGGTTGGCAAGCCACTAAGAATTAAGATCATTGTGGGCACCTTGGTGACTCAGCTGAGCGTCTGACTCTTGATTTCAGCTCAGATCATGATCCCAGGGTGGCAGGATCGAGCCCAGATCCAGTCCAGGTCCACGCTGAGCGTGGAGCCTGCTTGAGATTCTCTTTCCCTCTCTCTCTCTGCTCCTTTCTCCTGCTTGTGCTATATCCCTCTCTCAAATTAAAATAATGATAATAATTAAGATAATTGAATTAATCAGCTGCTATGTTAAGAAATCGGAAAATGAGGCTACCTCAGCTGAGTGGACATTGGAGTATTGATCACTGAAATCTATGTATTTTACAGGGATTGTATTAACTTGACTGAGTCCTGCTCCTTATTGGTCCCAATGTTGATTAGAAATGGAGTCCTAAAATTTAGCCAATGTCGTTTTATAACAGGAATTCACTCTATATCAGTCCAGAGCGATTACAAAGGAGTTTACCAAGTATCTCAGAGTCTGGTAACTACCTTGGACACTTTTAGAAAAAAATAAAAAGCAGAAGGTACAGAAGACATTCGTAGTTAGCCATTTGGAAACCGCATTACTGTCACATAAGGAAATGTACTCTGTTCTTGGAAGGTCCCAACAGTAAATTTTTAACAGGCTAATAGAAAAGCAGCACTTACAGAAAACTCACTAGAAATGCCGTTGTCATCACTGACCAATTTGTGGCAGATATTTAAACCCAGCCCTAAGTAAACAAGGCCTAATCGGGAAAGAGGGCCGGCCTGTCTTTCAACAAGCAAAAAGTCACAGAAATCAGAGCATTGCTTTCTCAAAAAGGAAAACCACTGGCGGAAGGAGAAATAGCGCTCACCTGAGGGACAACACTATATCTCTAGGGGAGAAGTCAACTCAGAGGCTCCCCTACAAAGGCCAGTTTTCATACAAAGAAACTCCATAAGGAAAGAGGTGGAGAGTGAGGCATAGGACACACATCTGGGGCCTTATTACCTTTGTAGGAGTGTTCTCTCAAGCGTCCATGTGTTACCCTCCAGGGATGCTAAAATCCAGATGAAAGGATGGAAAGATATAAGGAACAGGATTCAGAACCAGCAAACTTTTCTCTTTTTGAAATGTTTATTTATTTTTGAGAGAGAGAGAGAGAATGAGCGTGAATGGGGGTAGGGGGTCGGAATGGGAGGGGCAGAGAGCGAGGGAGAGAGAGAACCCCAAGCGGTCAGGCTCCATGCTGTCAACACAGAGCCCGATGCGGGGCTCAAACCCACAAACCATGAGATCATGACCTGAGCCAAAATCAAGAGTCAGACGCTTAACCGACTGGGCCACCCGGGAGCCCCAACAAATGAGTTTTAGAGAGGAAAAAAAAAAATTTAGGTTTGCCTGTTGTCCTCTTTTACTCTCAAAAGTGTCTAGGTTTAGATGACAAAGTGGGCGGTCACCATATTAATGAGCTCTAGCCATTGAAGATGAGAGAGGCCTGGGCATTCAGGAGGCCTGGGCCCATGCCTACCCCACCACGACCAGCTGAGAGACTTCAGGCAGAGACATCACCAACCTGGGTTGCTTTCTTACCTATAAAATGAAAGAAATAATTCTGAGTATCTCAGTGATCTCTTCTAGCTCTAAAATCATGACTTTGTAGGAACTTTTTTTTTGGCCTACTCAATCCCACCTCCTTATTCACCTTATTCCTCACCTCTGCCGATGAAAGGAGCATCACTTTTGAGATGTTTCTGCCTTTTCTCTGGACCTCTTCACTCTTGCAGATTTAACTGAGTCATCTACCTCTTCAAAATCAGCTTGAGGAATTTTTTTGGGCCACCACCTCCTCTCTGTCTTCTGTTCTTTCAGTAAAGCATACCCATGAGGTTGGATGGAGTTTAACGATTCGGGGTAGCTTTTGTTTTCTTCTGCTTCTTGTTCTCCCCCATCGTAACCTCTGAGTCAAACGAAATCTTTCTTAAGTGGTAGCTGAACAATACATTTCTTAGTGACATTCTAGATAACGAGGTGAAAGGCAATTATTAGCTTAAAGAGGAAATTGTTATACCCCACACAGAAAAGACACTGGAAGTGTCACAGAAAGACACAGAAGATATAGGGGGTTGCAAGCGGCTGGAATACCCAGATTGACAGAATTATTCTCTCAAGTATGGAGGGGCAGAAAAGCAGGATTTCTCAACTTCGGTTTAGCATCCAAATTATCTGGGAGCTTTAAATAGTATTGATGCCTTGCTCCTACCCTCCAGAAATTCTGATTTGATTGATCTGGGGTATGGCTTTGGGCACACACTGCGATTCTTAAAAATTCTGCATATGATTCCAACATATGGCCAAGGCAGAGAACCGTTGCAAGAAGAGAAGTTAAAAATAATGGCAAAAATAGCTGGATCTCAAGTTTCACCTTATAAAGGTGTGGCCCTAGAACTTGGACTCTTGAACGGTCACCATGGAGATGGGCCCCAAAGAATTGTGGAAAGAGGATCCATTCCAGATCTTTCTTTTTCTATCTATCCTATGTCTATAGCAGGGGAATTCTAACTTGGGGTGAATGAGCCCCGTGATACAGCCTGAAAAATATTCTATGCATATGTGAATGTGCACTCTTCCAAGTGGAGGGCCCACAGTTTTCCTCAGGTTTTTAAAGGGGTCTGTGGCCTAAAATATTAAGAGCCACTGCTTTATTGATGGGGGGAGGTCATACGAGACGCTTCAAAGCAAATAGTAAATATCCTTATATTAGTAGAATCTAGGCCCTTTAAGATTATTTCCCATGAATCAGCGCTCCTGGTTAAAAAAGGTATCACTCCCAATCAAGTGTTGTATTTTTATTAGACCCGACACCCTGATGAAATGGGGTGAATACCACCTGTTCCGTCCCACAACTAGCAACACATGTTTTGAAAAGATATCACTGCTGCAAAGCAAGTGCTGTTTGTCACCCTCATTCTCATGATTACAGCCCTACGGATGCAAGGGCACAATAATACAATCGGATACATTAGGATGACCGTACTATAGTTGAGGGAACTGGAGTATGATGCCAGAGAATGTGATCTATTTCCATTTATTTACAGAGAGTTTCCAGTCACTTAAAAGCTGCTGCTGAGAACACGACTGCTTCTCCCAACTGCTCACAGGAGACATATTTTTGAAGAAAGGGCAATGGTTACTCCAGACCTTGCAAATGACACGCAGGCTACTTTTGTTTCGCGTGCAAGAGTCACCCCCGGTTTTCTTCATCCCTCTGCAGAAAGTCTGAGAGTACAGTCATGAAGCACATGCCATTTTATGCCACCCCCATCAGCTGGCACTTCTTGAATGATTGCGTGCTCAATATGCACGCAGTTGAGCTCAATACGCTCAATAACCTGCCGGTTACCAAAGGAGCCACATCTCCCAGGTCGTGCTTGGAGGTGTGTTTCGCAGCCTTGGATCTCAAAGAAGGAAGGGCTTGGATGTCCTGCAGCGTGAGCTTCTGGTCCTTCCAGAGAAATCAGCTCTGTGGCCAAATCCAAAATGCCTATGACTTCCGTTTTGTCACTCCAGCTCCTAAAAATTCCTGAAAAGTGCTATGGGATTTGTGCACGGTCTCTTTCAATTTTTTTCGTCAGCCAGAACCTTGCAGTTTGGCATTTCCCTGTTAAATCCTGAGCTTTCTCGTGCAGCTCAATGGCAAGCACTCGTTTTGCCAGTGACTCATTAGAAGCCCTCTCCCTAGCACCCCTGTGGGCAGTGGTGTTGAGGGATATCCCTTCCTCTGTCACCACACAGAACGTCCTGGGGGACTGTGCAACCAGGTCACTGATCTTGTCTGGCTGTGTTAGTACCAGAAGTCACATAGTGATATAAACAAAGCACAGGGGAACAGAAAGGCAGACAGGTGACACCCTTACCATCCCGGAGGGGTTGAACATGTTTCTGTGTCAGAAAAGTTGACTGAATGGCCTAAATGTTGTGAGATGTCACAGGTGGTTTTTTTTTTTTTTTCAGGGAGAGTGTCAAAGCCACAAAATTTTTCATCAACATAGGAAAGAAAAACAATGAATAACTGGTGTAGTTCAACAGATGACTGCCGTGCCTTCATGGACCCATCCTTATTTGGCTGCTAAGAGATGCTAATCTCTGCAGGTCTCCCTTGGACTCTTCCCTCCAGTACGTGGCTTCTTCGCGGATGCCCTGACTACTGAGTGGGAGGGAACTTGATCCAGTTAAAATAGACCTACTTCCCTCCTTCGCCCCAGCCTCCTCATCCCCAATTTGTACCGTTATATAACAGATGAGGACACTCTTTGACTTGGGAGAGAGAGAAAAAATATTTGTGGGGGTATAGAAGTGACCTTTGTCATTTGATTAGCATGTCCCAAATGTTAAGAGGACTATTGGGCCAGCCGGTCAGCATCAGTCTAAAAGGTGCCGTCAACCATCGCTGGAGTATAGTACAGTACTAGAGTTGAACGACCCCAGCCAGGTGACAATGCCAACTCGGTGAAATATTAAATGGGTTCTGCCACCACCAAAGTAGAGTGTGTCCTTGAAGAAACGCAAAACCCTTCCTGGTTTCTGTACCCCTGGTAACTTGAGGATTTTGTGGCACATGCAAATGTCCAGGGGCAACTTGACTCAAGTCCTGTCTGAACCCCGAAAGCAGCCAGCTGATGGTGGTCTGAATAATGGACGTTTACCTGAAACAACTTACCTGAAGTTTGAAACTATGCTCTCTGCCTCCGAAGAAGTTGTCTGGTTCAGAAAATCAGAAAAAAAAAAAAAAAATACATGTCATAAATTGCTTATTTTAAACAGAAAGATGTATGCAATATGTATTTATTTCTTTAAAAAAAAAATGTGTCTCAGGGCACCTGGGTGGCTCAGTGGGTTAAGTGTCCAACTCCGGCTCAGGTCATGATCTCACAGTCCGTGAGTTCGAGCCCCGCGTCGGGCTCTGGGCCGATGGCTCAGAGCCTGGAGCCTGCTTCGGATTCTGTGTCTCCCTCACTCTCTACCCCTCCCCCACTTGCTTGCGTGTGCGCGCTCTCTCTCTCTCTTTGTCAAAAATAAACATCAAAAAAAAAAAACCCAAAAGCGTTCCTCTCTAACTCCTCTGAACACATGATTTAAAAAAAAGTACATTGGCTTAAAGAGTGCATGATTACCAGTTTGCCTGAGGCACCTTTTGTTTAAATCAAGCTCTATATATTCTCCTTATATCAGCCCAGCAAACTCCTCTGATGATCTGCATGCAGTCTTTTGAAACAGTCAAAATGATGTACCAAATCATACTACATGAGAACTGTTAGAAATATTTAACATAGTGAGGCCTGGGTTTTGTCCAGAATCATCTGGAAAGATTTCTTCTTCCTTTTTTTTTTTTTTTTTTTTTTTTTAAAGCTACAAATGTATAGATCCTATCTCAGACCTACTGAATCGTTCAGCAGGGGAGTCCAGGCATCTATATCTTTTAAAATCCCAGTGCAATTCTGCTGTGGCCCATTGGAGAACCAGGATTTGAGAACTGCTAATTTAGTCCACTGACACCCCCCCCCCCCCCCCCCCCCCGAACCAGCCTCATACAGATGAAGAAAGTGCAACCCAGGAAGGTCCCAGGGCACTCAACACACGTTTAGGAGAGCCTGCTATGTGCCAGGCACGATTCCACGTGCAGAGGCTACATCAGTGAACAGAACAGGAAAAAAAATCTACTAGTTTAATGGCTTATTCAAAGTAATCGATTAAAGTTATTATGCACCCACAACGTAGTTTGTTAATCTATGTTCTGGAAATACAAAGATAAAAGAACATTGTCCCTGCCTTCAAGGAGCTTATAGACTCTTGAGAGACAAGTATGGAGCCAGGTGATTATAACATAATAAGAACAAACCTAGGGGCGCCTGGGTGGCTCAGTCGGTTAGGCGTCCCACTTCGGCTCAGGTCATGATCTCACAGTTTGTGAGTTCAAGCCCTGCATCGGGCTCTGTGCTGACAGCTCAGAGCCTGGAGCCTGCTTCGGATTCTGTGTCTCCCTCTCTCTCTCTGCCCCTCCCTGCTTGTGCTCTCTCTCTCTCTCTCTCTCTCTCTCAAAAATAAAATAAAATAAAATAAAATAAAATAAAATAAAATAAAATAAAATAAACATTAAAAAAATTTAAAAAAGAAAAAAAGGAAAATCCTACAAAGTGGAGATACATACCAGGCAGGACAAAACAGTATGGGAACAGGGAGGTCTAGAGGTTATTTTTGCCTGTGATGCACTCTCTATTCTTATGTAGTTTTATTGTTTAGTTAGTACAGCATTTAGTTAGTCATTTGGGAGCCGCTAATAAGATGTTCGCCTGGAATACTGATTTATGTTTTCGGTGTGACTGACAAAATGAAGCCTACATGATTAAACTACACTATAACTGTATAAAATTAAGTGCTATGCTGGTAAGGTACTGATAAAAAGTGCTATTAAAGGGTAAGCAAATAGTACTGTGGGTTGGGCCGGTGAGGGGGGGGTGTCTAAGATGGGCGGGGTAGGGAAATGAACTTTACATATTTACAACACTCCAAGCCCTTCACACCTGCTACCTTATTAAATCCTCACAAGAACCTTCAAGGCAGTTATTATTACCAGCCCCTCCTTTTATAGAGGAAGATACAGAGGTTCAGAGAGGCCGCATAACTTGCCCAAGGTCACACAGCTGGCACTCAAATTCAGTCCTCAATACCAACCTTAGGATTCTCCCACTTCACCGCCCAAGGGCCCTGCACTTCGCCCGGTGCAGGGTCCAGACTCAGACCCGTTTTTGGAAACGCTAAGTGCTACCCTCTGCACTTGATTATTCGTGGGGTGGTGCCCTGGAAAGGAACACGAACCATGCACGGTTGTCCCGAACCTCTCAGCACGGAGCTCGCCTGGGTGTTCTGGTCATCACCCAGGGTTCATTCAGCCAGAGGAAAGCATTGTTTGAGGAACCAGGCGCCCACGATGGGTGGATGGCCGGGGGGAGATAAGATTGCTGACGATGGCTGCGAGGCTGCAGCAGGGGCCTGCTCCATTCAAGCAGGAAAATGTGTCACTTCCTCCTGGCTCCTATATCATTTCTCTGCGGGGGAGGAGGGGGGGAGGGACCCGCGCCTTGAAAGAATTTAGAATGGGTCCGGGCGGGGTGAGGGGAAGGCCAGTCGGAGTGGAAGGGTAGGATTTAACCGGCTCTGGCTACACCCTATTTAAAAGCCCCAGCATATTTTTACTTCTTGGCTCATTTTCAGCCTACCCTTCTGTGTCCTCATTCTTTTTTTAATTCAGTGCTGGAATCTCAGCGCATTTGCTCCTCCCCCACCTCCTCATATGCAAAATCTCACTCCTCAATCTTTGCTGCATCTATTTTCCTGCAAAGCTGAAACATTTAGAGCAGGCTGAATGCTCTTCCCCTCTACAGAGCCCCACCCAATAGAAATGTACACACACAATAGAAATGTACACACACACACACACACACCGCAACTAGCGCCTGATTCCCACAGGCGACTTATTTTATTTTATTATTTTTTTTTTTCAGGCGACTTATTTTAAAGAGTCCTGGCTTCGCTCACGGCTGCACTCAGCCACTTCTCTCTCCCTGTCCCATTGGAAAAGTCATGAAAGGAAGGAGAGTGTGGGGTTAATGCTACACCAGTCTGAGTTGGTGAGGGAGCAGCAGTACAGCCCGTCCCCGACTTGCCATGGTTCGACTTCACATCTTCCCACTGTACGTATTCCACACGTAGAAACCATACTTCGAATTTTGAATTTGGATCTTTTCCCGGGCTAGCAACGTGCCACACGATCGTGTCTCGTGATGCGGCGCCGTGGCAGCGAGCCCCAGCTCGCAGTCAGCCTCGCCATCGCGAGGGCCAACAACCCGGGTACTCGGGACCCTTCTGCACCCATAGAGCCGTTCTGTTGTTCACTTCCGGTACGGTATTCAATCCATCCCACGAGCTGATCAACAGCGTGTTACCAAACGGGCTTGGCGTGAGCCGCTTTTGCCCGGCTGTAGGCTCGTGTCCGTGTTCTGAGCACGTGTCAGGTCAGCTCGGCTGGGCGGTGCCGGTCGGTAGGTTGGGAGCGTTAAATGCATTTCGACCTCGCGACGTTTTCAACTTACGATGGGGTTTCCCCGGGACGTAACTGCATCCCAGGTCGAGAAAGATTTGCGATTTAGAAATGGAAGAGCTTATTGTGCTCTGAAGCACTTCCTTTCTGCAGCTGAGAAAACTGGGCCCCCACACAGTTGGAAGACTTACTCCAAGTGCCCCACAGCTGGTTAGGCGCAGAACCCAGGCCGTGACCTGAGCGCCCTCGGTGGACAGGGCAGTGTCATGCAGATGGGGCCAGAGGTGGCTCCGGTGCCCGCAGCTCTTCGCTGCTGTTTTGTAATCCACCACGTGTGCATAATTGCACCACTAGGGCTTCCGTGGCATTTAAGGACCTTCTCGGGGACCCCCTCCCCTTAACTCACTTCTTTCCTCAAACATCCCAGAAAGCTGGCCTTGCCGCTCAGATGCACGGCGAGTGTCACGGGCAGCAACTCCACTCACCTCTCCGGCTCTAAAGCCACCTAGACTTTCGCAACCACCGGCTTCCCTATTTGCCTTGTTCCTTATTTGGAAACAGCTGAGCTTTCCCCAAAACATGTCGGGACAGTCCTAATTGGCAAGGTGTGTGTCAACACTTCTAAACTCACCGGCCAACTTAACACTGTTCGCCTTTCAAAGTGGTTCCAGGGGAGAAGCCGGTTCCCTTCCCAGCCCTCGCTCTCGATGCCACACACGCCCAACCCACGGGATCAGAAGGGCTTGTGCGGGGAGAATTTCCTGTTCTGCTGACTCATCTCCTGCAATGAGATGGAAGGCAAGCTTAGAGTTTCTTTTCCAGCTTTTAAAGGGAAATGGGAGTCTTGCAAGGTCAGGTCTCTTGGAGATGAGATGATGCGCCAGCAATGCCTGGCACATAAGACTACATGAGCGGCGAGTGTATTTCTGATGGCCCGAGAGCCCACGCAGAGCGGTGCGGATGGGGTGCACGGCTGGGTGGGGGTGCAGCACAGCCAAGGGGCTCTGAGCTTCGGTCTTGGAGGGAGGCTATTGGCCAGGAGGCCAGTTTGAAGGGGGCAGGCCCCGATTTCACTTGCGGAGTGGGTAACAATGCAGCAGTCAGACTTAGAATCCCATATGCTTTCTGACTGAGAACAAAGGCATTCCGTTTCTGGCCAAACCTAAATCGAGGGAAGGATGATTCAACTCAGTGTAGGAAACAGCCGGAAATCCGTCAATAGCATTTACATTTGGGAGGTGATAGAGCCAGATTTCTGCCACACAAGATTGGAATTAAGGGAAAAAAGGGACTTGGGTAAGATTTGTGCATTTCAATGTATGTACATTTTACTTAAAAAAGTATACATATAAATAATGGAATAGGGGGTGGGAATGATAGAACATGGGAGTCCATTATGATATTCTATTTACTTTATAAATGTCTGAATTTTTTAAAATAAAAACATTTTAAACACTTGGATCCCATGTTTGGCTCTAATTTTCAATGTTTCCTTATGCTCTTTATTTCTGTACTTCAGAATCTTCCTTTGTAGTCTAGGGATACCCGAATGTGTCACTTCTTGGTTCATGGGTGTTTGGAGTATTTGTGCAATCACGAAAGTCCTTTGTAAATTATAATGTCCTACTGAAATGTGGTGGTTAGAGACAGCTCATGATTACTTAATCATAATAAAGAAAATATAGACACCTAAGGGGCACCTGGGCGGCTCAGTCGGTTGATTTCGGCTCAGGTCACGATCCCACAGTTCGTGGGTTCAAGCCATGGAGACTGCTTAGGATTCTCTCTCCCTCTCTTCCCCTCCTCCACTCATGCTCGCACTCTCTCTCTTAAATAAATAAACGTAAAAAAGAGAATATAGACACATAAAAAAAAATTCAAGCCATATAAAGGGCATGACAGTGAAAGGGTCCCTCTCCCAGTACTCTCCTCCACAAGCAATTCACTGTTGTCACAGGAATTCTATGGGTATGAAATTTCACGGTAAGTAACTTGAAACTCCTAGGCCAAGGAGTCTCAGACTTTAGAAAAGATTCACTGAGGTGGAACGCAGAACTCCAGGTTTCTCTTTTCCTTTTAAAATTTTATTTCGAGAAAGAGAGAGCATGCGCCACCAGGGGAGGAGCGGGGGGGGGAGGGGGGACAAAGGACCCGAGCAGGCTCCCTGCCTGTACAACCTGGTACAGGGCTCGAACTCCACAAACCACGAGATCATGACGTGAGCCTACGTCAGAGGCTTAACCAACTGAGCCACCCAAGCCTACCTGGAACTCCATGTTTCTAACCAGCCTTTTAAGGGCACAAGAATCCCCTAAAGAGATTCTTTAGAGATGCAGATTCTAGTCAGTACATCTGGGGTGGGACCCAAGATTCTGCATTCTAACTGGCTCCCACATGCTGCTGTTCCAGGATCATACTCTGTAGGTTTCTACTCTGCCTAGAAAACTCCTTAGGTTTATTTCCAGCACTTGCTGCAAAGCAGTAAAGCATATAGAATTTTAAGAATGAAAGCAATATTGAAAAATACCCATACATAGACAGACAAACATGCCTTCCAAAAAAAAGCAACTCAGACCTGTATCTCTTTGGTCCCGAGCACCAATGAGCATCCCCCTCAAAGAGGGCATGTTATGATTTCATTTCTTCTGGGCTCTAGAATCTGGAGCAAAATTAAAATCCTCTGTGCCACCCAGCGGGTGCCTCCCAGGGGTAAAATCATGGTTTTGTACTGAATGACAGCCCCCCATTTTATCATTTTGCTGCCCTTTGCTGATGACGATTGATCTCAGAAGATCTTTTGAGCTTTTACTCTCAGCTTTTTGTGGACTGAAACTGAACTACAACGTGAGGTTTATAATTTTGGGCCCCTTGCAAGGAGAGAAGAGGTTCGTTTGGCAGACACGGTAACTAACGTTTTGGGAAATATTACGAACTGCTCCTTTTTTAATATTTGGAATAACGCTTAGGAAGTAGTCTAAATCGGACGGCAGTGGCATAAAAATTACTTTGAGCTGAAGACATTTGACAATCAACAGATCCAGAAAGAAGCTTTGTCTGACTGCCCACCCTCCCACCTTCACACATGTATCTGACTAAAAGCAGAAACTCCTGGGAATGAGATTGTCATAATTCCCCTCTTCTGGGCAGTTTGACTCCCAGGAAGGATATCTAGAATGAAATGATCATAAATCCCCTCTCCAGGGAAGATTCAGGCCCCAAAGAAGATAAAGAAGACCGCTCGCACTTGCATAAATAAACATTATCTCAGACTATCTTATCTCCCTTTTTTTTTTCTACTAAGAGCCCATTTGTTTTTCCTAAAGAAACCATTCGTTCTTCCCCTAGGAGCTTTCTTCGACCCATTCCTTTCCCCGTGTTAAGTCAGGTACAGAAACCCTTAGTTTAGTTTGGTTTCTTTGTGAGCTCTCAAATACCTATGTAAAGAAACATCATCTTTTCTCCTGCCAATCTGGCTTTTGGCAATTTAATTCACAGGCCCCTCGCAACACCCCTAAGAGGGTAGAGGAAAAGTTTTTCCTCTGTGACACCTATATCACTGATACAAGATAGAAAATTCTTGATGGAGAACATGTATTACTTCATTTCTATTTCAAAATTTTCTTAAATTAAGGTAAAATGCATATAACGTAAAAGTTACCGTCGCAATCAATTTTAAGAGTGTAACGCAGTATTATTAAGTATATTCACATTGTTGTGCAACCAATCTCCAGAGCATTTTCATCTTGCAAAACTGAAACTCTGTATCCATTAAACAACAACCTCCCATCCTCCCCTCCCCCCCAGCCTCTGGGATCTCCCGTTCCGCTTTCTGTGTCCATGAATTTGACTACTCTGGATACCTCACATAAGTGGAATCCTATAGATTTTGCCTTTTTTTTTGGTGAGTGGTTTCTTTCACTTTGCGTAATGTTCTCAAGGTTCATCCATCTATTTGAATGTTTTAAACAAAACGGATATCCATTCACAGAGATATACCAGGGTGACACTTCCAAGAAGTTTCCCATTGTCAGATTTTATTTTCGTAGGGATAAGTCTTAACTTCTGTGTGTGTGTGTGTGTGTGTGTGTGTGTGTGTGTGTGCGTGCCTTGTGCCTGTATGGCTTGTTTTATATTTCCAGCCAAGACTGGTACTTCACCATCTGAAAGGCTTTAAGTGATTCATGTCATTTTACCTCACACTATTTCTGTTAAGTCATGAAGCCAAAATAAATAGACATTTCAGGAACAGTAAGTCGTTGGTTGAAAGTCAGACTCGAGGGCTGTTCTGTTTATGGCCCAATTGGCTGTGGTACCGTTCTAGGGAGATAAGTCTTGGTTATAATCTCCGAGTGGGTCAGCTTTCTGGTGGCGTGTGTGTTCTAGGGTGACAGCACCCATCTAGCCCCCACGACCCTCTTGATTCACAAGGGGACGCATAACCATAGGAGGGCTACCTATAAAATTAGTCAAGGCCATGTGGGCTTTGGGACAGTGGCATCATCTCCACAAATAAGGACACATTCGTGTCCCTGGCTTTCTCCCAAATATCCTTCAATTTCTGCCAGAAGGGACTGAGAGAAATGAGGCTCCATCTTCCTGGAAATTGTTTTATTTTTATCATTCTGAATGCTGATCCTCTGAGGAGGCAAGGCCAGCGGTCCCCCAGAGGGGACTGTAATGGAGAATGGTGGGAGAGGACAGAACTAAATCCTGGCCCTGGGGCTGCTGCTCGTGCCCCTGATGGAAACCCACTGGGGGCTGTACCCCCGTGCCTGGGACATGCTGGGCACACAGTAGACCCCCAACAACTACATAGTAAGAGTGAATTTTCCCACGTGACCTTGGACAAATCAGATAGCCTCCCTTGTCTTCAGTTTTCTTTCTGTCAAATGAAATAACGGGGTGGAATGCATTCTGTTTTTCCTCTCAGCGTGAGTATTCTCTTATTTGAGGAAGAACTTTCCAAATTTCACTGTTATCACTTCTATGTCAGCATGTTCAGGGTAGGGATCAATTCCAAGAGAACGGTTTTAAAAATTTCTCTTCCCAGGGAAATAACATTGTTTTTCTCCTTAGGGTAGCACTTCAGAGTTGAGACTTGGGTGGGGAAGAGGAGCAGAAGTTTGGACACTAGTTATCAACCTAGCCTGAGTCTCTAGATGATTGCTTGTCACTGCCAGAGGTCATCTTTTGGGACATCGAGAATATTGTGTTAAGAAAGACACTTAGGAGGCCCTGTGTGGCTCAGTTGGGTGAGCCTCTGACTCTTGATTTTGGCTCAAGTCATGATCCCAGGGTCATGGGCTCAAGCCTGGCACCGGGCTCTGCAACGAGCATGGAGCCTGCTTAAGATGATCTCTCCCTTTCCCTCTGCCCCTCTCCTGCGCACACTCTCTCTTGCTCTCTCTCTCTCTCTGGAAAAAAAAAAAAAAAAGATGGATGTTCTCTTTTTCCTTTGAAAGGTTCTAATTTAAAACTCTCATCATGAATGAGAGGAATCAATAATCCAACTATCCAAGTAATCCAGATTATCCAACAAGCATGACATACGATTATACGCATTTGAAAAAACACCATGACTTTTTACAGTTTATTAAATATATCAGTTATTCAGGACTTTGATGTGTGCTTAAAGCAATTTGCTTTCAAAGGAAGAAAAAAAAGAGGAAGTCTGTGATAGGCAAAGTTTTCTAGATTGTTCTGTGAAATGCTGGGTAACTTACCATCCGGCTGCCATCTAATGGGACATGAGACAGCCTGTTGTGGTCGTAGTTTACAGGGATATTTTCAGTACGGGCAGGTTCGGTATAAAATTAAAGTGTAAGAGTGGCGTTGCTCATAGTGATGCTATTTTCACTCCTGGTGAAGAGTGTGTACTTCTTACCAGACCCCGAGGAAGATATAATGAAGCCGGGAGTAAAGCCACTTGGGAGCCCTGATTTGAACACTATCGTTTTCTGTTTAATTATCAAGCGATTTCATTATTTAAGAGCCACCGAAGGAGGCACACAATTTTGTCGGAAAGATAGTCAAGACGCTTGGCACAGAGCCCACGCCTGGCGGAGGAAGTCAGTGACTGGGATACTGGAGTCGGGGTTGAGAAATAGAAACTTCGGTTTTATAATAGACGTTTTATATTTGAAAAATTTAAAAGCCATGTGCAGATAGCACATTTTCCACTTTCACAAAGGGCGGTACCTCATTACTCAAGCTGTCAGGATAAAGTGTGGTATAAACACATGGGCCAAATTGTCCACAGGCTAACATGTTATAAAAGCATAACAAAATGGTACAGAAAAAAGTTGAAAAAAACATCATGGCACGGTGAAAAAAAAGGTTCAAATAGCCGTCAAGAGGGAGGGACTCTACTCCTGTCTAGTTTGCTCATCACAACAGGTTATTTCTCTTTCTCGGTCCCCAAATGCCCCATGGGATAAGAGGAGGGTTCATCTAGGTCACTGGTGCTCAATCTCAGCTGTATAGTCAAAAACTAGTTTTGAAAAATTGTGCTCTTTTGGGGCACTTGGGTGGCTTAGTCGGTTGAGCGTCCGTCTTAGGTTGGCTCAGGTCACGATCTCACGGTTTGCGAGTTCGAGCCCCATATCCGGCTTGCTGCTGTCAGCGCACAGCCCACTTTGAATCCTCTGCCCCCCTCTCTCTCTGTCCCTCCCCAGCTCATGCTCTCTCTCTCAAAAAATAAATAAAAAACATTAAAAAAAAAAAAGTGCTGTTTGGATCCCACTCCTGATGGATTCTGAGTTAATTGGCCTCAAGACACTGGCCCATCAGTGTTTCTCAACTTTGTGTTTTCGTTATTTCTCCCCTAAGATCCTTTTTAAAGATGGATTTTCCTCGTTACCCTCTGCCATAAAAATGTACCACCACCTGATATGTGATATGCCGTGTGTATGTTTACGTGCTGTATGCGCATCTGCACTCTGTGCATAAAAGAATCAGGTGGGTTTTTTTGCTCATGTTGGGAATTTACGTCCTAGATGAACTTTGAGGCCCCTTATAAATTTGAGAATTATATAACTCTCTAAACTGAACTTATCTGAAGTAACAGAAGGAAGAAACGAGAAAGGGGCTACGCACTCCATGCATATTCCGACACCGTCTCTGATATTCAGGCGTACAAAACCCACATGGGTGTCCGTGCCCTGGTGGGTGGGACAAGACTTACTAGGTCAAGACGTTCCATTCAGTGAAGGGAGCAGACGGGGGGCAAGTGCAGACAAATATCAAGAAGATTCCCACCCTCCCCCCCGTGGGAAATTTCTTGAGCGCCATAGCTAGGCATGGGGGGTGGGACTGCCTCACACAGGGGTGATCTGCCAACGCTCGGAGTGGTCGAATATGAGTGGTCAGATATGAAAGATATCGGAGTGGTCAGATATGAAAGGAAATCCCAGAATTTGCTGGGAGTTTGAGCCAAATAACCTTGAAGGGCCCCTTTAAACACGACTCGATGGCCAAAACAAGAGTAACTGGAATAAATGGTAAAGCAGTCTCCCCTCCCAGGACTTCCCCAGTAGATGGATGTGTGTTAGGTCGTACTAACCACCTGCATTGGCACTGGCGTTATTTGTAAACTCTCTGGGGTCCTCCCACTCGTAAAAGGGGTTTAAAAGACAAATAAAAGCGATAGTACTTAATGAATGTGGAATGACTTGCAGAAAAATGTTTTACATTAAGCCCTTTCATTCTGAGGGAATCATTTACATGCAGGCTGGACCCCCCCGCAACAGCATTTGTTTCCTTTAACCACAACAACCAAAGGCTCAGACGAGCCTAAAACTTCCGACTTGGATGTGTAGATATAGAGTCCTTATTTTATTTTATTTTATTTTATTTTATTTTATTTTATTTTATTATTTTTTAATGTTTTTATTTATTTTTGAGAGAGACAGAGACAGAATGCAAGTGGGTTAGGGGCAGAGAGAGGGAGACACAGAATCCGAAGCAGGCTTCAGGCTCCGAGCCCGATGTGGGGCTCGAACCCACAGAGCTGTGAGATCATGACCTGAGCCAAAGTCAGGCGCTCAACCGACTGAGCCACCCAGGTGCCCCGAGAGTCCTAATTTTAAATATCAGCCTTGGGGCCCCTGGTGGCTCAGTTGGTTGGGTGTCTGACTCTTGATTTCGGCTCAGGTCACGATCCCAGGGTCGTGAGATCGAGCCCAGTGTTGGGCTCCATGTTGAGCATGGAGCCTGCTTAGGATTCTCTCTCTCTCTCTCTCTCTCTCTCTCTCTCTCTCTCTCTGTGTGTCCCTCCCCCTCTTTCTTTTTCTTTCTTTCTTTCTTTCTTTCTTTCTTTCTTTCTTTCTTTCTTTCTTGAGAGTTCAAGCAGGGGAGGGAGGGAGAGAGAATCTAAAGCAGGCTCCATGCCATCAGCACAGAGCCTGATGCGGGGCTTGAACCCATGAACCGCGAGATCATGACTGAGCCACCAGGTGCCCCCCTCCTCTCAAAAAAAAAAAATCAGGCTTGATCTGAGGTGCTTATGATGCCATCATTTGAGGACATTGATCCTGAATGCTGGGGCTTCCTTTCCCTCTGGCCAGAGGGCAGTTCCAAATTCCTCACCTCACTTTCATTTGAATGCACCTGCGAAAACTCTTTTGGTCTAAATTTGAAGATTCAGGGTCAAAGGAGAGAGTGGGAAGTAGAGGGAGATGTCAACCTCAAAAATAAAAAAATAACAAATAAAAAAAGTAATAATAAAACTGGAAACTCAGGTTGGCCTGTGTGCCATCGAGGGTCTTACAACACAGTTGGTAAATCCGATCATTTTGAGGAAAAGCTAAGTGATAATACAAAGTGTTATCAAAGAGGAAGTACAGATAATAAGGAATTTAGAGGTGGGAGTGCTCCCTGAGATCTGGTGTCAGAGACACGGAGGGATGTTGGGGGTGGAAATATCTGCATCTATAAAAGGCAGGAATAAAAGCCAGCTGGAGATTGAAAAGGAACAAAGTAAGTTGGGTTAAACTATTCAAGAGAAAGTTAGAAGTTTCTACTCTTAAGTCTGGTTCTTCAAGCTCCTGCCCCTGGAGCTGTTCCTCTGCCTGGTGGTACAAGTCCAGAAGAAGATGATGTGGTATAAAGGCACCTGGGCACCTTTTATGGCCTCCAGATGGAGATGGAAAGAACTCCCGTGCTCAAAATGAGTCATTAGCGACTTGCTGGTGGACATAACCCAGGACACGCAGCAGTTCTTGGGGCTTAATGTGACGGGGCAACCGGGTGCATCTCTTCTGGCAATGATGTAAACACCTCACTGCAGAGGACCCCATGTTCACTGGTCCGGCACAATGATGGGGAAGCCTGTCTGGGCAGAACATACGTAACCTACGGAATCAAGAATTACATTCCTGACGTGGTGTGGAAAGATATGGACTATGCCATCCAGGAGGCTTTTCAAGTATGGAGTGACGTGACCCCCTGCAATTCAGACAGATTAGCCCCCGTGAGGCCGACGTTAGGATACATTTCACACAAGGAGCTCACACAAGGGGCTCCAATCCTTTGATGGCCGAGGTGGACCCATCAAGCTTATGGAGCCCGAGCTGGCATTCGAGAAGCCTTGAGTTTCGGTGAGGCTGAAATCTAGGTTAAACACACCAAAGGCATAAACTTGTTTACTGCTGTTGTTCATGAGCTTGGCCATTCCAAAGATCCAAAGGCTATCATGTTCTCCTTCTACAGTTACGTTGACTTTAACAGATTTTCTCCTCTCTACGGATGACATCTGTGACGTCCAGTCTTTGTAAGGAGACTCAGAAAAGCACCAAGCTATGTCGCATCCTTACACTAGGGGACCAACCACCTGTGGCCCCCATTTCAATGTTGATCCTATCACTGCAGTTGGAGGAAAAATTTTTTTCTTTAAGGATGGGCCCTTTGGTGGACGTTTCCTGAGCTATATGAAATTGGAACCAGGAGTCAAGTTTTTCTTTTTAAAGATGACAAGTACTGGTTAATCAGTGGTTTAAAACCACAGCCAAACTATGCCAAGAGCACATCCACTTCCTTCCTTCCACTCCAGCCCTTCCTCCTTGTGCAGAAACAACACGGGAGGTGAGACGAGAGGAGACAATTTGGGGACCTTGGTTACTCCATCTTGATTCCTGAGGCATTTCCAGGAATTGGACCTATTCCAAAGGATACAACTGTTTCTTCCTAGGATATAATCACCTTGAATATGACAGGCTGTCCAAGCATGTCACCCAAAGGCTGGGAAGTGATTGTGGGTTTGGTTGTTGGGAATGGTGTAACTAATAGTGTGTCAACTGACTTCAGCTTATGACATATTTACTGCACATAAGAGCTTTGTGCCTAACATGCCTTTATATTGTGGTATCTTCAAATAATAAGGTAATATTTATAGAGAGATCACCGATTACTGGTTATGAAAATATAAACTGAAATGTCTATAACATTTTTCAATTTTGGACACCCCCCCCTTAGGATATAGTCTCTTCATTTTCAATTTTTCCCGTTCAGTTTGAAAATAGAGACCATCAAAGGCCAAGAGGATACCTTTTGGAGAATAGTTAGTAAGCTGATTTTTAAAAACCTTTGGACAGAGAAATTACAACTATTCCTCTCTTGCTTGCCAAAAATTAAGAAATGGCATTTCAATGACCATTACATTTTCAGCAGGGACATCATTCTATTTATTTGTTTGTTTATTTATTTTGGAACTTTTAAAAAAAGTGTTTTATTTATTTATTTTCAGAGAGAGACAGAGCATGAATGGAGGAGGGACAGAGAGAGACACACACAGAATCTGAGGCAGGCTCCAGGCTCTGAGCCATCAGCACAGAGTCTGACGTGGGGCTCGATCCCACGGACCGTGAGATCATGACCTGAGCCGAAACCAAGAGTCTGATGCTTAACCGACTAAGCCACCCAGGCATCCCATTCTGGATTTTCTGAATATTACATATACAGTATACAAAAATTAAAACTTTGAGAGAAAACAAAAACCCCACTGGATCAGCGTTCTGTTTGGATCCCCTAATCCTGTCAACATCCCCTTGACTTTGGCCCATTTGGATTCCCAGTTCATCCCTGGGCCTATTGTAGTCTCAGCCCCCCAATGATCAGCTTTGACCTTTGCCGGCAGACGGCTCCCGGTGAGGTACTCCCAGGATACACTTCCACAACTATGTCACTGGTGAGGCAGTGGCAGGATGCGACTGGATTTTGGCCTTGTGGGTAGGTTAAGGCTTAGGCAAGGGTGATGATCAGAGTAGGGCATTTCATGCAGGGGTAGTGATCTGAAGAACGATGCAGAATGGAAAATGTGAAAGGCATGGGGGGGGGAGGGGCTGTGTGTTGGTCAGCTCCCCTGGAACAGATGGTTTGCAGCAGGGAACATGGAAGAAAGGCTGCGAAGGGAGCTCAGAGTTCTACAGATGGAAGCTTCTAGATGCCAAGCCGAGGATTGAACTCAAAGACCTTAAGGCCCCAAAGTTCAACAGAATTGACTCTCAAGCTCTGGCTACTGTAAAGAAAGTTCCTTGTCTTGGTTGTGGGATCTTTTTGCCCAATTTTGTAGTCGGACGCTTTGGGAAGGAAAGGAACACAAATCTGGTCTGCTTTCTTCCTTCTCTCCTAATGTGTGAGGCAAGGCCACATTTCACCAAGTTTAGAGAATCATAGACTCTTAGGGAGAGAAAGGGCCTTCAGGTCTTTATACACCACACCCTCATCCAATGTTTAAAGACCTACAACATCAACAGCAGGGCATCGGGCCCACGCCCAGTGCTGGGTGGCTCCCGACTTCTCAGAGCAAAGTAGACATTCATCCATCTCAGTGAGTTCAACTTCCCCTGGGTTACACAGATCACCCCGAATCCCTTTCCCCCACGGAGTACCCCCGGGGTTCCTCTCTTCCCTTCCCCCTCGCCTTTCTAGCTTGACCATCCCCAGTCTTTATGTTTCTGATGTGACATGACTTTGGGTGTCCTCTCATTCTCGTCTCTGTCCTTGCCATTTCTTTCTGGGTAAGGAATAATGTTTTGGGGTGCCTGGGTGACTGTCGGTTAAGCTGGCTCTTGATTTCAGCTCAGGTCATGATCTCTTGGCTTCGTGAGTTCGAGCCCTGAATTGGGCTCCTTGCACTGACAGCGCGTAGTCTGTTTGGGATTCTCTCTCTTTCTGCCCATCCTTGTTCGTGCTCTATCTCTGTCTCTCTCTTTCAAAATAAATAAACTTCTAAAAAAACTTAAAAAAAGAATAACGTTTTATGGTTAAGGACTGAAGGAAGCATTTATATGGTTCTTTTATTTTAAATCTTGTGAGTTGTAATATGCACAACATAAAATCCACCCATTGTAATTTCCAACCCTTCCATCCTCCAAAGGTTCCCTTGTGCTAACGTGATCAATTTGCACAATCAATCCAATCCCCATTCCCAGCCCCAGCCCTAGGCAACTGATCTGCTGTTCATTCTCTACAGTTTGGGTTTTTTTTTTTTTTAAGGGTTGCTTTTTATATAAAATTTTTTTTTTCTATCAGCCATCCAAGAGCCTATGAAACAGCTTTGTATCATAGAACATTCCTTGAAGATAGTCTTTTGTGTGTCTGTGAGTTTTTGCCTAGAGATGAAGACAGGGTTAATAAAAAGTCATGAATGATTGTTCCAGAGTAGGTTATTATACAATTTATCTTCCCAATCACTAAAGACTCATCCAAAGAGTATCACCAGAAGCTCTCCCAAAATATCCCCTGGAGTTACGGTCCAAATATAGAGTACTGAATGGACTATGGATCCACCCCGGGTGGCCCTTCATACGGTTTTGATGCTTCGCCTGGGGTCATGGGATGAGGCCTGAATAGAGCACCACGAGCCCTGGCTCTGCTCTCCTCGATCCTTAGTCTCCCAGACTCTCTAAGCTCCAGCCTGCCATTATTTGTATCCTCTGTCCAGCAAGGACAACCTGAATCCAACCTGTCCCCGAACCTGAATCCACCCCATTCTTTGAGATCCAGCCCAGGTCTCTGTGGCCTTCACTGACCACACCCTGGAAGATCCTGCTGTGTTCAAATACCACACAGTTCAGTTGCTTATGACACTGTCCATGACCATAAATGGCTTCGGAGTGTGACCTTGCCGTTCAACCTCCCTCACAGTTCCCACAGCCTTAGACAATGGGCTTTCCTGACCCCTGACTCCTGATTTCTCCCTCCTGCGAGCCCCTCTAGGTCGTTGAACTTCTGCCTTATTTCATAGGCCTTTGAGTGCTTCATTTTGTGGCCAGTGTCCTGTGGGCAGTAGTTTACTCATCTTCAAGTCCCCCTTCGGGGCCTGACAGAGTGCCTTGTGTGTAGCAATAACAGTAAAATAATCACCACCGACATGTGCATATCACCTTGCAATTTCAGAAGAGCTTTTGTATCTATTCTGCGACCTGACCCCATGGCAATCCTGTGATAAAGGTATGATTATCACACTCCTCTTACAGACCAGACATCTGTGCCCAGGGTCCTCGGTTCTGAGATACTCTGAAGCAAAGTGCCAGCACTCTGCGACACCTCCCTACGGCGCAATAAATCTTTGTTGAATTGATTTAGTGCTACTTGGTTGCCGCGTCGATAAAAATGAGGATACAAGAAGTAAGGAGCAGGGTTGGGCTGTTCTCTGTTGTAGCCTTTGTTGCTGTTCGCGTATTCATTATATATTAATCCATTTACTCATTCAACGGACAAGTACAGAGGGCCAATTTCGGGCCGGTGCCAGGCAGTGGCTAAGCGTTGGGAATGCACAAAAAAATTGCCCTCAGGTTGCTCGCTGTGAGAGCACACACAGGTAACCCAAAAATCGAAACATGAAAATTCATAGTGTTAGGACCGTGGGAGCCTGGGGTGGGGGATGGGGGGGGGGGCTTGAGGTCAAGTTGAGGATGTCAGCCAAGGCATCTCCGGAACTGAGTCTTAAAAGGCAGGCAGGAGTTAGCCAGGGTTTTCAAGAGAGGGCAGAGGATGTCCCAGCTGGATGAACAACAACCCCGCACCTGTGGGAAGGTGGGGTGGCTGGTGGGGGTCGGATTTGCTCCAGGTCAAACGCAAGTGTTAGTAGAACAGGAGCCAGTGGAGGCCAGGGGCTAAAAGCTTCGATGTCAGATGCACCTTGATTTTAAGCCCACCTCTGTCATCGATTAGCTGTGTGACTGCGAACAAGCCACTTAAGTTCTTCCTTTCCTTAACCGCGACGTAGATAAAAGTCCTCGCCCATAGACTGTTGTGTGGACCGTAAGCGCGGCGCCTGGCACACGGGGAGGGCCCAGTAAATGAGAGAAGACAAGCTTTCTCAGAAGATTGGTTTTGCCCTTTTGTGGCGTCATTAAGAGATGGAATTAGCAAGAGACGCCACGACCTGCCCCTATGCTCCCTCTGAGAACTACTGCTCCCCTACCTCTGCCTGGAAGAGCCCACAATAGCAAAGAGAAGGGGAAGGGAGATGGCAGAGAGAATCAAGGCTCAGACACACAGGACACTGAACCAAGATCCAAAGTATTACACTGAGAGCAAGAACACACGAAGCGGGAGATTTTAGGGGAAAAAAAAGAATAGATCAAATTCAACAGCAAAATGTTCCTTTTCCACTGAGTTTCGGGAACGTTTCCGTTAAGTCTCTCCACGGACAAGAAAACTGAGGCCGGGGTTCTAGGATTTGGGACCTCAGCTCCCCTTGTGGGTTTTCTCCTGGATGGTTTATTATTCCCAGTTTGCACAACACTGTGCAAACATACAGTGTCTCATCTAAATCTCACAAGCCATGATGTCAAGCTGTCACGACAACAGGCCGGCTTCATTTCATAGGTTAAGAAACCAGAAAGCCAACTGCTCTGAGTTGAAAGGGACAAAGATCATCCCTGATTTACAGCTTCCTATAAAAATATCCCAGGGTGCCTGGGTGGCTCAGTTGGTGAAGCAACTCACTCTTGGTTTCAGCTCAGGCCATGATCTCACAGTTCGTAGGTTTGAGCCCTCGCCTCTGGCTCTGAGCTGACAGCGTGGAGCCTGCTTGGGATTCTCTCTCTCCTTCTGTCTCTCGTTCTCTGCCCCTCCCCTGCTCGTGCTCTCTCTGTCTCTCTCTCAAAATAAATAAATAAACTTTAAAAAAATGAAAATAAAAGTATACCTCAGCTAGGTACACCCAACAGAGTACATGGGCCAAATTCCTACCCAGGGAAAATTCTTTGACTCAGAACAAGGAGGTCCAGAAGAAATCAAGCATGTCCCTACCTATCATTCATTGCTGAGTTTATGGCTCTTTTTTTTTTTTTTTTTTTTTTTTTAAACTCTCTTGAGTTTATTGCTCTTTAAACACATCTGCTATGGAAGGCTGCAGGAGAGTAAACATACCATGTCCCGGAAGTACCCGGAGATCACCGAGGTCAACGCTTGACCACAAGTATGTGAGCTTGAAAAGCCTGTCTTGATCAGAAAGATCGAAAGTTAGGTCCACTCCGGCGGGTCTTTGGTGTGCCTTTTTGGGCTTCAATTTGTATCTGTGGAAACGGTTTTTTCCTCGATTTATTGAGAGGCAAGTGACACGTGACGTTGCGTACGTGACGTTGCGTATACAATACGATGGTGGCTTGAGATACGACCACGTGGCAACATGTTTATCTCAATGAGGTTCGTTATCTTCACCCTCGCATAACTAGCATTTTGGTGTTGTTATGGTAAGAACCTGAAAGCTCTACCCTCACAGTAACTTTCAAGCGTACGATACAAAGTATTTTTAAAAGAATAATTTATGGCTAAAACAGTGTAGGTGAGCCCCTGCGATACGGTCCTAGAGACGCCCTGTGAAACAGTCTGTGCCAGAAGCAGGTAAAATAGGAACTTTGTAGGTAAACACGGTGTTTTTATTTCCGTGGCCCGTACTGTGTGTGATATTCAGTGCCTTCTGGAGCATCCTACGTGTTTGTCTCATAGAATCCTTACAGTAAATCTATACGGTGAGGATTTTTCTCTCCATTTACAGATAAGGAAACTAACGCCCAGAGAGGTTATGACTTCTCCCATGTCCTAGAACGGATGTGTGGCAGCAGTGACCTTGAAAACGGGTCTGTTTCTCAAAGCCAAGGCCGGTGCTCTTTCCTCTCCATTCATGATCTCTCAAGGAATTTAGCCCTTGATTAGAAACTTTGTGTTACTCTTCTATTGTTCTTTGTTTTTTTTCTGTCTCACATTCCACCTCTTCGTCACCACAAAGCATACTGACTCATTTTCAAAAGATGAGGGGCGTCTGGGTGGCTCAGTCACTTAAGCGTCTGACTTCGGTTCAGATCATGATCTCACGGTCCGTGAGTTCGAGCCCCGCGTGGGGCTCTGTGCTGGCAGCTCCGAGCCTGGAGCCCGCTTCGGATTCTGTGTCTCCCTCTCTCTCTGCCCCTCCCCCGCTTGCGATCTGTTTCTCTGTCTCTCAAAAATCAAACATTAAAAAAACATGAAACCAACTTTTATGGAGAAGGCAGTATTTGGCAATCACTGGGCTAGATCTTTTCTGTGTGGTAGTTTATGAGATTGCTGTTATTTTTATCCCTTGGTTTGCCTAGGTCACTGTCAGCCATCCCGAATGAAAAAGAAGTACGTCAAGAACAGATAGAAGTCAATCGCTTCCACTTTCCTCCCCAAAGTAACCGATATTTTTTTAATGTCTACTTATTTGGAAAGAAAGAGCACGAGTGGAGAAGGGGCAGAGAGAAAATTCCAAGCAGGTTCACATGGTCAGCATAGAGCCTGACGTGGGGGCTGAAAATCACAAACTGTGAGATCATGACCTGTGCGGAAACCAAGCATCGGACGCTTAGCCGACTGAACGCCCGCGCCGGCCCCCCAAAGTAACCAATTTTAATGCATTCGCAGGTACGGTTTCAGATGTGTTTTCTTAGCATTAAAAATGTGTGTTGAAGACAGACACAAAAGCATCGTGTTATTCCCATTGACAGATGAAGGAAGAGACTAAAAGGGGAGGGGCAATTGTCCAGGCTGGAACTGTAGGCAATCGATGTAGGCAATTGTAGGCAATCCATCGATGTTTTGAACAAACGCTTCCGGAGCATCTCCTGGGGCAGGATATTGGGCAAAGAGCCGGGATCCCGAGTCAGGTCTTCGAATGCCCGGCCCCTGGCTCTGCAGTCTCAACCCAGGAACCACATGGAACATGACTCCTGGGCCCGAAGCCTGCTTAACTCTAGCACATATTACATGGTATCAGATAAACTGCTTAGGATTCCTTGTGGACTTTGGTTCGTCTCTTTGAGAAAAGAAGGTAAATATGCCTTCACCTTCCTTCAACCACGAGAGAGAGAGAAGCAAATCATGTCTACAGCACATGCTGAGCTCCTAGGAAGAAAGGCACCACTTGGACGCAGAGGGCAGGGGGTGGGAACACACTGTGCTTTCCCGCACACATGTCTATGCAGCCTCCCTTGGAGAGGTACAGCCCTCGTTCTAGGGTTTCTACCCGGCTGACTCATCCTGTGACCTTGAGAACGGCCCCGGGCTCTCTGCACCTTTGTTTCACACTCCACTGCACACCGGGACTAACGCTACTTTCTACAGGAACTGAACACACAAGTCCTCACAGCATGTTCCTGCATAGCTGGGACCCAGCATCTGCGTGAGGCACGTGAGGTGACCGGGGACCCGTGCACTTCACCTTTAGACAAAGGCACCTGTGGAAAAAGAGAACCCACGTTAGCAGAAGAGCATTTATTTCCCTGAGGAAACTGTTTCTTAGATCCTCACCTTTGTGAATTTTTTACCTCGCGTCTTTGTGAAAATGCTTTGCTTCTCCTGAAATGTCCTCCCCCAGCCCATCTTCTGAAATTGTACCTGTCATTCAAGGCCCCGCCGAAATGCCACGTTTCCATGGCGTTTGCCTCTATCCTGTCAATTAGACACCACATCTCTCTCCTCCGGATTCTCTGAACAGCGTTTGTCATCTTCTCTTGACCTCAGATTTTGCCTGGAAATTTAGGGATTTTTTAAAAATATGAATCGCATTCTTCTAGTAGATTATAAATACATCAAAGTAAGAATAATACCTTATTCCTATCACTTCTTAAGCTACTAACACAGCCTCTTGCACAGAGCAGTTGCCTGGTAATTAATAAGCAATAACCAATTGCCGAGTGAATAAATGAATAGATGGAATTTTTGTAGAGGAAAAGTTGGAAGTCCTAGTGAGGGTCTGGTGAAAATGACATCATAGAATACCAAAGAATTTTTGCTGAGCAGTGTTGAACTGTTGAACTCATGCCCATTGATGGACCCATCGATCCATCGATGTTTTGAACAAACGCTTCCGGAGCGTCTCCTGGGGCAGGATATTGGGCAAAGATGCTTCAGTAAAGAACTCTGCAGATCCTGAGTACTTGTGGGCCCTTCCTGCTTGCATTTTAGCTCCAGTTTCTGGGCAGAGTTAAGGAATTGTGTCTGTGTGGAGACACCTGGATTCCAATCTTGGTTCTGATCTTGGTTCCAATCTTGATCCAATCTTGATCTTCCAATCTTGGTTCCAATCTTGGTTCTCGCTGTGTAACCTTGAGCAAGCCATCTTACAAATCTCAGTTTTTGTGTTTTGTTTTCATTTTTAAATGTTTATTTATTTTTGAGGGACAGAAACAGAATGTGGGCAGGGGAGGGGCAGAGAGAGAGAGACAGAGGGAGACGTAGAATCGGAAGCAGGCTCCAGGCTCTGAGCTGTCAGCACGGAGCCCGATGCGGGGCTCGAACTCATGATGTGAGATCACGACCTGAGCCAAAGTCAGACGCTTTAACCGACTGAGCCACCCAGGTGCCCCACAAATCTCAGTTTTGGCTTGTGTCTAAAGTTAAATGGATGAAGAGGGGATGATACCATAGTGCTTGTTTTGTTTGACTCCCAAAGGTGCTAGGGGCAAGGAGGAATCACAGAGTGAAAATATTTTGCCTTCTTTATGAGCACTGGGGAAGACACGTATACATGTGTGTGTAGGTATACAATATATGTATGCAACATGTACATATATAGAGATTTTTACATTAAAGGCTGCAATGCATCATATATACATCCAAAACATTTTCAACTAGTTTCCCTTAGTTTCAACATTTCCCTTAGTTACCTTAGGGAACTTCAGTAGGTTTAATTTGTGACACACACTTTCAGAGCAATACGTGGCAATCATTTGTTATAGATCTTTATGGCAAAAGCTAAGAAACATTGAAAGAGCAAAATTCTAAATTTCACCAGACAACACCCACCGTTAGTATGGTTCTATGACGTGATCTTTTCTGTTCGTTGTCATCTCACGCACACACAATGTTGCCTACTTGTGACCAACGTGTATATTCTAGTTGGTGTTCCGGTTTTATTGTTAGGATCATTTCAAACAGACATTTCTGTATTTACAATTTTAATGGCGGTATTATTCATCTATCTGTCTACGACCAGAATCGATTTGGTTATTCCCCAATTGTTGGTCATTTGAGTAATTTTCAATGTCTCATTATTACACATGGCCTATTTTTAATCACATACAGATTCCTACCAGCTACCTAACACATTCTTGGCTTGGCTCCCTCTACTGTCAGTTGATATATACCCAAGAAATGCCAACTCATTTTATTCTTAGCCCAAGTAAAACAGAATTAGGAAGGAACCACAAGTGTTTTATTTTAAAAATTAGATTGTGCATTTCCGAGAGGATTGGTGAACGATTTCCTTTGGGTGAAGGGAGATGGGGACCATCACTCCACAGCTCAATTCGTCAGGGAAGAGGAGTGATAACCTACTATATGTCAGCGGCTTTGTACACTCACTAAATATTTATTGGGGACCTCCAAGACTCCAGGAACCATTCTTGGCCAAGGACAAAGAGTATAATCCTTACCCTCAGGGAGCTTACCGTTTAGTAAAGTCTCAAGGTCACCAATGAGGTCACCAATGACAGTACGTGTGACAAGTACTGCTGGAATAGTAAATTCAGGGCCCGCGTGACAGAGCAAAAGGTTGATGCCAGGATTGTTGGGGGCTCTGGGGAGAAGTGTCACAGAAATTGGGGCCTGAGGACCAGTGGGCATTAGCCTGGAGAGGGGTGGTCCAAACATGGGGAAACAATGTTTACGGAAGCCAAATGACACAGAGGATTTGTTTTTAGGGATTGCTAAGTGGGTGTAATTGAAGCAGACGGGCTGCATTGGGGTATAGATGGAGATGAAGACGGAAAGGTAGGCTGTAACCAGGAAGGTAATCAGGAAGGGCTTTGCAAACCCCATTAAACAACTTGGATTTAAAAATATCTGAGGGTAGTACAGCTACTTTAGAAAACAGCCTGGCAGTTTCTTAAAAAGTTAAACACAAAAAAAGTTAACTATGACCCAGCACTTTCACTCATGTCTAGCCAAGAGAAACGAAAATGTGTATCCATACGAACACTTGTATGTGAATGTTCGAAGGAGCACTATTCATAATAGTCAAAAGGTGGTGATCTGATGAATGAATGGATACACAGAGGTGGTATATCCATACAGTGGAATATTATTCAGCCATGAAAAAGGAACAAAGTACTGATATAGGTTACAACATGGATGAACCTGAAAAACATCACGCTAAGGGAAAGAAGTCAGTCCTAAAAGACCACATAGTGTATGGTCCCATTTATATAAAATGTCAGTATAGGCAAGTTTAGAGAGACAGAAAGCAGATCATTTACTGCCAGGGATGATTGGGGGTGGAGAGAAATAGAGAGTGACTGTGAATGGCTATGGAGTTTCCTTTTACTTAATGAAGATATTCTAAGATTGCTCGTGTTGATGGACGTACGGCTCTCATAATATCTTAAAACCATGGAACTAAACAGTTGAAGTGGGTAAATTGTATGATATGTCAATTATATCTCAATGAAGGTGTTAAAAAAATCTGGGGGCTCAGAGGGAGGTCACTTGATTTTAAGCAGAAAAGTGTCATTATTAGATTTGCTCTTTAGAACATTTTCTCTGGAATCAATATGGAAGGTCGTTGGGATAGGGCAAGGCTGGAAAGATTGGAGCCAGTCAGGAGGGGGTTGCAGTAGTGAGAGAGACATATGGTACCTTGAACTAAGGCTGCAGTCGTATGCACAGAGGGGAGCGGACACATCCGAGACCTTAAGGAACAAAAGTGACCTGACCTGGTGAGTATCTGATGTGGGGGATGGGAAGTTAGGAGTTATCACCCCAGTTACTCCCTGGGGCCCTCATGTGGCTGGAGCAAACTGTTTGCTCCCCCTCTGAAGGATCTTCACCGGAAAACCAGGAAGAGTTAGTTTGGAGGGAAATGCTGTGTTCACTTCCAGAGGTGATGAATTAATTGGAGGTACCTATGGGGCATCTAAATGGCTTTGGTTATACTATTCTGGAGCCCAGAGGAGAGAGCGAATCCAGAGTTGACCAATATGTTATTTTCTTCTCTTACCACCTCGCGAGGTAGCTATTAACCCAGTGGACAAGAATACAGCTATAGATACTGAAGCATATAATATATGCAAGATTGGCTTGCAGCCCCCTTCCAGCAGACTCAAACATGAAATATAGCAATATTTCTTGAGTCAAAGGCCCCAGGTCAGTTTCTCCTATTGTTTTATCATGGTCAGTATTCGAATAGCTTCAAGGACCATTTTTTTAAAAAGTTTATTTATTTATTTGGGTGAGGGCAGAGAGAGAGGGAGAGAAAGAGAATCCCAAGCACTGTCAGTGCAGAGCCCGACACGGGGCTTGAACCCAGGAACCATGAGACCATGACCTGAGCCGAAATCAAGAGTTGAACACTTAACTGACTGAGCCACCCAGGCACCCTAAGGACCATATTTTTAAGCTGAAGTTAGGACCTACCTTCTGTCAAGGGTTGAATAAGATGCAATGAAAACAAATATTTGGATGAAAGATTAGCTTAAAATGTAGACTGTTTAGCCATAATGTGTATCCTTTTTTTTAAAAATTTTTTAAATGTTTTTATGTTATTTTTGAGAGAGAGAGACACACAGTGAGAGTAGGGGAGGGGCAGAGAGAGATAGAGACAGAATCTGAAGCAGGCTCCAGGCTCTGAGCTGTCAGCGTAGAGCCCGACATGGGGCTTGAACTCACAGACTGCGAGATCATGACCTGAGTCGAAGTCAGACGCCCAACCGACTGAGCCACCCAGGCGCCCCAATGTGTACCCTTTTGATAGCACGTATTGGGAAGCAGTCTGGTTCGGTGGACAGACAGCCAGGCAGACAGACAGCGTGGCAATCCACCATTGACTTGCTGTATGCTTTTCAGCAAGTTCTCTGACTCTCGGATCTCTCATCTGAAAAATGAGAATAACTACATTTTCCATGTGGTAGGTTACAGATAAAAACTTTGTAAAGTGCCTGGCCTGGCACAGGGTAGGATCTCAATAAATAGTAGTTGTTATTATTAATTCGCTGACCTTCTGTTTTTGAAAAGAGTTGATACGGTGCCAGAAAGTCAACGTTCCATTTTTTGGTACTCTCTTCTAGTTCCTAGATCTGTTCTAGCTACGTACATCAATCCTGCCTCTTGGTAAATGTTATTTTAGACTAAGTATATTTTAAGTTTGTTCCCTTAATGAATTGCATGATTTTAAACTGACAGCTCTTTGATCTAATTTGCTGGCAGATTATGCAAGAAATAAATATTTTATTGCAATGCAAAAGTCAGTCAGTTTTTGCACCCTTTTCCTCCTCCTCTGCTTGGGGGGAGTGAGGAGGGGTTCGTAGGCATGCCAGTGGGTGACGCTTTGTGTCTGACTCAGATCCAGATGGCGTGGATCTGAAAGACCTCCGCGTATAGCTTGACCTTGGCCCCCATGCTCCCCTCCACCTGTTTCTGCATTCAGCAACTTCTCTTCCCTGTACCAAATCTGGACTTTCTCTATCCTTTTCTCCTCTGGGGTGTCCACCACCCTCTGGGGGTTCCAAATGGCTCAAGCAGGCAAGCTGGGATCCATGCGGGCAGAGGGGCTTATTAGGGCTTCCTCCAGCCTGGGGCAGGCAGGTGGGGGGAGGGTCTGATGCTCCCATCAGGGCCCCAAGGGGCCTTGGCTGGCTTGGCGGCATTCCTTTTGTCTTTTCTCCAAAAGATGCTCCTGGGAGCCAACCAGAAAGCTTTCTGTGTTCATTTTGTATGGGGGGGGGGGGGTGGCGGGGGGGGGGGGGGGGGGGCGGCGGGGAGCAAACACACAGCTTTGGCGAGGGAACATCAGACCTATAATAATAATTCAGTTCTCTGACATTAAAGTGCAAAAACATTTTCCATGACAGCTTAACATTAATCACCACCACTTGCTGCTAAAGATGCCTCTCCCTTATGCAGTGCCAGCTTTGGGACAACTGTTAAGGCAGCCACATGGCTTCCAGGGAAAGAGCGTGAAGCCTGCACAGACAATCGGCAAGCTGATTTTCTCCACTCTCCCTTTTGTCCTGGGGAGGATGTGTTTTCCGCTAAGAGAGTAAGAAGGGGCTGGTAATTGATCACAGAGAACAAGCCACAATTGACTCTTAGGGGTGGGATTATAAATGCATCTGGTGCTCTTAGTGACATTGATAAACCACCAGAGACGCCAGCTTTGCAACCGAATGTTCCGGAAATTGCGCCTACGGTCTTTGAACTCACGTCAAGGGAAAAGAAAGGAGTTTATGCGTATCACTTTCTGTATCCCGCTGATGAAAATTAATAATCAAATTCTACCCAGACAAGGTCAAAGTAGAATTGTTCAACAGACACTTATTTGTTTATTATCAAAACATTTAATTCGTTCCTGCTGCTGATGAAAAGTTTACATTGTTTCGGAGGGTAAACAGTGAGCCTGAAAAGTCTTCCTCTTTCTCCTAATTCCTTAGTCCTGTTCTGTAAAGACTACCACTATAATTTTTTTTAAAAATGTTTATGCATTATTTTTGAGAGACAGAGAGAGACAGAGTGCGAGCAGAGGAAGGGCAGAGAGAGAGGAAGACACAGAATTTGAAGCAGGCTCCAGGCTCCGAGCTGTCAGCACAGAGCCCGATGCGGGGCTCGAACTCACGAACTGTGAGATCGTGATCTGAGCCCAGTCGGACACCCAGCCGACTGAGCCACCCAGGCAGCCCTAGAGACTACCACTATATACGGTTTCCTGTATGACCTTGAAGAAGCTGTTCTTCTGCATACAGGCCTACGTGTGTATATGCGCGTGTTGTGGGCGTGAGCGTATATGTTTGCACTATGCAGAAGCTTTTTTCATTTAACAACATACATTGGACACCTTTTCACACCAGTGCCTAGAGATCTGCTTCATAGTTTTTAATGTTACATAGCGTTCCTTGATGTGCATGTGCATTATTTATTTAACCGGACCTCTAACATTGGACGTTTGAGGGATTTTTTTTGTTTGTTCGCTTGGTTTGTTACTATGAACAAGACCACAACCCTCATGTTTGGAGATTCATCCGCTTGTACGCTTGTGTGAGTTTACGTGTGAAATAAACTCTAGGAGTGGAATATTTAGGTCAAGAGGCATGCGAGGCTGTATCTGGGAAAGATTGTGAAGTTGCTCTCCAAGTAGATGATAAATGTAAACCGAAAGCCTTCTCCACGCTCGGCATTGTGCTGGTTGCTGGGATAAAAGGTCACAGTCCCTTTCCTTGACGAGCTCACAGGGGACACACAGCCAATAAATTATTGTAATGTAATGTGGTAAGCACCACAATAAGGGTTTTATGACCCTCATCACTTTCCTGTGTTAGCCACGAGTTTTATTCCCTCCCTGTGAATTAAAAAAAAAAAAAAAAAAAAAGAGGAAAAGATTTTTGAAGTGTTTTCATTCCAAAACACATTTTCGGAATGTGATATGTCTCCCGGGTTAAAAAGGAAAAAAACAGGGGCTCCTAGGTGGCTCCTTCAGTTGAGGGTCCAACTTCGGCTCCGGTCACGACCTCACGGTTCGTGAGTTCAAGCCTCACAGTGGGTTGTCTGCTGTCAGCACAGGGCCAGCTTTGGATCCTCTGTCCCCCCCTCTCTCTGTCCCTCCCCTGCTCACACACACACTTTCTCTCTCTCTCAAAAATAAATAAACATTAACCTAAGAAAGAAAGAAAGAAAGAAAGAAAGAAAAGAAAGAAGGAAGGAAGAAGAAAGAAAGAAAGAAAGAAAGAAAGAAAAGAAAGGAAGGAAGGAGAAAGAAAAAGAAAGAAAGAAAAAGAAAAAGAAGGAAAGAAAGAAAGAAAAGAAAGGAAGGAAGGAAGAAGAAAGTAAAAGAAAGAAAAGGAAGGAAAGAAAGAAAGAAAGAAAAGAAAGGAAGGAAGGAAGAAGAAAGAAAGAAAGAAAGAAAGAAAGAAAAGAAAGGAAGGAAAGAAGAAGAAAGAAAGAAAGAAAGAAAGAAAGAAAAGAAAGGAAGGAAGGAGAAAGAAAAAGAAAGAAAGAAAAAGAAAAAGAAGGAAAGAAAGAAAGAAAAGAAAGGAAGGAAGGAAGAAGAAAGAAAGAAAGAAAGAAAGAAAAGAAAGGAAGGAAGGAAGAAGAAAGAAAAAGAAAGAAAGAAAAAGAAGGAAAGAGAACGAAAGAAAAGGAAAACAAAAACAAAAAGTCGAGGCGGGATTGGCAGGGACTTCAGGATGAGGTCCAATCAATATTTGAGAGTCTTCTACGCCCAAACACTCCTGCACCTGTGACATTTAAGCTTTGTAAAGTTATGATTATCCCATTTTTACTGGTGAGGGAACTGGCCAGAAGGAGGCAAGGGATTTGCTCCCAGTTGTGCTATTAATGAATGATGTAACTGGGTTTGGAATCTGGGTCTCTTTGATGGCAAACCCAGTGTCCTTCCTATGGAGCAGCGTGGCCATGCCATAGTGAGTCACGCTGTCCCTGAGGAATTTATACCACAGCCTCCACAACAACCTTCAGTTTACTGAGCAGAGGCGCGGTGCCAAGAATGGAGAAAAACAAGTAGGAAGAAGGCTCGCTGCTTGCTTTTGGAAAACTCACGGCTCAACGGGGAAGACAGGTCTCCATCTCCATAGACGCAAACCATACAACAGCCCTCCTGACTGTCATCATTCCAGACCAATGCCATGGCCCTGAGGAGAGGAGGATTCTCTCGAGTTAAGAAGATGGCAGGCTTAAAGGGAAAGATGGTGATTTTGGAGGAGAGGAGAGCATCGCACTGACAGAACAACATGCGCAAGGCTTGGGGAGGGCCCGTGTGATTAGGTGGCTGGAGCTTGAAGTGCACGGGACTTAGGTAGGAGATAGGCAGGGAGGTTAGATCGAGGGCATATTACAGAGATCTTCAAGGTCACACCCAGGAGCCTGAACTTTCTTTGTTGAGCGTGAAGGTGTTTTTGAAAGGAAACTGACACGGACTACTCTGTGTTGCAGAAGAATGAAAGTCAGCAGTGTGCAGGAAAAATCGGACTGGGGAACGCTTGGAGACAGGAACATCAGGGAGGGGACCACAGTGGCCGTCTGCAGAAAAGCCTCCTTGGCTGGGGGAGATGGCCACAGAGAATGGATGGACAGGGGTGGGTTTGAGCTATGGTGGAGCCGGACCCCACAATGATCTGTTTTAACATGTTTGTTGAAGGAAGGAGGGAGAGAACGAGAGATTTCTAGCCTGGACTGAGTGGTTAGGCTATTAATGGAGATAGAGCTTTTGATGGGTGAAGATTAGGAAATCAGTGTTGGCATGTGTAGCTTGATACCAGGCAGGACACGCATGTGAGATGTCTAAAAGTCCGTTGGAAAATACCAGTTTGGAATTTGGAAGAAATACCGGAGCCAGCGATGCAGGTTTAAGTCATCTCTAGGGTTTGTAGTTGAAGCAAAGTGAAATGGTTTGGAAGAAGAGGACCAAGAAGCAAATCAATGGAGAAGGTCTAAATGCAAGCAACAGTGAGGGAAAGAAACTAGGGAAGACGACTGGGAAATAAGAGGGGTAGGTGAGGACACAGGTGGTGTGGAAACCACAGGAAAGAGTTTCAAGAAGTCAAAAGTTTGTGTATTATAAAGAATTTGAGAAGACATGAGGTTTTTGTTTTGTTTGTTTGGCTGGTTTTGTTTTTAGAGCGGGGGGGCAGGGGAAAGGGAGAAAGAGAGAGAGAGAGAGAGAGAGAGAGAGACTCTTTAGCAGGGTCCACACTCAGAGTAGAGCCTGACACAGGGCTCTATCCTGTGACCCTGGGATCATGACCTGAGCCAAAATTAAGAGTTGGACACTCAACCGACTGAGCCACCACCCCCCCCCCCACCCCACCCCAGATATGAGTTGAATGTCATTAATATGTTCAGCGTCATAATTAGAGACCTTTTGAGATAATGGGTCTACTGGAAAGGAAAGGAAAGTACGTTGGAAGCAAAGTTGCAAGTGGGTAGAAGGAGGGAGAGGTGACTTAAGTTAATTCTTTCCTAAGGACAGTGGGAAGTGGAGTAGGGCTGAGATTACCAAAACCAATTCTGCATCATCGTTATGACTGGCTCATAAGTTAAGCCAGGAACAGAATATATGATTGAGGATATCTGAGGATTTAGCTCCAAGGACCTGAGTCCAAGGTACAGAGCCCAGAGTACAAAGAGTATGGGCATGCTTCTCTCTCTTTTTTTAAAATTTTTATTTATTTATTTTTGAGACAGAGAGAGAGACAGAGAGAGAGAGAGACAGAGAGACAGAGAGACAGAGAGACAGAGAGACAGAGAGAGGAGAATCCCAAGCAGACTCTGTGCTGTCAGCGCAGAGCCCAGTGCAGGGCTTGAACCCATGAACCATGAAATCATGGCTTGAACCAAAATCAAGAGTCAGATGCTTACCCGACTGAGCCACCCAGGTGCTCCTGGGCATGCTTCTCTTGGACTCAAACAGCATTTTAAAGCATTTCTGACAAGAGACAACCAAGTCATAATCAAGTATTCCAAGTGTAACCTGAGGGGAGAGTCTAGTTCTCTGGTTCTCTAGTCTCTGGTTCCCAGAGTCCAGCAGGGAGGTCGTGATCATCCTGGACCAACAGGGCGGACCCACCATCATGCTGGGGTTATTGGTGAGCACTCAAGACTGTCAAGAATAAGATAGAGAGCTGGCACAAAGCAGAAGTCTCCTTTGCAGAAACTGGCCAGGGATATGGGAGAAACAAGGATGGTGGAGATCTTGAATGTGGGTCCAATTGGCAGCAAGAGAGCCTTAAGAACACAACAGAACCCCTAGATCTGGGGAAAGGGTACGGGCTGACAGAGGAAGATTTACAGTCAAGCCAATGAATCTTAAGCCTCGGGCCCTCTCACTTGCTCAGTCCCCTTCCAAGATCCTATTGGGGGACCTGGCAATGTGTTCCCGTGGACGTACATGTTAGGAAACTTGCAAAATTAAGACAATTTAGCCATAGTTGACTAGGGCTGCTATCCATGGCCTTGGTCTTGCTCTCCGCCACATTCACTTCATGTTGATGGTGTTGGGATGGCCATGGGCATTTTGGGGATCCAATTAAGGGAAAATTGATTGGATGAGTTTAATCTGAGTTTAATGGGATAGATTTATATTGGTCACAGTCACTTCCATGTCTACTCAGTTACTGCTGGCCATCAGGACATAAAAGCGTGGGGTTAGAAGACTTTTCATGGTACAGACGTGTCCCACCGCACCGAGCTCCAGAAGCAGGAGGAGAGTGGCGAGAAACAAGCCTTGAAATGCTGGGTCAAAATTCAGTCTATGGATAATTCTTCCAACTTCTACAGCTCATATGAAAGGAATTTGATAAAGGACTTTTTAAATTTGATGACAACTCTAGAAATTGGAATTATCAATAATAAAAAACCAAATTTCCAAGAACCAAGCTAGAAAAAAATGGGTTTATCTTTCTATTATCTCTATAAATTATATTACAAAATAATCCCCAGGTTAATAAATGATCAAAGATAATGCAGTAAGAAAATATAAGAAAACCGTATTACAGAGGGATATTAGGCAGCAAATTGACAAAAACATCCTCTTGCTTTCTCTGGGCTATTTTTTTGGCCAGCTTTTCTAGATGTACCAGCTTTTAAAAATGGCGATTTGTTATGATTCATTTTCTCATTTTGATTAAATATTCATTTTCATATCCAATTTTATCTTTTTTTTCTCTGAAAGTAGGCCCCCTAAATTGTACGGGCTTATGACTTCATAAAACGTGGACCTGCCCTACTTAGATCTTGCTTATTTATGGTTCCAGAAGTATTACTGCGTGTGAAGGGATCTTTGTGCGTCTAAATAAGGAAGAAAATCTGGATATTCAAATATGTGGTGTCTATTCTACTGTAGCCTCTTTACTCGATACTGCAGAGGGAGGCGGATCTATGAGTCATCCTGCATAGTAATGAAGCCGACGGAGGATGAATTCCGAACGCTTTAATGGGCAAATTGTTTTGGAGGAAAGGTGTACTGTGCACGAGTGCACGAGAAATATTTGCTGACTTGAGGGAAGATGGTGTGCAAATATAGTCTCTCCTGAAAAAGACAGAAACTTTTTATCTAAAAGAATCGAGTAGCTGGTAAATGTAATTATCACAGTTCCTAGCGACCTTCTCCTTCCTTTCTCATTATCCAGCCCGTTCTCTGATTAACTGGTATCCTGTAGGGTAAAAGGAGGGCCCAGCCACTGGGGCAGAAGAGATTAGGACGCCCCTTCATTGATCACATTTTTAAAAAAAATTTTTTTTTTAAAGTGTATTTATTTTTGAGACAGAGAGAGGCAGAGCATGAACAGGGGAGGGGCAGAGAGAGAGGGAGACACAGAATCTAAAACAGGCTCCAGGCTCTGAGCTGTCAGCACAGAGCCCGACACGGGGCTCGAACTCACGGACCGTGAGATCATGACCTGAGCCGAAGTTGGACGCTCAACTGACCGAGCCACCCAGGCGCCCCCATTGATCACACTTTTATCGAGTATCTGCTGAAGCCAGCGTGGCCTGGTCAGCAGCTTGGGTGTGCACATGTGATCACATCTCTTCTGCTTTCCAGTTAATCATGCAAGATCCCATGGGCCCTGCTTATCAGGAAGAACATCTTCTCCCTCTTGAGGCATCTCTGGTTTGTCCCAACTTTGGACTCCAACTTAAGAACTCGTTAAACGAACACTTACGTACTTAGGCATTATTCCTAATAAAGCAGGGCCTTGATGCCAAGGAGGTCAACTTCATCGCATTAGCTGCCCCTTCCAGGAAGTTCACCCCCGGGAATTCAGGTCCAGGCCACCAGTTCAGATTCTCCTCCCTGTGACACCTCTGAGGGTTTCCTTGCCATCATCACCCTCGTTAGACACACATAAGAATGCTCGATTCTGAATCCCCAGGCACCCTGTTACATCTACTAGAGCTCAGGCTCTAGAGTTCGAGATAAAAGACATAATCGCCTTCAAGGAGCACACAGACTACAAATAGTTTCAATGAAGCGTAATACATGAATATGCAGAAGAAGCTCACAAAGTGTACGTGGGGTCCTTAAATCAACCAGGACAAGCAACAGTTTGAGCGACAGGCAGACAGACAGCCACCATCTGTGCTGAGTTCAGAACTGTCCCTCCTCTCCAAGGCTAGCCCATGATCTTCGAACAAATATGTGAACGTCTACCCAATTCCTGGATGCTTTTTAGCAGTAGAGGGGTCTCCCAGGGCTGGGACTAAGACGAGGCAGAATTTAAGGGGTTACTAAAAGCTTAGTAATTGGGATTGATATATATTTTTAATAATGGTAAGTTATGGCCCATAGGCCAGCTGCCTGGTTTTATAAATAAAGTTTTGTCGGGACCAACATCAGGATTAAGGTAAGGTGAGTGAGGCAGAGTCATGAAAGTCACAGGTCTGGATCTTGTCTTCATTTAAAATTACGATATTTTGGGGCACCTGGGTGGCTCAGTCAATTAAGCGTCCGACTTCGGCTCAGTCATGATCTCATGGCTCGTGAGTTCTGGGCTGACAGCTCAGAACCTGGAGCCTGCTTCAGATTCCGTGTCTCCCACTCTCTCTGCCCCTCCTCTGCTCATGCTCTGTCTCTCTCTCAAAAGTAAAATAAAAAATTAAAAAAAAAATTATGATATTTTGTTCATCACAGATTTTTGCATGAAGTTTGACTTTTTGCCATATTAAAACATCATTTATCTTGATTTTTGAGGTGTTGGTTGCTCCTGTAAATTATGCACCCAAGGTGAGTGCCTCACTTGCCTTTCCCTAGTCTTGGCCCTGGGTCCACTCCCACCAACCTTTCAGATGGATGTCACCGTGTCTGTGTCATCGGTTAAACAAACATAGCCGAGATGGCTGCTGTAGCTCTAGAATTACGAGATACGGGTGGTTCGACAGCTTGCTAGGAGAGAAAATATTAGGTAACTGCTTTAGATATGATCGTTTGAGAAGACCTTTCTGAAGAAATGGCATTTGAAATAATCTGAAATCTCAAGAAAAGTTATAAGAATGGCACGAAACTCTCAATACTCTTCACCCAGATTTGACAACATCTTTTGTGTATATTTTTTAAACGTTTCTTTTATTAGCTGGTTTGTCATCTTTGAGGAATGTTCTTTTTTTAAGTTTATTTTTTTTAGTAATCTCTACACCCGACATGGGGCTTGAACTTATGACCCCGAGATCAAGAATCACATGCTTTTCTGACTGAGCTACTCAGGCGCCCCAAGGAATGTGTTTTGGCTTCCTGTTGTTACAGACATAGAAACCACTTTTTTTTTTTTCATAATTTTCCCAATTATCTCTTAGTTGAGCATCTCTTGGTAGTTTCCCCAAAAACAGATTCATAGAATTGATATTTCTTGAATTCTCTTATGTTCAGGACATCTGCAATCTTTAGAGTTGAAAGATAATTTGGCTGGATATAAAATCCTTGGGTAACAGCTTTTTTTTTCCTTGAAGGTCTTTTAAATATTGCACCCCAATCTTCCGACCTTGACTGTAGCTGTAGAGAACTCTGAGGCCAGCCTGATTTCTCTCCCCTGTAAGTGACTTGACCATTTTATTTGACAGACTTGTCAACTTTTAATATTTTGCCACATGTGCTTTCTCTCTCTCTCTCTCTCTCTCTCTCTCTCGTCTTCCCTTCCTCCCTCCACACACACACCCGCACGCACACACTCACACACATAAAAAGTTACCAGATATTTATTACTAGCACATCTTAGAATCTTCACAGAATTAAGCAAGTCAAGACAAGAGATGGAAGATTAAAGAAAGAGATGTGATAAACAATGGTTTGGAGTCTCTGAAAAAATGAGAAAAGTGGGGATTGACGACCAACTGGAGGTGTTGGTTTTTGGGAGGAGAAGGGAAAATGAGGAAAGTTTTGTCTGGTGACTTATATGTTGCATATTAGGAGTAGGGCAAGGCTGGCACTAAGGGCTGATGGTGTGTGTCCCCTCAGCCCAAATTCATAAGCTGGAGCTTAACCCCCAAGGTGACAGTCTTCGGAGGTGGAGCCTTTGGGAGATAATTAGGTCTTGAAGGCGGAGCCCTCATAAAGGGATTAGTGCCCACAGAGAAAGAGATGGGAGAGCGTGCTTCCTTTGACTTTCTCCACTGTGTGAGGACACAGGTAGAAGGTGTTGGTCTACAAACCAGAAAAAGGACTCCCACCAGACTCCCATCTACCAGCGTCTTGGCCATAGACCTCCAGCCTCCAGAACTGTAGAAATAAATGTTTGTTGTTTGAGTCAGCCGGATGATGGTATTTTTTCTGTTGCAGCCTGAGCTCAGATGGTCAAGGACCGAGGATGAAGGAAGCTGTGAAGATATGAACTAGTTTCTGTGGGGAGGGGGGATAAAACTCACATTAGAAAAGCGTCATAACCTGGTCGAGCGGATCCTGAACGTCCTTTTGATGTCAGTGACCGAGAATTTAAAGGTGTGGGTTGAAACAAAGCTAATTGCCGGGCCCGTCCGGGGCTGGAGTGTCACAGAAGGAGGACGGTGCAGGGGAGGTGAGAGGATTTGAGACGGTGAATGTCATGCCCAACAGGACAATGGCATCCCAATGGGACATTTCCTCCACTCCCTGTATTTCTTTTGCTGGCCCCCCGGTATTCTGAACCAGTGATGGGAGGCCAGAGGAACCCCCGTCTGGTGCGGGAATCCCTTTTGCAAATTCATGGCCTGGAGGAGGAGTCCTTGGAGAGAAAAAGGCTTCCCTGACAACAGAAATATTTAATAGGGATTTATCTCCCTCTTGAGCTTTTTGAGTATGTTTATATTCGTATTTGGAATAAAAATAAGATGATTCCATTTCTCATAAGCATATAATTGTTTATGCCTTTCTTTAAAAAGCTTGGAATAGTTCCCAAAGATGATATTGTTCATCTTTATCTACCAATGAGTGAAGTAATTTTAAAGTGGGGAAATTGAGCATTGAGATAACGTGCCTGATGTTATCAAGCAAAGCAGTTAACAGCGATGGAAAAAGAACACAGACGTTCGGCTTTCTAGTTTCTATTTACCAGCTTGTGTTTCCATGGAGAAAAATTCAGAGAACTCCAATAAAACAGATGCTGAGCCCACATTCTATTCCTAAAGATACATGTGGACCATGTTCATCAAGGCTTGCAAAGCTTTCAGAGAGCTGGGAATGATTTTGGTGGGGGCGTGAAAGACAAGATAATTTTAGTTCAATTTTGGAAAGCATCCCATCCCACCTTTGAGAAACCGAATTGGGTGTCAGTTTCGTGTTCACTCACTGGAGGTTTTCTGTAACATCATGTCAGCCCGATGGGCATGCCTTGCCCGTGCAATCACCCCTCTCACTCTCTTTCTTCTCTCTTTCTTCTCCATTACGCAAATTTGGCCTGGTTCCTCTCTTAAGAGCCCTTCTTCCAAAGAACTGTTCCTTGAAACTTTGCCATAATGATCCTTCCCTGTGAGGGCTACACTGAATTTGCACCCCCCCCCCCCCCCCCCCCCCCCCCCCCCCAAGCTTATGCTTATTATTAAGGAGCAAACAACTGCTCATCTCCTAGGAGGTAGGGTCCACTCAGTGGGATGCAAAGAAATGCTTAACAGCTCTTACTTCTTTACAAAAAAGGGCTTGCCGGTTTCCATGGTGTAAATACTCTCATCACGACTGATCTCAAGTTCCCCACATGACAATGCTGAACAAGTTGTTCAACGCTGAACGAGTTGGGAAGGAGTGTGGATGATTGGTTCTAGTGAGCGAGCACGAGTGGACTTCAGCATATCGATGGCGTATCAGAGATACATTAGGTACTTCTTCAGATTTTCTTGGACTCCCTCATCTTTTGGACCCACAACTGCTCTCTCCGCCTCAGAGGCTACCACTGACTGGCAAGCTGCCTACCCCGAGTACCCGATTTAAAACAGGTATTTGCAGTTCACTCTACATTTTCTCTCCCCATGCTCCACCTACTCCATGGCACGCTCTTATATATTATATAGAAGTTGAAGAGCGAGTCCTTGACAGCTAAAGTGGAAGCAGACAGTTTTTATCAGCCCCTGAAACTGCTCTCACCGAACAAGCACACAATTCTTCAGCAGGGGAAATCCAGTGCCTTCTCAGAGAGAAGAGAGCTTGGCAAACAGTTCTCATTCACAGTGTGATTAGAGCATTATCTGAACCCTCCCCCTCCCCCAGGAATGGGAGAAAGAATTCATTAAGGTCTCATCAATTTAAATTTGTTTTCAGGAAGCAACGATCGATCTGTCATCCTTAAAACTCGCTTGGGCTTGCGCACTGAATGGTTCAATCCTGCACCACTCACCTGCTGCTGAACCGACTAGATTCAGTAATCGGGAAGGCAGGAATTGGGTTCACACAATTCAGCCCCAGCCGAATATCCGAGGGCACGCCTGGCTTGACACAGGGGGGCCGTGCTTCCTGTAGAGGGAAGGCATGGAAGATGATGGATACCCGCACAATGGACGAATGATTTTTGTTTTCAGGTTTTGATGTTTATTCTGATGCAACACTTATTGGAGACCCCCTATTTGCTTAGTGGCTCAACATGCCTGTGGGATAAAAGATTATGATCCCAGTTTTACAGATGAGGACACTAAGACTCACACTGATGCTCTAAAGTGCTTATATCTACATGATAACCACATTGAAAGTGAGAGGCTTAAAACAACAACCACTTATTTAGGTCCCCAGTTGCTTATCCGCAATTTCAGCTTGGCCCAGATGAACAGCTCTTCTGGTCTCACCTGGACTGTCTTATGCACCTTTGGTCAGCTGCAGGGTGTTCTGGCCATTGGCCGGGTTAAAGCGGGCAACTAGACTATGTGTTTCTCACCATCTAGCCGGTTAGCACAGGCTTATGCACATGGCAGCAAGAGGGTTCCAAGAGAGTGGGTCTCCTGAAGTCTGGGCTCAGGACTGGCACGAAGTCACTCCCATTTCATTTCCTTTGGTGAAGCAAGTCACCGGCCAAGTTCAGATTTCAGAGGCAGGGAAAGAGATTCCATGTCTTGCCGGGAGTTGCTGCAAAGATGTATATTACAAGGCAGTTCACTCCAGACAGGAGTGAGAATTGGCAAATCTGCCCTCATGCTTGGCCAGCTGAAGGCTTTTGTGCTTACGCTGTCTTAGATGAACTCCCCTTTTCTGAATCTCTAATGTATTTATGGTTTTGGACACCCCATTTGGCTAGCTGCATTGTGAGTTATACAGCAATGCGTGCGTGGATTGCTGGCCACCATCTTGGTTTTGGGCCACATTGAAAGACCCTTCCCCTTCTTCCTTTTCCCTCTCTACTCCCATCCTCCCTGTAGAGGCTACCCAGCTTGCTTCTTAGCCCCTACATCACAATTTCAAAGACTAATGGAGTTATGGGGAGTAGCCGTTGTTCCAGAAAACTAGGGATCTGTTCTTCGGCTTTCAACTTCTAGGCGTGAGTTCCATGTAGCCCTTGGTCAACCAACAGTTTAAGTAGGCTACTTCTATCGAATATTCAGGTTTGTGTCGGGATTGGTTTAGGACATGCGATGGAAAGAGGGAAAAACAATTCTGAATTGCTAGTAAGGAGAAACTCAAGATCAAATGAACGAAACACTTTTTCTGTTGTAGAAAGGTCAGGATAGAAGTATGAACTGGATTTGAATTCACAGTTTGCTTACTGTATTTTCCTGGGAAAGTTACTTAACTTCTCCGAAATGTGGTTTCCCCACCTGTAAGGCGAGGAAAATAATATGTACCTCCACAGTTGTTGTCAAAAGTAAATGAAATAAAAATATGTGATGCTCCTGGCCATATTAAATGTTTAAAAGGACGCTGTTTTGGGGCGCCGGGGTGGCTCTGTCAGTTAAGCATCCAAATTCAGCTCAGGTCACGATCTCACAGTCTGTGAGTTCGAGCCCCGCGTCGGGCTCTGTGCTGACAGCTCAGAGCCTGGAGCCTGCTTCCGATTCTGTGTCTCCCTCTCTCTCTGCCCCTCCCCTCCTCATGCTCTGTCTCTCTCTGTCTCAAAAATAAATAAAAACATTAAAAAACATTAAAAAAAAAAAAAAGGACATTGTTTCTTTCGCTTCAAGCTGTTCAATTTGCCTTAATAGAAATCTCCAAATCTTTAACTTTTTCATCTTAAGTACTCCATTACTTGTTGGAGAAGAACTTAACTCAGAGAAGGGAGTCCTGTAGAGATCTCTGAATGGTAACGATGTAGTGTGTGCAGAGATCTCTGAATGGTAATGATATAGTGTGTTTAGAGATCATTGGGAAGCCATATGCCACTCTGGGAATTCTATGTGCAATTTTTCGAGCACCTAAAGGGTGGGGGAAACTGAGGCTTCCAGTGAAGAAGTGAGGAGGCAACATGCTTCAGCTCCAACTCTGTGTCTTCCATTCTTTCTCTCAAAGGTTGGTAACTCCCTGACCGTAGATATTCTGAGAACCATCGTCAGCCAAGTTATGGGAGCTTCTAGCAGGAATGAGAAGAAGGAGAGGGGGAAAAAAAGAGAGAGTGAGCCTGAGGCAGGAAAGAGAGCAAACCAAAAACCCCAAAAAGGAAAGGGTTGGAACTGGTACCATATACAATGCTTTCATACGCGTTATTTGAGCTTCTCAGCAATCTGGAAGAAGGGTATTATTGTTCCCAGTTTTTGGATGCTTATGTGGCTTTACCAAGATCTCACAGCTAGTAAATGGCAGATGGGACTTAATGTATATGCATTCATCCATCACGTGATGACCTTTATGACATAAGTTGGGGAGAAAATAAACAGCTAGTTATAACAGTATGATGATCGTGATTTCGGAGAGTCCACATGGTTCCAGGAGAGTAAATTGGGGGCCATACCTAACCTGGTTTGGGGACAGGCAGATACGCTTCCTGGAGGAGACGTCATCCAAGTGGAGAGCTACAGGACCAGCACGAGATCGTCGGCAAGGTGAGGAGGTTTTGGAAAAATCTGCAAAGACACAGGCCAGAGAAAGCAGAGACGCCAAAAGCAGGGTGAGCTTGGGAGTTCAGTCTGGAAAGGAAAGCAAAATTCCTACAATAATTGGCTTTGTAATCCAATTAAGAGCATTGGACTTTAGCCTGGGGGTGCAATGCAGAGGCCTGAGGGAAATTACGAGATTCGATGCGCATCTTGAACTGATTGCTCTGGCTGCAGTGTGAAGAATGGATTGGCCAGGGGCAGGACTAGAGGCAGAGAGACCCGGTGGGAGGCTTTGAGGGAATCTGGGGAGGACATCTTGTGGCATGGCAGCAGGGATGGAAGAGGTGGACTGATGAGAAAGGAAGTCATATGGCAGAAGAGCTAGAACTGAGGGAGACAGAGAGGACCAAGGAGCTCTGCTGAGGCTGGGATGTAATCATACCAGATCATGCCCACTCAACACTTACCATGGGCCCTGTGCTGTGCCCGTATTGTCTTATTTAATCCTCGAACGTTCACATTTCAGAGACCTACCACCATATACCAGGCACCATTCAAAAAACTTTACATAAGTTGACTTATTCAGTCACCGTATGAGTTGAGCTCTAATCATGCTCCATTTTACAGTCGAGGAGACTGAGGTTCAGAGAGACTGGGTGATCTGTTCCAAGCCTCACAGCCACCGAGTGCCATAGTTAATACTAGGACCAATTTATGGCCTCCATATTGCTTCCATGGTGACTGTTCGGGGACTACGGGATAGCCAAGGTAATAGGTCTAGTGGGTCACTGGGGTTCCAAAATTGAAGCTCGGGCAAGAAATATGAGTTGCGAATACAGACTTGGCAATTACTCAGCCTATAGGTGGTGTTTAAAGCCACAGAAGTGAATCGCTGTGCAGGTTAAAAAGGGAAAAGGGCCATCAGCCAAACTCCGAGAAACCCCAATGTTGACAGGCCCGTGGAAATAGAGCCCGTCTGCTGTGGTTGGAAAATGTGAAGAGATGGAAACCGAGGGAGGGCAGCCTTTTCAGGGGGCTGTGGCCAAAAGTAAGGAAAGGAGAAGGTGACCGTAAAACACTGTCACTCTGAGCATTTTTAAGTATGAAGAGAAACGACGTGTTAACCTGAGGAGGGCTGGGCTAGAAGGGGAGGTTCTCCCCGTGCGAGGGGGAGATTTGAGCCTGTGTAAACGCTGGTGGGAAGGAGTCCATACAGGGAAGCTGAAGACACAAGGACAGAAGCAGAGGAGCAAGGAGGTTTCTGAGCTGTGGGTATTTGTGACCGAGAGTTCAGGTCCTTCTAGTTTTAAAGACACATCCCTTGGGTGTCTACTCCATAAAGGGTTGGGTCTCAGAGTCCCCTCTTCATCCCCCCACTGTGACTGAGGGCCTGTGTGAAGGTTTCAGGGGAGGAGGGGGGGAAGATGGGGAGTGCGGTGTAAGGTCTGGGGAGAAGGGATCAGATGACGAACCTGAGTCATGGTGATGAGGGAGGTTTGGGGGAACGGGTGAGGAAGCAAACAGCTGGTCTGGTGACTGGGAAACAGAAGTGCTGTATTGTGTTGAGGGCCTACTCAACCCAGGAGGCCATGGAGTAGCACCAGTTTGCACAGGTATGGTGATAACCTCCAGCACCCCCCAACTCTCCGGGGATGGCATCAGGTGGATGCTCGGTTTGGACCACACTTTTGTCCCCCTTCCTTTAGGTGGAAGCAATAGAAGGATGACGGGACAAAAGAAGGAGGATATTGGCAAGAAACTAGATGACCTGATGGACCAGATGGGACCTTGAGTATAAGTGGAAGGGAGTGAAAATGGAGTAGGGCAGAGAAATTGGAATCTACACAATTGTTTGGCACTCCCTTCAAAAGGGGGAGCCTAACTGCCCTCTCCTTGAGCATGGGGTGGACATAATGCTTCTAACTAGCATATAGGAAAAAAGCAGACGGTGCTAGGTTATTAAAGGCACTGTGGCTTCCTGCTTGCTCTCTCTTGGATGGCTTGCTCTGGGGAACTTAGTGGGCGTGTCTTGAGGACACTCAAGAGTCCCATGAACTTGCCAGGTGTGTGAGCAAGCTATCTAGGAAGGAAGCAGGTGCCTCCGGCTAGGCCGGACATCTCGGCCACAACCTGCCAAGAGACCTTGAGCCAGAACCGCCCAGCTGAGCTTTTCCTGGAATCCTGACTCTCAGAAACTGTGTGAATGAATAAAGTTTTATTGTTCTAAGCTGCGACGTTTGGGGGTAATTGGCTTTGCCCCAGTAGACAACAATACAGGCACTGAAAAATTGCAGAATGAGAACGGATCATAGCATATTGGAATTCCAGATTTCAGGGGCTGAACGGTTGCCCCTGAAACCCTTAGGGGCATAACGGTTGCTGAAGCCATAGCAAGGGCTGTCTGACGTGGGCTAAAAGTGATGGACCTGGTTGTGAGAATCTCAAGAAACTGAGATGTGGGCCAGGTTATGTCAATACACAGCAAAATGATCCAAATGAAAGCAGAACTCAGTTTGAAGAAAAAGCTTAGGAGCTGCAGGCTAGGTCTTGAACGAACAGGGATAATGAGGATGTGGGCACATGATGTCAATGAGTGGGGGCAGATGGCATAAGCAGGAATTTTACGCAACAGTGAAGGAATAATGATTTGAAGGTAACACAAGCTGGTGAGAAGGACCCTGGTCTCTCTCTGGATTCCAGGTCCTCAAGGTGTGGCAGGATGAGCGACTGCGGTTAGGAGAAATTTGGAAATGGCTGAGTCTTACTTAAAGCCCAAAGCTGGGAGTCCACTCAGGTAAGAGGCTAAGGGCGTAAAGGTAGGAAAATATGTTCATGGTGAAGCAGGGTTGCTGGTTGGCACAGTGAGTGGTTTGGAAAGAAAGGAAGTGAAGGGGTGTGTGTGTGTGTGTGTGTGTGTGTGTGTGTGTGTGTGTAGGGCTGGGGGAGTAAGAGTGGTGGTAAATTAAAGCTGAAGCACATCAAAGAAGATCTGGGCAAGGTTAATCCACTGGCTTGTGAGTTTTCCAGGATACCCCTCCCGTCCCTGTCAGAAGCACTAATTCAATTTACTAGCAGTTCATGCTGGAGTCTCACAAACAGAGGGCCCCGCATGTTAGGCGCGGCATTTGGGTCACACTCATTCAAGACACTGAGATTATTTTCTCAGCGAAGATCGAATTAGACGTTTATTCTTCTCATAGAAAATATCGTTCTGGGAAAAGTGCAGTGGATTCTTCACACTGTTTGAAAGAATATAGCTAGAAAACGATGCCTAAAGGCAATTAAAAAAAAATTCTGTACAGGTAGATAAGAAATATTGGTTGCTACGTGTCGGTGTCTTTTGTTGTTGTTGGTCGAAGGGGTAGTGTTTAAAATTTTTTTTAATGTTTTTATTTATTTTTGAGACAGAGAGAGACAGAGCATGAGCGGGGGAGGGGCAGAGAGAGGGGGAGACACAGAATCGGAAGCAGGCTCCAGGCTCTGAGCTGTCAGCACAGAGCCCGACGTGGGGCTCGAACTCACGGACTGTGAGATCATGACCTGAGCTGAAGTTGGATGCTTAACTGACTGAGCCATCCAGGCGCCCCAAAGAAGAGGTGGTTTTTTAAATTTCTTTTGGCAAAATACAAAACAAAACATAATTTCCATTCCTGAGGGTATCCTATAGAAAATAATTCAGGACTTAGGTTTAGTAGAACAGGGAAATGTCGCTTAAATATACAAATATATGCTTCTGTAATAGGAATATTCTTCTGAGCTGGAGTTATAAAGGTGGTAACTTGAAGTCCTATAAAGGAAGGAGATAGCTATACGCACATACAATATACGAAAATGCAAATTAATTGAAGGTCAGGAAGAAATATAAACTCATAGAAATTTCCCGAGGGATCAAGTGACAGTTCTGAAAACGGGTAAAAGAAGATACCAGATGAAAAGGGGAGATTACTTCGTGTTCACTTAACATGTAGAAACAGCTAGAACTGAAGAATCCATTGAGTGTTCTCTGCAACCGAACAATGTAGCATTCTAGACGCTGTGACATCATGTTTTAAAAATAGCCGCTTTCAGCAACAGATAGCAGTTGATAATGAAAACGTTTTTTCATGTCTTTTGGGATGAGGGGGGAAGAGAGCTGGGGGAAGGGGCGACTAGTGACTAAGGGAGATAAATGTCCTGATTGTCCCCGGTCTCCATGTAAATAGAAATGTAACTGGCACCGGGCTGCAGGGTCACGTGCACATTCTCTCATGAAAATATTAGGCCCATAGTACATTCGATTGTTTGCTTTTATGACCAGTAAGTCATTAACATAATGCGTTTTATTATTAGCCTACTTTGAACAGATGAGACGCAATCACCAGCGACCGGACGAGAACCCCCACGGATGCCTCCACGATGACTTGGATGGGGATGTTGAAGGTGTGGCCGGGGCTGGGAGGTGTTGGGTGCCCGGAGGGCTGGTACCCGCCCAGGGCCAGCCTCAGCCCAGGCGGATGGTGGCTCTGCTTGAAAGCAGAGGGTCCCTCTGCGCCTCACACTCTTGTGTCACGCGGTATGTAAAATTTCGCTGCTTTCTCAGTCGCGGAGAAACATTGTTGCCAGTGGCGCGCTGGGAAATTGGAGAAAGTTTTGGTGGTAAGAATGCTGGCACCGCCCATTGCCAATGTCAAGCTGCCCGCCCCTGAATGAGGATAATCAGCTCTTGGGGGCCAGGGTGAGCAGGCAGGCCCTGCTAGCCCTTCCCTGCCACACACAGTTACTAGGCCACCATCGGCGCCTTATTTATAAGGTTTCGACTCCCTTCAAGACCTACATTTCCCTGGGACCACTGGGTTGTGGGAGATCCTCGTCTTCCCTTCTAGGTCCTTCCTTCCTCCTCCTCCTGCTTCTCCTCCTCCATCCCTCTTCCCCTCCTTCTTCTTTTCCAGCATTTACCGATGGCAACGCACCTGGGACATCCTGCCGGAACGCTGGGCTGCAAAGATGGGTCAGGATTCATCTCTGACCACGTAGGAAGGCGATGACCGTTTCCGTGTTCGGTGCTGGAGGGCTGCAGGGGGCCCAGGTGGGGTCAGAGGAGTCCTGTGCAGTACAGGAGTGAGCGTGGAAGGCAGGCTTTCTGGGAGGTGCTGGAGCTTGAGTTGAATCACCAGAAGTGTCCCTGTTTGAACCTGTTTTTAAGACTGAATTCATGTCAAATGAAAGCCGAATGCTGACAATAAAAACGGCAGCAGCAAGCGTTTACTGAGCACGTCCTATGTGCTACGCAGGCACTCTGCCAAAGCCGGGTATTATTAGCTTGTGTAACCTGACAGCAACTTTACGAAGATGATACTCTGGGGGGGGGGGGGCCCTCTTTTAGGTGAGAAGATCGAGGCACAGGGAGGTTAATAACTTGCCACAGACCACGGATCTCGTGAAACGCGGAGCTGAGGTTGAACGCAGGCGCCGCGACCCTGGAGCTACAATCTCAACCACTGAGGATACACTGCTTCAAATAACTTCACAGTATACAATGTAACGGAAAGTTTCCCAGGAGTTCGAATTGAGCAAACAAGACCGATTTAAACCACCACACATGCCCTCAAGAGCCTGGGGCCGCGACGTCAGTCTCATATTGGCAGAACGATCAGATGTTCCGATCACAGAGCCCGCCAGCTTGGCGACAGTTCATTAGCTGTAAGTGTAGTCGTAAATGTGCCATGAAGAAATTTTCTGTAACCAATTCCAGTAATAATTGGATTAGATACTTTGTTAGTGCAGGTTTCAATAAAGCTGCAATGTGAACTTCACGTTCAAATGAGCAAAACTGTTTGGCAGAGATCAAATGACAGCGCATTAAATTGGCACCGAAGATCACCCGCTGGCAGAGTTTTGGTTAAGCACAGGGTCGGATTATCTTGAACCGGCAAACAAAGCTTTGAAATTATTAATGCCGTTTTGTACAACATACCATGCAAATAGAGGTTCTCTGCCTCCCTGTTAATGGAAGTCAAAGCACAGAGCAGTTTGAAAGAAAGGGATGGACCTGAGGCCATAGGGTCTTATTTTTAAACACAACATGTGTGAGTTAACTTAACAAAACATGATCTCCTATAGTAAATTGATGGTGTTCATTTAGGAGTGCCTGGGTGGTTCAGTGGGTTAAGGGTACGACTTTGGCTCAGGTCATGAGCTCAAGACCCACGTCGGGCTCTGTGCTGACAGCTCAGGGCCTGGAGCCTGTTTCGGATTCTGTGTCTCCCTCTCTCTCTGCTCTTCCCCCACTTGCACTCTGTCTCTCTCTCTCTCTCTCTCCCTCAAAAATGAACAAACATTAAAAAATAATAAAAAAAAATCGATAGCATTCCTTTATATTATCGGTTTTGTATTTTTGCTGGGCTTCCTAAGTACAGCGTTTGCCTTGGTTTTATAGGTGCATTAAGAGGTATAAGGAATTGGTCTCTTTTAAGTTAATATTGCAAATTCCAACTTCTGTCTCACCCTTCATTTAAATTTTTGGGGGGTTTATAGTTTTTCCAGGTCTTTTTTTTTTTAAGTTTAAATTTATTTTAAATTAATTTAAAATAACTGGTCACTATTTAATTTTAAAATAACTTAAAATAGTGGTCACTTCAAAGCAGAGATGTGCCGATAAATGCTTCACACGTGGCTCCCTGCGGGGAAAAGCCCTGATTCATGATATTTGCCAGTTTCTGCGCTAGAAATATTCCCACCATGGTGGGTTTCAAGCTATGAACGTGGTGTCACCCACCGCGTGCAGTGCTGGGGAGAGACACCCAGGGGCACACCATCATGTGGCTTTTTTTTTTTTTTTAATGTTTATTGATTGATTTTTGAGAGGAAGATAGAGAGCAAGCGTGCTGTCAGCACAGAGCCTGATGCGGGGCTCGAACTCGCAAACTCGTGGGATCATGATCCGAGCCAAGATCAAGAATCCGACGCTTAGCCGACTGAGCCACCCGGGTGCCCTGTCCACCACATGGCATTTCCACCAGACCGATACGGTAGGTGAAGATTGCGGGAAACCGAGAAGTGTTGTACTTGTCAGCTTCGGCTGCCGTAACAGGGTATCGCAGACCGGGTGGCTTACACATCAGACGTGCAATTTCTCACAGCTCTGAGGGCTGGAAGTCTGCGCCCTGGGTGTAAGCAGGGCTGGGTCCCTCTGAGGTCTCTCTCCTCAGCTTGCAGTTGGCCTTCCTCCTGCTGCCTGCCTCTTCACATGGCTGTCGTGCCTGTGCGTGTGTGAATCCCTGGTGTCTCTTTGCGTGTCCAAATTTCCCCCTCTTACTAGGACACCAGTCAGATTGGATGAAGGGCCCACGCTGACGGCCTCCGTTTAACCTGACTGCATCTTTAAAGACCCTCTCTCCAAATACAGTCACCTTCTGAGGTGGCGGCGCTTAGATCGTCAACATATGAGTGCTGGGGACACGATTCAGTCCATAAGAAATGTACTAAAGGAACTAGGAAGTGCTGACTCGTGAGTATTTCCTTTGTTTCTAGTATCAGTTAGTGAATCATAAGTTCATAGAATTGAAGTTTAAGTAACGGCTGTACTTAGCAGCTAAATTGAAAAATCCCTGAAGATTTAAAAGTAAGCTCTCGTGAGCTGGTATAAACTGTTTTAAAAGAGCACTGCTGGGGCGCCTGGGTGGCTCGGTCGGTTAAGCGTCCGACTTCGGCTCAGGTCATGATCTCACAGTCCGTGAGTTCGAGCCCCGCGTCGGGCTCTGTGCTGACAGCTCAGAGCCTGGAGCCTGTTTTAGATTCTGTGTCTCCCTCTCTCTCTGACCCTCCCCCGTTCATGCTCTGTCTCTCTCTGTCTCAAAAATAAAATAAACGTTAAAAAAAATTAAAAAAAAAATAAATAAAAAAAATAAAAGAGCACTGCTTTGGGGCGCCTGGGTGGCTCAGTTGGTTGAGCATCCGACTTCGGCTCAGGTCATGATCTTGAGGTTCGTGGGTTGAGGCCCCACGTTGGGCTCTGTGCTGACAGCTCAGAGCCTGGAGCCTGCTTCCGATTCTGTGTCTCCCTCTCTCTCTGCTCCTCCCCTGCTCATGCTCTCTCTCTCTGTCTTTCTCAAAAGCAAACAAACATAAAAAAATTTAATATAGCACTGCTTTAAAATAAAACAAAAGCATAACCAACCCCCCCTACCCAACCAGAAAAACACAAGGCATGATGGGCCAGGGTGTCGATTTTCATAAGGATCTTTTTCTAGCAATTATCTCATTGTTGTGAGGAAACAGTTCCCAGGATCATTCTAGCTCTAATATTCTTTCATTTTGTAAAAGATCCTAATAGTAACTAGAACTCTCATGATGCTTTACAAATAAAAGAAATATTTTACCTTCTTCCACACTATTTCAAAAGTCTTTGTTGGGAATGCAAGCTGGTGCAGCCACTCTGGAAAACAGTATGGAGGTTCCTCAAAAAACTAAACACAGAACTACCCTACGACCCAGCAATTGCACGACTAGGTATTTATCCAAGGGATACAGGTGTGCTGTTTCGAAGGGACACGTGCACCCCAACGTTTATAGCAACACTATCGACAATAGTCAAAGTATGGAAAGAGCCCAAATGTCTATTGATGGATGAATGGATAAAGAAAATGTGATACACACACACACACACACACACACACACACACACAATGGAGTATTACTTGGCAATCAAAAAGAATGGAATCTTGCCATTTGCAACTACGTGGATGGAACTGGAGGGTATTATGCTAAGTGAAATTAGTCAGAGAAAGACAAATATCATATGACTTCACTCATATGAGGACTTTAAGAGACAAAACAGATGAACATAAGGGAAGGGAAACAAAACTAATATAAAAACAGGGAGGGCGACAAAGAAGAGACTCTTAAATATGGACAACAAACAGAGGGTTATTAGAGGGGTTGTGGGAGGGGGGTATGGGCTAAATGGGTAAGGGGCACTAAGGAACCTACTCCTGAGATCATTGTTGCATTATATGCTAACTAATTTGGATGTGAATTTTAAAAAAGAAAAAAGAAAAAAAAAGAAAATAGAGATATCCACTAGAAAAAAAAAAAAGAGTTTGGGTAGGATAGAGCAGAAATGGATTTTTGTCACATTAAGAGGTAAGAATTTGTCACAGGGATAGGAATAACCTCCATGTTTGACAAAGCAGCTGGTCAGAGATTAATAGGAAAGCCTATGAACAGGCTCAAAATGGTATGGGGGCCTGGGAAAACAGCAAAATAAAAGTACATTTTTGGATAATAAAAAAAAAGTCTTTGTTGAGTGCCCTCCGTGGACTGACTGGTCCCTCCCAAATTCATACGTTGAATCCCTAATCCCCAGTGTGATGGGATCTGGAAGCAATTAGGCTTAATGAGAACCGCCAAGGGTGGAGCCTGGTGAATAGGCTTAGTGTCTTTATAAGAAGAGACGGGGGACAGCTTGCTTCCTCTTGCTCTCTGTCCCTCTCCTCTCTGTCTCTCTCTCCCTCTCCTAACTCTGCCATGGGAGGATACAGTCGGAAGGTGGCCATCTGCCAAGCAGGAAGAAGGCCCTCAAAAGAACTCTGATTTTGCATTTCCCAGCCTCTGGGACAGTGAGGGTTGTCTGTTGTCCAAGCCGCTCAGTCCCTGGCGTTCTGTCACATCAGCCTGAACGGACTGAGACAGTACCCGTCAGGTACCAGGCACCGTGCTGGGAAAAAAGGGCACAGAGCAGACAAGCCAGACATGATCCCTCCCCCAGTGGCGTCTACATAAGGGGAGGATAGATGTAGAGCGAACAGCCAGTTAAGTAGCTAGTTAAACATTTAGCCTGTGTTATAGGCTGAATTCTCTACCTGTCTCCCTCCGTTACAGGTTCCGAAGCCTTCATCCCCAGAACCTCAGAATGTGACTGGGTTTAGAGATAGGGTCGTTAAAGAGGTGGGTAAGTGAAAGGGAGTCTTTGGCGTGAGTCCGAATCCAATCTGACCAGTGTCCTTATAACAAGAGGAAATCTGAGCACGCAGAGAGATAACCAGTGAGGCAGGGATGTTCGAGTGAGAACGCGATGCAGGCGACCATGTGAGGACACGGCGAGAAGGCAAACCAAGGAACTAGACCCACCAACACCTTGACTTGGGGCTTCCAGCCTCCAGGACTGTGAGAACATACGCTTCTGTCGCTTAATCCACCCAGTGTGTGGTATTATGTTAGACCCGGCAGACTAACGGAATTTGGGGCCCGGGATTAAGTAGGGGCTGGTGAGATAAGGGGAGGCAGGAAGACATTCTAGCCGGAGGAGAGAATATTTGGTTGGATCCTCAAAGAAATGGATAAAATCGCCATAATCGAATGTAGAGGAGTGGTGAGGGGTGTGGGCCCCAGACCCAAAGGGCTGGACTCGACCTGGGGAAAGTCACATGACTCGGTGCCTCTGTTTTTCTCATCCGTACGATGCTATTACTATTAGACTCTGCTGCAGGGTTGCTGGAGGGAGGCCTAACGTACCTCGCTGTGAAGCCTTTAGCTCGGTGCCTGGCACACAGTCCTGGAAACGCTCCAAAATGTGAGATGTCACTTATTATCTGAGAATAGCTCACCATTCTCAAAGCGTAGTTGGAATGTTCCTTATAGTGGCAAGTCTTCACTGGTACCACTCCAACCTGAGTCAAATCATTTTCTCTCCCTTATTGGGAAGGAAGACCATCTGTTTCTAAAATCTGGATTCTCCATTTTGTATGGCTGAGGGTTTGGATTTTGTCCTAATGTCTTTTGCTAGAGGCCATGGGGAAAAAAAAAAAAGAAGAAGTAAAATTAGGGCTTTGGGGAGTGAGGACTGACCGGGTTGTGGGTAGACCCCATGATGGTCTGGGGGGGGAACAGTCCCAGGAGAGGGGGCTCTAGCTCTGACCGGTGTTTGGACCTCTGTCCTTGAGCTCTCATGGCCTGGGACGTGCCAGGAGGCCAGGAAAAGAGACACTCTGAGGGCACCACTGAGCACCATGAGCCTTAGGGCCCTTTGAGAGGACACCGCCTTAGAATGCCAGGAGATTTGTAAGCCCCCTGATGACTGGAAATTCAGCAGGACGGCGGTGATGGAGAGAAGCGCTCGCCCCCCTACTTCTGAACCAGGCTGGAGTACATTCATGCACCCCACACCAGGAACTTCAGGGGCAGGACGGCCTGTTTGGCATTAACCATACCATTATGTTTATCTGCAAATTCCCTCACTCGACTCACATCCTTAAGGACAGGTGTCATATCTTTCTCTCCGCATCCTCCACCCTTGGCGTAATGCTGAGCACCTGCACTTACTGAATTAAATTTTTATTTATACATTAGGCACTTGGGGCGCCCGGGTGGCTCCGTCGGTTAAGTGTCCGACTCTTGGTCTCAGCTCAGGTCTCGATCTAGGGGTTGTCGGTTCGAGCCCCGTGTTGGGCTCGGCGCTGGCCATGGTGCCTACTTAAAAATAAATAAGCAGACAGACAAACACATAAATACATAAAGTGCTTGAGGCCGAGTGGTTGAGTGGCTTGCTTACGGTCATACGTCTTGCGGTGAAACTGTATTGAAAAGCCAGTGTCCGTTGGCTGAGGCTGCACTCTTGCTAGCCACAGTGAGGGCAAGGGATGTGTCTTATGCTTTCTCATGGTGCCTGGTACCACGGTTGGCTCACGGGCAAGCACAGGAAGAGCCTGAGAAGCAGCAATGCCACCTAGAAGGTGGGCCGGGGGAATGATTGATAAAGATGTTTGTGTGGAGGCCAGAAGTAGATAAATGTTCTCATCCAATTTTGGCTCTAGGGAAGCACCATGACCATTTGTACTCATTTATATCAAAGACATTTAAGAATGGGGATGTCACACAATAGCTTCCCCCCACCCCCAAATCTATGCTCTGCAAGCTAGTGAACAAAACTTGGACTTTCAGTCCTTCATTCAACAGATATTTATTGAGCAGTATCACAGATAATTCCTGGCTGGTTGTCCAAGGGCCAGTTGGCCTATCTTTGCATTTTAGTTGATACAGGTATAAACTGAGGACAGTAACACCTATTACATAAAGGTTGGCTTAAAGTTCAAAGGAGGGCCAACACATAAAAGCTTGGCATATGGTCATGTCATTAGCCCTCCCCACCAGGGCCAGTGATGACCGATTATTTTGCTTCTCTTTTGCAGCGCTGGGGAGACAATGGGGGCTTCTGAAATGTTGTGGGGGCCCCGATTTGGTTCATTAGTTATGGTAAAACAAGGGGAGCAGGACCTCCCCGGGCAAAGGCTCCCCTGTGCCGGGCACATTATTAATGCACAGTAAATATACATTCAGTCAATTATTCTGGCCTCTGCAATGCGTGTGACATTTTAACAATGCAGGAAGTTGAGATTCACTATACAACTTTCCTTGTTCTGGCCGCGGTCTCTTCCTATATGTGGAGGAAAGAAAGTTCCCAGCAAACTAGGATTATGCTGTTTCAACAAAAATTCTCTATCAATTAGAATTAGGTTAACCTGGGGGCGCCTGGGTGGCTCAGTCGGTTGAGCATCCGACTTCGGCTCAGGTCATGATCTCACTGTTTGTGGGCTCGGGCCCTGTGTCGGGCTCTGTGCTGACAGCTGGGAGCCTGGAGCCTGCTTTAGATTCTGTGTCTCCCTCTTTCTGCCCCTGCCCCACTTGTGTTCCATCTCTCTCTCTCTCTCAAAAATAAAAATACACATAAAAAAATATTTTAAAAACCAAAAAGAATTAGGTTAATCTGCATAACGTAGAAACAGTCCTCCCCACACATCTTCCCTTTCCCCATTTAGTCTTAGATAAGATAAACTTACATTTCTTTTTCGTGTAAAAGACTAGAGTTAGGCATTCCAGGACTTCCATCAAAGACCCATGTCCCCTCCAGTTCCACCCCTAGGGTGGTCTCCTGGTCCACAGTGGCTGCTAATGCCCCTGCCATCACATCTCTGTTCCACTCAGCAAGATGGAAACATGGGGAGAAGAAAAGAGCATTCTCGCCCTTTAAAAAAGCCTTTCCTAAGTCCCACACAGTATTTCTTTCATCTCTTCAGTGAGAAATTAGGCACAGGGCCAGACTTCTGCAAGAAAGGCTGGAGAATGAAGTCTTTTAGGTGGGCAGTAATGTGCTCAGCCCAAACCTGGAATTCTAAAGGAAGAACATTCCAGGAAGAAATTCAAAGGGCGAAAAGGAGGCCGGAGGTAAGGTAGGCAAATTGCAATCTCTCTTACCTCTTCCACTCTGGAGAGGACACAGAGCTGCTCTTCCCTTCTGTGTTTCTGCCACCCTCCCCACAGACCGTCGTTAATGTCCTAACATCTGCAATTGGGGGAACAGGACGTGATGCTGAGGTTTTTCACTCTAGGCCAGAAGGAAAGAAGAAACGATATACCATTCTTCCACGTGCACACGCATATTCTTTCTCTCCCATGTGGTTTCCTCTTCTCTCTGTGTCGGTCTCTCCCCACCTATGTTCACAGAGCTCAGGTTAAAACTGCCCTCTGCCCTGCAAATGGGTGCTGTCCTGAAAGTGGGCACTGGGCTTTGCGCACTTGGCCCTGGGACGTTCCGTGCCAAAGGCAGAACCACAGCACTTCCTCTCCGTCTGGAGAGGCAGCTCTAAGAACGGGGAACCACTCTGCATGCTGGTGTCTCCTGGGTGAAGAATGAAATTCGGTTGAGATTTGGACCCGCCCTTTTGCACGTATTATTTACACAAAGTCCTCTTCTCCCAAGATACTTCTGTTCTCTCATCCTGAGCACAGAGCACTCATGTCTCCCCCTTACCTTTCACGTAATGAGTTGAAGATTAATAAAATAACAAACAGCTGGATGTGGCAAACTCTGGGTAAAAGCATTTTGGAAGACACCCATCATCTACTAATTGTTGGCTATGGCAGAAGTGAAGTCAGAAGTCAAGATGGTGGGGGCGCCTGGGTGGCTCAGTTGCTTAAGCGTCCGACTGGCTCAGGTCATGATCTCACAGCTCGTGAGTTCGAGCCCCGCGTCGGGCTCTGTGCTGACAGCTGGGAGCCTGGAGCCCGCTTCGGATTCTGCGTCTCCCTCTCTCTCACCCTTCCCGGCTCACGCTCTGTCTCTCTCTCAAAAGCAAATAAACATTAAAAAAAGAAAAAAAGAAAGAAGTCAAGACGGTGGTTGGGGTGCGGTTGGGAAGCGTTGGAGTCAGAAGGCCAGGCCAAGCCCGGTTGTAGCCATTGGATTCTGGGTGAACCTGGGTGGCGCCTACATGTATCCTTAAAATGTCAATAAGAGTGTCTACTTCCCAGCGCCAGTTTGACATTCAATTAGATAATGCATGGGAAACCCCTAACGACCCGCCTAGCAAAGGGCAAGGACTCGATAATTTGTTTCCTTTTCCCTGAGACGAGGAATAGAGAATAAAGGGTCAAGAATGGAAGGAGGAGGCAAGAGGGGTTGACGTGGAAATTGCTTTAAATAGGTTCTTACCCACCCAGGGGTTGAAGCCAGTGGAAGCTCTGGAAGCAAGCACGCCATCCATTCCACTTTGTTTCATTCTGCTTTAAGACCAACTCTTTGGCAGACACAGCTTCTTCATAAGATGTATTGAGGGGTTATATTTCTTAAACCCCTGAACTCTAAGTATTTTTTTTTCAAGGTGGGCCACAGTGCCAGAGTTTTGATTGTTTAATTTTTATTTTCTTAGTATTTATTTATGTTGGGGAGAGCGCAAACGGCAGAGAGGCAGAGAGAGGGAGACAGAGGATCCGAAGCAGGCTCTGCACTAACAGTCTAATAACAGTGAGTCCGACGCGGGGCTCGAACTCACAAACCGTGAGATCATGACCTGCGCCGAAGTCAACCGGTCAACTGACTGAGCCACCGGGGTGCCCCAACACCAGAGTTTTTAAAAAAAACTCCTGGAGACGTAATAATAGTATTTTATTTTCCAGAAAGGAAACAAAGTGCATACGTTACACGGAGAATCCGTGTTTCCCTGGTCTCTTCTTCCCACCCTTCCCAGCTACCCCCAAGGCCAGTAGGTGCCCACAGTTTCAAAGTCTGTGCATCCCAGAGATGCTCGCATGAGGCCCAGTGAGCTCTGGGAATCGTCTCTCCACCTCCCACCCTCTCCTGGGGTTCTCTGGCTGCCCCAGGGCCCTGCCCAGAGGAACATGCTGTGCTGTCTGCCCGATCTGCCCACCTGCCTGCCTGCCTGCTATATCACACACAAGTGGGTGTGCAGAAAAGGGGCAGCAGGAGAAAGAATTCGGATGACTCAGAGCAGAAGCATCATCGTTTCTGGGCTAGGGAGAACGGGGAGCGTCACTTTCCTACAAATGCTCTCTTTTGTAGTCTTGGGTTTTTGTCTGAGGATGTAGACATTAACGCTCAGCTAAGTTGTGGGTTTTAAACGAGACACTGTGTGAAATTTTCAAGGCAGGGTTCGCCATAGACGACTTGTTCCCATGGCCTCCAGCCCCCAAACTCAGCTCAGAATTCTCTATGCAGTCGGTCAGCAAACGTCATGAAAAGTCTAGAGGGTGCTTGCTATGTTCATATATATTACTTGACCTAACCATCAGGGTTTTGACTAGGGTGAGGTGGTGAGGTGCCTTTTGTGCAAAATTTGAGAGGCCGCCAAAACACCCCACTCAGCTCAGTAATCAAGATAAGTAAGATTAGATTCCCCCCCAATCTAATTGGGGTGGGATTATTTAATTGGGGTAGAGAGAATCTCTCTAATTCTCTAGAGAGAAATCGAGGGGGGGGGGGAGGTGCAGAGAGAGAGAGGGAGAAAGAGAATCCCCAGCAGGCTCCGCACTGTCAGCTCAGAGCCCAAGGTGGGGCTTGAACTCATGAACCACAAGATCATGACCTGAAGTCAGACGCTCAACCAACTGAGCCACCCAGGTACCCCAAGATAAGTAAGATTTCAGTACTGTATTTAAAAAATAAAAATTAATGCAAAATAATCAATGATGCGAAAAACATCAAGGTTTTAAATACAGTATATCCACATTCATGATTTCTTTCTTCGGCTCAACTCCAAATGGCTGAGCACAGCACTGCCAATTTTGTTGTTCTATTCTCGAGGTAGATTTCATAGATTGGGGCTCAAAAGAGCTTCATAAAGTCACTCTGGTGGACAAGAGAGGGAACTTGAACCCAGGACTTTGTTGTCTTTTCCCAAGACCGAAGCCACCTGCCTTGGTTTTGTAGGATTGATGTCTTCCTCCTTCACAGGATTTGTTAATATGTGTTCCAGGCAGCTGGTACCCTTAGCCTCTGCAACAACTGCTTTTCGGGGGGTGCCAGAAGGAAATAATTTGTGGAGCGCCCAGAGGGATAAATCATCCTGTAAGCCTAAAATCATCTTGTTGGGGGAAGGGGTGGGGTGAGCAAAGCATTTACTTCAGTGTGAATGACAAGCCGAGCAAGAATGAGCCTGACTTTGAGTTCTTAGAGCCATGTAATCCTTCCTTTCAGCCTCTCCCTGGTAGAATGGTTTTCTCAGCCCCAAAGGCTGACCAGGGAATCAGTTAAAGAAAAAACGAGTTTAAAAATCCATTTTGAAAGCAAAGGGTAGGTAGTGGGGTTTGCAGACTCAGCGGAGGCTTTTCTCAGGCTGTATTTTTCATTGCAAAGGTGCCTCTGGGCGGTCCTGGTTTGTTTCCAGCCCAGCAGGTGGACTGGGAAGCGAGGGGGACGCCGGCGGGTGGGTGGCCGGAGGGCTCTCTGGATCCTGGCGGGGAGGGGGTGGGGGCGCAGGGGATGCGATTTCCCGGGTGCCTGGTGTGGACCTGGGCTGGGGGTCTGGGCGAGGCTGCGGGATGGCCACGCCTGCCTCCCGCCTTCAACGCTGCACGCACACTGCCACCTACGGAGCTCGGGAGGCAAGTCAACCTCCCCGCCGGGCCCTTTCCTCCCGAGGAGACTGGCCTGATCTGGGGGTGGAAAGGGATTCCCGCCGAGGCCTCCCCATCATTACCATGACAAAAGCTTACTCTTTCCCCGGGCCACCCCAGACCCGGTAAAAAGCAGGTCTCGCTTTACCAACCCTAGCCAGCTAACCTTGTGTCCTTCCCGGGACAGAGTCCCCACCCTTCGGTATGCTAGTAAGATCCCCTTCCCCAAATGCATGTTTGGGACCCAAGAACACCCTACCTCACCAAGCTATAGTCCTCTTTGCTCCCCCACTGATCAGCATAATAAAAAAATGGTTCGTATTTATTGAACACCCCTAGGGTACCCGGCTCAATGCTGTGTGTTTCACGTGCATCATTTTATTTAACTTTCTCCATATTCTCTTTATTGCTAGATACTAGAGTTGCTTATGCTATAGATGAGGAAACAGGCTTAGGAATATTTTGCCAGTGGATCCAAGTTCACTTAGCTAGTAAGCAGTCGTGCCAGTTTTTAAACGTGTGTAGATTTAAAATCCAGGGCCCGCACCCTCACTCCCTTAAATTATATTCCTTAGGAGACTCGGATCAGACTTCACTGAGTCTTAAGGTATATAAGCGCCAACATAGGCCATGTGCTCTGCCTAGGGCTTGGACATGTTTTATCTTGCTTAATTCTTACCGGTCCATAAAGTACGTAGAGAGGATAGGACTATTTTACAAAATAAAGAGGCCGCGTTCAAAGAAATTAATGGTCTTTTTCTGTTGGCCATTGTGTCCGGTATAATGCCTGGAGGGAGGCAGGGCAGAAAGATGGAAAGAACCTTGAGCCACTGAATCAATCAGCCACCCAGATGCACTCTACGCCAGCTCCTTCTGGATAGGGTTTCTGTTATTTGTGGATAAAAGTGTATCAGCGGGTAAGACTGAGATTCAAACACATGTCTATCAAACCCAAGAGCTACTGGACATGTTCTCCAGGCCACCTTCCTGCCTCGTCTTATAAAATTTTCAAAAAGTTGTAAGCTCCTCAGGGATAAGGAGACTTTCACAGGTGGAATCAAGCAGTAGAAAGCATCAGGAGGCCTAGAGTTTCATCCCGACTCTTCCTTAGGTCACTTACCGACTCAGCAGGGAAAGAAGATGCAAACCAATGAGATGGGAAGAAAGGTGGAGTATTAAAATGGGATGGTCAAGCCAATGAGTGCTTTCTTAGAAAGTCTTGAGAGAGAGCAGAAATTAAGTAAGTCTGGCCAACAGGTATTCTGCAAAGGTGAAAGATCTAGATATAACAAAGAAACGGCCTCGGCTTATTCACGGAAACTTTTTTCCCCAAACTCTGCAGGAGTGTCCTTTCCGCCTTGTATCCAACCCCATCTGGAGCCCGTGACATGAATCATGTCATTCAGTAACAAAGAGGGACAAGTGGACCGCAACCCGCCATGCTGGGGGAATGGCGTACAAGGTTTATAAAATGAATGCGCTCTTGATTAATACCTCATCACTATATACGTGTTACCACTTTTCAAGGAAATAAGATTCAGTAAAGTTTAGCTCATGGCATAACTGTATAGAACAGGGGAGTCGCCCCGTAGTGACTGAGCAGGATTTCTCTCTTATGAGCCGTACAGGGCGACAGGGATCCCCACTGCACGGTAGTATTGGAAGATCATGGTTTCAGGTTGATGGAGTGCTAAATACCCCAGCTCTGACCTAATAATCATTGCTGGGGACACATTTTAATGCTTGCTAATGAGCTGGTCGACATTAGCTGCGCATGCCTCTAAGTAAGCGGTTTTGACAGACTTGCTTCTAAGGATTAGGCCCCACGCAACTGGCCGGCTGGACCTCACCTGCTACGTAGAAAGGTGGCTGAGAGCCTCCTGTCGTGATGAGCTCTCCTCTTTTTCTATCACTGCCTGCCTCCATTCATCTATTTATAGAACCGGCCTTGAACTATGTTTCCTTGCTTCCCAGAAAGTTGTAAAGTCGGTACAATAGCTTGAAATATGGGCCCTACGTGAGTATGCGGGTTTATTTGCACTGTTTATTTTCTTTGGGTGGTGAGGCCGTTCAGAAATAAATTGTTTTCAGTTCCTAACCATTGACTGGCAAATTACTAGTGATGATGGTCTCATCCGGGAGTTGGAGGCTTACAAAATGAATACAGACCCAGTGTCTCACAAAAGCGTGGTCTGCAGGGGGTCTTTAGAGTGACTTGAGGTGGGTGGGCTACGTGTATTTTAAATCATGTAAAGTACGCATGACTGGGCCCTATGCCAACCGCCCCCCCACAAATGTGGCGGGGGGTGGGGTGTAGGAGTCTGCCTTTAACAAGCCCCTCTGATAAATCTCGTATATATTGACGCCTGAGAGTCACTGGTTTAGTCCTTGGAAAACAAACTAGCACGAAGCCCAAAGAGTAACCTGTGTATCATTGGACACGACCATAGGATATTGTAGTCGAAGGCTCCTCTACCTACTTCTGTATGTCGTTCTTAAATCTTTGTGAAGAGGGTTGCCGAGCAAGCCTGAAGTTCTACGCAGTCTGAGAGCCTCAGTGGTGGGCGAGGGCGGAGGCACCACTGACCCCGATACCCACCCCTCACCCTTCAGAACTTGGCCATCACGTCCGCTGGGCAGCCTTGCCTTGCTCTTTCAACTCTTGTCTCGGGTGTAACGTTTTTGTTTGTTATTGCGTTCTCTTTGTTTATTTTCATTATTTATTTATTTATTTTATTTGAGAGAGAGAGAGAGAGAGAGAGACACACACACACGGAGGGCGTGCCCACACGGGGGCGGGCCAGAGGGAAGGAAAGAATCCCAAGCAGGCTCCACGCTCCGCACGGAGCCCGACGCAGGGCTCCGTCCCATGACCCTGGGGCCGTGACCTGAGCCGACTGAGGTCAGTCAACCGACTGAGCCACCCAGGCACCTTTGTTATTTTAAAAATTATTTTTATTTTATTTTATTATTTCATTTCATTTATTAAAAAATTTTTTTAATGTTTTATTTATTTTTGAGACAGAGAGAGACAGAGCATGAGCAGGGGAGGGGCAGAGAGAGAGGGAGACACAGAATCCGAAGCAGGCTCCGGGCTCTGAGCTGTCAGCACAGAGCCCGACCCAGGGCTCGAACCCATGACACATGGGATCATGACCTGAGCTGAAGTCGGACGCTTCACCGACTGAGCCGCCCAGGCGCCCCTAAAAATTATTTTTAACTACGCTAAAATACACATAAAGTTTATCATCTTAACCATTTTTAAGTATACTTCTCTGTGGCACTAAATATGTTCACATTGTTGTCTGATCATCACCCCCATCCATCTCCAGAACCATTTTCATTATCCCAAACTGAAACTGTCCCCATTAAACACTAACTCTCCATTTCCCCTGCCCCACCACCCACCCGACCCCCGGGACCCTGGTAACCTCCATTCTACCTTCTGTCTCTATGAGTTTATTACCCTTAAGTACCTCGTATAAATGGAATCATGCAGTATTTGTCCTTTTGCGATGGGCTGATTTCACTTAACATAATATCCTCCACATTCATTCATGTTGAGCACATGTCAGAATTTCCTTCCTTTTTAAGGCTGAATAATATTCCATTATATGGATAGACTCCATGTTGTTTATCCGTTCATCCTTTGACGGACACTGGGGTTGCTTCCGTCTTTTGGCTCTTGTGAATAATGCTGTAAACGTGGGTGTCCAGATATCTTTTTGAGACTCTGTTTTCAGTTCTTCTGACTATATACCCACACGTGCAATTGCTAGATCTTATGGCAATTCTGTTGTCAACTTTTTTAGGAACTGCCACCGTAGTGATTTCAGTGGTAGCTCTCTGGTGTCATTTTACATCGATTTGTATGATTATTTGATTGTCTGTTTTCCCACCATGAGAGCGGGGATCCTGTTTACTTTTGCAGCCTTGCATCCCGTGCCTTGGTGTCTTGAACACCAATGTCTGGGACAGAGTAGTCACTGAAATATCTGATGAATTAATGAATGAGTCAGCCTGATGGGAACACGGCGTTGTAGAGAGACTCAGTCTCTGCGCTTAATGAGTTTACAAATTAGCTGGTGAGACGTGACCCACACAAGGCAGGGAGCAAATAAAGGAAGGATATAATTATGTGCTTTCCACCAGCAGCGCACAAGAGGAGGAAACAGGCTTCACTTGTGATTCTTTCTTGGAAGCCTCCGTTGGAGGGCTGGGTGCTGGGTGGCTAAGGAGCCTGGAGACATGGGCCCGGGGACAGCAGTCTGCAGTGTGGATTAGGAGTGGGCCCAGGAGGTCCAAAGCAAGCTGTTGCATAGGTCACTGCCATGGGGGATCCAGGGAGGAGCCCGCACCCAACAATTAAGCAGGCGGGCAGTGCAGGTGAATCTAGCTTGTCTCCCTCCAGGAGGCACAGCGAGAGTCCACACCCAGACTGAGGGTCTGGAAGAGGCAAGGCATGCGTGCCCTGGTCTGATAGGGCCGGGGGCTTACGCAGGAACCGGAAATGAAGGTGGGGAGCACCGCTTGACCCTAAGAACTCAGGCGTAGCGAGAAAACCAGACTGGAAGGGGTGAGCTGGGCCTTCCTAAGCCGTGCATACCACAAACCCCTCATTGGAAGGATTCTTCATGCTCAGGGGCTGCAGCCTTAAAGTCCTTTTTTTTTTTTTTTTTCGTTTTTCTTCCCTTTGTGGCCTAGTAGGAACGGGCTCTGGAGTGGGCAGGGCTCCGTCTGCAGGGAGGGAGAGTGGCCAGCCAGCTGCGGGGACGTGGGGGGAAGGAGGCAGAGGGAGAGGAACGGGTGACAGGGTGGGAATGGGGGTGGGCTGGCAAACAGGTGCGTGGGGCGAGATGGAAAAGTGGCCTGCCCGACCAAGATGGCAGGGGCAGTCGGTAATGGGAGTAGTGGGAGCCAAGGTTAGAGCCAGGCTGGTTTTGAGGCAGGGCGGGGAGGCCTGGGAGTTAAGTGGAGACATGCCTCTATTTCCCTTTCCTTTTCCTTGAGTGAAGGAAAAAAAAAAAAAATCAATGCTTTAATATCTGAGCTTGGAATTTCTAAGGGAGAGAACAGTTCATTTAATGAGGAACTTGATGGACCGGACTGGTTGTGACAAAATAGAACCTGTGTGGCCAGGGCCAGGAATGAATCAGAGTCAGTTAATCGGCTCCACCGAAGACGTGAACAGAACTCTGTTTGGTTTGAGGAGGGAGAATGCTCTGGAAGAGCTCTGAGGGGAAAGGATATTTCCAGTTTGGGTTTTCCAGGAGGCCGCTGCTCAGGTGTGGAATCCAGGATGTGTATTATGGAGGCCGGTGGGGTCAGGACGAGGGGAGGCAGAAGCTGACCTGGACTTTAGGGGACCCGGTGGCAGTCTGGGCCTGCGGTGGCCTGTCAGGGTTGTTCCCAGTTGGGCTGAGTGGCTGGACCTTCCTATGCCCTCTTCCATCGGTCACCGGACGTGGGCTGCCCCAGAAGGTGTGGCCTTGGGCGAGGCGCAGCCGAGGCACAGCCTGGAGGAGGTGAGGGCTGGAGGTGGCCACACAGCAGCTGTGACAACAGGTCCTTGCTCAAAGGGCATCTGGGCTGAACATCTCAGTGTCCAGCATAGCGCCCCGGGGCTTTGGGACTAGATGCAGAGGTTGGGGTAGCCATTAGGTTTCCCACTGTAATTGGGATGCATGTTTGAGAGGATTTAAAAAATACAGTTTGTCTATTGTTGGAAGGAGAGAGAGAGAGAATGACAGCGCTTGAGCCTCCGAAGGACAGAGCCCAGTGCGAGGCTCCATCCCGTGAACCGTGAGATCGTGACCCCAGCTGAAATCAAGAGTCGGATGCTTAACGGACTGAGCCACCCAGGTGCCTCCAAGAGGATTTTTAATTTTGTTTTGAAGGGCAAGGAGGCTCGACCAATGTAGAAGACTTGGAAATATTGAGGGGCCAGCATCTGTCTGGGTTACTATGGTGGCCAGACTTCTCCTGGCGGAGAAGGCCCCCAGTGATTCGTGGCACCTAGTATTCCAGCCTGTCCCATACTGAATAGTCAGCCTGTGAATCAATAAGGATATCACAGAAATGATGGTATGTGACTCCTGAGGCCAGGTAAGAATAAGACAGTGTGACTTCCATGTGGTTCTTTCTCGGATCATTCCCTCTGGGGGAACCGGTTGTCACGTTGAGAGGACACTGGCAGCCCTCCGGAGAGGTCCCTGTGGCAAGGAGTTGACATCTGCCAACAGCCGGCACCGACTTGCCAACCGTGAAGTGTGATCCTTCAGCGCCGGTCGAGCCTTCCGTGACTGCAGGCCTGCCTGTCACCTTGACTATAACCTCAGGAGAGACCCGTGAGCCGTGAGCCGGAGACGGCCACCTAAGGTGCTCCTGAGTGTTTGACCCACGGAAACGGAGAGACGATACACAGGACAGCAACGCTTATTGTCGATTGAAGTCATCAAACGTTGGGGTAGTTTGTTATTGATAAGAGAAAACTAATACGTGGTGCTCTGAGCCAGAACTCTTTTATTTTGGAGGATTGTCTCAACTCTCTGCCCCCACCCCCACGTACACAGAGTCGTGTGTCCCTTTTTGCCCAGGCGTTACTTGAAGGATGCTTTCGAAGGTTGCTGTGCACTAAGGCGACCTAAAAACTGAATTTCAAATCCTTGAGCCACATGTGTTTCTAGCATAGACCAAACCCAGGAAAGAAACAAAAACATCTGCTTATAAGCATAAGGTTTTTGTTCAATTCCCATCCCATTTTTTTGGACTTAATCTTATTAAACGTTTACAAAACACAAATACAATACTCCAATATATTAACAGCAGAATTTTTTTATTTTTTATTTTTTATTGTTAGAGAGAGAGAGAGAGAGGGAGAGGCAGATGGAGAGGGAGAGGGAGAATTCCAAGCAGGCTCCACACGCAGCACTGAGCCTTGATCCCACGACCGTCAGATCATGACCTGAGCCGAAATCAAGACAGACCCTCAACCAACTGAGCCACCCCCGGCGCCCCTAACAACAGAATTAACAAACAAAAAGAAAAACTATTGGCTGTGATGTAAGATGTACACTTTGGGTGCCATGACCTTAACTTCTAAGTGATGATCGTGCTCCATTGTGCATCACTGATTGGAGATTAGACTAATTGGACCACAAATCGATTTAGTCGGTGAAAATGTCCAAGCTGGTCACACACAAGCAGTGTTTACGCCAGGAGTTGGTCACTGAGCTACGGTGGTAGTAAGATGACAGGCTGCTGTTGGAACAATAGAAAGGATGAATTATCCGTGGCTGGGAATTACTAGTAAAGTAACAAAGTCACACACACGCTCGACATGCCATTGAAGGAGGGTAAAAAGGGCAGAAAATGGGAATCAGGTTATGTCAAAAGACCTCAGTCAATGATTCTGGAAAAGCCCAACTTGCCACGTGTATGGCTTTACTAGGACTGTGTTAGCTCTAAAGCAGCTTCAAATGCTGCGGTTGGACAGTGGGAACGAATCCAGAGTCAGAACAGTCTGCTGGAGAAAGAGTGAGTTAAGACCACCTCACTCGCGGAGGACTAAAACGTGTTAATAATCCAATGTGCTCTGAGTCGGCATTCATGTGATCCACGGTCCAGGCAGGGACCGGCGCCAGGGCCATCCAGGAGGCTGTGGTTCAGAGGCAGGAAATCCAGTCCCCAGGTTGGAGAACTGCCAGCTACTTCTGCTGAATCTTCACCAGCTCTCTGTCCGCCACCTGGCCCCTAGAAACTGCTTCTTATCCAGAGGCCTGCTGCAAAGCCGTATCCCTCTGAGTCCCTGCTGTCCTCTGGTCCCTGAGCTCTCTGAGAGTTTATGGCTCTTTCCAAATTCCCAGAGGTAGTCTCGATCTTTCAGACATCCAGCCCCCTTGCTCACTGACTTAGACCAAGTTCCCATGAACTGGGAAGGAAGCTCCCTGGGGAAATACTGCTCTGTGCTACTCCAGTTATCCTCCCCCGCTGGCCCAACCCCCATAACGACCCAGCCTCTTCCTCCTTCAAGGCAGACTCTATTTGCCTTCCTTTCAGGGGACACGGAGCCTGCATTTTTCTCCTCTCCCTTGCACCGGAATCATAATACTTCGGCCCGGGGTGTGGCCTCTGACCTGTAAGTCCCTTTTCAGTTTCTCCCAAGGGACACTCACGCACGAGGAGGGATAGCCCAGAGTTCTGAAGTGAGAATGAAGGTCACGTGAACTCACTGCCAGGCTACACTTATTTTGAGGGATAGAGTCCTCTTTTATTTTTTGCCTCCTCAAGCTCCTTTCCAAAGCATTGTGTATAGCTATTGTGTCGTTAAAAAAAAAAAAAAAAAAAAAGGAAAGGAAATTACTGCCTTTAAGTTTGACCCTTGCAAAAGGTCTAAGTCTGTCCTGGGAACTAAGGGTTACAAGATAGAACAAGCCTGGGCCAGTAACTTATAGTCTCACGTGGTCCAGAGAGCAGCAAGGAGATGTGCAGTCCTAATGCAGATCTGAATGAGGCATCGTTTCCTCAGAAAGTATCTTGGGGCCCCCAGATAAAGTTCGGGGTCCCCAGCGCAGTGCACGGGGCTCTTCAAGACCTGGCTCCATCCACCTTTCCAAACGCGTCCCCTCCGTCCACAAGTAAGTTATCCCTAGGCTCGCTGGTGATTTTGATTACATGATGCTCTTCGCCTTGTGTGATGGTTAATTTTATGTGTCGACTTGACTGGGCTAAGGGATGCCAAGGTAGCTGGTTTCTGGGTGTGTCTGTGAGGGTGTTTCAGGAAGAGACTAGCGTTGGAATTGGTAGACTGAGTCAACCAGAGAGCTTTCCCCAGTGGGGGTGGGCCTCATCCAATCTGCTGAGGGCCCATCAAACAGAACAAAAAGGTGAACAAGGGCAAATTCACTCTTTCTGCTTGACCTGGGACCTCCCTCTTCTCCTGGCTTGGTTCTTGGACTTTGGGCTCAGACTTAGTGATGCCACCAGCTTCCATAGTCCTCCAGATTGCATATGGCAGATCATGGGACTTCTTGGCCTCCATAACTGCGTGAGCCAATTTCTACAGGAAATCTCCTCTTCCCTAGGTCTCTAGATATCCTACTGGCTCTTTCTCTGGAGAACCCTGACTAATACACCTTGAATGCCTTTCTCCCTGACCCTGCTTCTGAGCTCTTATTTAACAAGGCAGGTTAAATGTCACTGCCTTGGTGACACTTCACCAGACCCTCCTGCAAAGAGTTAGTAATTCCTTCTGTTCTGCTCCCACTTTATCCATACCTCAAGTAGGTGCACGGTAATGATTTATTTAGATGTCATGCTGCCCCAATATCAGCAGATGGATGTTATGAACTCCTCCAGGATGAGCTTTATTTATATCCGTATTCCTAGCACAGAGTAGATACTCGATAGGTGTTTTTTGGTAAAACGAATGAATGAGCAAGTCTTGATTGAGAGGGCAATTTTGGGTGTTCAGGTCTAGCATGAATTAATTAGGAGCCGGAGGAGGGAATAGGAAAGGCAGAGACGACGTTCTTGAAGAGGAAGTTTGGGGGGAAATGGAGGCAAACTTAATTTTCTTAGTAATTTTGCCTTACTCTGCCATTGCTCTGTCTTTATTTATTTATTTATTTATTTATTTATTTAAAAAAAATTTTTTTTAACATTTATTTATTTTTGAGACAGAGAGAGACAGAGCATGAACAGGGGAGGGTCAGAGAGAGGGAGACACAGAATCTGAAACAGGCTCCAGGCTCTGAGCTGTCAGCACAGAGCCCGACGCGTGGCTCGAACTCACAGCCCTCAGGGACCGCGAGATCATGACCTGAGCTGAAGTCGGCCGCTTAACCTACTGAGCCACCCAGGCGCCCCTGCCATTGCTCTGTCTTAAGCGGGTGTCTTGTATGGAAAGAATTCCATTTGAATCAGTCTTTGACCATTGACCTTTTTGGGCATTTCTCAGGAAGCTTATGGTCCACATGACCCAAATCTCGAATTAGAAGGTGATCATATTTGGATCTTCAAATGTACTGTGTAATTTATTCCATTCTAATATAGTAATAACACCTTACAATTACATGGTATCTTTCATCTTCAAACCTCAAAGCATTTTCTAAGTATTAATTGACAGGAATACCTCCAAGGGTTTGATGTTACTGGATCCATTTTTTCTGCTGGGTAACTCTCTGATGGAGAGTTAGCTAACTTGCCAAGAAAATGCATAGATTATTATTTTCAGAAACACTTTTCATTATGGAATATTTTAATGTTTACTTATTTTTTGTGAGAGAGAGAGAGAGAGAGAGAGCGCGCAGGGGAGGGGCAGAGAGAGAGAGAGGGAGACACAGAACCTGAAGCAGGCTCCAGGCTTTGAGCCATCAGCACAGGGCCCGATGTGGGGCTCAAACTCACCAACGGGGAGATCACGATCTGAGCCAAAGTCGGTTGCTTAACTGACTGAGCCACCCAGGCGCCCCTCATTATGGAATATTTTAAACACACAGAAGAGTATAATGAGCATCTGTGTGCCTACCATTCAGCTATGAGGTCATGGCCTATCTTGTTTTACCCATTTCCACCCTCTTGGGTTACTTAGATGCAAAAGTCAGGTATCATACATTTTCGTCCATAAATATTTCAGTATCTCCAAAAGATAAGAACTGTCACACACACACACAACCGTGTAACAATATCACATCACAGACAATAGGCAATAAATTCCCAATATCAAGTATTCAGTATGTTTTTAGTTTCCAGTTGTTATATATGCATTTTAAAATTTTGTGGTCGCGAATCAAGATCTAAATATGGCTCACATATTGAGTTGGTTAATATCTTTCATGTTTCTTTTAAACCTGCAAGCTCTTCCCTCTCTTTTGTAATTTATTTGGTGAAGAAATCAGGTTTTGTCCTTCAGAGTTCTGACCGTCTGGATTTTTCTGACCATACATTCGTGTTAACATTTACACATGTTCTTTCCTCTTGTTTCCTGCAACCTGGCGGTTGGATCTAGAGGCTTGATCAGAATTTTAAGTTGTTTTTGGTAAGACAGCTTCATAGGTGGTAGTGTTTTCTCCCAACAGGAAGCAGATAATGTCTGATTGCCCTTCTTTCTGTGATGTTTATAGATGTTGATCTATGCCTACAGTCATTAATTTATTAGGAGTTCCTTCATTATGTATTAATGGGAATATAACAATGAAGAGAATCCTCATCTACTATTTGGTTATTTTAAGTACAGTTTGGGTTGGAAAGAAAAAATGCTCGATTCTCTTTACTAATTACTCAAAATAAGGAGTTCGTTTTTAGCATTATCAAACAATAGCAAACAATTTGATTATTTAATCTATTTATATATTAATATGAATAGTGAGGTATAATGGGCATGAACTATACATATTTAAGGTGTATAATTTGATGACTTTTGATAAACGTGTACATCTATGAAACTGTCACCACAATTATGAAAATGAACATTTTGCTTATTAATTAGATTTTTAAAAGTATTTTATAAGCCAATAAATTTAAACATGTTGACATTTTCTTTAAAAAAATTTTTTTTTAATGTTTATTTTTATTTTTGACAGAGACGGAGACAGAGCATGAGCGGGGGAGGAGCAGAGAGAGAGGGAGACACAGAATCGGAAGCAGGCTCCAGGCTCTGAGCCGTCAGCACAGAGCCCGACGCGGGGCTTGAACTCACGGACCGCGAGATCGTGACCTGAGCCGAAGTCAGACACTCAACCGACTGAGCCACCCAGGCGCCCCTCATGTTGACATTCTCAACCATCTTAGGCATTACTCTTTTTGAAGCTCCACTGGTCCCATTTTTGGACAACAGGTGCTTATTTAGGTTATCCCATGGTCCTTTGGGAAAACTCTCATGGTCTTTGTTAATTTCCTTGCCATCTTGTCACGACAGGATGCCCCAGGTCTGACATCAGCCCTTTCTCCACGCAGCCCTGGTTCTTTCAGTGGGAAACAGGATGTGTCATATATTATATGGTGGTTAAACAGAGCAACAAAATCCAATAAAATTTTTGGTCTGAGTTCACCGTGGTCAGAATGTAATAGGGTTTTACCAAGCAGCTCTATAATTGTGTCTTTTGTTTCTGTAGTTCCTTTCACTGAAGTGCCCAAAGCGATTTTACAGCACCAAATTTATCTTTGGGGAAATGTAAAGATGGAAGAAAAGGCTAGAAAGATTGTTATCCCATTTTATAGTTGGGGAAACAGCTGCAATTATTGTGACATAGCCATTAGTTTGTAGAAAACTGGGGACAAGTTTGAATCGAATCTACACTCCTACCTAGGAAAACAGAGATTCCCATCTTGCTGCTAGAGCCACCATGGCTCTAACAACCTCAGATTTTTTTTTTTTTTTAAATAAATAGGGGATAGGAAGCATTAAGCAATAGAAAGGAAATAGGAATTTTTTCCTTGATTTTCTGTTTCCTTGCTTCTTCCCTTTTGTTCCCCTTCCTTCCTAACTTTTTGTTTAAATTAAAACATTTCGGGGCGCCTGGGTGGCTCCGTTGGTTAAGCATCCGACTTCAGCTCAGGTCATGATTCCACGGTTCATGGGTTCCAGCCCCGCGTCGAGCTCTGTGCTGACAGCTCAGAGCCTGGCGCCTGCTTCAGATTCTGCGTCTCCCTCTTTCTCTGCCCCTCTCTCTCTCTCTCTCAAAAATAAACATTAAAAATTTTAAAAAATAATAATAAAACTAAAAATGTTCAATGGCTCTCCTAAGGAGTTGAAAAGATATGAGAATATGGATGAGAAATTAGGGAATCACAGAATCCTGGGCTTTGAAGGGCCTCCGGCAACCTTGCAAGCCCAGCCTCTTCGGTCCAGACAGCACTGCACTGAGGCTAAATGCAGATAAACGGGAAGCTCTCCTTTTAGAAGGATGCAAAGAAGCGAGGTCCGCTGCGAACTAAATCAATTTAGGCTTACAAAAGCAAATCCCAAAATAGCAGCCTTGGGTTGATGGAAACGAGTCCGCGTCTAAGTGCTCTGGGAGAAATAGATGACCAGGAATAGACGGAGCTGCGAAAGCATGAGAGCGCTTTGCAGCCGCGGTTTCCGTTTCGCTCCTGACCTCGCCGAGGAAGTGGGAAGGTAGCCTGCTTTGGGCTAACTAAAAAATTAACGATTTCATTAATTGGCTCGACGGAATTTCTCTGCGGCTTCAATGTAGGCCACGGAGAAACCTTATGGATTCATCCTCCCTGGAGGTCTTCAAGGCTGGGTAGCGTCAAAGGGAGGATCAGGGGCTTTGGAGACCCGGACGGTGGTTGTAGGAACTGGAAGCACCTTGTGTATCACCCAGGACGGTGTTGCCCAAGCTGGTTCCGAGGGGCGCTAGTGTTCCAGAGAAGACGGAGTTCCGTGGTTAAATAAGGGAAAGAAGACTGTACCCCTGTCTCAAAGATTCCCAAAGCATGTCATTACCTGAAAGGCTGTCAGAAGTCCTGCAATAAATACCTTGGTCTCTGTTTAATTCCATGCTCTCAGATGTAGTTGACTGAGGAATCCTCTGCCACATTTTTGCCCGATGCTCGTGGACATGAGCGTCCCCAGAGACGATAATTTTAGAGACGTGGATATGGCCCTCTCCTTTTACAGATGAGAAAAATAGGGACCAGGCACGTGGGACCAGTGATTCAGGAGTCACCGAGTAAGTCACTGGGCGGCAAGATGAAACAGGACATTTGAAGTTAGACAGACCTGGGTTCAAATCCCAAAGCTTCAAATCAGAGCTGTCTGACCACGGGGCCTTGGGCCATATCTCAATTTCTGCTGAGCCTTGATACTTTTATTTGTAAGATTGGCGGCATAATACTGGTACCTTGGAGCTGTGATCTGTTAAATGTGTGGTGCGTTGGTGGTTTGATCAGAGAATAAGTCTGAGGTTCAGGTACCAGGGCGAGAACAAGCTGGGGGCCAGACTAACCGTGACACTAAGGTAGAATCTCACGGACGGGGGCCGGGGCCAGCCGTGGGATTGACTCGAGACCAGGATCCGCACAGTGGGAGCTGCTTTGGAAGGAGGAAGAGATGGAAGAGGCTGGGAACCAGACGGGGCTAGTCGGTAGCTCCCCACTAGGAAGTATGATTAGAAGGTGGAGACAATGCCTCACTTTCAGACGGCACAACACCCCCTTCCTCTTCTCCCCCACATTACAAACTGGAGCAGCTGGACGGGGGAAAGGGAGGTTGGGTAGGGAGTAGTCTAACCCAACAGGGCGCGGCGATCATTCTTTATCTGTGTTCTTTGTTTCCAAGCTGGTGAAAACCTGAGATGCTTTACAATGTCACACACGGAATAGAATGGCGACTTAGGGTTTATTCATTATAAATTAACAGCTACTTGCAGGGCTTCCCATGTTTCGCGCTCTATGAGGCGTTGCATAAATTATACGCAGCCTTTCTGGGGGTGTTGGGATATCTTAAACTGGGATGAGGATGTTACAGCATGGTTTCCCTCGTAGCAGACTGGTGCTCATATTTATATGGTGGACTTTCCCACCCTGCTTCTTTCGGGCACGTTCCCCCCATACGACAGGCTCTATGCAGCTCAGCTCCCCTCTTATACGCGCCTACAGTTCCTCTGAGCACACTTCCTTGAAAGCACTCAGATCGCATGGAAATGATCTACGTGTCTCCCTCCCCATCCAGTACGCGACCACTTTGAGAGAACAAGAACCGATTCCCCTCCATTCGTATCCTCAGCCCCCTGGGGCAGCACCTGCTTAGAGTCCGTGCCTAATACATGTGCACTGAGTGAATGAATGAGTGAACAAATGATGCTCTGCTCTTTTTCACGTTCTCCCTCTTATTTAACCTCTGCGGATCGGTATCTGTCGTCTCAAAATGACTCTCCACTTCTTTAGTCGTTTCCAGCTTTACTGAGATATGATTGGCACATAACGTCGTGTGGGTTTAAGGTGTACAACCTGATGATCTGATACGTGTGTATATTGCAAAATGACTTCCACGGTAAGTTTAGCAGTTATCACTTCCGTTGCCTTACAAGAGTACCCTTCGTTTTCTTCCTGTAGATCATTGTTCTTTTAGAGATGGAATCCTCATTCCTATTTTACAGATGAAGGCAAGGAGCCTGCTCTTTAAATAAACATGACAGTATGGGGTGAATTCTATCTGAATGAATATCCTCTCTCCCACAGCATCGTCTTGGCACGATGCTTGTGGGAGAAGTGACTCTTGCTGTAACATGTCAGTGTCAGGGCACATTCTCTTACATACCCTCAGGGGTCACAACTCGGTGTCATTTTACAGCAGATTTCATTTTTTTCAATTACAAATAGTTTTGAAAGTTTATTTATTTTGAGAGACAGAATCCCAAGCAGGCTCTGCACCATCAGCACAGAGCCGGATGCGGGGCTTGAACTCATGAACCGTGAGACCGTGACCCGAGCTGAGATCAAGAGTCGGACGCTTAACCGACTGCGCCACCCAGGCGCCCCAGATTTCATTTTTTTGAAATCAGTTCCAAGTCATCCGGAGTGAAATCGGGTAAAAGACGGTGAGCGGCCGGACCTGGGAATGTCATTTCGGATTCAAAAGAAAGTCTTAGATGATACAAATCGGAGGCAATCGCAAGAAGAAATTCCAAATACCTTGCGAACGATGATAACGTCGATGGAATAAGTGTATAGACTTTAGAGAGGAGAGTAGTCATTTAGATTCAGAAATTGTAGTGTTTCGGTGTGAAAAATTGCTTCAGTACAGAATCAAACCTTTCAGAGCTGGGTTCAAATAACAAATGAGAGTGGTAACTCAGTCCTTTGAAATGTACTTTCTTTCCTGGCCAGGTCCCAGTTCAGGCTCCCAAGTTGGTTCCCCTGCAGCCACTGATAACATCATGGGCCCCTCCAGAGCCCTTCCTGGCATTGTTTCGGGTGTCATTGATGTTAGGCAAATGGGGAAGGAAACGCAATTCAGAGCTCACAAAGGACTGATTTTCAAGTTCATGACTTTCAGATCCACAGCACAAAAGCATATGCGTGTTCCCCAGCGAGGTATGGGACGATGAAGTTACTTCTCTTGGATCTGTTCTTCCCTTTTGGTGGGAAATGCTTGTTAATGAATGTTTTTGAGACTTATTTTCCTGCACGAAGAGGCTTGTTCTCATGCATTTTTGGTTTCATGCCTTCCTACATGTTTGTGTGAAAAGAATGTGTAAATGAGGCTCCGGGAAAGCCAAGGTCTCATTAACTCTGCGCCTATTTAATTCAGCAAACGTCTATTAAACACTTGTGTGTTCCAGGCAGTGTAGTAGGAGCTGGGCGGGGAAGAGGAGCAGGATATGGGGCATAGACCAAAGTAGTTCACAACCTGATAATAGAATTGGCAAGTACACAAATAAGTGGCAGAAAAAAGTGCTAGAAAAGCAGGGTGAACAAGGGATAGGAAAGTAGGCGGGAAGGTGGGGGAAGACTTCAGGGCATAAACGGTATTTCAGCTGAATCTTTTCTTTAAAAAAAAATTTTTTTTAACGTTTATTTATTTTTGAGAGAGGGAGAGAGATAGAGCGTGAGTGGGGGAGGGACAGAGAAAGAGGGAGACACAGAATCCGAAGCAGGCTCCAGGCTCCGAGCACTCAGCTCAGAGCTCGACGCGGGGCTCGAACTCACAGACTGTGAGATCATGACCTGAGCCGAAGTCCCCAAAGCTTAACCGACGGAGCCACCCAGGCGCCCCTCAGCTGAATCTTAAAGGGCAGATTAAATCTTAACGTGAATTGGAGATTGTGGGCAGGATGGGAAATCCAGATGGAAGAAAGAGAGTAAGTCAGGACCTGGAAAACGCAGATCCTGGTGACATGGCACCCTATCCAGTCTCCATGACCACTGGGCTGTGGTGGGGAGTAGAGGCATAGACACTGAGAGAGAGAGAGAGAGAGAGAGAGAGAGAGAGAGAGAGAATGCCAAAGAGGGGATGCCTAAACTGGTCGCGGCTCTCGTGACGGGGGGGTCCCCCTTCCTTCCCCTCTCCCTCAGACCTGAGTGACTTCAGGCAGTTGTCCCCCAGAGCTTGTATCTCACGCGGATTCATACTAACATGACTTGATGCTTCCTGCGTATGTCTACATCCTAAAAGGGACAACTTTAATAACACAACGATGGCACGAACGGATAGAATCTGGTTTTTACAGGGGGATTTTATACCTTGAGCGAGGAGCCTCGTAAGGAACGTACTTGTCCCCAGGGAACATTGCTGGAGCACAGAATCACCTAATCACGGTGGGAAAGTGAGCACTGTAGAAACAGGATCTCCGTCCAGGGTGTGCATCTGGGACAGTAGAGGAGGGAGGCGGTAGACAGAAGGCCTGAATTGGAATTGATTTTATGTCCTATGTTGGCACCTCCCAGTGAGCTCACCAATGAGCTTTCTTTCTTTCCGGGTGCTCATTTATGTGCCAGTCTCTCATTTTTATCTGTTCCTTTCTTCTTCCTTTAACTCTACCCGCTTTTTCCAGATCCAACACCGTCATACATACACCATATGGCATGATGTTGTAATTTGGCAAAAACCAGAAAAAATGAAATCAAACTCTCCTTTACGTTGCCCTTGTCTTCCCTTTCCTTCTGTTGCGAGTCGTGGTTCTGTGGGAGGCACACACAGCTGGTAGCCTGTTGAAGGAGCCATAAAATGATGTAAGATGCTGCTCCGGAAATAAACACACCAATCCTGCAAAATGCCTGAGCTTAACTGTGTAAGGGAGATCCAGCAGGGACCTGAGACAGATGAGTTCATTGTGATTGTGTTATTTGGCGTTAAAGCATATTGGTTATACCATATGTCACATACCCACTATCTCTAAGGCATGATGTATTCCGCTGAAATGCATTTTCAAAATAACTGAGGTTTATTATGTCGGGGATAAAAGTAACACTTTTCCATTTGAACCTTTATAAAACGCAGTCGCTCTCTTGCCTTAATTATTTTTAGAATATTCTAGAAAGACTGTAAGAACAACCTTCAAGTACATTTTTCTCTTTGTTTTCAACAAAAGCAAATTTACGGAAAAGAAAATTACAGAAAACAAATACACAAAAACTTGTGTTTCTTAAACCATTTGAGAGTACATTGGTGACATAATGCCACATCATCACCCTTACTATTTGTTCTGGGCTGAAGGGTATCCCCTTGAAATTGTTGAGTCCCTAACTCTAGGGACTTTAGAATGTGACTGAATTCGGAGACGGGGTCTTTTCAGAGGCAATTAGGTTAAAGTGAGGGGGTTCGGGTGGCTCTAATCCAATGTGACTGGTGTCCTAATGGGAAGAGAAAATTGGGACACAGGCATGATACAGAGGAAAGATGATGGGGAGACACAGGGAGAGGATGGCCATCTACATGTCAACGGCTAAAACAGACCCTTCCCTCAGAGCCCGCTAAAGGAACCAACCTTCCCGACACCTCCATATTGGTCTTCCAGTCTCTGGAACTGTGAGACAATACATTTCTGTTGTTTAAGCCGCCTGGTCTGTGATACATTGGTATGGCAGGCATAGCAACCGAATATAATACTTTAGTGGACATTTCCTACAAACAGGGGCATTTTTCTACATAGCCAACGATGCAACTACCAAAACCAGAAAATTAATACTGATCCATTACTACCATCGAATCCTTAGCTCTCATTCAAGTTTTACGAGTTGTCCCAATAATGTCCTTTACAGATAAGGTCACTCACTTACTTTAAATCATTATTTTCATTTTATTAAAATTTTTTAAGTGTTTATTTATTTATGACAGAGAGAGAAACAGACAGACAGGCAGAGCATGAGTGGGGGGAGAGGCAGAGATGGGGACACAGAATCCTAAGCGGTTCAGGCTCTGAGCTGTCAGCACAGAGCCCGAGGCAGGGTTCGAACTCACAAACCGTGAGATCATGACCTGAGCTGAAGTCAGACGTTTAACTGACTGAGCCACCCAGGTGCCCCTCCTTTTAGTTTACTTTCAATCTTGACCTTGTATATATATATTTATTTTCCCCCACAGTTATCATAGAGTAATCCAGTTGTTTTATATTTAAGGTTAACATTGAATTAGATTATTATTTTTCTACATAGCTTTTATAAAAAGTTATTATTGGCCTTAGAAAATGCCTTAAGAAGGGGTGCCTGGGTGACTCAGTTGGTTGAGTGTCTGACTTTTGGTTTTGGCTCAGGTCACGATCTCACAGTTTGTGGGATCGAGCCCTGTGTCGGGCTCTGTGCTTACAGCATGGATGTTGCTTGGGATTCTCACTCTCTTTCTCTCTCTGCCCCTCCCCCAATCTCCCTCTCTCTCTCTCTCTCTCTTTCAAAATAAATAAACATTAAAAAAAATGACTTAAGAAGATGAGCCTTAATTGACTCAGTCATTCTTCTCTTATTGGTTATTCTGTTGTTCCCATATAGATAATGCTGTGAGGAACCTCCTCATGAATAGGACTTTCCTAGCCTGTTAGATTAATTTTCTTGGATGGCGCCTAGTATGTGGTTGGAGAACAGGAATGCTCTTGAATACATGCAAAGCACTTAGCTGAAGGGTTTAGTGCCTAGTAAGTCCTCAACACACGTTTGTTGAACCTGAACAGGAATACCGATTTCCAAAAGGGCGTTCCAAATTACCGTGCTGACAACGGCATTTGAGGGGTGTTTGTTTTCTTCTTAAGCAGTTTGATTGATTTGGACCGGTTGCTTAACTTTCCTAAACCTCAGTTTCCTCATCTCTAAATAGAGTACTCCACCATGTAATTTTACTATTAACTTCCAACCCCCTCTCCTGGGAGAGTCAGTGAAGTGTCTTATCTGTAGGCGGCTGAGGGAAACCAATGTCTGCCCGGTCTGGCTCAGACCCTGTCCGGTGCCCCTGGTTCTATATCGCCCACAGAGCATGTCCTTTGTCCCTCACAGGCACTTCCTGGTGTCGTAGCCTCTAATCCTAATTGTGAAGTCCTCAGAACATTGACTGTTCTATGCTTCCTCATTCTGTCTCCACAGCGGCCACAGCTGAGGTGGGCCCATCTCTGCATTCTGCTCTGTGGTGAATGAGGAGTGATAGACGTGGTTCTGAATGACTGGAGTGGAAAGGAAGGATCATTCCAGAGCAAGTGGAATCTAAAAAGAATTTCTTCGCTGTGAAGAAAGCAGGAAATGTAGGATATTTGCCGTGTTGCATCATAAAACGTCTTTCTCTGCATTTACTAGCCTGAGGAGTTTTTGTAATTACTGTTGATGATGATGTTTTAATGGTTCCCTTAAGCCTTTTCGACTTTATTTTTTAAAAAGTTAAAAAAAAAAATCAATGTATAAATGAAATAAAAAGTGATCTGGCAGTACCAGTGATCTGGTAGGACCAGTACACTTTCTATTTTTAATAGAAAATGGCGGCTCTTCTCCGTCTCTTCCTACCTTGATTGCTTCTCTGAGGCAACTACTTTTAACGCTGTTAGCCATTGTGTTCCTAATATCTGCCTCCATATGTCTAAACTACATTTAAATTTTTTTTATCGTTTATTCATTTTTTTTGCTAGACAGAGACAGAGCGTGAGTGGGGGAGGGGCAGAGAGAGGGAGACGCAGAATCCGAAGCAGGCTCCAGGCTCCGAGCTGTCAGCACAGGGCCCGACATGGGGCTCGAACCCATGGACTGTGAGATCATGACCTGAGCTGAAGTTGGACGCTTGGAACCCAGGCTCCCCAAGTCTAAAGAACATTTTGAAATATAAGTTGTGTTGACCCTGATTCTTAGCAAACTAACTAGAGTGACTTTTGTTATTGCTAATAAATAAAACACATATAGGGGTGCCTGGGTGGCTCAGTCGGTAAGTGTCCGACTCTTGGTTTCAGCTCAGGTCATGATCTCACAGTTTGTGCGATTGAGACCTGCATGAGGCTCTGTGCTGTCAGTGCAGAACCTGCTTGGGATTCTTTCTGTCCCTCTCTCTCTGCCTCTCCCCTGCTTGCATTGTCTCTCTCTCTCTGTCAAGATAAATAAATAAATAACCATTTAAAAAAGGGAAAAAGAACCCATATGTATTAAAGGATCTAGGTGGCTTAACTGAATTTTGGGGCATTCTGGAGAAAATAGATTGAAGCCGAACTTCTAGAAATGACACCCCAGACCACACCACAGATTAGCCTGCTAAGGAAACTGTGGCTCCTGACCCCAGAGCCACACTGGAACTGCTTGGGAGAAGCACTTTGCCCTGTGACCTCACATCTCTGACGGATCTAAGAAGGCTTGTTGATTTTTAGTTTGTTCACTTTTTTACCTGTGAGGGCAGAGCGATGACTTCTGGATAGTTTTGGATGTTCTAAAAGATTTCTCTGCCGGAAGATGACCAGCAAAGTTCGAAAACCCTCATTTACCTTGGTGGATTAATTTCACGTGCGTGTAGTAGGTTTTATTGGAGACAGCTTGAAAGACTAGCAATGACATGGGCTTTGGAGTTGGACCTGATCTGGAAGCCTAATGTGACTGATGTCTGCCTGTATGATTTTAGACATGTTACTTAATCTCTCTGAGCATCCGTTTTCTAACACGGAGAATGGAAGTTCGAGTATATTCCTTAGAGAATTATATTGCTGCTATTATTTTGATTTCTAATTTAAAAAATAGGAGGGAGTTGGGGCGCCTGGGTGGCTCAGTCGGTTAAGCGTCTGACTTCAGCTCAGGTCACGATCTCGCGGTCCGTGAGTTCGAGCCCCGCGTCGGGCTCTGGGCTGATGGCTCAGAGCCTGGAGCCTGCTTCCGATTCTGTGTCTCCCTCTCTCTCTGCCCCTCCCCCATTCATGCTCTGTCTCTCTCTGTCTCAAAAATAAATTAAAAAAAAAAAAAGTTAAAAAAAATTAAAAAAAAAAAAGAAAATAGGAGGGAGCTGGGTAGGACAGTGAGGAGGTATTTTCTCTCCTTTACTACGTCCTTTATCTCTTTTGTACCCTGCTCTACTGGTTTACTTCTAACAGCAACCGTCTCTATTATTTCTTCTATTCATGTTAAGGCTTCAATGTCATCCTTGTCTCTCTATAAAGATAGAATCTCCAGAGCTCAGCTATAATATTACATTCTTCCACGAGCATCAAGGAAACCCCGACATGGGCATCTGGCTGAAGTTCATGAATTGGTGATTTCTGTGTGCAGCCAATTTTCTTTTCTGAGTCACCAGAATAATTTGAAACTCCCTATACGTTCCGTTGGTACTGTGTTAAGTAGCATGTGGATTTCAAGGGCCACGTTAGTAGTCAGGACATCACTGAGGATAGAGTTAGGTTTGGCTCTAGGAATTCCCCCAAGTCTTGCTAAGTGAGGCACTTAGACTCTCAGTTCCTCATTAGGAAGATTCTAGGACACACCCCCATGACTACATTCAGTTTGTTTCTAGCAACCCTTCCTTGGCAGATGAGCTAAAAGGTCAGCTATTAATTAAGGTGGAGCAAAAATGAGGTGAACACTGGCTGACTCATGGGTGGGGGGTTGGAGCGCTTCCAAGCCGGAGATGGTCAGGTTGTAAGTTGGATCTCTTTCTTCCTGTTACTGTTTCCAAAGGCACGAAGAGAAGGGAAGGAAATGAGAGCCTGGAATAGAAAAAGCAAGGGATGAGGCGGGGCGAGGACAAGAGGTAAGGAGGAAAGACATAAGAAGGAGATTAAGCTTTATTGAGTGCTCTTCACATGTCAGTAACCACCTTATTTATTCCCCACTGTTGTTTCTTAGAACCATCCTGCACAGTAACTATCGCTCCTGTCTGTCCAGTATCTGCCTTGTGTCGCGTTCTGTGTGATGGGCCTGGTGATGTTAGGATGAACGCTTCATTCACATCGGCCTGACCCAGAGGTGTTGACAGTCTCGTAGGGGACTCTGACATTGAGAGGGCACTAAGTGCCTTGGGCATGCGTAAGGACAATAAAGATTTTTCGGGCAGGAGTAATTAGTGTTGCCCGGGGAAGTAGGTCTGGAAAGAGTAAGGTGATATGGTGAGGAGGGTGGAGGAAGCTTAGATACAAATTCATGAGGGCAGAACCTCGTCCTTCAAATTGTGGCTAGAACACGGGGACGGGAGGAGGGGAGTGGCCTGATCGTGGTGGCTCCTCTGGGCTAGCCAAGCAAGTTTGGGCTTCATGATGAGGGGGGAAATATCTCTTCACAGCATCTGTCTTTTACACAGTCAGGTAGGGTAATTAGGATCCTAGTAGCCCAGTACCTAGTGTTAGAAATTGGTCTCGGCAATCACCCTCTCCTGCCTCTCTACCGCAGTTGCCAAGAAAGCCGCAGTGACAAAGTTGTTCCTATTGGAACCAGTGCTGGGGTTGGAGCATGTAGACGAGGGCCTATCTCCTCTTCCTCTGAGTCTCAGTATGGGAACCACCCACATCTAGATGTGGGATCGAAGGGGAAAGCCGGCCAAGTCAACTCGCCTGTCCAACCACCTTCACAAATGAGATGCAAGGGCCAGAGAGTGGAGGAGACACAGAATTTGGTTTATGGTAATCTCATGCCACCAGTCAATGTGCTTCAGTCTATGTCTTAGATAAGAACCAATCTGTTTTGCGACTTTTTTGCTCTGAGTAGGGTGGATGGAAAAGTAGGAGGTAAATGAAAAGAAAAAAAGGCGCAAGAATTTCCTCTTCTATCCTGGAGAAGAAATGCAAACAAGGGGCGCCTGGGTGGCTCAGTCAGTTGAGCGACCGACTTCGGCTCAGGTCATGATCTCACCGTTTGTGAGTTTGAGCCCCGCATCGGGCTCTGTGCTGACAGCTCGGAGCCTGGAGCCTGCTTCGGATTCTGTGTCTCCCTCTCTCTCTGCCCCTCCCCTGCTCATGCTCTGTCTCTCTCTGTCTCAGAAATAAGTAAACATTAAAAAAAATAATAATAAAAAGAAATACAGACTTTGGTGTCCCTGTACGGAAACGAGCAGCCTCCACAAAAAAGTGAATTAATATTACCCTCAGGAAAGCGACAAGATTCAAACAGTCAAGGAAAAAGAACATTATAGAAAGAGAATATCATCCTGGATGCTGCTTATGTCGCATACGGTGTTTTCTGTTTCATTGACTTTTTCTATTAAGTGTGATTAACATAGTGTTTAGATTATTATGGCTCCAGAATAAAATTTAGTTTCTGGCATTTTAAGTCCAACTTTGTTGTTCTTTTCTTCCCTCCAGAGTTTCTTAGTTATTTTTACTTAATCAAATTATTTCACTGTTAACTCCAACAGAAACTGCAATAAATGAGTATAGTGGGCCTTTGAACAACATAGGTTTGAATGGCACAGAGTGGATTACATGTGGATTTTTTTTTTTTTTTTCCTTGTGAAAAGCTTTACTGTTTCCATTGGATCCATGGCTTGGGAGAGGCCTCCAGGGTGGTTAAAAAGCTGCCTAGTGGCTTCAGGGAGAGGCTCAAGCAGTGGCCCTGGCACCAGGGGGGATGCTGGAGAGGTCCCTTAAAGACGGCTGGGCTTCTGAGGCTCCTAAGTGTGCTGGAGGGTGAGCCTTTCGAAGAGATGCTCGTCCAGCCCAACCTGGGGGCCAGCCTGAGGCATTAGCCAGGTGGCCGCCATGTTCTCGATGAGTTTCGCCTCCTCGCCCAGGAAGCGGTTCTCCAGGAAGCTGCAGAGATGAGGGTCTGAGTGGGCAGAATCCAAGCACACGGATCCAAAAGGGCCTGCTTCCGATTCTTCTCCGGGACCACGCAGCTTCCATGGCGTCCGGGCATTACCCCACTCACCTCTGAATGTCCTAGAAACGGGCACAGCCCTGGGCTGGTTTTGCGTCTTCCAGAGATACTGGGTGTCCTCGTATTACTCCTCAGCCAATTCTGGGAAGAAGTGGTCCGTGCCCTCCAGGGCCAGATCTTCATGGTCAAAATAGAAACCCAGAGAGAGGTAGGTGTCGAAGGCCTGCAGATGCATGTTGCCCCGGCGGTTGATGGCAACCTCCACGTCGATGGAGCAATTCTGATGAACCTGGGAGCTCGTGGTGGATCGGCAATAAGGAGCTAAGCTCGAAAGGTGGTGTGGGCTGGTCCCGGAGGCAGAGGATGGGGGAAAAGATGGCTGTAAAGGTTGTGACTGGAAAAGAAGTTGGAGAGTGGTTGGAGGCCAAAAGAAGGGGTGTCCCTGGGTCTGTTCTGTCCAAGCACTTTTGAAGCAAAAGACAGATCTGGGGGACCATCAAGCACACTGCCTATACAAGGATTTTTTTACAATGCAGTCCTGTAAATGTAATGTCTCTTCCTTACGATTTCCTTAATAACATTTTCTTTTTCTCTGCTTCCCTTTGTTGTAAGAATACGGTATATAAAACATGTAACATACAAATACGTGTTAATTGACTGTTTATATGTTATCAGTCAACAGGAGGCTACTAGTAGTTAAATTTTGGAGAAGTCAAAAGTTATGTGGGGCTTTTTGATTGTGTGGGGGAGTCAGCTCCCCTAACCCCTGAGTTGTTCAAGGGTCAGCTGTACTTTATTTTATTATTTTTTTAAGTTTCCAAAAAAAATTAAAAATAATTTTTTTTAATGTTTATTTATTTTTGAGAGAGACAGAGACAGAATGCAAGTGGGTTGGGGCAGAGAGAGAGGGAGGCACAGAATCCGAAGCAGGCTCTAGGCTCCGAGCTGTCAGCACAGAGCCCGACGAGGGGCTCGAACTCATTAGCCGTGAGACCATGACCTGAGCCGAAGACGGACGTTCACCGGATGGAGCCACCCAGGTGCCCCTACAATTTTTTTTTTTTTTTTAATTTTGAGAGAGAGATAGAGAGTGAGTGGGGGAGGGGCAGAGAGAAGGAGACAGAATCCCAAGCAGGTTCCCGGATGTCAGCACAGAGCCTGATGCCAGGCTCGAACTCAAAAATTGTGAGGTCATGACCTGAGCTGAAATCAAGAGTCGGGACACTCAACCAACTGAACCACCCAGGTGCCCCAGGTCAATCATACTTTAATCTGGGTCTAACTGATACCCTCACCTTTTGTTGTAGGTCAAGTTCCCTGGGGAACAGACTCTAAGAGGAAGATTCGCATGTAGTAGGTTTATTAAGAAGTACCCTTGGGATCAAAACCTCCATGGGCATGAAGGAGGTGGGAGCAGGCAGGACAAGTGGTTGAACCATAATGGTGTCATGGACAGGGCCTCAGCTGACCCCAGGGGAGTTCTGGGACTAGAATGGAACGTCCTAGTTGTCCCCAATTGCGGCAAGGGGACCAGGCCTTTGTAAAACTCCCTCCCCCGCCCACGGACTCGTCACCTGAGAACAACCCGGGAGAGAAGGTGGCTGTCTTCAGAGAAGGGAGGTTCCCGGGGAACAAGCAGGTAGGAGTCATCAGCAGCCAACACTCTCTGCAGCTAAAAGAATGAGTGTCTGGGTTCCGAGGTGGGAGATCTGGATGGCACATGAGCACAGCGTCCACCTCAACAAAATGCGAAGAGACTGTGGCTTCTCATGTGTTCAAATCTTTTTTTCCAAAGATTTTCAAAGATTCAAATCATCACAAAGACTTACAAATCTTTTTTTTTTTTTTTCCTACGTGCCCACCGCACTGCGTGTTAAATTTATTACAGGTTATTTTGTATTTTGTGTTGGAATGTTGACGAAGAACTTTTCCCGTAGTATTTTCTAGCTGGTTATTCCTGGTATGTAAAAACAATGCGCATGGCTTCCACTGTTTACTTATTATGTTTTTTCAGCTTTCTTAAGGCATAATTGACATACAATAAACACATATTTGAAGTGTATACTTAGATGAGTTTTGACATATGTATTCATTTATAAAAACATCATCACACCCAGAAGCTTCCTTATGTCCCTTCGTCAGCCATGCCTCCCCGGTGCCAGCTCCTGGCCCAAGACAACCACTCGCTCATCTGCTTTCTGGCACTATAGATTAATTTACATTTTTGAGTATTTCTTATTAATGGAATCATAGACTACGCATCCCTTTTTGCTTGTCTTCTCACGTAATTATGTGGAAATTCATCCACATTGTTTTGTGTATCAATAATTCGTTTCTTCTCATTGCTGTGTAGCGTTCTATCATCTGGATAGACCGCAATCTATTTATCCCCTTACCAGCCGATGGACCTTTGCTTGTTTCCAGTTTGGACCAATTATAAATAAAGCTGCTGTGAACATCTGTGTACAGGAAGTCTTTGTGTGGACATACGATTTCTTTTCTCTTGGGTAAATGTTTACAAGTGGAGTGGCTGGGTCATACAGGAGGTATGTGTTTAACTTTTTTTTTTTTTTTTTTTTTTTTTAGCAAACTGTTTTCCAAACTCTTTTCAAAATGATCATTTGTTTTATATTCCGAACAGCAGCGAAGTTCCAGTTCATCCATATCCTTTGCCAGTACTCAGTGTGGTCAGAGTTTGTAATGACCAACAATGCTGAGTATCTTTTCATGTGCTCATTGGTTTTGCTTCTACAGATCTCACTCGACTCCAATTATTTCTAAAAGACATTGATTTGCCTGGGTTTTCTAGGTGCGTAAATAAATCACGTGTAAGCTCTGATATTTTTCTCCTTTCAGGGATTCTGTCTTAGTTCTGTTTATCGTTGAGAACTTAAATAACAGTGGTGTCTTTGGGAAACCTGGGTGGCTGAGTCAGTTAGGCGTCTGACTCTTGGTTTCAGCTCATGGTTCCTGAGTTTGAGCCCCACATTGGACTATGAGCAGACAGCGCAGAGCCTGCTCGGGATTCTCTCTCCCCCTCTCTCTGCCCTTCCCCTACCTGTGTGCATGCATTCGTGTGGGTCCGTGCTGTCTCTCTCTCAAAAGAAAGAAAATTAAAAAATTGTGGTATCTTTGTCTTTTTCCTTATAACATAGTCAATTTCATGTCAAGTGATAATATTGGCTTTAGAATATTTAATTCTTTAAATATACTTATTTCCGGGTCGCCTGGGTGGCTTGGTCGGTTAAGCGTCCGACTTCGGCTCAGGTCATGATCTCACGGTCCGTGAGTTCAAGCCCCTCGTCGGGCTCTGTGCTGACAGCTCAGAGCCTGGAGCCTGTTTCAGATTCTGTGTCTCCCTCTCTCTCTGCCCCTCCCCTGTTCATGCTCTGTCTCTCTCTGTCTCAAAAATAAATAAAAATGTTAAAAAAATATATATATACTTATTTGCATCCAAATTTGCCAAGATTTTTGTTAAGAAATTTACCTTTAAATTACATATTTTTCACAATTTTAAAATAATTATGTTTCTCCTTTTTCCTTTTTATACGCAAAAATGGAAACAAACACTATATACTAGTTTCTAATGTTTTTGTGGGCATAGCCTTTTTTATGATGAGCATATTAAATGCATCTTTCCATGCATTTAATATCATTCTGGAACATTACAATTAAAGGCTGCATAGTATTTTGTTTTATAGGGGTGCTATAATTTAGTTAACCAGTCTTCTGTCGTAAGACATGTAGGTTATTTATACTTTCTCTTTTGCTATTATAAATTTTGTTGAGATAAATATTGTCGTAAATGAAATCTTGGTGTCCATGTACACCTATTAAGCTAAATTTTGTAGATTTGTAAGGCTAGGTCAGAGTCTGAATATTTTTAAGGCCATAATATTTACTGTCAAATTTCTCTCAAGAAAGTTGATAGCTATTTATAGTTTCCCAGAATTAGAATCTGTTCTTACAATTTCATGGCCGACCAGCACTACCTCGTGTGCTATGAATGTTTGCCTCGTGATTTTCATTTGTCTTTGATAACATTGATCATTTTATTTATTTATTTATTATTATTATTATTATTATTAATGTTTATTTTTGAGAGAGACAAACAGACAGACGGAGAGTGAGCGGGCGGAAGGGCAGAGAGAGGGAGACACAGAATCTGAACCAGGCTCCAGGCTCCGAGCTGTCAGCACAGAGCCCGACGTGGGGCTCGAAACCACAAACTGTGAGATCATGACCTGAGCCGAAGTCAGACGCTCAACCAGCTGAGCCACCCAGGCACCCCAACGTTGATCATTTTAAATGCGTATTTTACTTTTTGTTTTCCATTTTAGTGCTTTGCTTTCTTTCTGCTTTGTTATATGTACAGTTGACCCTCATTACCTGTGCATTTTGTATTTGCAAACTCATCTACTAACTACATTGATTTGTAACCTCCAAGTCCACATGCATGGGATTTTTGCAGTCATATGCAGACACGCACAGCACAGTGAAAAACTTGAGTGGTCTGATGTACATACAAGGGTCTTTGTGTGGTCTATATAGTGTCATGGTTTGATATTGTTGGGCCTTTTGGTGGAGATTTCACTGTCGGAATGACCCCCAAGCATAGTGAGTGCTCTCTGGTGTTCCTAAGTACAGGAAGGTACGATGTGCCTCACTGAGAAAATACTGTGTCAGATAAGCTTTGTTCAGGTTACGGTGCTAGTGACTGTGAGTTCAATGTTCATGAATCAACAATATATATTTAAAAGGTCTCTTTAAACAGAAACGAATAAAGTAAGGTTTTGTGTTGATCCATCGATGAGATGTTGTGAGCAGAAGCGCGCAGGAACCTAACCCTATATTTTCCCTAGGAGCAATGGCTCGGTAGTTTCTATTTCAGTGTTTTTTGATGACTTGAAATACATAAAGACTGCAGATAATGAGAATCAACTGTTTTCTATGGGTTTTCCCTCAGTGATTTAGAAGGTCTGCCATCAGCTCTGAGCGCTTATTCCCCAGAATCACTTGCCATCAGGGCTCCAGTTTAGATTCTACTGGCGAAAAGTAGTCACGTGGGATTAGGAAGATAGAAGACAGGGAGAAGACATCTCTTCCTCCACCACCAGCGGCCGACAGTCACGTGGGCATCCTGGATTCTGGGTGACACGGAGCCTGGAGCAGCTTCATGGTGAGATCTTCCATGGTGCCTGCTTTGATGCTTCAGTGGGCCGAGATCATGAAGAAATCATCATTCCCCGACAGCCCACCGCAATGTTCCTGACCCCTGCTTCCCGAAACCTCCCAACAATTCTGTGAGCACCAGTTGTGCGTCGTCTTCTTTATTTGAAATACTAGCCTAGTGTTTGTTTTCTTGGCTGAAGCCTGACTCATACAGTTTTGACACGGGAAGAGGTGTGGCCTCTCTCTAAGGGAAGAAGGAAGCACAGATATTGGATGATTGGACTGCCGGTATTCATCAGAATCCAAGTCCTCCTCTTCATCATAAGCATATAGCTAAGCAACATGTCTTGCTTTCCTTACACCTAGCTGGGCCTTGTGAACTCTTCCCCACCTTCTCCCTAACACAGGGATTATGCCGTGAGCAAGAAGTAAGGTTTACTGTGATACATCACTGATATTGTGGGACTCTGTGCTTTAGCAGTTTGCCTACCTTCATACAAATGGCGTTTTATTTTACTTTTTTTGAGTTTATTTATTTATTTTGAGGGACAGAAAGAGCATGCACATGCAACCAGGGGAGGGACAGAGAGAAAGGGAGTGAGAGAGAATCCCAAGCAGGCTCCATGATGTCAGCGTAGAGCCTGACGCAGGACTCAAACTCATAAAACCTGAGATCATGACCTGAGCCAAAATCGAGAGTTCTTGGCCACTTAACCGACAGAGCCACCTAGGCCCCCCACAAATGGTCTTTTAAAAGTGTACTATTTCTGGGGCGCCTGGGTGGCTTAGTCGGTTAAGCGGCCAACTTCAGCTCAGGTCATGATCTCATGGTTCGTGAGTTCGAGCCCCGTGTCGGGCTCTGTGCTGACAGCTCAGAGCCTGGAACCTGCTTCGGATTCTGTGTCTCCCTCTCTCTCTGCCCCTTCCCTGCTCACGCTCTGTCTCTCGACAATAAATAAATGTTTTAAAAAAAGATACATTTAAAGTTGTACTAGTTCCTACTTTTTATATTTCTAAAAATATCCTTGTCCCACAGTTCTATTATCAGCAATGATAAGAATGAAACAGTATTTATAAATTCCTTAGTAAGATGAAAATCTTACCCTGTTTTTGCTTCCATTTATTTTTACTCCTATCTCAGTCGGTAGAATCTGAAATTACACTGAGGTTATAATTAATTTTTCTTGACATTTGCATTCTATCTTGTAATCGTATTTCCAATAATTATTTAGGCTTCATTCAACATGTAACAGATCTTGATGCTCATCCTTTTACAACATGAACTAGCCTTTGTTGAAATTTTTTTTTTGCTGTATGTCTTGGTTTCTGTAAAAAGCCTTATGGAACTTGTCTTAGGAAAGACATACAAGCTATGCCTTCAGAGTCTTTGAACAGCTGAGGCTGCTTCTTTGTTGTTTTTATACAGGACTTGACTGAGTCCGTAATCCTGATTAGCTAGCTACCTTAATCCCTCAAAACTCTAATAGTTGACATCTCTCCTTTTGGCATTTAATATGGTTTTATGGGAGACGATTGAAGTTAGGCGGGTTTTCTTCCTTTTTAGGTTACCATTTCCTCCCCCCCAAATGCTCTTAAGGTTGTTTTCCTGTAATCTTGATATTTACAGATACTATCACGTGTATCTATGGGTTGGTTTCTTGTCATTAACCCTGCTTGGTACTCAGTGAGTCCCTTTGAAATGACGAAACTTCTGCCAGATGCAGGGCTAAGTGCTCTCTGTGTGTTACCCTGTGACAACAGCAGGGGTGACAGCTATTATCCCTCCCAATTTACAGATGATGAAATTGAGGTTCAAGGGTTCATAGAAGATCAGCAACAGAGTTGAGAAAGGAACTTAAGTCTACTTCACTATAGAGTCTGAGCTTTTAGTCACTCTACCATGCAGTTTTTTTCAAAGGAAAGAGCTCTTTTACTGTATAATTTCTACAATTTTGTTTTTGTTTCCTTGGTTCCTGATTCTCCTTCAGAGACAAGACAATTGCCCGTATGGCAGGTCTCTCTTGTGTAGCTCTTATATATGCTAGTTTTTATTTTATCGTAGAGTTTTATATTATCATGCTTTTATATTATAAAAACTTTTATATGATAGAAGAGTTGGGCAAACTTAAAACTCTTTATATTTGGATTATGTTTTCCTGCAGTTTTGCACCTGTTCTTTTCTGATACTAATGCATTTAATTTTTTTTTAATTGGATTTTTCGCTTTTCATTTTCCCTGCCTCATCAGTCTCCTTTTCCGTGGCAGTGGGACAGACTGTTTGTGGTAGGTCTGGTGGGTAAGTGGTGGCGGTTGTGGAGCTCCTGTTTCACACCGTTACTGAGGATTGGGGCCGTGCCTGCCACATACAGAAGAAGAATACTAGGACCCTAAGCATCACAGAATGTCGCTCCCTTCAGCGATGGCTCAGCCAAGATAGGCCCACACAGGCTCAGAACAGTCCGTAATGGCTCCGCGGCAAAGCCCCTGCCAGCGGATAACAGGGTGATACCGTGACCTCTAAGACGTTGAGTTCCTGCCACATAAGTCCTGGCCCCACCCCGGGGACTCCCGTTTCTAGTAAGTCACTCTTCCTTCCTCCGCAGGACACATGCCTAGCTGGCCACAGGATGCTGTTGAGCTATCAGATGAAGTTAAATGAAGTTGGAGAAGTGCAACTCCCACCTCTGCTTCCTTCTGTCTTTATCAGCAACATTGTTATCCGTGAGGAAGGAGGACACGTCCCAGTCTAGAATGGAATTAACACCTCCCTTTCCCTCTCTTCTTTCATTCTCTGTTTCATTCCCTCTCTCACCTGCTAGATGCTTATTGGCTTTAACCATTCTTTATTAGCCTTGCATATGGCAGTTGTGTTGACGGTGAAGAGGAAGGCACCAAGGCCCTTGCTCCAGACGTAAGAACCCTTGGTCTGATATTGGCAGTTGCCGTGTGGACAGCAACACCACCGTCTTTTGTTTGCCTTTCCAGATCCAGTCTCCATCCTTTCCCAACCTGCTCCTTGTCCTGGGATCCTGACCCATATGGTCTACATCAGCGGTGGGCTGAAGCCTGCAAGAGCTGATTATGTACATCTCTTCCTAACTCCATGCTTGGTGACCATAATAGGAATATTTACACCTTGGAAATCGGCAAACACTACAAACAGGCATATACACACCTATCTCAGGCTTGTTGTTAAATATTTATTTACCAGCACAGCACTGGGGCTGTGTCAGTATATCAAAGGATGCCCACTGCCCTCTGGCGTCCTGTTGGGTTTGCCCATCAGGAGGGCCCTGAGGGTTGGAAGGGCAGGAAGGAGAGTATGGTCAGAATATCCATTGTCCTGGCTCCGTCCCTAACAGGTTCCCACAGATTGGCTGCCTCCCTCTACAAACACTTCAGCTACTGTCAGGCACACTCTCTATGTGTCCATCCTTTCTAGAAACCAGACCCTCCTTTCCCTCCCCTCTTCAGGCCTGTGTTGTGCTCTGACTGGATGGGGGCCGGTGGTGCAGGTGATGAAAGAATTCACCCAAGGCAGAACAAAGGAGATAGAAACGTATTGAATCCAGTGCAAGGGAGTAGTGGGCAGGGCAACAAAGGAGAGACTGTCTGCTACTGGGCGGTGGTGAGGGGCTATATTTATAGGGTGGAGTGAGGAAGTACGGAATTTTCCCTTTTATGGTAACTGTGCCTGGTTGTAAGTATCCCATTGGTTAGTTAGGGCCTATGGCTATTTCGAGGTGAGTCATTTAATGAACCTGTTTGCATTCAGCCCAGTGGTCACTGTGGGACCTTTTGTCAAGTTTCCATTGCTCAAGCCTATTGGTCTTAAAGCAGCATCTACTAGGCCTAGGAGTGGTAATGGCTCCCCAAACTCTACCTATACCAGTAGTCCCTTCATGAGGCTCTTGTCTAACAATGAATTTGAGTGTGTGCCACTTGGTTCCTTCCACGACCCTGACCGACACAAAACCTAATCCCATTCAGTCACGTAGGACTCTTGCTAGTTTCCTGAGTACCTTTCCTTGGTCTTGCTTGTTTCCAACACCAGTGGTTTTCCAATTCTTTGTAGGCTGTCTTAGGACGTTTTCCTCAAATGAAATCTTATCTGAAAACTCAACGTATACATTAGATAAAGTAAAGACTCTTGAGTGGGGTAGGAGCTAAAGGGTACCTGCTCCCCATCCCCCACCCCTCACCCTTCTCAGTCATCGCGGATATACATCACGGCAACCTCCAAGGCCCCGAGAAGCACGATTTTAATACCATATTCCTAGAAGACAGAGACCACGACTTGTACTTTCCAGGGCACCTGGAGAGATGTGGGTAAACGACAGCCATATTTTCAAGCTACCGTTTAGAAAGTACTTGCTTGACGCCAGGCTCTAGTCTAAGTGCTCTCCATTGGTTTGTTCACTTAATCCTCCCAGCAACCCCAGTGAGGTGTGCGCCTCCATTACTTACATTGTATGAACGAGGCATCTGAAGCACAGGGTGGTTAATGAAACTCACTTAGGGGCGCCCGGCTAGTCTAGCTAGACTGTTTAGCTGTCCCCTAAATAGGCTCTGGGTGATCAAACGAGGTGCATGCGAGCTCAGGTGTTAGAAAAACGTCACAGCCTCAGAACCCAACTGAGGAATCCTCACTGCCCTGTGGATTTCCTTGGTGGCTTCCCACAACCTCCATCCCTGACAGCTTAGCTCCAGGTAGACAGTTCCTGATGCAGAACAATAGCGGGGCTGCTCTAGAAATGTGGCCGATGAGGAATTTGAGGGGCACCTGGGTGGCTCAGTCGGTTGAGCATCCAGCTCCGGCTCAGGTCATGATCTCACAGTTTGTGGGTTCGAGCCCCGCGTCGGGCTCTGTGCTGGCAGCTTAGAGCCTGGAGCCTGCTTCGAATTCTGTGTCTCCCTCTCTCTCTGCCCCTCCCCTGCTCATGCTCTGTCTCTCTCTCTCTCTCTCTCCTTCAAAACTAAATAAAAACATTAAAAAAAAAAAAACCAACCCAGAAAACAAAATCATGTCGGTAATGTATTTGCTTCTTTATTAGCACACGAAATTACTAGGTCTAGCAGTGAGCCTAACACCTATAATTTTAAAGTAGTGATGATAAGGCTAAATGGTATTTTGAAATATCTGCAGCAACTCTAATGTGCAATGAAAACACTGGTGATAGAATTACAGATACTGCTCATACTACTCTGGTTTTATCCATTTACTTCTGGCCCACGTTCATAAGGGAAGGACATACTGGATCTCAGAGAGAGAACAAGGACAATAAAGATGTGACTGTGTTTTCCGCCCAAGCTTACATGCCCCACGCTGGTTATTAAGCTCTCGTCTCTCAGTTCCTCATCCACCTGCCAGAGTGAGGTCGGTGATGCTGGAGCTCAGCACACCATGTTTCTCCCTGACAGCCGCCCCCCTGCTGCACGGGCATTGGCCAAGGAGCAAACGAGAGGGAGACTGGAAGGCCGGAGGTGGGAGAATGTGGTTCGGGTTTGCTCCTTGTCTCTGTCAGCGTCATCCAACAACAGCGTTCCTACCCAGCAGAAGCAGGTGACTCCAGCAGCGGTCGTTCCAGCTTCCAGGTGTTTCCAGACTCTCAGAATCAGCCTCAGGGTCTCCCCTCGGGGATACCGCCCGCGGACACTCTCCTCTTGCCTACCAAAAAATGCGCCAACAGCCGAGTGGCTTCAAACCACCAGAGATTCATTCCCTCGCAGTTCTGGGGGGCCACAAGTCCGCAGGGACCCGTGCTCCCTCCGATACCCGATTCATCTGTTCCTCACATTACATTCTCTCTGTTAAAACAGCTGGCATGGTTTTATTTTCCTGACCAGGCCCTGGCTGGCCTAGACCCCTGAATGTTCAGTGTGGTCCCCAGATGAAGAAGGTCTGATGTCTTAAGTGAGCATCTGGTAATTATTTCGACAGAGAACCAGGGATTATAAGTAAGGATTTATAGCTCACAAAACTTGGTAAGGCTCCTGAAGTTTTTGCACTTTTTTCCCCTGTTTTACACGTCTCCGTAATTGTTACTGTGTTCTTGTAAGCGATGCTTAAGGATGGAATGGACCCACGCGTCTGTCTGCAGAGGCAGTGAGAAAGGAGGGGGCCGGTAGGAGGTGCAGCCAGTCACCATTTGGAAGACCCCATAACAATGTAAAAAAGTGCTTATGACTTGATTTTAAGGGATACAAAGAATACCTTATACACCGCTACGATTTCAGCTCCCTTAGATGGGGGTCAGCCTAGGGGCAGAGAGGGGGGTGGCCCTAAAGGGAAAGCACAAAGTGGTTGGGCCCCTGGGTCCGGGGCAGGGCGGAAAACAACATGGCCGCTGGGCCCGAGAACGAGCTCTGGGACTCCCACGGGGGAAGAAAGCTTTGGTTGCTTTTTTACCCACGAATCCTGCTTCTAGGAAGCTCTCCTAGGGAAATCATCCAAAAGAAGTAACGTCTAACCCCCTGACTCCTCCCAGCCTGCGGTTGGACGTGAGTCCTTTAGCGTTGATGTCTGTAGTCCTTGGATTCCTGGCCCCATGCATGACTGGATGACCACAAGCCCCGGCCTCAGAGCCCGGCACTCGGCTCGTAGAGTCCCCTGCAAGCGTCTCACACGTGCCAAGGACCAGATCCACTTCCGTTCTCCTCCAGCCGGCTTGCGGAAGTTCTCAGCCCGTGAGCCATGAGCGGGTGACACTGCTTCTGCCCCGGCTGCTTCGCCCACAGGAAAAAGCTGCACCATCAGGGCCGTTTTTCAGGGCACACCAAGCTCTGCTGATATCCTCGCCTCCCTGACTTACAGCCGCTGTGTTTTTCCTACCTGAACCAGGAAGGGACGGGGCTTTGCCCCAAGTCTCATAAAGCTTTCACCCAAAAGGCGCTTTCTGTTCCTGCCTGTTCGCCCCGTCTCTGGAAAGGACCAGGCCCAGTGCCTCTGGCCAGCTGTGGAACAAACACCACCTCTTCCCTTTTTGTCTCCCCATCTTCTCCCCCCTCCTATCCCCCACCCCCTCCCCCCGGGCAGCCAGAACAAGCCCCACTCCCCGTGCGTGTCATGTCATACAGAGAGTTGCCTGAAAAATTGCCACCACCCGTTCTTCAAACTTCCATCAGGCGTCTGCACTCTGAGGACTGTACTAGCCTGTCCGTCATAACGTTAGGTGCGATCGTGAAAAGCTGAGGCAACCTGAAAGAGCCCTGGTAGAGAGGTGCTTGGTAAATGATACGCTATCACCTCCCGTCAGAGAGATGGAGCCAGCCGCCATTTTGAAAGTCTCCATCGCACCCTAAAAAAGTGCTTGTGACTTAATTTGAAGGGATAAAAACCATACCTGACACACTACTATGATTTCAGCTGCCTAGAAAATGGCATATGCCCTTTCAATGAGGAGAAAAGAAACCTGGACAAATGAAAACCGGTCCAACCTGGAGTGTTGATAGTGTGGGTGCATTTCCCCCCTCTGCTTGGCATTCCTTTCTCTATAATGTCATTTATTTAAGAAAAAATAACGGCCGTTATATATAAAAAGAAAAGTATGAAAATGCCTGATCCTGCTTTGAGATCTTCTCTGCACCCAACTTCAGGTGCATCTGAGCTCCGGGAGGGGGCTTGGCCTTACTTACCAGACAGGTGGGCTTGACTGGGAGCACTTCCAGCCTGAAAGTCTACAGGTAGTTCAAAGGCCCTTCGTGTCTGTAGTGGCAATACGCAATCTGGAGAAGAGTAACACCTAAATATGGAGTGTTGGGGACCAATCGGAACATGGGCATTCTGATGACAGCCTCCTTCAAAACCGCCTCAGTCACCCTGCAACTTGGGGTCTGGAAGAGAAAGCAGTTTGGGGGACTGTGAAGGGATGAGAGCTCTTTTGTTGGCGCTGAGACCTCTTTGTTGTGTGAGTTTACTGTTCCTTTTGCATCAGCTGGGGAACCTTTCGATCCACACTCAGGTTGCCACAGCCTCGCCCCGTGAGGATGTGAATCGGTTTCCCCATTTGGGTTTGCCGTCACATCTGGGTTTTCTGTTTGCCTGCTCCTTTGGATTCCTGACTCACTCTAGACTCCCCACCTCCCCCCCCCCCCCCCCCCCCCCCCCCCCGTGCCCCCTGCTCTATGCATTGCTTTCTGTGGCAAAGCTGGTAATTCTGTTCCTGTGGCCCAAGACACCGAGACCATGGGGGAGAGGGTGGGAGCCACACTGGCCTGACTTTGGGAACACCCAATCTCGCCCGCCTGGAGCCTAATTCCTGAACTCCTGGCCTCTGACTCCATGTATATACATATATGACTCCCCATCATTTCATTGTGCTTGGCTTGGCATTTTTGGCTCAGCTGTCTTGCCCTGTTTGGCTCTCTGTGCCTGCCTCTGAAGTCTGTATCCCCTACCTTTTATAATGACCCCTTGGCTGCAAATACTGCACTGTAGTGTAGGTCTGGGCCCTCCCCAGCTGGGCTCTCCATCACCCTCCTGGCCTAGGGATCCTGACGGGATCCACGGGCAGGGATGAGGCCGTCTGTTGCCCCCTTGGTGAAACAGGAGACATAATACCTGCTCTGTGAGTCGTACTGAAATTCTATAGCCTTACACTGGTTCATGGGTGTGAAGTTGTTTAAATACTTGGCAAGTACAGAATCTTGCTACTTTTTAAAGGAACTGCTAAGATACTTTGGACACCGTGCTTCTAAGAAGAAAGATTTTTTTTTTTTTTTTTTCCCCAGAGACTCGCGGCAGAGGAAATGCATCTCTTGCTGAGGGCAGGGGCTTGGAAGGAGAGGACCTGGAGCTCCAGACCTGGTTCTGCCTCATTCCAGGTATGTGACTCAGGCCTCACATTTCCTCATCTATAGAATGGGAATAACAACAATATCTGCCTGACAAGGTTGTTGGGAGCACAGATGAGGTGCCGTGAAAGTGTTTCAAAAAGGCAGTTGCCTTAATTATTAGTGCTGCGGACCCAATCATTGTATTAATTACAGTGGAGCGTGGGCGAGGGTTAAAAGGACAGAGAGGATTCGGCCCTGCCCACAGAGATCTTAGGCACAGAAAAAAAAAAAAAAAAAAAAAAAAAGACTGTGCTGGCTTGTGCAGGGAAGGGGTTAAAGTTAAAGGTTGACATCAAAGAGCCCCTCTCTGGAGGAACAGACATCAGGTGGGCCCCTACCCCGACCGTGGGGACCTCCGTGCCACTCCCGTGCCTGAGATCCTGAGTCTCGGAGAAGAACTCTGCAGGCAAACACGCAGGCTTGAAGTCTAAGAAGCCGGCTCCACCTGCGGGGGCCAGCCAACCGCGATCGTTCTGGAAGGAGGATCTCCTGGGAGAAGCATCCTGGGAGAAGTCACCGCTTCCCGGCTCTACGCCCTTGACCGCACGCCTCGCGCGCGCCGCGGGGCAGAGCTCGGTGCCCCTGCACCAGCCAGACACTGGGGGCGGGGGGCCGCGGGAGGGGAGGGCGCGGGCGGGGCAGCCCCCTTGCCAGCTGACGTCCCGGCGAACCGCAGGGAGGCGGGAAGGCGCTGGCAGCAGCCGGGCCTGGAAGTCGGCCCGCCGAGACCAGAACGGGCAGACGTCGCTCTGTGGGGCAGGAATCTCTGGGACAGCGCCCTTGCCTTGTTTCAGTGACTCCAGTGCCCGAGCTCCTCGCAACCGCCCGAACTTGTTTTCTCACCTGTAATAAATAGGTTGTTAAAACGCCATGAAAAATACAGTAAAGAACTTGCTAATTATGCAATAAATAGTAGCTGTTGTTGCCCTCGTCACCGTCAGTCGCGCGGCTGTATCATCTGCGAAGGCTGAGTCAGCCCTGCCCGTCGCTGCGCCAACCCGCAGGACCTTGGCGTGTCCGAGGCTCTCTAGCGCCACCGTCTGGCAGGGGACTGCAATAGCCTCGCCGCCCGGGAAACCTGGGGCCTGGGCGCCAGGAATGGGGACCGGAGGTGGGGGGCTTTCCTGTCACAGCTCTGGCCTGCTCCCCCCAACCCCCTGCCCGCCCCTCTCTCCCCATGCTACGCTTGGATCCATCCAAGAACTGGATTTCTGCCGGTTTTCCTTGCGCAGCGCGAGGACTGCAGGCACTCGCTGGGCCCCAAACTAGACAACTTGCCTACCTGGCTGTCACTTCCTGCATCTCAGGGATGTCCCCTCCCGGGGGCCATTGGAACGCGGTGGGGGCATTTCTGTGGCACATTAGCGAGCCCTACTGGCCTTTAGTAGGGTTGGCCGGTGATTCTAGACACCCTGGAAAGCGTGGGGCAGGTCTTGCGCAACAGAGAATTCTCTTGCAGGGCTTTCAGATGTCTTGTAGGACATTCATGTAAGTGAAAGGTCATTTATTATTAATTATCTGAGCTACGATCGAACTCCATTTTGTGTATAAACAAAGCCTTCTTCCTGCAAGACTTTTTAAAGGTATTTTATTATTGGGGTAAGAATGCACAACATAAAATTTGCCATTTTAACGATTTTTTAAATTTTTTTTTTTTACGTTTATTTTTTTTTGAGACAGAGACAGAGCATGAACGGGGGAGGGGCAGAGAGAGAGGGAGACACAGAATCGGAAGCAGGCTCCAGGCCCCGAGCCATCAGCCCAGAGCCCGACGCGGGGCTCGCACTCACGGACCTCGAGATCGTGACCTGAGCTGAAGTCGGACGCCCAACCGACTGAGCCACCCAGGCGCCCCCCATTTTAACGATTTTTAAGACCACGGTTCCATGACATTAAGTACATTCACGGTGTTGTTACCACTGTCACTCCTATCTATTTCCAAAACTTTTTCATTACCCCAGAGTTTGTACCCATTAAGCAATGGGCCCCCCAACTCCCTCAGCCCTTTGTAACCTCAAATCTACTTTTTGTCTCTCTACATTTGCCTATTGTAGGTACCCCATGTAAGTGGAATCATATGGTATCTATCCTTTGCTGCATCAAAAACTTGACCAAGAGTTGCTCCTCATATTGGAAAATTGCCATCACCAGTGACAAAGCCATGCGTGGTATTTGAATCATCAGTAAAATGGACACATGTCAGCCTGCTACATGGCTGCAAGCATCTGTCACTTTAATGTTGCCTAATATAATAATGTCCCCATCTTCACATATTGAAATACATATTATCTTATTATATTTTACATTCCTTTTTATTCCCAAGTTAAAGTATTATTTAAACAAATTTTTTTAACATTTATTTATTTTTGAGAGACAGAGCATGAGCAGGGGAGGGGTAGAGAGAGAGGGAGACACAGAATCCGAAGCAGGCTCCAGGCTCCGAGCTGTCAGCACAGAGCCCAGTGCGGGGCTCAGACTCACGAATCTCGAGATCGTGACCTGAGCCGAAGTTGGACGCTTAACAGAATGAGCCACCCAGGCGTCCCATTTTTTAAAAGAATTATATAATGGTAGTTTAAGTAAGGTCTTAATTTCAGTTTAGGTTAGTAAAGGGGGCATTATAAAATATTTATTATTAAAAAAGGGCATTGGGCCCAGCAGGGCTGAGAATCAGGGATTTCTTTCAGTCCCGCAGGCACTAGACCGCAGATGACCAGGTGTGAGGGAACGTATCTCTGGAAGCCAAGTTCCCTGGAGCAACCCTGGGCACTCCCAGTGCTTACAACCTCCCGTGACCAGTCCACGCCCAAACAGGAAGTCCTCACTGAACCCGTTGTCTCTTTGGTCACCACTACTGACTCCCGTGGTCTGGCCAGTGCAGCCATGCAGGGAATTTTGTTCCTGGCTTCAATGTTGGCCGTGGCAATCACCACGATTTTTAGATTTAATGATGGGCACGGCACGGGCATCCAAAGCCATTGCGATCAGACTATATCTAGGCAGGCCCCTAAAAGTAAAGCTGTGTTTTCTGCATTCAACAAAATGATCGGCTCCAGTGTAGGTCCCCGGCCTCTCCTGAGTGAGAATTTGGGGCCCCGCTATACTCACATCCTTGTTTCAGGCTGACCTCCATCAGGAGGTCCAATATTCAGATACTGGATTTCTTTAAAATAAAAAGGCCATAGTATAGGTACTGTCTCCTAACCAACTGCCCCTTTAATATTCACTTCCTTAGGGGTGCCTGGGTGGCTCAGTCGGTTGAGCTGAGCGTCTGACTTTGGCTCAGGTCATGATCTTGCGGTCTGTGAGTTTGAGCCCAGCGTCGAGCTCTGTGCTGACAGCTGGGAGCCTGCTGCGGATTCTGTGGCTCTCTCTCTCTGCCCCTCCCCCACTCACGCTCTGTCTCTCTCTCTCAAAAATGTATAAACATTAAAAATTTTTTTAAAAAAATATTCACTTCCTTAGATCAGCCCCAAAGTCTTTCTTGAGGGTGCATAATGCCACGAGACTTTAAATGGACGAAAGCATGTTGCTATAATCAATTATAGAATATATAAATTGTGTGTGTGTGTGTGTGTGTGTGTGTGTGTGTGTGTAGGCTTGGAGTTTGCCTGCTGTTGTGCTGAGAGGAGAATACAATGTGATACCTGAGTGATATTACATCTCCCCCCCCTACTCTGGTATCCCTTCACTCACATGCTTTCTGGCTCTTTGCTTCAAGCTGGTGCCACACAGCTGAATGAGATCCTTAGCCTCAAGGAGTTTGAAGCCTTCCTGGAGAGACTGACCGACTGGCAAACAAAACACAGATGCGGTGTGATGGATGTTTCCTCAGAAGAGGGAGGGAGCACTCATGCTGACTTGAAAAAAAGGAGGTCTGGGCAGGCTACTCAGTGTAGGGAGCATAGGGTAATTTACACACAGAAACACACCCACACCTGTCAATCTACCCAGTTCTTTAACAAATACTCAGTGGAAATCCCTGCGAAAGCTTTGTGTCCCGAAACATGAAAAAGACAGTTTGAGGCCAAGAGATGTCAAGGGCTGAGCACCTACTGTGAATAGATCTAAGCCAATTTGGTTGCTTGCAATTGTGAGGCCTTTTTGGTAGAGATCAGCAGCCTCAAAAGTCGCAGCTAAGTGAGGGCTATGGGGGTCCTGCCTTTAATCTTGCCGTCAGGTGGTCTGTGCCCAGCAAAACATGTATCCGACTGCTTTCTGCAACACAGGTCAGTGTTCATTAGCAAGGAGCGCAGAGTCATGGAATCTATTTAGCTTGTAAATTTGACGAAGTTGCTGCTCTCTGTCCCTTCCTACATTGCAACAAGAACTTTAATGAAGTTTATGGATTGGAATGCTATTTGGGTGACATGTTTCAATCAATATTCTAGCTGGATGAGGATAGAGATACTCGACAGGGTACAGGCTTCCGGGGCGGCCAAATTCTTCCCTCCTGTTCATGCAAAGGTGAAGGTGCCTATCCAGTATATATAATCAATCTATGTATCTTTTTTCTTTTCTTTTCTTTTCTTTTCTTTTCTTTTTTTTTTTTTGCGAGAGAGGGCTCAAGTGATGGAGAGGCAGAGAGAGAGGGAGAGAGAATCCCAGGAGGGGCAGAGGAAGAGAGACAGAGAGGGAGAAGGTAGAGGAGGAGGAGGAGAGAGAGAGAGAGAGAGAGGGAAGTAGGGTTTACCTGAAACAGGGCTCATGTTCAGCCAAAGCAGGGCACGAGGTCCCTCGATGTGGGACTCGAACTCAGGAGCCCTGAGCTCATGACCCAAGCTGAAGTCAGATGCTTAACGGCTGAGCCACCCAGGTGCCCCCAATCTACGTATCTTGAATAGGACATACTTCATCAGTTAAAATTAATTTCTAACATCACTATGCTAGTTAACAAGCCCTCTAGTGCAGAGGGAAATTAAAAAAAAAAAAAAATAGTTGGTTGTAGCTGCCTGGGTGCACTGGCTGCTGATTCTTGCACATGGTAAATGACCACAACTGGAGGGTGTATTCATGACTCAGGGTGCTTCAAGCGTTAACTCACTGCCTCTAAGATGTAGAATAAAACCAACTCATATGTACACACGTGTATATTACATTTTTCATGATAAAATATTATAAAGTAAGTGGAAGAGCTCTCAAACCATAAAACAGCCTGGTTAAACTCCTGAAGAGTATCTGCCCAGAGGAGAACTAAGTTGTGATGTGCCCACGAGAAATGAGCTCTACCCCTCTGTAGTTGACAGAGAGATGACATATTTGATGTAATAGGTAAACACCGGTGAATGTGGGTACATATGGATACATTGATTCTTTTTACCTCTTTAAAAATAATTTTAAAAAATGTTTATTTCTGAGAGAGAGAGAGAGTGCAAGTAAGGGAAAGGCAGAGAGAGAGGGAGACAGAGGATCCGAAGCTGGCTCTGTGCTGATAGCAGAGAGCCTGATGTGGGGCTCAGACTCACGAACCCAGAGATCATGACCTTGGACGCTTAAACAACTGAGCCGCCCAGGCACCCTGATTTTTTTTTTTTACCTTTTTATTTAAAAATAATTATAGGGGTGCCTGGGTGGGTCAGTCGGTTAAACGTCTGACTCTTGGTCTTGGCTGAGGTCATGATCTCACAGTTTGTGGGTTCGAGCCCCGCATCGGACTCTGTGACATCAGTGCAGGACCTGCTTGGGATTCTGTCTCTCCTTCTCTCTGTCCCTCCCCTGCTTGTGCGCGCATGTGCTCTTTTTCTCTCTCTCTTTCAAAACAAACAAACAAACAAACAAACAAACCTTGAAAATAATTATAGATTCACAGTGAGTGGCAAAGATAGTATGGAGAAGTATCTTCACCCAGTTTCCTCCCTTGGTTTCATTTTTTTAAGTTAATTATTTTTATTTTATTTTTTATTAAAACATTTTTTTAATGTTTATTTATTTTTGAGAGGGAGATAGAGTGCAAGAGACAGAGAGGGAGACACAGAATCCGAAGCAGGCTCCAGGCTCCGAGCTGTCAGCACAGAGCCCGACGCGGGGCTTGAACTCACGAACTGTGAGATCATGACCTGAACTGAAGTTGGATGCTTAACCAATTGAGCCACCCAGGCACCCTTATTTATTTATTTTTAAAGTTGTATTTATTGAAGTAATCTCTACACCCCATGTGGGGCTTGAACTCACGACCTCGAGGTCAAGAGTCACACACTCCTCCAACTGAGCCAGCCAGGTGCCCCTGAAGTTGATTATTTTTTAAATTTTTCTTTGAGATCAAATACACATAACATAAATTTTGGCCATATGTAAGGGTATATAGCTCAGTAGGGCTAAGTACATTCCCATAGTTGTACAGCCAATCACCACAGCTCTTCTCATCTTGCAAAACTGAAACTCTGTATCCATTAAAAAACAATTTCCCTACATCCCTACCCCCAGTCCCTGGCCACCACCATTCTACTTTCTGATTTTATGAATTTGACTTCCCTAGGTTGCCTCCTGTGAGTGAAATAATATGGTATTTGTCTTTGCATGACTCCAATGGTTATATCTTTTTTCTTTTTAATGTTTATTTATTTTTGAGACAGAGAGAGACAGAGCATGAATGGGGGAGGGTCAGAGAGAGAGGGAGACACAGAATCCGAAGCAGGCTCCAGGCTCTGAGCTGTCAGCACGGAGCCCGACGCGGGGCTCGAACTCACGGACCGTGAGATCATGACCCGAGCCGAAGTTGGAAGCTCAACCGACTGAGCCACCCAGGCGCCCTCCAATGGTTACATCTTATATGGGGATAGTACAATATGAAAATGAGGAACTTGATTTTGGTACAATGGGTTTATATCATTGTGGGCCATTTTATTACATGTGTTGATTCCCATAAACACTCTCAGAATCAAGATCTAGAACGTTTCCACCACCACCATAAAGGAATAACATGGAAACCACGTTATCTCCCTTTCTGCTCCTTGGTCTTCATTCCCTCCTTACCATCCCTAGCCTTTGGCATCCAGCAACGTCTTCTATCTATACAATTTTGTCATGTTGAGGATGTTATATACAGTAGCATATGCAGAGGTTTTTTGTTTGTTTGTTTGTCTCACACTGTAATTATAATATCCAAGCTAATGTTCTGGCTTGTGGAGCACGTTCAGGTTGTTTTAAAGTTTATTTATTTATTCTGAGAGAGACAGAGAGAGAGACAGAGACCACAGGAGAGGCAGAGAGAGGGAGAGAGAAACCCAAGCAGGCTCTGCACGGTCAGTGCAGAGCCTGACTTGGGGCTCGAACTCACGAACCGTGAGATCATGACCTGAGCCGAAACCAAGAGTGAGTTGCTTAACCTGCTGAGCCACCCAGGCACCCCCCACCCCCACCCCCACCGCCCTGCTAACTTTTTTTTTTTTTAAACAAGTTCAGTTGTTTTTAAGGCTGCTTCTGGTTCATAATAATATACCCACGCCATTAACAGAGTAGAAGTCTGCCTCTTATATTCCATATGATATGCCTGCAGCCATACACCCAATTCATCTCTCTGGCGTTGCCTTGCTCTTTAAATGTAAACTTAAAAACACCAAAGAGGTTCAGAGTCCCGTTACCAACCCTGCTGGTCTTTAAAAAAAAGAGTCTTGCCTGCTCCGATGTTCACAGGTGCGAGGCTTTGGACAAGTCTCGGGAGCTAGAGCCTCACAAAGACTCTCTCCTTGACCAAACCTTAGCCAGACTCTTCTGAGCCCTTTTCTCCTCCAGGCCTCAACCTCGGCCCTGGACTTGAACAAACACTAATGTAGTTTTTAACAGCTCAAGGCCACACCTTTAGGATGACCCTAGCCTCCTTTAAAATCTGAGAAAAATTAAAGCGTGAGAAAACTCAAGACTGCCCCCCCCCCCCCCCCCCCACGTTTACTCTTCTAGTCAATACCTGAAGATAGGGCTCCAATTCTCAGCATCTGTGGGAGGGGCTAAGTGCCAGTTCGCAAACCCAGGTACCAACCTCCTCGCTGCTTTTTGTAACTTTTTATTTCCCTGGCTCTACCGAGCCCCTCCCTACCCTCTTCTCGACCCCCTCATTCTCCCTTTAAAACACCTAATAACCTCGGTGCAAATAAAGATTCACTTAAGCTCTGTTCCTGCTGCACTTTTTTCCCTACTGCAGTCATATCATTTTACTGATGAAAATCTGTCCTTACCTCTTCCGTCTAGCTTTGTTTATCCTGACAGTATAGAGATTGCTCAGCTTGCCCACCTCTTTTCAAGCACCATTTCTTTAAGCCAGAATCAGTGAGGGCAGCACAAAGTGTCAGGCAGAACTTGGTCCCCTGTCCGTCATATGACATGTTGCAAAAATGATCCGCAGTAGGAGTCGTCTCTAAAACCGGCCTAAATCCCCTCGCAAGGCTTTATGAGAAACTATTCAATCAGAAGAGAGGCTGGTGTGGGTTTTAAAAAACATGACGTTCCCTCCCCCAAATAATTCAGCCATAATTTTGGCTGCCATTTAAAAAATTTTTTTTTTTAAATGTTTATTTCTTTTTGAGGTGGGGGGGGCGGGCGCGAGAAAGGGAGACACAGAATCGGAAGCAGGCTTCAGGCTCTGAGCTGTCAGGATAGAACCTGACAGGGGGCTCCAAGTCCCGGACGGCGAGACCATGACCTGAACCGAAGTTGGATGCTGCAACCGACTGAGCCGCCCAGGCGCCCCTTGGCTGCCATTTTGAAAATGGGGTCAGCTGTAGTATTAGTCAGTCCTGGGAGATTTCTATATCTTGGGAGGTAACAAGGGTATAGAATTTAGGCAAGATAGGGCTAAATGATTCTGGAGGGAACAAGCATGATCCTGATCCTTTCTGCCATGGGTGACTACAGTGGTTCTAAAACGGGGCATCAGATTCATCTTGGGGGGGTTGGTTAGAAACTCTTGGGTTCTTCAGATTCTGATTCCGTAGGGCTGGTGAGGCCTGACTGCTTGCCTATAGTTAACGGTCTGATGACCATCTCCCTTCTATCCCAGATGATCTTTTTGGGAAAAAAGTTTTGGGCCTCGCCACAGGTGCTTTCTGGGCGGCTCTCAGCTAAACTGTGGGAAGCTCCGCTTTGCTTCTGATCACCCTCCCTCACCTCCTGGCTGGCAGTGGAGGGTGGACGTGGGCAGGACGCTCTTGGCTGTCAGGCCTCTAAATCTGCAGGGTTTTTTTTACTGCAAGGAAATAGAGGTTTACTCCTAGAACACAAACAGCTCTGCCTTGAATGTTAGACATCTCTGTGTATTCTTTGGCCCACTGACATGGTCTGAGTTGTGTCCCTCCAAAAAAGATATGCTGGAATCCTCGCCTTTTTAGAATGTGAAGTAATCGGTTAAAGTAGGTCATTAGGGTGGACCCTTAATCTAATATGACTGGTATAAGAAGAGGACATTTGGAGCCAGGTACGCACGGGGAGAACGCCCTGGGAGCATGAAGACGGCCATCTCCAAGCCGAGAGAGGGGCCTGGAACAGATTCTCCCTCATGGCTCTCAGAAGGAACCAGCCTTGCCGACGCTTTGATCTTATACCTCTAGCCTCCAGAACTGTGAGAAATACGCTTCTTTGGTTTAAATCACCCAGCGTCATGGCAGCCCCAGCAGAGGAACCTCCACTTAGCACTAGGGTTCTCCTTCGGGTGCCTTCTTTCTCAGGCTCCACCCTCCTCCCCTGTCATCCGGCCGTTCGCCCTCCCCTCCCTCCTCTTTTGTTCACTTGTGTCCCCCGGTTCTATTTGGACTAAGCTGTCGAATTAATTTCACACAGCACAGCAGTTAGCTACTGCTTCTCTCCCAGTCTTCTTTTCAAATATATACATATTTTATTTTATTTTATTTATTTATTTTATTATTTTTATTTATTTTATTTATTTATTTATTTTTATTTATTTATTTATTTTTTATTTTATTTATTTATTTTGAGAGAGAGAGCACAAGTGGGGGAGGGACAGAGAGAGAGGGAAAGAGAGAGAGAGAATCCCAAGCAGGCTCCATACTGTTAGGGTAGAGTCAGACACGGGGCTTGAACTCTCGAACTGCGAGGTCACGACCTGAGCCGAAATCAACAGTCGGTAGCTTAACCGACTGAGCCACCCAGGTGCCCCTGCCCCTAGTCTTCTAATCTGGGCCCTCAGAGGCTGTCCCCTGCTCAACCTTTGTATGGCAACATGTTTTCCATACAAAGAGACAGAGATGTCTCTCCCCTAATAGGAACTCTGGTGATAGTCATCAAGATAGTGGCTTTTTTTCCCCCCCTGCTTCAAATCATTGTTCTTAAAGCTCTCGAGGTGATTCTGGCACAGACAGGGCTGAGCACCACTGCTCTGAAATAGATTGTGTCACTGTTGCTACCTGGGAGGACCCTGGGCTCAGACACTATCCAGAATCTGTCACATGAGCAAAAATTCATGGGATCGACCCACGTTTGTCAACTAAAGTCTGTGTTCCTGTACTCCTTTTGCAGAAAATGTACCAGCAGGAAAACCATAAAATCTTCATTTGATACTGGCTTCGATGACTATTATGGTTGGAATTGTGTCCCCCTCTGAATTCATATGTGGAAACCCTGACCCCCAGTGTGACTGTGTTTAGAGAGGGCCTTTTAAGAGGTGGGTAAGTCGAAATGAGGTCACCAGGGTGGCCCTAATCCAACATGACTGACTTACGTCCTTACAAGAAGAAGAGATTAAGACACAGACATAAACTCACACAGAGGAAAGACCATGTGAGGACAGCAAGAAAATGGCTGTCCATGAGCCAAGGAGAGAGGCCTCAGGAGAAACCAGTTCTGCTGGCCTCTTAGACCTCCAGCCTCCAGAACTGTGAGAAAGAGTAAATGTCTGCTGTTTACACGACCCAGTCTGTGGTATTTTGTGATGGCGGCCCGAGAAAACTAATTCGACAGCTTAGTCCAAAGCCGGGGTATAATATCTGATATACTGTAATATAAGGTGTAAGGCATAATGTAATATAAGGTATAATATAAGGTACAAGGTATAATTCTGCTGAGGTATATAATTTTTTTTCAGAATGAAAATGTTTAGAAAGAATTTTCATTTAGCAAAGGTAACAGGAATAATATTTGGAAATACTAAACTGACATGTTTTTCATACCCCTGTAAATCATGTAGCCCCACGGCCTTCCGCCATGAGTACGAAGTCATAAGCTGCAGGGAAGGCGGGGGGGGGGGGGTGGGTGGTGGGGGGTAGTGGCAGGAATAAAAAGGCCATTGAAGAGCTTTAATTTTCAAAAGCTGACTTTGTTGATGCCATATTGAAATTATAGTTTTGAAAGCCAGGCTTTATGGAGGGAAAGAATGTTTATTTTCTGAATTTTAAAAGCTCTCTTTATATACGGAAAGTTAAAGCTGGCAGTGAGACATATAAGCCTTAGGTAGTGAGAGCTCAGGTTATTTCATAAGGGAGGTGCTAACCAGACAACAGGAGTAAGAGGGGAGGTAAAGTAATCAGACACCGCGTCCTGGCTCCTTCCCGGGAAGGAAGGCCGTGGTAGAAACATCGAGGTAGTTTGGGGGAATCCCAGGGCAGTGGCTTGCCTTGTTTTTCCAGTTATAGGCTGAGGAAATGTCAAGTCCCAGAGACTAGCTACATCCAACATGGTGCCATGGTCAGTTAGAAAGGGCTAAATGAAGGATTTAGACAAAGGACAGGGGTAGTCCCACCCTGCCAGTGTTTCTAGGCTCCCATGTGGCACAGAAAGGGTCCCGATGGTCTTGTGTGCTCCTGGTGGAGAATGTAAAAGGTAGCTGAATTGAGAGCCAGGAGACTTGCTATGGGGCCATCCAGGGTGGATGGGACCCTATAGCAGAAGCCATGGGTGGACAGCCAGGCCAGGGAGGGAAGGAGGATGCTTGTCAAGATTCAGAGCATTTGCAACACCAGTGAGAGCCAGATAGAACCAAGATAGCAGAGGGGCGCCTGGGTGGCTCAGTCGGTCAAGCATCCGACTTCGGCTCAGGTCACGATCTCACAGTTCGTGAGTTCGAGCCCTGCGTCGGGCTCTGTGCTGACGGCTCAGAGCCTGGAGCCTGCTTCACATTCTGTGTCTCCCTCTCTCTCTCTGCCCCTTCCCTGCTCATGCTGTGTCTCTCTCTGTCCCCAAAATAAATAAACATTAAAAAAAAAATTAAAAAAAGAAAAAAAAGAACCAAGATGGCAGAGTTGGGAGGAAAGGCGTGAGTAGGGCGCCCATGACCAGGTGGGATGAGAAGCTCCGACTCTTGCATAAGGATCCACACTTTGGTCTGAGATTCTCCTCCTGTGGCTAAGCTCATGTAAACTTTTCCCTGCAACAGCTGAAGGACAGACAGATGGCGGTGGGACGGACGTGGGGTGGGGAGCAGAAATCGTGTGAGATGATTTTACCTGGGAGAGATCAAAGAAACCCAAACAGGACTGAGGTATATTTACATGCTTCCTCACCAACTTCCAGCCTCTTCTCCTCCAAGGACGAGTGGAGTGACAGTCACAGAGAGCAAAGATGTAGACTTTTCTGGCGTCTGGAAATACACTGGGCAGAGTTTTCAACCCCTATGTGCATGATTTCTTCCGATTTCTCTAAGGTTTTCACTGACCAACTTTTGCGGGACGTCTCTGAGCTTCTTTGTAGGTAAATAACATCAGGAGAGAGGGTGATTGTTCCTTGGATTGTTTCGTTAAGATGGTTTACACGCTGTGGTATGCAGTGCTTTGCTCACCGATAATGTAACGTATCCTAATAATATGCAAATAAATATTTTGACTTTTTTCTTTATTTTTTAGTTAATTTTTTAATGTTTATTTTTGAGAGAGAGAGGGAGACAGAGAGACAGAGTGTGAGCAGGGGAGGGGCAGAGAGAGAGGGAGACACGGAATCCAAGCTGTCCGCACAGAGCCCGACGCGCGGCTCGAACCCACAAACCACGAGATCATGACCTGAGCGGAAACCAGGAATCGGATGCTTAACTGACTGAGCCACCCTGGTGCCCCATTTTCTTTGTTTATTTTAATGGGCTAACATAGGAGGTGGCATTCCCCCCTCCCCCCCCCCCCCCCCCGCCCCAAGGACCAGATAGGAAATATTTTCAGCTTTATGAACCACTTGATTCCTGTTAAAACTCTTCTGTTTTGCCGTTGTTGCAAAAGCAGCCACAGATAGTACGGAAATGCCCGGGCATGACTGAGTCCCCATTAATAATATGGACGCCAAAATTTGAATTTTGTATAATTTAGAAATGTCATGAAGTGTTCTTCTTTTGATTCCCACCCCCCCCCCCCCCCACCCCGCAACAATTTAAAAATGTAAAACTACTTTTAGTTTGCAGGTTATACAGAAACAGTGGGCCGGATTTGGCCCACAGGCTATAGTTTGCCATTCCCTGGGTTGACAAATGATGTCACATGCTTTATACATAAACAAATCACTTTTCTATATGCATAATTTTTCAAAAATAAGATGGCAGAAGTTTTTTTTAGGGGCGTTGGAAAGGGGACGCAAAAATAATATATTTGGTCTAAGCGTGGATATTTGACGGAAAAAATAAATCAGATGTCAGATGAGCGCAATTTCATTTTTTTTTTTTTTTTTTGGAGAAGTCAGTTTCTGCCAATGGTGATGTGAGAAAATCCTATTTTGATGAGGGAATAATGAGATCATTTCAGTTATCACTGACACATGATGGCTGTGAGAGCAACCTTTACCAGCTGCCAGGCCGGGGAGGATTTTGAGAGAGGAATGATCGATTCGTTTCTTTAATGCTATTTAATTCCTTGTGCTGTTTGTAGCATGAAAATCACACGCACATGTGTGTGTGTGTGTGTGTGTGTGTGTGTGTGTGTGTGTGTATGTGAGGGGGGGGAAATTGGGCCACATCCATCTGCAGTGTTCTGGAAGGAAGAAGGGAGAAGAAAGAAAGAGCAAGTCGAGAAGGGAGGGAAAATGCCAGTGGCCAGGAGCACTTGACAGAGGTCCCAACTCCCACTGAAATATAGCCACTCCTTGATATCTAAATCTAATTCTTAAGAATGTGCTGAATAACAATTTTTTAGAGAGTCGGAGCCTAATTTTTTTTTGTTTTAGGGAAAAATAATAGTGCTTCCCTAGTCATCTAAAACCTCCACTGTATTTTTTTCTAAAAAAAAAAAAAAAACAACAAAAAACCAAAGAACAAAAAAGCCTTCACTAAGATACTCTTAAACACCTATACAAAACCCTGTTAAGAATTTATAAATAACATAAAGTGCTTTGAAGCCTCAATTGCATAACAGTTAGTGAACTCAGGGGTACATATGTAACATTACTGAGCTAATTATGTTTTCCCTCTACACCACGCAATGGCCATGTACTGTGGTGTAAGTCAATAATGAAATAATATGTCCAAAGCATTAAAGTTTCTGTCTTCAGTGGACCCAGGTTGTTAGTGCCCCCCAGGTGCCCTGGGGAATTTAACATGGAAACCATGAAGGATCCCTCCCTAGGAGGGGGTGAGGAGGGAGGGAGCTCATTATATCCTGTCATCCGGGCTCAGGGCTCCTTAATGTCCTCACTGGTTCAGTGTGCAAATTTCTTTTTTTTTTTTTTTAATTTTTAAAAATGTTTTTATTTATTTTTGAAGGAGAGAGAGAGAGAGAGACAGAGCATGAGAGGGGGAAGAGCAGAGAGAGAGGGAGACACAGAATGTGAAGCAGGCTCCCGGCTCCGAGCTGTCAGCACAGAGCCCCACGCAGGGCTCGAACTTGCGAACCGCGAGATCATGACCTGAGCCGAAGTCAGACGCTCAACTGACTGAGCCACCCAGGTGCCCCTGTGCAAACTTCTTATAGTAGATTTTAGATTTGGAAAGTGGGTTTGGGGTTCAATTTTTTTTTTTTTTTTTGGGAAGGGCAGCATGCTTTCTGAATAGTGCAAGTTCAGATAAAGATATCTACATCTATGTGGACGCAGAAAAAGGCCAAAACTTGCTAATCATCATAAACTAGAACTGTCAACGAGACTAATGCCTGAATTTGGAATGGGGTGTCTACGCAGAACAAGGCCAAGGGAATCACACTGAAAGTCAATGAATGAACCACACATGCTCAGTCCGCTGCCCACACGGAAAGAGGATGTTTGCCTCTTCGTCCTTATTCTGGACCAAAACCTCCAGGCTTGGGATGGGGGTGGGTGGGTGAAATAGGTGATGGGGATTGAGGAGGGCGCTTGTGATGAGCACCGGGTGATGCGTGGAACGTGTTGAATCAGTGCATCGGACACCCGAAGCTCGGATAACACTGTAGGCTAACTATACTGGAATTCAAATTAAAACAACGACCACAACCACCACAACAACAAGCCCTCAAGAGTTAAACCAAACCAAAGAATGGTGAAGCCATCTCTCTAAGGCTGCTCTTTGAGCCAGCCACGATACATTGCCATTCTCCTCTCTCAATCCTTGTCTCATATTACTACAGTTCAGAGCACATCTCTACAATGAGGGTAGCTCTCAAAGATGGACAGGAAGTGTGTGTGTGTGAGTGTGTGTGTGTGAGAGAGAGAGAGAAAGAGAGAATGAGTTGACGCTGGGGAGAACCGCATTGCATCCTGGTGCATCCTGGGAAGAACAATCAAGTTCCCTCAAGGAAATACCATAGGCCAGAGTCAAAGTCAGGAAGGCCTGGGGGGGGGGGGGGGGGGCAGGTCTCCAGGATTATATCTTTTTATGTATTTCGACTGAGCATTAAATCCGAGAAATAGGCAGTGGATGTGGGCGAGGATTTCGTTTGAGATCGGCAGAGACGGAGTGGATGATAATGCAGATCGAGTTAGTAGCTATGTAACATCGTCCTAATATCCTTGTTATGTGAGAGAATAGATTTTCTTACTGCGTAAGTTGAATGGAGTCAGAATTTTTGGTCAATTGCTGTTGATGACAGCTGAAGATCAGGAAGGTCATCAGAGCATTATTAAAACCACGTGAAGCAGCAAAGGTTGGAGCCGACATAGCGGATGAGCTAAATCAACGATGTGGGAAACAAATCGGAAAAGTTCTTGAGAAGCAAAGAAAAAGACTTTTGTGAGGGCTAATTAAAATAATAGATGTGGATGACAGAGTTGGGAGATCCAACCCAAAGTTTACGGTGGCTCCTTAAGAAAGAGAACGACTCAAAAGCAAGAATCAAAGATGAACTTGAGGAAAGCTTTTTTTTTGGGGGGGGGGTGGGGGGAAGAGCATTAAGGATGTAAATAAGAAATCTTGTGTTTCAAAGTGAAGTTTTTTTTTTTTTAATTTTTTTTTTTATTAACGTTTATTTATTTTTGAGACATAGAGACAGAGCATGAACAGGGGAGGGTCAGAGAGAGAGAGAGACATAGAATCTGAAACAGGCTCCAGGCTCTGAGCTGTCAGCACAGAGCCCGACGCGGGGCTCGAACTCACAGACCGCGAGGTCATGACCTGAGCAGAAGTCGGCCGCTTAACCGACTAAGCCACCCAGGTGCCCCTCAAAGTGAAGTTTTGAAAAGAGCATCTCACTTCCAGGAAAAAATTTTGAATGATAAGGATTGTGAAAAAATATCTCATGTATTAATTTGGACTTGAAAACTGATATCCTAAAAGGGAATGGAAGTCCACTGGCTACAGACTTCTCTTTTGCAACATTGAATGTCAGAAGAAACAAAGTATCAGCAGCTGTGGCATTCTGAGAATTCTGTATGTTGCTGAGTTTGCCTCTGGTGAGATGCAAAGATATTCTTTGGTATGTAGAGCTCACAAAATAACCATGTCGTCTTGAGAAAAAATTTCTTAATGCTGTCCCCTTAAAGATCAATCAGAATTAAGAATTCAAGCATGGGTAAAGTTATCCTACTAGAAGAACCTCCAGGTGAAGAACTTTCTTGGTTTAGGCTCGAACTCAGGAATCCATATGGGGGTGCATGGGTGGCTCAGTCAGTTAAGCATCCAACTCTTGGTTTCGGCTCAGGTCACGGTCTCACAGTTTCATGAGTTTGAGCCCCATGTCGGGCTCTGTGCCGACAGTGTGGAGCCTGCTTAGGATTCTCTCTCTCTCCCTCTCTCTGCCCCTCCCTCCACTTGCACTGTCTCTGTCTTTCTCAAAATAAATAAATAAACTTAAAAAGCAACAACAACAACTCAGGAATCCGTAAGGACTGCATGCCTCCAGCTGACTCCAGGCTGGGGATGAAACTCAGCCAGTGGGTTCTTTCCTAAACCATTCTCCTTCTGCTTCAACTCCTCCCCAGGGTCAGGAAATGGGTTTCTTGCTTCCTGTCCTTCTACCCCCGATTAGCATGTTTTGTCTTGTTACTATTGTTATGACCACTAGAAGTAATAACCTAAGCTGGTAGAGTCTATCTAAAAATGGTTTTATTTTGCACGTTGGAACTCTGGGCTAAGGTAACTGGGGGGAAAAGCACTCCCCTACCCGATATCCTCTGGGCAGAGTCGCACAGACCAAGATAATAATTTTCTGCATAAAAAACTCATCTTCCAGAAGTTATTTATTTGTATTTTCATTAATTTGATTTTTTATTTTTAAAGACTTTTAGCTTAAGGCTTAGTTTTTTTTTTTAATGTTTATTTTTGAGACAGAGAGAGACAGAGCATGAATGGGGGAGGGGCAGAGAGAGAGAGAGAGAGACACAGAATGTGAAGCAGGCTCCAGGCTCTGAGCTGTCAGCACAGAGCCCGACGTGGGGCTCGAACTCATGGACCGTGAGATCATGACCTGAGCTAAAGTCGGATGCTCAACCAACGGAGCCACCCAGGCACCCCAAGGCTTAGTTTTCTTAGAGTTAGCTTCACAGAATTGAGAGGCAGATCTAGAGATTTCTCATTGGCCCCTGCCCCTATACATGCACAGCCTCCTGCATTATCAACATCCTCCACCAGAGTGGTACATTTGTTAACAATTAAAAAAATTTTTTTTAACATTTATTCATTAAAAAACTTTTTTTCATGTTTATTTATCTTTGAAGGAGAGAGAGACAAAGCATGAACAGGGAAAGAGCAGAGAGAGAGGGAGACACAGAATCCGAAGCAGGTTCCAGGCTCTGAGCTGTCAGCACAGAGCCCGATGTGGGGCTCGAACTCACAAACTGTGAGATCATGACCTGAGCTGAAGATGGACACTTAATCGACTGAGCCACTCAGGCGCCCCGATATTTATTCATTTTTGACAGACAGAGACAGAGCGTGAGTTGGGGAGGGGCAGAGAGAGAGGGAGACAGAATCCGAAGCAGGCTCCAGGCTCTGAGCTGTCAGCACAGAGCCCGATGCGAGGCTCGAACCCATGAACAGCTAGGTTATGACCTGAGCCAAAGTCGGATGCTTAACTGACTGAGCCACCCAGGCGCCCCTTGTTAACAATTTTTGAACCTACACTGACACATCATAATCACCCCAAATGCATACTTTACCTTAGGATTCACTCTGGTGTTGTACATTCTATGGGTCTGGATGGATGTGTGACACGTATCCACCATCACAGTATCCTACAGCAGACTTTCACTGCCCTAAAATTCCTTTTTGCTCTGCCTGTTCGTCCCTCCCCTCCTTCAACCCCTGGAAACTGCTGCTATGTTTACTGTCTCTGTGGTTCTGCCTTTTCCAGAACGTTATATAGTTGGGATCACAGACAGGCTTAGGAATGTGCATTCAAGGTTCGTGCCTTCATGTTTTTTCATGGCTTGATCACTCATTTCCTTTTAGCGTTGACTGATATTCCATTGTTGGACGTACCGTGGTTTATCTATTCACCTACTGAGGGACATCTTAGTTGCTTCCAAGTTTAGCCAATTATGGATAAAGCTGCTATACACATCTGTGTGCAGGTTTTTGTGTGGACACAAGCTTTCACCTCTTTTGGGTTAGTACTAAGGAGCACAACTGCTGGATTGTATGGTAAGAGAAGGTTTAGTTTTGTAAGCAACAGCCAAACGGTCTTCCTAAGTGGCCACGCCATTTTGCTTTCCGCCCAGCAACGAATGAGCGTTTCTATGGCCTCACCTCCTCACCAGCTCTCGGTGTTCCCGGTGTTTTGGATCTCGGCCATTCTATGGGACCTTTAGTGGCATCTCACTGCTGTTTTAATTTGCATTTCCCTAATGACATAGGATGTGCAGCATCTTTCTGTCTGCATATTGGCCCTCTGTGTATCTTCTATGGTGAGGTGGCTGCCAAGGTTTTTGGCCCATTTTTTCACCGGGTTGTTCCCTTATTGTTGAATTTTAAGAGTCCTTTGTATATTTTGGGTAACAGTCCTTTATCAATATTTTCTCCCAGTCAGTAGCATGTATTTTCATTCTTTTGTCATTGTTTTTTGCAGAACACAACATTTTAATTTAACATTTAAAAATTGTTATTTATTTATTTATTTAATGTTTATTTTGTTTTTGAGAGAGAGAGAGAATGGGGGAGGGGCAGAGAGAGAGAGAGACACACACACAGAATCCGAAGCAGGGTTCAGGCTCCCAGCTGTCAGCACAGAGCCCGACGTGGGGCTCGAACCCACAAACTGTGAGATCATGACTTGAGCTGAGGTCGGAGGCTTAACCGACTGAGCCACCCAGGTGCCCTCACATTTTAAAAAAAATGTTTATTCAGAGAGAGGGAGCAAGCAGGGGAGGGGCAGAGAGAGAGAGGGAGAGAGAGAATCCCAAGCAGGCTCTGAGCTGTTAGCACAGAGCCTGACATGGGACTCGATCCCATGAACTGTGAGACCATGATGTGAGTCAAAATCAAGAGTCAGGCACTCAACCGACTGAGCCACCCAGGTGCCCCTTGAACATTTTAACTTTAATGAAGTCAAGCTCATCAAGTTTTTCTTTCATGATCATGCCTTTGGTATGCTATCTAAAAAGTCATTCATTGCCAAATGCAGGGTCATTGAGATTTTCTCCTATGTCATCTTCTAGGAGATTTATAGTTTTGTGCCTGTGTTCATTGCCTGGTCTTGGCTCCTTTGCCAAAGATCAGTTGATGATATTGATCTTCGGGTCTATTTCCGGGATCTCTCTTCTGTTCCATTGATCCGTCTATTCTTTTGCCAATATAATTTATTTGTATTTGTATTAGTTTTGACAAACTAATGTGCCACCTGGTGGTCACCATGATCCTCTTTTTCTTAATATCGTGGACCAATTTAGTGACCATACTATTCCTTTATTGCAGACTGCTGGAGCCCAGAGGTAGAAAACACTGATTTACTTATCCCATCGTCACACACTAACCCCTGTAGAGCTCGTTCCTCCTAGGCATCTAAATGCTTACTCTCCCTTGGTGCCCTCCTTCTGTGCCCTCTGTTCTCTCATGCCATGGCCTTGTTGATCCCTCTCCTGTCCTCCCAGCATCCGAGCCCCTTCCTGGGGTTGGATGTGGAGGCAGCATCAGACCCTAACGTCCACTGTGTTCCTGGAGGGACATCAAGCCCTTCCGATTCTTTGGAGTGACCCATCCCTGAGACAATGGACCTTTTCATGGCAGTACCCACCTCCCTTTTCTGCAGACCTTAGACACGGTGAGGCTGCCAGCATCTTCGTCAAAGACTGGCTTCCAGAAAAGAGTTAGAAGAGGGAAAAAGAAGCATTTCAGCGGTGGGCTAAACCAAGAGAAGAAAACCTCGAAACACACCTGTGAATTGCGATTATCTGGGACTTAAATAATTTGTGTTTTTCCCCCTTATTATTAAATTAGTGTTCATTGTGGAAGATTTGGAAACTCGACAAGTGAAAAGAGGAAAGAACCACTTCCAAATCCTACCAGCAGGAGACAACCACTCTTTAGATCTTAGAGACTTAAATACACATGGTCCTACACGATTAACCCCTATTTCTATTATTGCCCATCCTAGGACTTGGGAATCTTCCTTATTAATCACTTAAAAACAAGTGTATGTGATACGATTAACGTAGATTTTAAGGGTGGGAGTGGGAGAAATGAGCGAAAGGGATCAAAAGGTGAAAAGAAAAAACAAACATGAAACATACTGGTGGTCGCATATACAAATATTTAGGAGATGTGAAACAGCAATATTTGGAACAGGCAGAAAAAATAGAGTTTAAGTTGGAACAGGCAGAAAAAATAGACCTTAAGGGAGAACACAAATGATTGCTACTCTCCTTTTTGCATTTTAAAAGCTTTTCAAACTTTTTGGAGTAAATACATATTATTTCTATAGTTAAAATAACGGTGTTTAAAGTTTAAAATGTATAATTTTGTACACTGCAGAATCTTAATTGAATAAAACAACGCACCCAGAAAAAGAAGGGAAAAACAAGGGCCTACTGAGAAATTATTTCCTTTTGGTGAGATGATGGACGCTTTTTTTCTTTCTTTCTGCCCTTTTGTATCTCTTTGATGTTTACAATCAAACAAAAATTAAGAAAGAAACGTAATGAAGAAGCTCAGGTATCCGTAGAAGAAAGTCTTTATAAAGATGGACAAGGGTTTCTAGCATAATCCAAGCTGATTTAACCAGATTCTGCCTAAGAAAAGTCTGGGGCCCCTGGGAATATAAGCCTCCCCCTCAAACTTGGGTCCTAATGGCAGCTGTAGAGTTTCCACCAATGGCTGTGGCTTGTGACCTTGACCCATAGGAGAGGAGCCGACCCTCTAATTGCGGCCACAACTTGCCAAGGGAAGCAGACCCCTAGATGACGCACCTGGCCTGCGCCTCTGACGCCGCGCCCCTACTTCCAAAAGTGGTCTGCAAAGAGCGACTTCCAGCCCACTCTGTTGTCTGGCAGCATTTGAGAGGAAAGTCCCTGTTTGGCTCCTGCTCCGGGCAGGAGCTATGTTCCTGTCTCTGCCCCCACCAGGTGATGGGGACGAGGGGTAACTTCCAGACATGAGAGCAAGAGGCAGGCTTGGTTTGACAAATGGAAGCATAAAGAATATGCGGTGTATACACACAATGGGATATCATTCAGCCTTATAAAGGAAGAAGTGCTGTTGCCTACTGCAACACGGATGGACCCAGAAGACAGGATGCTAAAGGACGTAAGCCAGTCATAGAAAGACAAGTACTCCAGTTTCCACTTATACAAAGCAGCTAAGATAGCCACACGGGTAGCAGTAAAGGTCAGAACGGTGGATGGTGGCTGCTGAGGCAGGGTGGGGATGGGGGGTATAGGGAGTAGTTGTTTAACGGGTATAAAGTTACAGTTCTACAAGACGAGCGAGTTCCAGCAATCTGCTCTACAACACGGTGGTTGATAGGTAACAGTAAGGTAGTGCGTGCACTTCAGCATCTGTGAAGAGGGTAAATTTCACGTGAAGTGCTCTTAGCCCAAAGCCGAAGGAAAACAAAACAAACCCCACAGCGACAGCAAAGGGACGTGAGGAAACCTCTGGAGGCGACGGATACGTTTTTTACCCTGATTGTGACACGAGCGCTGTTTATGTTCAAACTCACCAAATTGTGTATACTGATTACAGGCAGGGTTTTTTTTTTGTTTTTTTTTTTTGTATACCAGCTACACCTCCACGAAGTTGGGGAAAGGAAACGTCCTCAGGGGCGCCGGTGGGTTGGGTTGGTTAAGCATCCGACTCTTGGCTTCGGCTCAGGTCATGATCTCACAGTTTGTGGGAACGAGCCCCGCGTCGGGCTCCGTGCTGAGCGCGGAGCCTGTTTGGGATTCTCTCTCTCCGCCCTTCTCCTGCTCATACACACACACTCTTTAGAAAGAAAGAAAAGAAAAGAAAAGAAAAGAAAGAAAGAAAGAAAGAAAGAAAGAAAGAAAGAAAGACATGCTCAGATCAGGAACTGGGAGAGGCATCAGCAAAGGGCTTGGGGACTGCAAAACGGCTGCTGAATTGAGGGTACGGATTTCCCAGTTGAGACAGATCTTATCATCTGGATGTAAGCCCTCTTCCAGGACCTCACAGGGTAAGGAGGTAGAGGCAGGGCGGAACAGCACTCGGGAGGAAATAATCTAGGTGAGGAGATCAGGCATATAACTCAAAATAGGCAGTATCAGTTTACCCTCACTGCACCCCAGGCCAGACTGCTTCCTGCCTCTGCCCGCCCCAGAGACGCTCATAATGTCACCCAGACAGAGGGAATGGCAGGTGTATGACAAACTCTGGGTTCCAAGAGAAGGAAACCGAGGCAGACACGGGGCAAGGGCAGGGGATGGTTGAGAGCCCCCCAGCCGTGGGCTGGCTGTAGAGGTGAGAAGTCAGAGCCTGAGACGCTCGCCTCGATGTTCTCTATTCACACGTTCGTGCCTCTGTTGATATCAAACAGTGGGCATTGTTGGTGAAAGGGCAGCTCGAGTGCAACAGGGACCAGTGAGAAAGGACGAGCTTCATTATTCACCCATTCTGAGTTCACCATAATCATTGCCACCTCGAAGGAGAAAGGACTCTACAGGAAAAAACTCCAGTGCGCTTTCAGAGGGCAGCACGATAGCAATTCAAATTCCAGTCCTTGGGGCACCTGAGTGACTCAGCCGGTTAAGCATCTGCCTCTTGGTTTCAGCTCAGGCCATGCTCTCACAGGTCGTGAGTTCAAGCCCCCCATCAGGCTCTGAACCGTCAGCCTCAGGTTCTCTCCCTCTTTCTCTCTGCCCCTCCCTTGGCTCGTGTGCTCAATCACAAAATCAATCAATCAATCAATAAATGACAAATTCCAGTCCTTATCTCTCCCTGCCACAGCTGCTCCCCTAAATGGCACCGAGTCCCCAAGTTAGAAGACCTGACAGATTTTCATTATTTCCCTGGTTTTCTCCTCAATACAATGCCTGCGTCAGCCTTGCAGGAACAGAGCATTGCCTACGGTGCCCCATGAGGAGGTGCCCGGCTTGGGGCTGACGTCCTGGGCAGATCGCTGGCCTCACAGGCTGGGCCTGGCCCAGATCTGGAAATGCGGGACCGCAATGACCAGGAGAGGCAGGAGAAAGCTCTGGGTCTTCCCTCACTGATCTCAGAAGGGAAAAGGGAGGGAGAGAGAGGAGTTGAAGGCACACGTGTCTGGCCAAATGTGCCCTGGAGTTTTTGTGAAGTGACTTTCCCCAGTCAGGTCCACTCATTTGGCGTATGCTCGTTAGAATTATTCACCAACCATTTATTGAGCGCCTGCTGTGTGCTAAATACCACACTATGTGTCAGAGATACAAAAAATGAAAAGCCGCAGCCCCCGGTCTCTATGAACTCACCTCTGATCCTAGTGGGAAATTTCTTTATTTTTATTTTCTTTATTAAAAAAAATTTTTTTTTAACGTTTATTTGTTTTTGACAGAGGGAGAGAGACAGAGCATGAGCGGGGGAGGGGCAGACAGAGAGGGAGACACAGAATCTGAAGCAGGCTCCAGGCTCTGAGCCATCAGCACAGAGCCCGATGCGGGGCTCGAGCTCACGGACCGCGAGATCATGACCTGAGCCGAAGTCGGATGCCCAACCGACTGAGCCACCCAGGCGCCCCCCTAGTGGGAAATTTCTGTTCTTAGTAGCTCTTGACCTCCTTCTCTCCTACCACCTCTTCCCACTGGTATTCGAAACCAACTCTGAAAGTTCCCGAGGAGATGGCTTGCCCAGTATCAGCTAATATTTATCAAGCTCTTATGATGTGCGAGGCATGGCATTATTCCAATTATTTGCGGGCATTATTTCAGTTCTCACAGAAATAGGTAGATGCTATAATCGCTACCCCCATTTCACAGATGAGGAAACTGAGGAACAGAGATTAAGAAACTGGTCCAGTGACATACAGATAGGTTCTGGTAGAATGCTAGAACTCTCAACACTGTTGTCTTCTCTTATCCGTGTTGTAAGGTCGGGAGCTATTAGGTCAACAGGCCGTGGATTTTGTGGGTGGGGGTTGGGGGGCTCAGAAGTGTGACTAAAACAGAGCTACTGCAGTTCACGTAGGGACAGACCTAATGGAGCAGGCCCAGCCGATGGTAATGGAAGGAAGTCCCTGCCCAGTTCCAGAGTTAGGTGGCCTGTGACAGACTGGGAAGGGGGCCACACAGTTTGAGAAATCCAACCAGACATGATATGGGCAGCCTTGGGGACAGGTGGCTGTCGAATGGCAATGGAAAAGTCTAGAAACAGGAAATATGTGAAAATCCAGCTACACATCCAGTTGATGACGGACGGAGGAGTCTGGGGCAGATAATTCCTGGGCGCACGAGTGAGCAAAGCAAGCGTCCTGACTCCCGGGCAGATTATTGATGGAGGATCTTAGGTGTACTTAGGATCCCAGTAAATAGGGCCCTTTTCTCCACCCTTTGACAATTAAAAAATAGGAATCGGGCGACAGAAGGCAAAATGTCACCTTTCTTATTGATTGAAGCTGATATTGAAGAATGGCTCATATCCGTAAGGGGAGGGAGCGTCCGAATGCTGAATCCTGGAATAAGGCAGACCTACTCCCAGGTCACAGGAACACTTGGCCACTTCTGGTGGCCCCGGGTCCCCTGGGCCTCTTCTACAGGGGACAGGACGATTTCATCACATGGAAGAGAGCAGAGCAGGACTCCTGCAGGAGCTGAGCTTCGTATGCTCAACATGTTTATTTCCCAATGAGTTACCCTCTCCCCCAGGGGCACACCAGGGGGGCTTCTTCTACACACAAGGACCCACAGAAGGAGGGTGGAGAGTCCCCTCCTTCCCGCTTCTGTTAACATGGGACACTGGGGAGCAAGAGAGAGGCACCACTGGTAGAACCACTTGTCCTGCAAGGACAAGTTACAGAAATAAGGCAGAGGTCCAGTTGCTCAACCTGGAACAAAGGTCAGGAAGTCGGCAACAGTGTTGCAAGGTAAATTTCTAGACGCAGGGCCAAATTCCCAACCAGGAAAAAATCACCAGTTGCAACAGCTTCCTAACTGGCTGTTCTCTGCCCACCGTTGCCCCACTACTGTCCATTTGCCACCTGGCAGCCAGATAGAACTTTTGTAATTCAGGCCATAGCACTTATCTGCTAAGATCTTTTCAGTGTCCACCCACCGCATGGCCACTGGCACCATGCTGTCTGTCCCCGCTCAATGCTTGCTTTCACACCCTCTGCTACTCTCCTCTATCCTTTTTAAAAAAATTTTTTTTAAATGTTTTAATTTATTTTTGAGACAGAGACAGAGCATGAGCGGGGGAGGGGCAGAGAGAGAAGGAGACACAGAATACAAAGCAGGCTCCGGGCTCTGAGCTGTCAGCACAGAGCCCAACGCGGGGCTCGAACTCACGAACCGTGAGATCATGACCCGAGCCGAAGGTGGACGCTCAGCCGACTGAGCCACCCAGGCGCCCCTCTCCTCCATCCTTGTTTTGGCTTCAACCATACTGGCCTTATTTGGCCCCTTTGAACACTGCAAAAGTTGTTCCTGCCTCAGAATGTTGGCATCTGTCATCCCCTTGGACTGCGTTCGTGTTATCTGTTGCTGTGTAACAGATTACCCTGCAAATTAGCAGTTTACAACGACCACCGTTTTATTATTTAACATGATTTTGTGGGTCAGAAATTGGGGCAGAGCTCAACTGGGCAGTTCTGTTCCTCATGGTTTTGATGTGAGTCACGTGCTGGTATTCAGCCGGTGGCCAGTCCGGTCTGGCAGGTCTAAGATGAATTTACTCATATGTCAGTCTCTGGGCAGGAATAGCTGGAAGGTTCTGGAAGGTTCCAGAAGGCTGGGCCCTTCTCAGGAGTCTGACTGCTCACTTGGTGGTTTAGAGGTCCCAGAATGAGGGTCCCGAGAGAAAAGAAGTGGAAGCTACTCGTCTTTTATAGTCTGGAAATTGGCCCAGCATCAGTCCTGCTCTATTCAATTGGTCCAGGCAGTCACGAAGCCCCGATAGACTGAGGATTCAGCTAGATTTGTAGATCCCAATAGTCAATGGGAAGAGGGGGAAAGAATGTGTGGCCCTCCATCCTTTGCCCCAGTGTGAGATGCTCTTCCCCCAGGTGTTCACTTGCCCAGCTTTTTAGTGACCCAGGCCTCAGCTCAGATGTCACTACCCCCTGGCCAATGTATATGATTGCTGTGCCACACTGCCCATCCCCGCCCCTCATGCTATCACATGGCCTATCCTTTGTCCTCTTTGACTATCTTCATAGCTGTCATTTGAAATTGATGTGCTTATCTTTCTGCCCTGAGTGGCATGCAAACTGGAACGTCGTCTTGTTCAGTTTTCCTGAAGGGCTTAGAACAGTGTCTGGCACATAGTAAGCACTTAAAAACATCTATTCAATGAATGAACGGTCATAGAACTGACCAATTAGAGAGTACCAGCTTTTGCCTTTCAGCCTAATTCCATCTTTTTCTTTCTTTCTTTCTTTCTTTCTTTCTTTCTTTCTTTCTTTCTTTCTCTTTTCTTTCTTTCTTTCTTTCTCTTTCTTTCTTTCTTTCTCTTTCTCTTTCTCTCTTTCTCTCTCTCTCTTTCTTTCCTTCTTTCTTTTCTTTCTTTCTCTTTCTTTCTTTCTCTTTCTTTCTTTCTTTCTTTCTTTCTTTCTTTTCTTTCTTTCTTTCTCTTTCTTTCTTTCTTTCTTTCTCTCTCTTTCTCTGTCTCTCTCTCTCTCTTTCTTTCTTTCCTTCTTTCTTTCTCTCTCTTTCTCTGTCTCTCTCTCTCTCTTTCTTTCTTTCCTTCTTTCTTTCTCTTTCTTTTCTTTCTTTCTCTTTCTTTCTTTCTTTCTTTCTCTTTCTTTCTTTCTCTTTCTTTTCTTTCTTTCTCTTTTTCTTTCTTTCTTTCTTTCTTTCTTTCTTTCTTTCTTTCTCTTTCTCTGTCTCTCTCTCTCTTTCTTTCTTTCCTTCTTTCTTTCTCTTTCTTTTCTCTTTCTTTCTTTCTTTCTGCCTTTCTTTCTTTCTTTCTTTCTTTCTTTCTTTCTTTCTTTCGTAGGCTTCACGCCCAGCACAGAATCCAGCATGGATCTTGAACTCATGACCCTGAGATCAAGACCTGAGCTGAGATCAAGATCAAGAGTCAGATGCTTAACCGACCGAACCACCCAGGCACCTCTCATCACAATTTCTTTAAAGAAACATATGCAGGTGTCCTCCAGCCCTTCTTCCTCAGTAATTTACAGCAGTGATTCTCAACCTCGGCTGTCATTAGAATCATTACAAAAGCTTTAAAAAATTCCAATGCCTACCCACCAGCGTATGCAAGAAATAATTCAAAATGGATCAAAGACCTAAATGTAAAAACAAAATTATAAAACTCCAAGGAGAAAACATAGGGGTAAATTGTCATGACCTCAGATTTGGCAATGGATTTTTAGGTATGACACCAAAAGCAAAATCAATGAAAGAAAAAAAAAATAGATAAATCAGCCTTCATTGAAATTAAAAAAAAAATTGTGCATCAAAAGACACTATCAAGACAATGAAAAGGCCCCTTACAGAATGAGAGAAAATATTTGCGCATCATATATCTGGTAAGGGTCTGATATCCAGAATATATGCAGAACTCTTACAGCTCAACAGGACAACAAAAAGACAAGCTGTCCAATTTAAAAATGATCCTAGGACTTGCATGGACATTTCTCCAAAAAAGATACACAAATGGCCAACAAAAACATGAAAAGATGTTCACCAACATTAATCATGAGGGAAATGCAAATCAAAAGCACAAGGAAAACCAATTTATACCCACTAGAATGCTATAATAAAAAAAAAAGAGGGGTTGGAAATACAACATTTGGTAAGGATGTGAAGTAAGTTAAATATCGGAAGGATTGTAATATGATATAGCTGCTATGGAAAGAATTTGTACATGGGGGTGCCTGGGTGGCTCAGTTGGTTAAGTGTCAGGCTCTTGATTTCAGCTCAGGTCATGATCTCGTGGTTCATGAGATTGAGCCCCACACTGGGCTCTGCGCTGACAGCCTGGAGCCTGCTTGGGATTCTGTCTCTCTCTGTCCCTCCCCCGCTCGCTCTCTCGCTTTCTCTCTCCCTCAGAACAAATAAATAAACTTAAAAAAAAAGGATTTGTATATGAATGTTCATAGCAACATTATTTACAATAGCCAAAAAGCAGAAACAACTCAAATGTCCATCAACGGGTGAATGGACAAACAAACGAACAAACAAATCCACAAACAAAATGTGGTATGTCCATATATTGGAGTATTCTTCAGCTATAACAAGGATTGAAGGTACTGATACCTGCTACATGGATCAACCACAAAAACAGTCTGCTACGTGAAAGATGACAGGCATAAAAGGCGACATAATGTATATGATTCCATTTATATGGAAGATCCGAAACAGGTGGATCCAGAGACTGAAATCAGAAAAGTAGGGGCGCCTGGGTGGCGCAGTCGGTTAAGCGTCCGACTTCAGCCAGGTCACGATCTCGCGGTCCGTGAGTTCGAGCCCCGCGTCAGGCCCTGGGCTGATGGCTCGGAGCCTGGAGCCTGTTTCCGATTCTGTGTCTCCCTCTCTCTCTGCCCCTCCCCCGTTCATGCTCTGTCTCTCTCTGTCCCAAAAATAAAAATAAAAAATGTTAATAAAAAAAAAAAAAAAAAAAAAAAAAAAAAAAAAAAAGAAAAGTGGTTGCCAGGAGTGAGTTACCTGTTACTCAACATGCTCAGGTATTGAATTGTTTTCTATCGTCAAGTATGCTGATTGCACAGAGCTATTACATGCGACTCACATGGGGTTACTAGCTTCCCAAGCAATCAAATACATTTGAATGCACATACTTTCATTGCTCTTTAATGATTCAGAAGACTGGTGGCCTCTTACGGTGTCTTAAATCATCTCTTCAAGCCTGTTAAGAGACCATGTGCGTTAGAATCACTCAGTGTGCTTGTAAAAAAAAAAAAATGCAAATTCTGGGCCCCAATCCAGACCAGTGAATCTGAGTTGTTGGAATTTGAGCCCAGGAATTTAAAAATACATTCTCATGTTTAAAAAGGGGACTCTTATGTGCAGTACTGGAGAACAACTTCTTTGGTTCATCCCTATGAGCATGAATATTTGCTGTATGGAAGCCATAGAACGTAGGAGACTGAGTCTAGATTGTTTTGATTCCCTGACATGTATGGGATCCAATTTCCTTCAGGAAAGAACTATTATTAGTTTCTAACTTGTTATTTGCACATCTGCCTAAAAATAGGGAGTATGAAGTTCAATAATATATCTTAAAAAAGTACTTGAGCGTCTACCTGAAAACATATTCACATATTCTTTCCAAAAAGGTGCCAAGATAGTTTCACCCAAATGATTTTTTATCTTCAAGAGATTCACCTTACTTTCTGTTTTTAGCAGGTTAATTTGTCCTCGTGAGATTCCAAACATTTCTAAGATCAGTAAAAGGTATCATTCTGTCCTCCATTTTTTTTTCCTGGTCCTCCATTTTTTTTTCCTGGTCCTCCATTTTTTTTTTTCCTGCACCTCTATGATACACAGCTTATTTCCCCCTAGGAGGCACTCTTTTGCCAACGCCCTGGGCTGACATGACATTGAGTGCCACCCATCAGAAAAAATAGCTCACAGCTCTCTCAGTTGCATTTGTTCATTATTCTGAAAACATTCTTTATCCTCAGAAGTGACTACAAAATTGGGAACAATCAGGACTTCTCAACTGTCTTAAAAAAGACCATTTATTTAAGTGAAATCTTGTGTTAACCTGATTTGAATGAGACCCAGAACAAAGCGTGCTGGAAGGAGGCAAGACGGCAGGGGTGGGGGTGAGCTGTTTTGATGACACTCCATTTCCTCAGCTAGAGGTTACCATTTGGGTAGGAGCACCGGCCCATTTATGGAGGCCATTCCACCAAATCTGGACATGCAGTATAAGTCGTAGTGTTCCAGATGCATGGCAAGCTTAGGCTTCATTCTAAGCATCAAAACTTGGATGTCCAGTCCAGTGACGGTGTTTGACAGCTGGAGATTCCAGGTATCAGGTCACCATGTGGCTTCAGCTACAGGAATACATGTACACTCGTGACATTACCCTCCAGAGGCTGGGGAAGGCAGGAAGTAAGCAGTGAGCTTTGACACTCAGAGGAATGATGAGAGCAGACAGAGGCACTGGGAACACAGCCAGGCAGGCTAGGTTCAGTGCAGGACACGGGCCTTGGGGGTAAATGAGGTGAAAGGCGTGGGAACTGGGAATTTAGGCCCAAACCCAGGCAAATGGGACAAGCAGATGTCATGTTTCAGGATCCTGGTAGGCCACTGCATCTCCTGTCATACTTAGCTTGACCAGAATTCCTCATCAGAAACCTGGGAAATGCATTGCACTCAATGGCTTGGAGATACTCCTTGCAAGTAGTAATCATACACGCTTCAGAAAGGGATTGCTGTAAAAAGGAAGGAACATCAACCAATCAAAACCCTGCAGTATTTCAAAACGCCATGTTGAATTGTGGGCAAACCGATTATGGCTTCAGACGAGGGAGATTTTTAGAGCTGAAGAGAACTCTTGGTCTCTTTTGATGTCTATCCTCCATTTTTTTTTTCTCTCTCTCTTTCCTATCCTCCTGCTAAAATTACTGGGATCATTCTCCTGCCAGATTCCTCTTTTGGGTCCCTTGTGACTTCATTACTCACTCTTCTAGGACTCGAGACTCACCGGGGAAGTTTTCTTCTCACGGATATTTCCAGTTCCCCTTTATGCTGTGTCTCCTTCCAGAATTACATTTTTCTTCCTCTTGAGGTCTAGTCTTAAGCTCATCATTGGCACATTTACCCAAATGATAAATGGTGTCATTCCCTACCTCAGTCCCCTGGGCTTTATCTTTCCCGGCTCCTGGCTACTAGGTCCGCTGCTGATCTCCACTCTTAGATCTGGGCCCAACTCAGGAATGGTATCCACCCCCTTACCCCCGGCATCCAACCCACCGTGTGAGGAGCAAGCCCAGGGCGCCAGACCAAGCTCCATCGCACAGGACTCCATCCTCCCAGCGTTGACCTAATCCGTACTATTGGGATCCTGTCTCAGGTCATTCTCCAGAGTTTTCCCAATTTCTCTGCCTATGGCTCCCAGCTCCCTGAAGAAGAAGGGTCTTGGTATGAAGCAAAGGTACTTGGCCCCCGGTCCCGGTTTCTTGTCTAGCTCTTGCTAGTTCCCTCCTCTGTGGTAGGTGGACGAAGAGCCTTAGTCACTAGCTGGTCTTGCGGTGCTTCTGGAATCATCTCCCGGAACAACCACTCTGTTCCGACTGTGGCTCTGTTATTCCCACCGAACTCTTGTCGCCGTGTTCCACCCTCCTAACGTTAATGCTTCACCCGGTCACACCTGAGCTTGCCGTGTTGTTGTTTTGTTGTTTTTTTTAATCTTCCCGCCAGCTTTTAGGCATTTCCCCCCTGCCGTTTCTATTAAATTCTACTAAATTAATTAATTATTTTTAAGCTAGATCCATGTAAATGTCCCAGTTGTCCGGTTTTGCCCAAACAAAAAGTTTTATAGGAACACAACTATGCCCATTCATTTATATATTGTCAATGCTGCCTTTGCACGACTGAGCTGAGTATTGTGACAGACAAAGCCTAAAATATTTACTACCTGGTTCCTTACAGAAAAAGTTTAGTGACTTCTACTCTAGTCTATTCCTCTGCTTTTTAAATTTTAGTTTTGTTTATTTATTGTTGTGTTAGCAAAACAGCATACGCTTCTTGTAGAAGATTTTGAAAGAACACGAAAGCATGAAAACCACCCAATATCGTATCATCCAAAGAATTGTATAGCTCTTTCCAGTCTTTTTTTCTATGGTGCTTTCTTTCGGTTTTTCTGATAGACTTTATTTTTTATTTCATCCAAAAATATTCAGGAGGTATCTCTAAAAGTACTGTTTTTTTTCTTTTATTTATCTTGAGAGAGAGAGAGAGAGGGAGGGAGAGTGAGGGACAGACAGAGAGAGAGGGAGAGAATCCCAAGCAAGCTCCAAGCTGTCAGCGCAGATCCTGATGCGGGGCTTGATCCCATGAACTGCGAGACCACGACCTAAGCCAAAATCAAGAGTCAGATGTTTAACCAACTGAGCCCCCCAGGGGCCCCAAAAGATAAGTACTCTTTAAAAAATATATAAATACATTACCATTATCACATCTGTAAAAAACAAGAATTCCATTGTATTATCATGTATCAGTTAGTGTCCAAATTTCCAATTACTTCAACAATGACAACATGGATCCACGTAAATGACAATTTAATGACAATCTGGATCCATGTAAAGTTTAGACATGATACGAGATTGGTATGCCTTTTTTTTTTTTTAATAGTTTGGATTTTTTTTGTTTTTTTTTTTTAACGTTTTTATTTATTTTTGAGACAGGGAGAGACAGAGCATGAACAGGGGAGGGTCAGAGAGAGGGAGACACAGAATCTGAAACAGGCTCCAGGCTCTGAGCCGTCAGCACAGAGCCTGACGCGGGGCTCGAACTCACGGACCGCGAGATCATGACCTGAGCCGAAGTCGGATGCTTAACCGACTGAGCCACCCAGGCGCCCCTGGTATGCCTTTCTAAAAAAATTGAGATAAGATTTACACTTACACAAAAATTTACAATTGCACATAATATTTACACATGGTTAAAGCTGCTATAAAATATTTTATACAAGTCCTTTTATGAACACATTTTTCCATTTTCCTTGGGCAAATATCTAATAATGGGAAAGTGTACACTTTCATAGGGAACCTGTATGTTTAAGCTTATAAAAACTCTTACACTGTTTTCAGTGTGGTTTTTCCATTTTGCACATCCACCAAAATTGTTTTGTGGCTGTCCCAGGGAGTCAATCACCCAAAATAGGTCTGAATGTAAAGACTGAGGATGCCATATACACCAAGAGGGTATGAAAAGATTTATGACTTTCTTTATGGGACTTTCTGGGGCAAACAGGGTAGACACATGCCGGTCCTGATTGTCTTGAGGGAAGGAGGAGGGCGATTGGCATGTAGATTGGGTTTTTTTTGTGGTTAGAGGGAAGGCCAGAGTGGGGGGGCTTATGTGGTTTGGCTTTTAGCAGTGCCAGGAAGGGGACCTGTGGGCTTTCTTATAGACTTGCCTGCATGTGGGACAAAAGGAAGAAGGCGGGGCTTGTAATCTTTCAGCAGTCAGCCATCAAAAATAGCATCCTCATTATTATATGACCTATCTCTGTGTTTATATGTGAACGCTTTTATCTTGCCGACAGTTTGTATTTGGTTTGATTTTAAAATCCAGTCCGACAACATCTATTTTTTAATGGAACTATTTAATCCATTTACATTTAATGGCGTTATTGACATGGTATGGGTTGAAGTCTACCAAATCACTATTTGTTTTTTATTTGCTGAATCTATTATCTATTTGTTCCTCTGCCTCTCCTTTCCAGCCTGCTTTTGAATAAACCCAAATTTTGTGTAGTATTGCATTTTAATTTCTTTGTTAGGTTTTTTACTTACACGTTTTGGTGTATCCAAATTGTTTTAGTGGTTACTCCAGAGATTACAATATACATCATTCACCTGTCGACTACTTAGAGTTAATATCACATTATTTCACATTAAATATAAATATCTTACAACAGCATAATTCCATTAGCTGGAATTATGGAATTTGTTCTAGTTATTACATCTGCCTGACAAATGACCCCCAAATTTAGTGGCATAAACAAACATCTATTATGCTTATGGATTCTGTGGGTCAGGAATTTGGACGGGCACTGTTGGGATGAATTGTCTCTGTTCTTTCATGTCCAGAAACTCAGCTAGAGGACTTGAATCCCGGGGACTGGAATTATCCAGAGGCTCATTTATTTGTATATCTGGCAGTTGCTTCTGGCTGTCTGGGTCTCTCAGCTGGAACAACACATGGCCTCTCTATGTGGCTTTGTGACCCTATGAGGGCTGAATTACAGGATGAACATCTGAAAGAAAGTCAGGTGGAAGCTTAGCTACCATTAGATGACCTAGCTTTGGAAGTCACTCCGTGTATCTTTTGCACATTCTTCTTCTCAAGGCGGCTGCTTCAAAGCCCAGGCCATATTCAAGGGGAAGGGAATTGGACTCTACCCTTTTACGGAAGGAGCATCAAGGTAGAACTCTGGGACCAGAAGGATTTGTCGGCCTTTTGTGAAAAAAACACACTTCATTCCAGTCTGCCCTCTGGCCACAGTTCATCCCTCTCACATGTAAAATATATTCACTCCTTCCCTATGGCTTCCCAAAGTCTCATCCTTTGATGGCACCGGGCTCAGTCTCAATGTCTAGGATGTCACCACCTGCATCAGATCCAGCCGTGGACGGGGCGCCTTGAGTGGATGCCTCCCGTCCAGCCAGTCATATCTTCATCTGAAGGTCTGTGAACTAAAGGGACAGGTTATCTGCTTCCCCGACACCGAACAAATGGTGGTGGAACAGACCTGATAAGTACCACACACACTGATATTTAGAAGAGAAGACACAGGAGACGCACGAGAGTACCTGGTCCGTGGCAATTCTGAAATCCAGCCAGGTACGTGTTTCCAGCTTCCTGATCAGGTCTTGGGCCTTCTGTCTGGGAAATGGTTCTCCGTGGTTCTTTGCTCTACCCTCCAGCTCTTTGTTCTGCCCTCTACGTCATCCATTCTTTTTCAGAAGAAATGCCCAGCGTTTGCAGCTGTAGTGTTTTTAGCTGCTTCCTGTTGGGAGTAATTTGGAGGCCCACGGGCTTCTCATGTCGTATTGTCTCTGTCTCTTTTGATTCAAGCTGGTAGTGTTTTCATTACTGCAATTGTCTTTAAAACTTTGTGACCTTTCTGTGAATTTAGAAGAGGTCACATTAGACAAAAGTCATACCCTGAAATTTCATCGAGATAAACTCTTTTGAGATTTTTTGTAAGGCTGCAGAGGGTCAACATCCTTAAAATGCTTAGAAACTTTACTGTCACAGGCAAATATTTGTAGTATGCTCCTAGGATCCTCAGAGAGCTTTTGGTCTCACTGAATAGTCCCTGGAGGTGACTAGGTCTTCCTAGGGTCTTAACAGATAATCCTATAATCCCACACTGGATTTGGTCCTTTTTCTGATGCCCTTTGCAAATTTGAGAACTTTGAAAATGTGGGGAATGGAAGTAATAGATTTTTAACCTAGTAAATTCTGAATCCTTTGCATTTTCTACAAATTTCACTTAAAAATGAAATTATACATTTTTCGGCCCATCTCTCTCCTCCCTCATTTTACTACAGGGAGCTAGAAGAATCCAGGAAGCACTTCCAAATCCTTACCTGGAATTCTCCTTAAATAGAGCATCCGGATTATTAGGCATACTTTATATTTTACACATTCCCCTAGGCAACATTGGTGCAACAATTTCCACCAATATATAGCAAAGTCCTTTATCTTCAATTTCCAATAATATTTCCTTCATGTCTCCGGAAGCTTACTGACGAGGTTTTCAAGAGGCATTGGACTTCTGTTCACAGTGTTTCCGAGGCCCTTGGCACTTTCATTGACACTCGCCTGAAGGTCCCTCCCAGCTGGGACCCACTGCCTGGTCCCAGAGCCACTCCCACGTGCTTTGCTTTAATTTGTTTGTTTATTTTGCATATTACAAAGTATGCCACTCTCTGTTGTGGTTAATTTGGTTGCATAAGCATAAGCAATGCCTATTATACTCATGAATTCTGCGGGTCAGGAACTTGGACAGGACACAGTGGGGATGGTTGGTCTTTGCTTCTCAATGTTGGGAACTCAGCCAGAGGGCTTGAAAGCTGGGGCCTGGAAACATCTAAAAGATCATTCATTCATCTGCCTGGCAGTCCTTGCTGGTTCTTGCCCGGGGCATTAACTGGGGCTATTAGCTGAAGCACTTCGGGCTGGCTCTCCAGGTGGCCTGGGCTTTTTTTACAACATGATTCCCAGGGTCTCAAGAGTGAGCATCCCAGGGGAGAAAAAAACCAGGTGCCCTTTATGACTTAGCATTGGAGGTTTTGCGGCATATCTGGATCAGTGATTGTATCCATAGGATTTTAATTTACGGAGGTGACTGAGCGATGGCACAGAGAGATCAACGCCATTGAAAACAGTTCATTCCTGACAGTTTCTGAGAGAAGGAAGTGAGCCACGCCATGCAGGGTGACATGGGGAAGCACCAGGTTTGGCCGAGAGGTAGAAGCAAGAGCGAGGGGGAAGCATGGCCGAGGGCTTTTATTGTGTTTTCTGCAGGGAAGGCAAGGTAGGCCAGGGACAATAGCTTAGGATTGGGAGAGTTTGCATAATATCAGGGGTGATCTCCCCTTGACCAGAACCTGGCGCTGGGATCATCGCTGGGCAAGGCGAGAGAGTTAGGTAAAGGTGTTTGGGGATACGGCCTCAGGAGCAGTCGGTCTCCATATGAAGGGCATGTTTCTGAGTGAGTGCTGTATGACCTTGGGAATTAGCTAGCCCTAGGGGGAGGAGTATCTCCCCAGCCAGCCAGGCCTGCAAGATATCAAAACATCATACAATAAAAAACATGATTAACATAACATTTTTTTTTTTTGCCACATTCTAGTTATTGAAGAAGTCATAGAATCCAGCGCATGTTCAAGGAGAAGGTCATTAGACTCCCAACTTTTTTGTTTGTTTATTTGTTTATTTAGAGAGAGACAGGGAGAGCGCAAGCCAGGGAGGGGCAGAGAAAGAGGGAGAGAGAGAATTCCAAACAGGCTCCACACGGACAGCGCAGAGCCTGACACGGGGCTCGAGCTCACCAAACTGTGAGATCATGACCTGAGCTGAAATCAAAAGTCGGACGCTCAACCGACTGAGCCACCCAGGCGCCCCTGGACTCCAACTTTTGAAAGAAGCATAGAAAGTCTGGAGGAAAATGTGATACTAATTGTGAACATCAAAAAACAAAGCAATCTGCCACACTTGTCCTTACTGTTACTATGGTCAAGTATCTTGATTTCTGCACATATTATAAACCTTACAAAGCTATGCTACGAGTGTTGCTTTAAACAGTTGCCTTTTAAAGAAATTAAGAGAAGGGAAAGAAGATAACCTTTTCCAGTCAGGCCCTTATTTACCATTTTGAGTGTTCTTCATTCCTTCCTGTATATCCCTGCTCTGGAATCAGCTCCTTGAAGCATAAAGAACTTTATTTGGCATTTATTGTAGACGGTGTCTAATTTCTTTATGTCTTTATTTTTTCAAAAAAATTTTTTTATGTTTTATTTATTTTTGAGAGAGAGAGAGAGAAAGAGAGAGAGAGCACGGGAGGGACAGAGAGAGGGAGACACAGAATCCAAAGACAGGCTCCAGGCTCTGAACTAGCTGTCAGCACAGACCCCAACGCGGGGCCTGAACCCACGAACCGCGAGATAGTGGCCTGAGCGGAAGTCGGCTGCTTAACCGACCGAGCCACCCAGGCGCCCGGACCGTGGTGTCTAATTTAAAGAATTATTTTAGCTTTCATTTCTCTGAATATATTGGTCAGTGGACAGCTTTATAGTTGTTTATTCTAGGAAGGCCATCCTCCTTACTCTCTCTTTGTCCAAAGTGCAAGTCTTTGGTTTATGCGCCCCTAGGACTATTGTAATCTGGAAGATCTCCTCCATTCTTTTATCCCGCCCCCCGCACGCTGAAATTTATTTATTGAAGGAACTGTTTTTTTTTTGTTGTTGTTGTTTTTTTTTTTGAATCCTGGCGTCTGCTCTTTTCACCTCCATCGTGTCATTTACGGTGGCTTCTGATTCCCTACAAGTTTAGAAGCGTGATGAGAGTCAGTTTTTGACATTTTTGGCAAGATTGCTTAGTGCATCGGGAGTCAGACAGTAGCTGGTGTGCTCTCTTTTTGTGATGACATCAACTGTGGTGTTCAATGTCTATATTCGTTGGCTCGTTAGGGATGCACCCTTGCTTTTCTTAGTTTGGAAAGTTGAGATCCTAACATGCATAGGAATTTGGTGTCCTGGTTTTCATACTCAACGTATGCACTATACAGAATAAGACTTCCACTCGGTGTTTTGGGGTCTAAACTAGACGCGCTTCCTCTCTGAGCAAGACCATTTACAAAAGCATTTTGACTTAAATAACACGGAAGCCCCTGGGCGCCGGGAGGCTTGACCTTTATTCCTATTATTTTCCATGCCAGATACGACCTCCACTTCTGGCGCTTCGTCCGTGAGTGGTAGTCTACCCTCATTCAAATCGTGTCAGAGCCCCATTTGTTTTGTGACTGGGGCAGAGTGAAAGGTTTCACCCCAAACCTTCATCTCCGTTTTCGCAAGCATGACAGGGAAACATCTGGAAATATTTTATAATTTCACTTACGGCAAAAATTAGAAGCTTAGTAATTAACCTAATTATAACTTTTTACCTTATTTGAAGTGCTGATAGAAAAACTTTTTTCTAATCTCTTATTATATATATAACTATATGCATATATCTTGTCATATTTGATTATATATCTGTGTCTGTCTATCTACATATCTATCTACCAACTGTTTATTTTCATTGATCTGTCTTTCTATCCAGAAAGGGCCCTGGGTCTTGTATTGTCTGGTTTAGGAACAAGGAATTAGGGGAGCCTGGGTGGCTCAGGTGGTTGAGTCTTCGACTCTTGATTTCAGCTCAGGTCATGATGTCAGGGTCCTGGGATGGAGCCCCGTGTCGGGCTCTGCACTGAGCACGGAGCGTGGTTGGGATCTTCTCTCTCTCCTCTGCCCCTCTTCTCAGCTGGCATGCTCTCTCTCTCTCTCTCTCTCTCAAACAATAATAATAAAAGAATAAGGAATTAAAATTTAGACTGTTGTTGGTTCACCGCCTTCCCTCCCCCTCCAAGGGTTTGAGCCTCAAAGCCTCAGTCCTAAAACCCTAGAGGGACGGATTTGGTTTTCCTATTCTTTTCCATCCACATCACATCAGTGGCAACAAAGTGTATTTCCCCCATCACTGATTACAAGGTGAGTAGGATTCTTGACAATGAATACTCCTTTAAGTAAAGAAGGAGAAACAATAAAAAAAGTACAGAGAACAAAAGGCAATATTCACAGTCTTGTTAATGTCAGTTTTGTTTGATTCTCAAGGGAAGGTCAGATGATTTTGTTTTGGACTTAGGGTTGGGGAAAGGTCATGTCCACGGAGGTAATTTTCCTGGGGAATCTCCCTAGTCTCAGGTTATTAAAAACGTTTTAAAACATCTTTTGAAATGACTATGTAATAACCTCTATAGATGCACTAGAGTTTGCTTAACGTTCCCGTTAATTGTGAGCATTTAGGTGGCCTGCATATTTTTTCACATATATATTCCCACACATATTGCTGAGATGAACACCTTCCGTCAGGGAGTTGGGGCAATGCAGTTTGTAGTCTCGGGGTGCAGGGTGGGGTCGGGTTGTCGTCTCCGGGTGCAGGATGGGCTCGTGAGGTGACAGCTGTACTGGCGGAGTGAAGCCTCAGTGTCTGCCCTACTGGGCATTCCCTTTGCCTGATTGTCTATTCTATTCGCAGTATGCTTTGAGTTTTTTGATTCATATCACTCAGCCTTTGCCATATTTGTTGTGAATTTGCTTCCCAGTTTGCTACTTGCCTTTTAGGGTTTTTGAAAAGTCCAATGTTTAATTTTTATTGGCATTTTTAAACTTGTTTTTATGCTTAGAAAATCCCTGCCCCACCCAGAAATCAGATGTTCAAATATGTACACCTTTGTTCTTCCCTCCCTCTCTTCTCCCTCCCTCTTCTCCTTCCTTCCTTCGATCTGTCCTCCCCTCCCTCCCCTTCTTTCCTTCAATCTGTCCTTCCCTCCCTCCCTTCCTTTCCTTCTTTTCCTCCCTTCCTTCCTTCCTTCCTTCCTTTCCTTTCCTTCCCTCCCTCCCTTCCTTTCCTTCTTCCCTTCCTTCCTTCCTTCCCTCCCTTCCTTCCTTCCTTCCTCCCTTCCCTCCCTCCCTTCCTTTCCTTCTTCCTTCCTTCCTTCCTTCCTTCCTTCCTTCCTTCCTTCCCTCCCTTCCTTTCCTTCCTCCTTCCTTCCTTCCTCCCTTCTTCCTTCCCTCCCTCCCTTTCCTTCCTTCCTCCCTTCCTTCCTTCCTCCCTCTCTCCCTCCCTCCCTTCCTCCCTCCCTTCCTTCCTTCCTCCCTTCCTTCCTTCCTCCCTTCCTTCCTTCCTTCTTCGACCCTTCCTTCCTTCCTCCCTCTCTCCTTCCTTCCTTTCCTCCCTCCATCCTTTCATCCTTCTGACCTTCCTTCCTCACCCCCTCCTCTTTCTTTCTTCTCCTCTTTCTTTCCTTTTAAAACATTTAACTCTTTACCCTCCTAGAATTGGTTTTGAATTCTGTTATGAAAGAAGGACTCATATGCACTTTTTCTTTTGTTAACCAAACACCTCAGTGACTTTTACTGAATAACTAAAATTCTTAAAAGGCGAAGAGCTTCTTCAAAGCAGATCTTCAGTTTTAGTTCACACCTCTTGGCAACCTGGTTGAACAGTATTCAGAGATTACTTGCAATATTTCAAAGGCCTATCAGAAATCGGTTTATCCTTTGGAAAAATAAAAGATTTTATCCATTGTAAAACTTAAAGTATTGTGGGTTTTTCCCACTTTTAATTAGAATTTTATCAACTCAAGTCAATATAACAAAGCAAACGCTTATCGTCCACCTGCTATGTACCAGATTTCTATGTGAGTCTGGATTCTTCATGGCAGTAACATTGCTTATTTCGGGGAAGGACAAATGGAGAATAATCAATAATTGGAGTTTTGTAAATAAATTCTTTCAAAACTGAGTTCTACGGAGGAAAAGTTACAAACTCAGATATTTCTTGAAGTCACCACAATGCTACAGATTCCCTTTCTCTAGTGATAGAGTCGTTCAGCCCCTTTGGGAAGCAGTGAATCCAAATGTTGCATACTTGAGCATATTTTTGTAGAGAGGATACGTAATTTTTATCGAACTCAGATTCTAGAACTGCCTCTCCCAATTAAGAAACATTGTCGTTACTAAAATATACTCCTGAGAATAAGATTTCTCAAAAAAAAACCTTATTTTATTCACTTAATCGCTCCTTAAGACCTAGATTTCAGGGAGGCAGTGGGGATATTTTAAAACAAATATCGGGGCACCCGGGGGCTCCATCCGTTAAGTGCCCGACTTTGGCTCAGGTCATGATCTCACAGTCTATGAGTTCCATCCCTGCGTCATCAGGCTCTGTGCTGACAGCTCAGAGCCCGGAGCCTGCTTCAGATTCCATGTTTCCCTCTCTCTCTGCCCCTCCCCCACTCACACTCTGTCTCTGTCTCAAACATAAAATAAAAACATAAACAAATTTTTTTTTAAGGAGAAATATCACTTGATTCCTTCAAGGAACTTGAAAAAGTTCTCTCTCCTTTCCCAAGTGCTTCCAAGAGCAGGGGTACAAAAATGACCCCAGATGGAGGATCAGTGCTAATAAAATTCGCCAGATTGATCCATCGGCTTGAAACACCACCCCTTCTGGTGTGTTCCGAGGGACTTAGCAGTATGCCGCCTTAACTGCCGTGCGGGGAGGCCTCCCTCGGCGGGCACACACCTCTATGACAGCAGTCCCCGCGGTGACCCAGCCCTGGCAGGGGCTGCCCGAGCCTCTGGAAAAGATCAAGTCAGGTACGCGTCAGGCCCGGTTTGAGAGAACTGAGCACATCTCTGCAGCCCACACGCTCTGTGTGCAATGACTGCCGTCCTGGGTGGTCCTGTTGGCACACGCCATTCCAGGCACCGTAACCTCCCAGTAACGCTGCGCGCGCACCGCCCCCTGTCGCCCCCTCCCCCCCCGCACCTGCTTGGAGACCGGGGGTCGGGAACAACGGGGACTCATAAAAAACAAGCAGACAAAAACAAAGCCCAGGAATTAGGACGCATACATAAAGTGTTGAGGAAGGCCGTGCCAAGTGGTCTAGGATAGGCAGACGCTTCTTCCAAAAGCAAAGAAATACCAAAATAGGCGTCTCCGATTAAAATCAAGGTTTTACCCCAAGGGCGCTCCCTGGAGCAAATTCGAGAGACCAAGCAGGCCACCTTGCGTTCAGTGTGGAGCGACGCTCGGCCTGCCAGCTCCCGACACGGCGGGGACATGCCCACTAGATGGCGCCCCAGTCCAGGCAAATAGTCCCCGGTCTTGGCAAAGAGACAGATTTTGGTATTCATGCCAAAGTCCTGGAGGCAAATGAACACAAGCCCTATTGATTCTTCACCTAGATAGTTCAGTTTCTACTAGAAGAATTCCCTTCTCTCTGCCACTCCACACTCATTTTTTTTTTTAAACAGGCAGCAAAAAAGAAATACCGATGTTCCCTCATGTATTTAACCATGTTCCTGAAAAGATGTGTGTAAACTCCTTGATCACGTTACACACTTAAGGAAATGGTTTTCAGATTATCGGCAATGACTCCTACTGCTTCAGCTGTGTAGCAGAAAGCGTCCTGGATTGGAGTTGGAAGAGGCAGGTCGGGGACCTGGCTCTTCCCGAGGCGTGACATTGGCCAGGTCTCGGGGTCTCAGTTTCCTCACCGAGGGTGACAATAATACTCACCTGACTAGCGACAAAAACACAAACGACAACGCAAAACTCTCCTTGATTCGCTGGTGAGGCAGACCAAAACCGGATGGTGACTTCATGAACCGGAAGTGGAATTCATTTAAAAATATTCCAGGGGGGGAAAATGGGAATAAAGAAGAGGAGGCTAGCAAGGTTTTGAGAATGAGGGAGGGCTTGTGTGCTAGGGCACCTACTTGTTTTTTGTTTTTTTTTTTTTAATGTTTATTTATTTGTTTTTGAGAGAGAGAGGAAGACAGAGCAGGAGCAGGGGAGGGGCAGAGAGAGAGGGAGACAATCCAAAGCAGGCTCCAGGCTCTGAGCTGTCAGCACAGAGCCGGACGCAGGGCTCGAACTCACAGACCGTGAGATCCTGACCGGAGCCGAAGTCGGACGCTCAGCCAACCGAGCCACCCGGGTGCCCCGTAGTGCGCCCACTTTTAGGTCTGCTTAAAATGTTCCACAATAAAAGGTTAGAACACTTTCTTCTACTACAAGGCTGATGTAAAGACGGAGACAGATGTTCTAAGTGCTAAACACTTGTGAATTACCGTTTATCTTTCCTGGGCTGCCATCATCTATGAAATGGGGGATTTGGACCAGCTTAATGGTGTGATCTTCTCACCCCGTCTAATTTTTATGAATGTCTAATGCCAGCCTGTCTTGTACGTGGTGCACATGTGGGAACAGATGTCTATTCAGTCAGGCCTCAGCTCTCCGAGGAGAAGCCTTCCTTGGCCACACTATCTAAACTCGTCATCTTAGATTTATTTTCTTCATTGTATTTGTCACTACCAATATTATAGACCTAATGTGCCCCCCCCCCCATTTATATGTTGAAGCTCTGATCTCCAACATGACTGTATTTGGAGATAGAGCCTCTAATTAAGGTGAAATGAGACTATCAGGGTGGGGCTGTAATCCAACAGGACTGAAGAGGGAGAGACAGCGGGGACAGTCATCTTTCTTGTTTATTTCTGTCTCTCAGCTGACTCCCCATCCAGAATGTAAACGCTGTGGGACAGTGCCTGAGCACAGCACCAATAAACCTCTGCCCTGTGCATCTATGAATGAGCTTTGAAACGCATTGGAGGCGCTCATCCTACACTTATTTATATCGTAGCTCAAAATCCCTTGGTCAGTTACACTTGCCTCCCTGAGCTGTGAATTTCACAAATGTAGAATAGAGGGTTGTATTTTTTTGAAAGTTTATTTATTTACTTTGAGGGATGGGGTAGGAGTAGAGAAAGAGGGAGAGAGAGGATCTCAAGCAGGCGCTGCCCTGTCAGTGCAGATCATGACCTGAGGCGAAGTTGGACGCATGACTGACGGAGCCACCCAGGCACCTCTAGAATGGAGAGTTTTAAATCAGAAGGCACACGAGGTGGGGCGCCTGGGTGGCTCCGTCGGTTACGCGTCCAACTTCGGCTCAGGTCATGATCTCACCGTTTGTGGGTTCGAGTCCCGCGTCGGGCTCTGTGCTGACAGCTCAGAGCCTGGAGCCTGTTTTGGATTCTGTGTCTCCCTCTCTCTCTGCCCCTTCCCAACTTGCACGTGCTCTCTCTCTCTCTCTCAAATAAATAACCATTGGGGGGTGTTGGTGTCCAGTCGTACCACACTTTGTAGCCACAGCTGAGCCCCTTGTGCTGTTTGTTCTCACTTACTGTATAATCTCACCAAGGATTTATATCATCAGCAGAAGTACAAAACCGACTCAGAAACAGGACAGTCCTGTTCACACTCCACTGCCCAGTGGGGGGGAGGGGGTTGGGGGGGGCCGTTCTCCTGGATTCCAGAAGCGTGCCCTCTAATGTCAAAGACCATTAATCACAAACATGGGCCATTGTCACAACTGAAAATAGTACTTACTGTCGCATGTTATTTATTTGTGTCTTCTTCTATATCTTGTTTTCAAAATAAAGTTCTTATTTTGGATTAATTTTAGATTTACAGAAGAGTTGCTAAGATAGTAGAGAGATACCCCTCCTCCAGCTTCTCCTAAGGTGACCCTCCATTGCCAAGGTACTTTTTTTTTTTTTAATTTTATTTATTTATTTTGGGAGAGAGAGAGAAAGAGGGGGGGAGGGGAAGGGCAGAGAGCACAGAGCCTGATGCGGGGCTTGAACTCATTAACTATGAGATCATGACTTGAGCCAAAGTCGGACTCTTAGCCAATTGAGCCACCCAGGCGCCCTTCCTCAGTCCATTTTTCAAACCAAACTCCAGACTTCCTTTGGATTTCACCAGTTTTTCCATTTGTACTCTGTCCAGGGCACCACACTGCATTTGGTTGTCACAACTGCCTCATCTCCTGTGGGCTGGGACAGCATCTCGGTCTTTCCTTGTTTTTCATTACGGAGACATTCTTCAGAAGAGCTGGTCAGGCAATTTTTAGAATGTTCCCCGATGGGGGTTTGTCTGACATTTTCCTCCTGGCAGGTGGAGCCATGGGGACATCACTGAGATGACGTGCCATTCTCATTACAGCATGTCTGGGGTGTGTGATGGCCATGTGACATCATGGGTCGTGTTAACCTGACCACTTATTTGCCAGGTTTCTTCACTGTGAAGTTATTATTTTTCCCTTTCCCTAATCTAATCTCCGGAAGCAATCACTAACTGCAGCCTAACCCAGCTCTATCTCCTAGAGTGGGTGCTATCAACATGTTATTTAGACTTCTTCTGTAAGCAAGATGTGTCCCTTGTCCCCATCTTTGTGTTTAGTCACTCATTCGTTTCTGTTAGTACAGAGTCATGCAAAGACTGACGATCATATACACTGGCGCAGTTCTGTCCACATGTAAACAGGTGCCGATCCGCTAAGTTGTTCAACACTCAACATTAATTGAGGGGCCCCTGGGTGGCTGAGTTGGTTAAGAGTCTGACTTCGGCTCAGGTCACGATCTCACAGTTCATGAGTTCAAGCCCCGCATCAGGCTCTGTGCTCTCTGCCCCTCCCCAAGTTGCTCTCTCTCTCTCTCCCTCTCAAAATAAATAAAGAAACTTAAAAAAAAAAAGTACCATGGCAATGGGAGGTTCACATTAGGGGAAGCTGGGGGAAGGGTATCTCCCTCTCTTATCTTAGCAACTTTTCTGTAAATCTCTTGATTTCGGCTCAGGTCCTGATCTCACGATTCGTGAGTTTGAGCCGGGTTTGTGAGTTTGAGCCGGGCATTGGGCTGATCCGCGCTGACAGCACGAGTCTGCTTGGGATTCTTTTCCTCTCTCTGTCTCTGGTCCTCCCTTACTCATGCTCTCTATCCCTCAAAATAAATAAATAACACTTAAAAAAAAAAAAACCCTGAACATTAATCAGGGTGCTTTTCCGGGTGGGAACACATCAGCTCACCTGCCCCGAGTGGGCTCAGGCTTCAGCAGTGCTATCCTCACTCAGCTCGAAGCTCTCCTCGCGCCCGGTGAGGGCCGGGCTCTCACCTTCCCTTCTTGGCTGGTCCTGGCCCAGGAGATTGATGTGGGACTCTAGTGCAGCCCTGCCCTCCTTTGGGGTCCCTGATTTGCTCTCCCTCTTGCTTCTAAATATATTTTTTTAGGGGCTTCCTTTTATATTTACAGAAGCAAAGATAGGAGAGTTCTTGTACACTCCCCCCCCAGTCTCAGCTTCCCTTCCCCATTGCTATCATTTTACATTGTCACGGCCATTTCGTCAAAGCTAACGTGAGGGATATGGGCAGTGTTTCCCCATTGACCTGAGTCATTTAGGGGATAAACCTGCCCGTTTTCTGTCCCTCCATCCCAGAGGTCCCCTGCCCAGTCTAGAGTCTGGTGCTGTTTACCCAGAGGAGGGCCAGACATGTGTGCCCCTTGAAATCTCAAGTTCAGATAGAAGCCGCTCCCAAGACACCTAGGGCAAAGTGTTAACTAACGTGCCCCTTATCCCCTTTAGGTTTTAGGGAGTGCCTCCAAATGTGTTTTAATGAACAGATACATTCATTTAACTGGTTGTTGCCCTTTTTGGTTTTATAGCCTGTAGTCACACAGTTATTAGTTTCGCCTTTCAGAAGACAGCCACGACAGGTAGCTCCTTTCCAGTCAGTTCTGTAAGCATTCATGAATTACCACGCCCCTTCTGCCCTTCACATCAGGTCAGGCGTTTTGGGGGCCAAAAAAGGCATCCACCTGAATGCAAGAAAGTTCAAACCAAATGGTGGGAGAAGGAAGACCCATAAACACAAGCATAACAAAGGCAGAACGTCAGAGATGTTGCGAAACTGATAAACTGATGACGCCCCTTTTCTCTAACGTCCTGTGGGGGCCTCCAATTCCCTTCCAGATGAAAACAGTATTTTTTTTTTTAAGTTGTCTATTTATTTTGAGAGAGGGAGAAAGAGAGACAGAGAGAGAAAACGAGCAGGGGAGGGGCAGAGGGAAGCCGGCGCTGGGCTTGAACTCACGAACTGCGAGATCATGACCTGAACCGAGATCAAGAGTTCGACACGTAATCGACTGAGCCACGCTGGTGCCCCGAAAACAGTATTCTGAACCTGCTTTCCCAAGTCCTCTAAAATCTCTTACGATTTCCCTGCTCATCTTCTGAATACCAGTGATGGAGAAGTCCTTTCAGATCCTTGCATGGCTGCCTTATCTCTGGGCTTTGCTCCTGTGGTTCTGCCCCCCAACCCAGCAACACCCTGTCTCCTTTCTGGCTAGCTGCTGTACTTGTGGCCTCGGGGGCTCAGTGAAGCTAACCTCTTCAGAGACGTATCTGGACCCAGTTAGTTCCTCCTGCCATGCCCTCCCAGAGCATCCCGAAGTCTCCTTTTTGAACACATCACATTTTTTTTTTTTTAATTTTTTTTTCAACGTTTTTTATTTATTTTTGGGACAGAGAGAGACAGAGCATGAACGGGGGAGGGGCAGAGAGAGAGGGAGACACAGAATCGGAAACAGGCTCCAGGCTCCGAGCCAACAGCCCAGAGCCTGACGCGGGGCTCGAACTCACGGACCGCGAGATCGTGACCTGGCTGAAGTCGGACGCTTAACCGACTGCGCCACCCAGGCGCCCCTGAACACATCACATTTTTATGGTGACCAATTTTTAACGCCCGCCTTTCCTGGGTGGGGGGTGGGGAAGACATGTTTCTTCCAGGGAGGGGCTCCATACCTTGTCCCCAGTGCCCAGCAGAGTCTGGGCCGGGGTGTCAGCTCTAGAAATGTCACAGAATGAATGCGTGAATGAGGAGAATGAGAAATGAGTGGATAAGAAGCATAAACAAAGGGTCTTTGTGGTTTCAGGAGGTGAGAAAGGGCACTTAGCTGGTAAGAAGTTCCTGGGGGGGCTGGCATCTGCCCCACCTTGAGGGACGGAAACGCTGAGCTGAGGCACCGGATGTTTCTGACAAGAATCAGCATAAGCAAGAGTGTGGAGCAGGAGAGGGGGACGAGTTAGGGCTAAGTGAGTAGTCCAATTTGGCTAACACGTAGGACAGATGAGAGAGAGAAGAGGGAAACATGAGCATGTTATGCCAAGGGACTCTACCTTATAGGACCAACGGGTAGATGAACTCAACAACTACTTAATAACCATTTAAACACGGAGCAAGGCATCGCATGAAATAGGGAGCTTGCCACCACTGCAAATATTTAAGCAAAGACCAGATGATCATCTGTCCAAAAATACAATGCCGTGACCAAGGGGGTGACATGATTCGACTCAGCTTGAGGAAGAGACAGCTTCCTCAGGGTTGTTGCTCCAGAAGGAGCTGGCCTGCGGGTGTGGGGCTCGGGAGGGAGGTCAGGCAAGAGAGGTGGGTGGGGGCCCATCTCGTTGGGGAGAAGAGGTGGCCGGAACTGCAGGTGGAGGGAGATCGTTTGGGGGGGATAGCACGGGAGGAGAAGGGAAGAAGGCAGGGGGTGGAGACAGGAGGTGCTCCCGGGAAGGCAGGGAGGTGACCGTGGGCACAGGATACCACGGGGTCGTGGCAGAGCAGCAGGAGAAGCTTCTCACAAAAGAGATGCTATTCGGCAGGCTCAGGGCCATCAAGAATGGGGGGCGGGGGGGGGCGGGGGTGGTGCTAAGAAGGTCATTGCTCACCTTTGAGGAAGCAGTTTTGGGGCAAGAGTGGGCGAGAGGCCAGCTCAAGGAGAACGCGGGGCAATAAGGAAGAGGGGATGGCAAAGGCGATGTGGTTTCTGGAGGCTGAGTGGTGACGGCAGAAGCTTGCGGAGGGAGGGGTGCAGGGAAAGGGCTTGGGGTTTCATTTCAGTGAGAACAAACACCGCCCTGTGCAGACATGCGGGAGGAGCGGACTTCGGGGGGGGGGGGGGAGAAGCCAAAGGGGGAGAGCAGAGTCGACAGCTCGAGGATCCAGAGGGGGCCGGGAGCTCCAGGGGACGGGGTGGGGGGGGGAGGGGGAGGGGGGGGAGGGGGGGAGGGGAGGGAGACTAGCTTTGGGGGTGGGGGGGTGGGGAGACTAGCTTTGGCAAGGAGAGCAGCCACCATTTTCGGCAGGGTCTGCAACGTGGACATGAAGGAGGGAGGTGAGGATTCGGAGACACTGGGAGGTTGGGGCAGATGAAGTTATTCCTCAGCGGGGCCAGGCATCTCTGGAGGAGCACGCACGAGCTGGAAGAGTTTAACAGGCGGCAGGAAATGAATGGAAGAATCAATCGCCGAGCGTCAGGGGGAACACGCACAGGCAGCGGAGGTTTGTGGCTTTTCTTCACTGCGCTCAGCCGATGAAATGGGTCCGCGGGGGCCTTGCTGGTTTGGGAATCATCAAAGAGGCAGGTGGAAGGGAATTCGTGATGCGCGGTGGGATGAGAAGCCACGAGAAGGAAGACAGCGCATCGTCAAGGTCAGAGCACTTCCGTCAAGGTCAGAGGGTGGGGAAGGCATGACTGCCGCGCGCGGTGGCCCGCAGTGCGTGTATCCGGGCCTTGGGGGGCGGGGCAGCGGGCCAGGGACATTGGACGCCAGCGGGCCTGATGCCTGGCTATGGGGCGGTGGCAGGGACGGCGTGGAGTAAGTCGGGGTAAGGTTGGAGAAGATGGGAGAGGAGGACGGCAGGTGCCGCGGGGGTTGAGCCGGGAGGATGGTCCACCGAGTGCCGGTGAGCACTTTGGGGGGGATCTCAGAGCCATCTGGGTGGTCTCTGAGATGGGCTGGAATCCCCAGTAAGGTGGAAGCCGGAGACGATAGTCTTTTAAGATTCCTGTTGCCGCTGTTTTTACCGCCACGGTGGTGTGGCCCGAAGAAGGCAGAAGATCGTAATCACCTCGTAACACTGCGTGCGTTAAACGTGGTAATACAGGTAGGGCCTTCCCCTGGGGTCTGGTGGAGAGGGGTCTTCATAGGAGAGGCCTGGCGGATTCTGATGGGCTCCCAGAAGAGGTCCCATTGGAGGTGGGCCTTGAACGAGGGAGGGAGATTTAGGAAAGCAGATGAGGGTGTGTGTTCAGGGCCGGAGGGGCCGATGACGGCAGCGATGACCACGAGAGACACATCCCACGTGTTCCAGGGCATCTGGCACCGTGCCAGGTAATCTCCCCGCGTAGCAACCCTAGAAGGCAAAGCGTTAGGGTTCTTCTGGCTGCACGTCACAGAAACCGGACTCGAAGTCAGCCGAAAAGCAAGGCCTTTTCCTGGCCTGTCTGTCTGGGTATGTGGGAGGAGGGCGGGCTGCCGGCAGGGTTTCCCCCCCACTCTGTTTTCAGCAGACAAGGAACTTGCTAGAAAGCCTATCGGGCAGCTCGGAGAAGCATAGCGAAGGCTAGGGAACTTGCTAGAAAGCCTATTGGGCAGCTCGGAGGGCTAGCGAGGGCTTCTCATTCCTCCGTGCACCTTCCTGCCCACTCCATGCACCAGCTGCCTCCTCCCTCCGTGTTTCCTCTACGTTCCCTGGAAAGAGGGGGGCCAGCGGCCGGCGGCTTGCACCGAAGAGCCCAGAGGCTTGTTTTCTCGAGGCCACGGCAACCTTTTCCTTGAGTCCTGTCGCCTTTCGCCCCGGCTGCCCTGGAACCAGCGTCTCACGGTAGGGGTGCAGCTTGCATTGGCCTGGCGTGGCTGGCGGTCCTCGAACAGGCTACGTCAGGACCCCACGGACAGCTTGTCAGAGCAGACTTCTAGGCTCTACCCCCTGCACGTCCGAGGCCGCAGGTCTGGGATGGCCCGCCATTTGACATCTCTGACAAGTTCCTAGAACTTGCTTCCTGTGACTACACCTGAGACTTGCTGGTTCGGACGCATGTACGGGGACGGCATGGATGTTGAGAGGTCGAGCTAAACGCCTTCTGTGGACCGCCGTCATCTCCGTTCTACATACGGGGAAACTGAGGCCGAGAAAGTTTAAGTAGCCAAGTTCACACAGCCAGGAGGCGGCAGGCCTGCAGTCTGATGTGAAAGGCTGCGTGCCCACCACTGAGCAGGGGGCCCTTCTAATGCAGAAGATGTCAGCAGCAGGCCATGGGATGGGCCGGACAGGCTATCAATATATGATGGAGGTTCTTAAAACCCAGACGAGGGAGCTTGCACTTGAAACCCTGGGCAATAGGGAGCCATCATAAGTTCTTGAGGGGGAGTGTTTTGCGGTTTGGAGGCGAAACTTCCACTTGTTTTTTTATTTTTTATTTATTTTTTATTTTTTTAGAATTAAAAAAAATTTTTTTTAACGTTTATTTATTTTTGAGACACAGAGAGAGACAGAGCATGAACGGGGGAGGGGCAGAGAGAGAGGGAGACACAGAACCGGAAGCAGGCTCCAGGCTCTGAGCTGTCAGCCCAGAGCCCGACGCGGGGCTCGAACTCACGGACCTCGAGATCGTGACCTGAGCTGAAGTCGGACGCTCAACCGACTGAGCCACCCAGGTGCCCCTCCACTTGTTTTTTTATGCAGTTCAATTAATTGTCATATTGACGGCCTGTTTTGTTCCTGAACTGTAATAGAAATGGACTTTATGCTCTATTTTATTTAAAGTCAGATAGAGGTCTGCCTCTAAAGTGAAAAGTTTTCCCTTGTGTATTAGAATCCTCAGTTGCAAGCAACAGAATCTGGCTGTAGTTGTTTTCAGCAGACAAGGAACTTGCTAGAAAGCCTATCGGGCAGCTCGGAGAAGCATAGCGAGGGCTAGGGAACCGGATTTTGAGGCCAAGCAGCCAAGGACATGCCCCAAACCATGCCGCGGAGACCGGAAACTTCTGTGGCCAAGCTGAGTACCAGACACAGCTGTGTACTCAGTGCTGTCCTGTGTGCCAGGAGCACAGATTTACGGAAATGGCCTGCCCTGCCAGCCACACCCCCTCTCCTGTGCCAGGAACAGGGTCAGGCCGCTCCTGCCATGCTGCCAAGCCGGCCCCGGTGCCTGCCTCACGTGCTCCAGACCCCACGTTCAGAGCGCGAGCATTCAAGGCAGCGCCCAGCCCCACACCCGGCCCGGCGCAAAGGAAGCTGGCACAGGGCGGATGGAAATCAGACTCTGTCTCCTGTTCAGACTCCCACGAAGGTGTCATGGGTTGAATTGGGTCCTCCTCGTATTCCCATGTTGAAGCCCTAACCCCCAGCACCTCAGTGACCATATTTGGAGAGAGACCACGTGAAAGGGAGGGGTGGGGGGGCGCCTGGGTGGTTCGGTAGGTTAAGCGGCAGACTCTTGGTTTCGGCCCAGGTCCCCACGTCACGGTTTGTGGGTTTGAGCCCCGAGTCGGAGTCTGTGCTGACGGCAGCGGGCCTGCTTGGGATTCTCTCTCTTCCTCTCTCTCTCTCTGCCCCTCCCCTGCTCGCACTTGTTCTCTCAAAATAAATAAATAAACTTTAAAGAGTGATTGCTTTAAAAAAAACGTGAGGGGGTTAGGGTAGTTTCTTTTTTTTAATTTTCAAAAATGTTTATTTACTTTTGATATAGAAAGAGAGAGAGAGAGAGAGAGAGAGAGAGAGGGAGGCATGAGCGGGGGAGGGGCAGAGAGAGAAGGAGACACAGAATCTGAAGCAGGCTCCAGGCTCTGAGCTGTCATTACAGAGCCCGATGTGGGGCTCGAACCCACGGTCCATGAGATCATGACCCGGGCCGAAGTCAGGCGCTTAACCGACTGAGCCACCCAGGCGCCCCATGGTTCTGATCCAGTCTGACTGGTGTCCTTGTAAGAGGAAAGAGTTTGGACACATCAAGGAGGCCAAGCGTGTGTGCACACAGAAGACAGACCGTGTGAAGACGCAGCGAGAAGGCAGCCGTCTGCAAGCCAAGGAGAGAGGCCTCAGGAGGAACCAATGCTATAGACGCCTCGATTTCAGACCTCCAGACTGTGAGACAGCACATGCCTGGTGATTCAGCCGCCCAATCTGTGGTACTTTGTGCTGGTGGCCCCGTGGACTAAGACAGAAGAGAGTGCCAAGCCAGGGAAGGGGTTTGAATGTTGAAGAGCCAAAATGGATGACGAACGTGCCTGTGCCCTCCCCACCCCCAACTTGTCTGGTGTCGCTGGCCAGAGTGGGTGGGGATTTGCTAAAAGGGAGAACTTCAGGAAGGAAGACTCGGAGGAGGAGGGAGGGTGGCGTTTGAAGTAGGAAGACACGGAGGGCTCCCTACGGACGACCTTCTGGCGTGCTCTGTTAATCCACGTGGAGAAGCCTAGGAGGCCCGGGTCGGTGTGTTCTTGGGAAGCTCCGAAGCTGGCAGGGCCACGCTGGCTTTGGCAAACGCGTGTGCCTCTGGCAGCCGAAATTCACAAGCTCGGTGGCGCGCACCACGGGTCTGGGCTCCTTCCCAGGACGCACCCGTGACCAGCGTTCACAGACCGCCTTGCCTGTTGTAAGGCTCCCTGGGAGAGCCAGGCATAAACACATGCTTTGGCTGCAGGGACCTGCTTTCTGAGCTGAGGTTTGTGGCCTTGGGTGTTTGTGTTTTTCCGGCTTGCACGCCTGGCATCTTCGCCTTGCCTTCTTCTTTCGTTTCCTTTTCACAAGTGGGTACCGGCCTCTTGTTTACATCCAGCCACATGTTAAGTGCCTGGGGACCGAGGGAGGAACGTGGGACAGACAACGCGACGTCCCCCGCCCCGAGCTGTGAGGGGCCAGCGATTCACCTGGGGAGGAAAAATCAAGACGCTGGAATCCAGTTTCTTTCTGCTCTGCCTTTGGACTCCGGCTCATGACCCCAAAGGTCCGATAGCTACTGAAGTTCTTTACAAGCCACAGCCTCGCTGTGTTTGGGCCGTTGGAGCACTTCACCCAGCTGGTGGAAATCCGGCAGAGAGCTGGTGGAGGGAGGGGCGGGCAGAGCAGTGGGTGTAGGGGCGGTGACGGTTTGGGTGCTGCCCCCTTATCATCCCTGGCCTTCTGGAGTCTGAGCTCCAGGACCCCTAGAGTCCTGCCTCACAAATCCTGGGGGCTTGGCCCAACAGACAGCCTGGGGCTAGTTGTCCAATCTCCGCCCAGCACAGGCTGTGTGACCTTGAGTGAAGCATCTGACCTCTCAGGGTCTGTTTCCCTTTCTGTAAAACGGGGTTAATAGCGCTGACCTGTCCCCGAGAGTTAGCACAGGAGGCATTGCTAAACAACTTGTCATAAAAGTCTTTGTGCCCAGGTTCGAGCCCCATGTAGGGCTCTGTGCAGATTCTCTCTCTCTCCCTTTCTCTCTGCCCCTCCCTGCCTTTCTCTTTCTCTCTCAAAGTAAATAAATAAATAAAAAGGCTTTGTTCTTCTAAGGCTCAGGAGTCCTGAAAAGAGAGGGTCTGGAGGCTGTGGACACAGCCCAGGGAGTGCACAGGGCTGCTCGTAGAATGGAAGCTGGCTCTGTGAGCAACACGGCAGAGAAGCGAGTCCTTCCAGCCTTGGCAGGCCATGCCAGGGCCCTCACAGGGGCCCCGTGTGAGGGGGCAAGGCAGCCTCGGCCTCTGGGGTCGGTTCCTTGCCATCAACCAGCTCAGGACACCCGCAGCAACTCACGGAAATGACATCGGCTTCTCAGCTTTCCGTCCGTCGGGTCCAAGAGCCTTTCTGACGGCCCTCAGAGGGACATTGCGTGCAAATCCCGAAAGAAAGCCCAGACTTGGTCGAGAGCTTGTTTTTGCACAGCGACCAGTGGGCAGAGAGAGGGTGCTACGTTCTGCAGTGTTTAGACTGAGCTGACCGCAGCTCCCCACAGAGGGCCGGAGCTGTGTGTGTCTGCGTGTGCATGTGTCTTGTGTCTGCGTGTATGTGCATATGTGTGCACGTGTTGTAATACGCGGACACACGCACGTGCAAACACGTCTGCATGCATATGTGCGTGTGCATGCCGGCATGTGTGTATGTCTGCGTGCCCGTGTACATGTGTGCATACGTGTGCATATGTGTGCACGCAGAAATGTGCAGACTTGCACAGCGTACGTAGATGTGTGTCTGTACATATAAATGTGCGCGTAAGTGTGTGTGTGTATGCATGTGCACGGATGCATTGATTTGCACATGCACACGTGGAGAAGGTTCCGGAGCACACGGATGTCCACGTGCCCTGCCTCAGGCCTTCACAGAGTTGTGTCCTAGTCAAACAAGCCACCACAGTCATGCCTAGCAGATGTCACAAAAGCTGAGGGCTGGCGTGGGGGACAGCGTGTGAACGCTGGGACGGATGTGAAAAGGGGCTGCACGGGGTGGGGCAGAGCCCTGAGCTCACTTCCCTGGGAGGTTGTGGGGCCAGCCTTTCCGTTCTTATGAGCCCCAAATTGTCCAAATCAGTCAGTTTTTTATGCTTAAGAGTCTTGGAGATGCCACGAGTGTGTCAGAATGCGTTTTAGTTTGTATTTTGTACGTATGACCATTAGAAAAATCTTCTGAGTTTCATCTTATCAGTGATTTTTTTAAAATACATTTTTCAGAGTAGCCCCCCGAATCTTTTTTTCACGTTGTTTTTCTTGCTACCTTTTCTAGTATTAATTATGGGGACCCCGCGGATGAGGCCCAGGACTGAAAGCAGGCAAACTGAGGAAGTCAGTCTCTGAGTCCATCTGTCCAAGCGTGTGTGAATTTTAGGGGCTCGCTAGAGCCTTTTGGCCTTTGGGATGTTACTTGGCCATTCGACATCTTAATCGTCTCATCTCTGAAATGGGAACAGTAAATAGTAACAGCCTCATGAAATGGCTCTAAGGATTCAATGAGGTGTCGCCAAGGCTCCCAACCCGTGCGCCAACGTGCAAGTTGCTGGGAGTTCGTGAACCTTGTGGCTGAGGTCTCCCACCAGGCCCCGGCTGCCAGCCTGCTCACCTGGTCATGAGCCGCGTGCAGAGGGTCGGCAGCATGATGGTGGGCGCCAGTGTGGAAAGAAAAGGCAAGGTCTCCTGGGAAGGAACTGCTGAGACTCTCAGGATGGTGACAGAGAACGGGAAATCAAGTGTGGGGTCTTTCTCATCACGTGGCCCTGGGTGGTTGCACGGGCTACGTGTCCACGAAGCTGGCTCTGCCTGCAGGTATGGAGCACGATGAGGGACATCAGCACCTGCTGGTCATGTGGTCTGAAGCCCCGAAATCGAAATTGACATTGGCAGTGAGGCACCGAATGTTCCTCTGCCTGCCACTGTCGAGGGGGCCCATGGGAAACGGCAGCGTTCATGTGCCAAGGGCCCAGCGGACCGGTGGGGAGGTGGCCTGGGCAGGGGACGCAGGTGCTCCTGGTGTGCCTAGCTTCGGGGGAGGGTCACACTCTTGGCCGTTCTCGCTTCTGTTCGGCAGCTAACGAACCCTTTCTCAATGTCGTCTGAGCTAGCTGTAGTGACGCGGTCTCATAATACATGTGTATTCTACAAATTACAGTGTCATCATGATCGTGAAATATTTGCCATGAAGAAAGTTTGGGTGCAAAACACTGACCCTATCACAGGAAATGATGCTATATTTGTCAACGAAAGGCCTTGGAGATTCTTTAAATAAATATAATTTCAACTGTTGTACATTTTTGGATGGCTGTAAAAATGGCTTAAAATTTTTGTGACCTATTTGTATTGGCAAAATTTCTCTTCCGTGGTGAACGTCGAGAACTCAAGAGGTCACCTTTAAAAAAATGTTTGGTCATGGGGTGCCTGGATAGCTCAGGCGGTCAAGGGGCCAACTCTCAGTTTTGGCTCAAAATCTCACTGTTTGTGAGTTTGAGCCTGGCATCAGGCTCTGCTTACTCGTGACTCTCTCTTTCCCTCTCTCCCTGCCCCTTCAGTGCTCTCTCTCTTTCTCTCAAAATAAATAAATAAGCTTAAAAAAATTAGAAAAAAGTTTTGGTCAGGAATTGTGTATACTTCGTTCATAAAACTTGATATTTAGGGGCGCCTGAGTGGCTCAGTCGGTTGAGCGTCTGACTTCGGCTCGGGTCATGATCTCACGGTTCGTGAGTTCGAGCCCTGCGTCGGGCTCTGTGTTTACCGCTCCAAGCCTGGAGCCTGCTTCGGATTCTGTGTCTCCTCCTCTCTCTGCCCCTCCCCTGCTCATGCTCTGTCTCTCTCTGTCTCTCAATAATAAATAAACGTTAAAACAATTGTTTTTTAAAAACTTGATATTTAAACGATATATATGGTCAGAGAGGGAAGCTTAGATTTCTCATGGAACATTTGGAAGTTTTATATAAAATCGACATCTAATATCTACCCTTTTGCTTTGCATTTTATTTTCATCTTAATTATCAGATGTAAATTGGGTGTAATGGATTGTTTCAGATGGCACACCGGAGGGGTGTAGTTTATCCCAGTTCACCCCTCCCCCACGTGCTATACCTGCAGTGTCACTTTCCTTGAGGGCCACAATGTGCAACTGTTGGCAAGTGCCTAGCTACACGTGTCAAGAGCTCCCTGGCACATAGCGAGCCGTTCATAATACTGGCTATGTCGCTCATGTATTATTGTCACCATTATTATACAGACATTGAGGCTAACGCTCTGACCCAGTTGTCAGAAATTGTGAGCTGGAGGCATGCTTCCGTTACAAACTACCTAATGACTCTAAGTGAGTCTGTGTGTCTTTTTTCTGGCTGTTGAAAATGCAGATGACATGACGTTCTCTTCCTGCCCAACAGTGCAACGTTACGAGACTCCGATGAGAAGCTCGACATCGAAGATCACTGAGAAACAGGACCGATGATTTTGCGGGTTCTGTTCTTTCTCTGCCTCTAACTCAGTGCTGTCCCCACCACAGGTGGCTATTGAAATTCAAATTCATTAAAATGAGGTATAATTGAAACGGCAGTTTCCCAGTGGCACCAGCCACACTTCCAGCGCTGAAAGCTACATGTGGCTGACGGCTGCCATATTGGACAGCACAGCTTAACTCTTTGTTACCCCTTAATACAACACGTTCACTCTCTCTCTTCTGCTTCCTGTCCCGCTTGTGGATGAGGTAGGGAAGATTTAAGTTTTTTATAGAGTCTTAATCCATAATAGGTATAAACTGTGAGACATGTTGAGCTGTGCTGTCCTTCGTATGGGAAGATCCCACTGCTAGTGGGATATGGACCTTGATACGTTTGCTTTGGCCTCCCTGTAGCTTCTTGTCCAGACGCTGGGCATTTCAGATGGGGTGGGTGCTACAAGCAGTAATGAAGGAAAAGGAAGCAGGACCGTGGCTGCATGAGCATGACATTCTTACCGACCTGACTGCCATCCTTTTTTCCGTCTTTAAGGTTTTATGTTTAAGTGATCTCTACGTCCAAAGTCAGGCTCGAACTCACAACCCCAAATTAAGAGTTGCGTGCTCTTCCAACTGAGCCAGCCGGGCGTCCCCTGACTACCCTCTTGATCTTTATTATTAGTATTAGTAGTCGTATTTGAAGTTTATTTATTTATTTTGAGAGAAAGGGCATGCGAGCAGGGGAGGGACAGAGAGAGTGGATAAAAGGGAGAACCCCAAGCAGGCTCCTCAGTGACAAAACGGAGGGGGACAGGGAGCTGCTGGAACCCACAAACCGTGAGATCATGACGTGAGCCAAAATCAAGAGTCGGATGCTCAACCAACTGAGCCACCCAGACAACCCGATCTTTATTATTATCCAATATCATCATCAAGCGTTTTTGTTTCAGTCACTCCCACGGACCTTCTGTATCTCTCATACTTGTGAAATACATCCGAGGGGAGGTAGTCTGAAACTATTACCAGAGCCATCCCCTTACCACACCCATCATTGGGTGTCTGTTACTCAACCCACAGATGCAAACAATTTTGCTGGACGTTCTGAATGCCATGTGGCTAGCTGGTGAACTCCAGGAGTCAAGCCGGAGTCTATCAGGACACCCTTCTGAAGACATCCAAGACGAGGGCTGTGCGTTATCAGAATCGTGCGGAAACAATACACATGCCACTTCCCGACTTCATCCAGGACGTAAAATCGTGGGCCAGGGTTTATTGGCCTGGCTGTGGTGAGGGGAATCCTTCCCTCTGATCCATCCTGGAACAAAGTAGTGTTTCTTTTGGCTGTTGGTTGTTTTCTAGTCGAATCAGCGGGGGCAGTTTGAGGAAACGTTGACTCTCTCCATTACCTTTGGAAAAGGCTCAAAATAGATTTGCACAGTCCGTGAACTCCCAAGGACCACCACGCTTTTCTTTTATTTACAGAGGGCAGTTGCAAGAACAAAACTGATACAGTGGCATTACCTACGTAACTAAAATCATGATGCTAGCCATACCTGTTACAGGCAAAGTTTTTACACATAAGGCTTTGGAAGGCTTATAAATGTTTGGAAATAAAAACTGATGGGTGTATCTTTTAAACACCAAACACCAAATACACCTTAGTGAGTAATAAACAGGTTTAGAAAATTCACTAATTGTCCTCTTACCGTCCTTTCTGACGTCCACTAGGAAAGCACAAACATCCTAACAAATCCCGGCAGCCATTACTATTTACCTCTTTAACTTCTTTATGACCCAGTGTTTCATTTGCTCAATGGGAATAACTCTCCTTTCTGCGACTTACAGAAATGTGGTAAAATATATGGCATAATAGATGAGAAAGTGCTCTGAAAACAGAATGTGCAACAGAAATGCAGCTTAAGTTTCCAATTTTCTTAAAATTTTTTTTAATGTTTATTTATTTTTGAAAGAGCAGAAGAGAGACAGAGCATGAGTGGGGGAGGGGCAGAGAGAGAGAGAGAGAGGGAGACACAGAATCCGAAACAGGCTCTAGGCTCTGAGCTGTCAGCACAGAGCCCGACGTGGGGCTCGAACCCACAGACTGTGAGATCATGACTTGAGCGGAAGCCTGACTGACTGAGCCACCCAGGCGCCCCTAAGTTTCCAATTTTCTGTGCCCTGTATTGTCACTCATTCTTCTGGGTTACTTAACAAATAGAAATCTGAGAGGTGGTTCTTTCTGCTACTTGAACAGGGCTTCCTTGTTCGTTAAGATTCAGAGCTCACATTGGCTCTCAACTTGGTCGATGCATTGCCCACAAACATCGCTTGCTCAGTGAGTTCCTGCGGGGAGAGCGGGGGAATGTGGCTTGTGCCCAAACTCCACCCTATAGGGCTGTCTGAGGACCTGGTTCCCCAAGGGACAGATGTCTTGGCAAGAAGGAATTGGACACATGAGTATGAAGGTTTGTCTTCTCTTTCTTTCCCTGCCTCCCTCTTTTCCGTCCTTCCTTCCTTCCTTCCTTCCATCTCTGTCTCTCTCTTTTTGGCATAAATCCTTGCATCCCTGGGAAGGGTGTTCCGTTTCTCAGAAGAACTACCTGAGTGCCCCAGAGTGATCCTTCAGGAGCTCACTAGGGCCAGACCACTTTATCAAACACACTCTGGGCACAGCAAAGAGAACTTTGCTCTGTAAAGTTGAACTTTACAGAAAATGAACTTGGGGATGTCATAGTGTTTCCCTAGGGTCGCCAATTCTGACCAGGCCCCTTGCTGGGGGGAGGGGACACCAAATCTGCTAACCTCCTTACTCTCTACACTGACTTTGTTTACTTGCTGCAAACTTGCTGTGTTTGTTTGCTGGGGTTGCAGAAACAAAGTACCATAAAGTGATTTGCTTAGGCAACGGAAATGTGCGGTCTCCCAGTTCTGGAGGCTGGAAGTCTGAGAGCAAGGTGGCCACGGGGTTGGCGCCTTCTGAGGGCCACGAGGAAGAATCTGCTCCCTGCCTCTCCCCTGGTTGCTGGTGGTTTGTTGGCCGTCTTTGGCTTTCCTTGACTTGTAGAAACATTACTTCAATCTCTGCCTTCGTCTTTACTCGGCATTCTCTCTGTGTGTCTTTGTACCAAATTTCTTTCTCCTTTTTCTTTTAAAAAAATGTTTATTTATCTATTTATTTATTTTGAGAGAGAGAGAGAGAGAGAGAGAGAGAGCAGGGAAGGGACACAGGGAGAGAGGGAGAGAATCCCAAGCAGGCTCCAGGGTACAACAGCCATACTCAGGGCTCGATCTCACCACCATGAGATCATGACCTGAGCCAAAATCAAGAGTCAGAGGATGCTTAACTGACTGAGCCACCCAGGTGCCCCTCTTTCTCCTTTTTCTGAGGACATCGGTCATATTGGATTAGAGGCCACCTTAATGACCTCATCATAACCAATATCTGCAAAGACCCTATTTCCAAATAAGGCCACATTCTGAAGTCCTGAGGGGTTAGGACTTCAACATATGGGGGGACATAATTCAAACTTACCTTCAAGCAAGTAGTACCAGGAAAGAGAGTGAGGAGCTAAGAAAAAGGGAAAAGCTGAGGAGTATAAGAGAGACAGAATCTGCATTTTTCTTCTTAGGAAACCTTTTTAAAAACAATTTCCTTTAATACTTATTTGTTTTTGGAGAGAGAGAGTGTGACAGAGCGTGAGCTGAGGAGGGGCAGAGAGAGCGGGAGACACAGAATCCGGGGCAAGCTCCGGGCTCTGAGCTGGGGGCACAGAGCCTGATGCAGGGCTCGAACTCAGGAACCGGGCGATCATGAGCTGAGCTGAAGTCAGATGCTTACCTGTCTGATCCACCCAGGCCTCCCCACCTTAAGAAAGCCTGTGATTCAGGCTGCAGCGGGCACTGTGGTGTGGTGTCCTTCAGCACCGAGATGCTCAGTCCCCCAGTTGCTTGGAGGGGCGGCCGCTGCCAGCTCACAGCTGGATCCTTCTCTGTGAATCCTTCTTGGCCAAAGGAAGCCATCTCACGCAAGGTGGGTCCCCCTGCCGGCACCACCCCACCTCAGCCCTGCGTCCCGCGACTAGCTGACCAGTCCCTCGTTTGGATTCAACGAGGGACTCTTGAGGGGCCGTCCCAGCTTCAGGGCTCCTTGAAGCAGATCAGCCGTCTTCCACTGCCTGGTTCTAATTCCCTTGCTTCTTCACGAGTTTGGATTTTGAGAGCACTGCCCAATACGAGTCCTGCTCACCAATCTAAGAGTCTCAGAATCTGTTTCCTTGGGAACTCCACCCATAACGGCTGGTATTGGGAGTGGCCCTAGGAAGCAGCCGCTAAAAATGGGAGAGCTTACCTGCTGGCAGACTAGGGTGAGGGCCACAACACTGGTGGCAGGCGAGTACGGAGAGGCCCTGTCATGCGTCTGTGGTGCCCTTGTTAAAGCTTCTGCTGGTAGCGACCATGTCAGAAAGTGGGGGAGGACATGTTAGTGGTGACGGAAATAACTCAGGCCTTTGAGATGAACCTGTTCCTTAGTCTACTCGGGCTGCTGTAACAAAATACCATAGACGTGGGGGCTTAAGCAACACACATTTATTTCTCCCAGCTCTAGAGGCTGGAAAGTCTAAGGTCAAGGTGCTGGCAGATTCGGTTCTCAGTGAGGGTTGAAGTCATGCTTGGTGGTTTGCACACGGCCACCTTGTTATTGTTTTCATAGTTCGGAGAGTTTTCATAGTTCGGAGAGAGCTCTCCGGTCTCTTCTTACAAGGCCACTGATCCCAACACAGGGCCCCACCTTCATGATCCCGTCTAAACCTAATTACCTCCAAAGGCTCTACCTCCAGGTACCATCACACGAGGGGTTAGGGCTTCAACGTGAGTTTCGGGGAGGGAGCACAGACGTTCAGTTCAATAACAACCGGGGCAGAAGGAATTATAAACTCTGTGAATCTGGGTCACTATTGCTGAGAATAGTTGACGCCTTGGAGAAGCCAATGAAGGACTGAAGGAGATTCATCACTAGCTAAGGTCTCAGATGTCAAGAGTTCCGATCAAGAAGAATGAGACCCTGAGGGATTGGACGATGACGTCTATATTCACACACCTTGAGTTCCCAGAGTCCCTTGAATATCCTGGACCTGAAATAGTGGTCACCGCGCCATTTGTTTGAAGACAATGCATAGGCCTCAACGCTTGAAGGTAGCACACACCCCTCTCAGGGCCTAACCCCATCTCCAGTCCTGGCCATTGGGCCGAGGTCCCAACATAACAAGGCCAGGAAAGTGCTGATCCTGCTAACAGAGGAATAGGCATCCAAACAGCTGCAGGACCTACATCCCGTGTACCAGCAAGATCCGGGAGAGTTTGTGTGAAGATAGATTTGGAGGCCACTGGGTCAAGGTGGGCAGACCATAAAGTTGGGGAAAGGTGAGTGTGTGGATATGAGGGCACACTGCAGTATAAATACTTGTCAAGGACCTGGGGTCCTGGGACTCTGGGATCTTTGGAGACATTGCTGGCATACTTTGAATGGTTTAAGGAAGCCTGGATAAGACAATAGAAGAAGGGGTCAAGAGTTTCACTGAAGAGTGCATGCCACATAAAGGCTGGACGATTCACCAGAGAACCATGTCCCCTGGGAGAACCTGGAGGTTATTCTGTTCACCAAAGCAATAAGAAATGACTTGGTAAGAGGGGCACCAGCAACTCTGAGAAATTCATGATATTAAGGGAGGGGAGGAGGCTGTCCTCTGCTGGCCTGGGCAGGTGGCAGGAGATACCGTTAGGTGACTGGGCTTCCATAGGAAGGGGGATAGGATCTCTAAATAGCAGAGGCCAAGTAGAGGCACGTGGCCTTGAGACAAACAAAGGTGGAGGCAATGATCATAATTAGCAAAATCAGAATGGAGGGCCTGACTCAGGAAGAGGGACAGAGATGGTTACGTGAACATTGCTATATAAATGAGCCAAAGGCAGCCCCTGTGTATTGCCTCTAAGTTGGTTACTTCTTCACAGCAGATTGAGATCATTAGCACAAAAACCCACCACAGTCAAACTCAAACTTTTAAATTTAAACCATCCAACTGCTTTAAATGTAGCACAAATAGATTTTTAGCCATGTAGGGCCTGCTTGCTTGGCATACCTTCCAGAACGTCTGTACCCAGTATCTAGCCATTGATAAGACAAACCCATGTCTACAAGACATGGCACACCACTGCTGCCCTTTGGAACTTTTCCAAACCAGAGACTGCGCTCTGTGTTGCTGAGGGACATCTCCCAGAGACCTATGCCCCCTCTCATTCCCCTCTTTCCTTGGAGTTTTCTCACCTTCTTCGTCTCTGGATAGTGGCCCCTCCTGTCTTGGGAAAGTCTCCTGTCCTCAGGGATGTCCCCTTGCCAGCAATCCTATCAAAGCACTGCCTGAAGTAAGGTTATTGTGTGCCACTGCCCCCTTGTGGTTACATCTTTGTCCTTGACCCGTCCTGAAATCCCTGAACTCAACTAGAGTTTATCCCAAGGGACAAAATAGGTGAGCAGCCAGCAAAGGGGTTACTCAATGCATAGGATAAACAGAAATCAACTGAGGGCAGCCATCCAGATAAAAGCCATGAAATCTTGTCCAGTTTCCAGAGCTGAGCAGTTTTCAGACCTGGGACCTACTGAAGAGGAAGGACCTGGGACCTACTCTTCCAAGGAAGGGTCCTCGGAAGAATGGGCTCCACGACACGTGGCAAGTCTATAATCATTGCCAAAGTCCTTCTGTAAGGGGATCGATGGCCATTTATTTGAATAATTGTTCCCTGGGCAAAGGTGCACATTCAGACATTTGGAGGACTGTTGGCTACAGCTTCCAAGTTGCCACTGATACCTGGGCAGCTGAAGTGTCATCATGGCCCCTGGGTCAGAGAGGGGGCATATGAGGGCTTGGTAATACATACAGTTCTGTTCTGAGTCTGGCTCACAGTGGGCTCACTGTGCCCATCATGATCTCATGCCATTTCCCTAGTCTCTGAAAGCACTATCAGAATGGACACATTTCGTAGTTGGAAGAACTGTCACCTCGGTTCCTTGGCCCACGGATGAGAAGCATCGTCATGGGGAAGAGCAAGTAGCATCTCTGAAATTCGATCCTGTTCCCCAACCAAGACAGGAAATTAAGAACAATGTTATGTCCTGATGGGGGTGGGGGGGGGGATTCATGCCATTCCTAAGGACCCAAAGGATAAAGGGACAGTGGTCCCCATTATATCGTCATGTAATCACATCATCCCAGCTCCTACAAGAGCCAGACCGGTCTCTCAGGGTGACAATAGACAGTCACAAACTAAAACAAGTGGCAGCTCCGATTTCGGCTGATGTGCTGGTTACAGTGTCTTTGCTAGAGTGACTTAAGATGGTCTTAGCCATTGTACACACTCATTCATCTAGCAGTTGCTTTCTTTTCCGTTGCCAGTTAGAAAAGAAGATTAGACACAATTCACATTCATATGGGCCAGGCAAGTATATACATTTATGATATTGCCCCAGGGATATGTTTCCCATCCATAGTCTTATAATATCACAGTGGCCCATTCTATTGACATCTGGTTTTTTTTTTTTAATTTTTTAATGTTTATTTATATTTGAAAGAGAGAGCCAGAGTGCACGCAGGGAAGGGGCAGAGCGAGAGGGAGACACAGAATCGGAACCAGGCTCCAGGCTCTGAGCCGTCAGCACAGAGCCTGATGTGGGGCTCGAACTCACGAACCAGGAGAGCATGACCTGAGCCGAAGTCAGACGCTTACCTGACCGAGCCGCCCCAGGTGCCCGTTGACATCTGTTAATCAGACCAGATGAACAAGGGGAGGCAAAGCCTTGTAAGAAGGCACATGTGTTGTAAGAAGCACATGTGTTGAAAGCCTTGTAAGACACATGTGCTTCAGAGGATGAGAGATAAACCCAGTGAAGATTCAGAGCCTGCCATGGCGGGAAAGTTTCCAAGGGTGTGTCGGTCCGGAACATCACGGGACATTTTCTTCAAAGTAAAGGACAAATTACTACATCTTGTACCTCTCACCACCAGGAAGGAAGCACAATGCCCAGCGGGCCTCAGGTTCTGGAAATCACATACTTCACATCTAGGAATACTACTTTCCCATTGGCTGCCAAATCTGGTGGTACCCAGAGCAGGAAAGAGCTCAGGTCCAGGCTGAGGTTCTAGCAATGTGATACTCAGGCCTTATGGTCCAATAAACCCTATGGAAGGAGAGGTATCTGTGGCGTCCAAAGGCATCCGGTAGAGTTTATGGAAAAACCCCAACAGCACAATCACAATACAGGTCCTTAGAGTTCTGGAGCAAGCAGGCCATCTCAGCAGAGAGCTATATGTTTGCAAAACAATTCCTGGAAGGCTTCTGGACTCTGGCAGAGAGGGGACAACTGACGATGAGACATCAAGTGATCATGCAGCCAGAACTGCCTGTTATGAGCTGGGCTCTGTCAGCCCTTCGAAGTCCTAAGTCTGGAGGTCCCAGCAGCCGTATGTTGTGAGACGGGAGTGGTCCATCTGGGGTGGGGCATGTTCGAGGCCAGAGAACGTTAGAAAGCTATATGTCAATAAGCCCAACCTCCAACCTTCGCTGAACCCATCACTGTCTTTGTAGCGGTGTCTCTCCCTCAGTTCATACCTCTGGCTGGCCTGGAGTTGGGTGGTTCCCTACCGCCAGATGATGGAGGTAGGAAAAGGCCAAGTGTGGCTCACAGATGGATCGGCACGGTATGTGGAGCAAGTCCAAAATGGACCACAGCTGACTTGCAGCCCCACTCTGGGGTGACCCTGAACGACTGTGGCAGGGAGAATCCTCCCAATGGGAAGTGCTTTGGGCAGTATGCCTGGTCATCCGTGTTGTGTGCGAAAAATGAGTTTCTAAAAGAAGAACACACATAGGCTGGTGGGCAGTGGCAAATCAGTGGTTTGTTAGGGCTTTAGAAAGAGAAAGATTTGGAAAGAAAGAAGACAGGGGAAGAGGCACATGGTCGGACCTGTTGGCGTGGATATAAAGGGTGAAGGTATCTATGCGACGTGTTGACATGCGCGTTACCACACACTAGACAGCATCTACCAGGAAAGAGGTGCTTAACAACTAAGCAGACAACGACTCAGCCCGTCTCTGTATCTGACCGCCACAGTGCTGACACAAGGAGCACGTTGACAGCACGGCCAAGGTAGCAGAGATTCACGAGCCAACAGCGTGAGCATCCACACACAAAGATTGGCCACTCTGCCGCCATATGTCCAACCTGCCGGCAATGGACTAATGCTGGTCCTCTTGACAGCAGCTTCCCTGGAGTAGGATGAACTGCCACTTGGTGGAGAGTGGCCAGTTATTCCTCTTGACTAGAATGAACACAGAATTGGGATGTGAATTTGCTTTTCTCGCCTGTGGCGCCCACGCCAGCACAACTTTCATTCTTTGTACGACAGTGATCCATCCATGTGGGATCCCGCGAAACGTCCCATCGAACCAGAGGACCCGCTTTCCAACAAAGGAGGTATGGCGGTGGGTATGCAAACAGGGGACCCACTGGCTCTATTTTGTTCTATCACCTAGAAACTGCTGGCCTGATAGAATGATGGAGGTGCCAGTTTTGAGATGATATCCTATGAGTAGCCTCCCTTCATCTCTGCCATCATGTGGCATCATGTGCACTCCTGATAGGCTGAAGAACACAGTATGGCAGCAGGAAAAGCCCCATTTCTTCACTTCCTGTGACCCACTTAGGGAACTTAGGCTTCTTTTCCCTGAAACTCTAGGTGGGCCTAGAGGTCTTAGTTTCCAGAAGGAAACTTTCAACACGGGACATGGCAAGAACTTTAAACTTTAAGCGACGGCCCTTGCTTGGCTATTTGGGGCTTCTTGTGCTAAGAAACCAGCAACTGAAGAAAGGAGCCACTCTCCTGGCTCGGGTGATTGGCCCAGATCACTGGAAGAAGAGGGCGATGCTGTTATATAAGGGGAACAGCGAGGGATGTGCTTGGCTGACAAATGATCCAGTGGGAGGAAACTCTTGGTACCCTACCCCATTGTGATGGCAAATGGAAAAATGCAGCAGCCATAGCCTGAGAGAGGTATGGTCACCAGACACTGAAACTTCTCATGGATGGTGCTCTAAGTCAACTTGACCAGCTAAAATGCCGTTTGAGAATGAAGGGAATCTAGAATAGGTTGCAGAGAAAGATGATGAGTATTCATTGTGACCTTGGGTCCAGCTGCAGTGCAGGAACTATAGTTTGTCCCATTGAATCCTTTAGGAACTTCCCCAGATGAGGGTAAACATCGTCCATGAAGCAGGTAACTGAGTAGTGTGATGGGCCAATGGGAGTAGAACCTGATCGTCCTTCTGGCCCTAGGCATGCCCTAGTGCTGGGTGTGTTTTCCGGTGAGACCCCATAGCTGCACACCCTGGGGGAGTTGACCTCCACGGAAGGAAGCGGCCTTACCAAAGGTCATACCACATCCCATGAACAGTTGAGGCTGGAGTACAAAGGCACAGGCTCCTTGCCTTGATTTGTGTCATCTCTGAAGGGCCGTCTCAGTTTCAGACTTCCCTGTGGCCCATGGAAGTGAACTTCTCCCTCTGCCCAATCTTCCTTCTCCCACACCCCCTCAATGACTGTCGACAAGAACATTCCTCAATCAACTTCCCTGCAGCCCAGGCTTTATCTCAGAGTTACTTTCCCAGGGATCCAAGGACATTATGTTCTCTCTCATTCTTTTGCCTCACATTTTTCCTCTTTCTTTCTCCTTTTTTTCCTCACTTTCCTTATGGATAGGGTGATCATATATCCTGGTTTGTTGGGGACAGTACTATTTTACTACTGCTAATCTGATGATTCATCTAGCAAATATCCCCTTTAATTCTCAAAAGGATCCTGATTTAGACTTTGAATTATGTGCTCATAATTCACTGAATTCATCTCTTCTTCATCACGCACACATTCTTTACACGTATTGCATTTTACTAGGTGCTGGGGATATAGAACTGAGTAAGAGATTCCAGTCCTCTGAGCCCATGCCTCAAATTCCTATTGAGATTGCCAAAAGAATATTATAATAAAAAGGCATATTATTGCTGGAAACTAGAGAGATTTGCCATTCTTATACTATAAACTTCAAGGAATTTCTCCAAGATATATGGCAGGTGAGACTGGATTGAGGGAAGGGTCTGCCTAAACAGGTGTTTCCTTTGTAGTCATTTTATGCATTTTCTTCAACTGAAAAACTGCTAGGGCCAGTGGAAGTCACCCCACCAGCATGCCCTAACTCAAAGCAGCTGGGACTGGAGATGATCAGGGAGAATTTTGTTCTATCTGTGCCACAGAGCCATCCGCTGGGCACAGTGAGAGTCTCGGGGCGAGCGGATGGCTCTAGCACTCTGAATAGACATCTCTTTGGGGCTGTATTCTAAACACAGCCTGGGCACTGCAGAAGCTGGCCATAGTAAGGGCAGCGGCGTCCCCAAACAAAAGGTCACTGCCCCAGGGAACACTGACCCAGTTTAACATATTAAATACAAAAACAAAACTCTCAGACACAAGGGTGGCGTTCTTGAGTACAACTGCCTCTAGCAGTAGCTTTCCTTTTCATTCTCCATAGAATGAAAAGTCTAAATCTAGAAAAGTAAAACGTACAGTAATTCTAAGTATTTCTCTTCTTTCCTTGAGTCTTGGAGCAGCTCGACAAAATCCATACAAGGCTCCATTCTAACTCCCATCGCCTGAAAACGTTAGCAAGAGAGCTGAAATGTGGCATTATCCCATTTTATAGATGAAACAGAAGCATGGAAATGTGGAGGACGAACCTAGGAAACTCAAATGGACGTGATTGCCCCTGCCCCCACCCTAGGACGAGCAATCACTGGGTATGTGAAGTCTTTAGACATTTTATTTTATTTCATTTATTTTTTTTTAAAGTTTTATCTGAATACTGTTTTTTTAAATTTAAAACCTAGTTAGTTAACGCATAGTGTAATAATGATCTCAGGAATAGAATTTAGTGATTCATCACTTGCATGTAACACCCAGTGTTCATCCCAACAAATGCCCTCCTTAATGCCCATCACCTGTTTACCCCATCCCCCTACCCAACACCCCTCTGGTAGCCCTCGGTTTGTTCTCTGTATTTAAGAATCTCTTATGGCTTGCCTCCCCCTCTATTGTTATCTTATTTTATTTTTCCTTCCCTTCTCCTATGTTCATCTGTTTCATTTCTTAAAGTTCACATATGAGTGAAATCATATATTTGTCTTTCTATGACTGACTTATTTTACTTAGCATAATACACTCTAGTTCCATCCATGTTGTTGCAAATGGCAAGATTTCATTCTTTTTGATTGCTGAGTAATATTCCATTATGTATATATATTAAAAAAAGATGTGATATATATATATATATATATATATCACATCTTTTTTATGTGGAAAAGTTTATTTCATATTTTATCTATTTTTATTTTTTTACTTTCTATAATTTATTTATTTTTCATAATTTACATCCACGTTAGCACATGGTGCCACAATGATTTCAGGAGTAGATTCCTTAAGCCCCTTACCCATTTAGCCCATCCCCCGTCTCACACCCCCTCCAGCAACCCTCTGTTTGTTCTCTATATTTAAGAGTCTCTTATGTTTTGTCCCCATCCCTGTTTTTATATTATAAATTATATTATGTTATATTATATATATTTTATATTATATATTATAATATATAATATAAATCATTATATACTTAAAATATATATTATTTAAATTATTAAATAATTTATTTATTATTATATAATTTACTAAATAGTTATATTATTAAGTAATAATTTATTTAGAATATATTATGTTATATTTTATATTATTTTTGCTTCCCTTCCCTTATGTTCATCTGTTTTGTATCTTAAAGTCCTCATATGAGTGAAGTCATATGATATTTGTCTTTCTCTGACTAATTTCGCTAATACCCTCTAGTTCCATCCACATAAATGCAAATGGCAAGATTTCATTCTTTTTGACTGCTGAGTAAAACTCCATTGTATATATATACCACATCTTCTTTATCCATTCATCCATCGATGGACATTTGGGCTCTTTCCATACTTTGGCTATTGTTGATAGTGCTGCTATAAACATGGGGGTGCAGGTGTCCCTTTGAAACAGCACAGCTGTATCCCTTGGATAAATACCTAGTAGTGCAATTGCTGGGTCGTAAGGTAGTTCTATTTTAAATTTTTTGAAGAACCTCTATACTGTTTTCCAGAGTGGCTGTACCAGTTTGCATTCCCACCAGCCGTGCAAAAGTGTTCCTCCTTCTCATCCTCGCCAAATCTGTTGTAGCTTGAGTTGTTAATTTTAGCCATTCTGACAGGTGTGAGGTAATATCTCATTGTGATTTTGATTTGTATTTCCCTGATGGTGACTGATATTGAGTATCTTTTCATGTGTCTGTTAGCCATCTATATGTCTTCTTTGGAAAAGTGTCTATTCATGTCTTTTGCCCATTTCTTCACTGGATTATTTGATTTTGGGGTGTTGAGTTTGATAAGTTCTCTATAGATTTTGGATACTAACCCTTTACCTGTGATGTCATTTGCAAATATCTTCTCCCGTTCTGTCAGTTGCCTTTTAGTTTTGCTGATTGTTTCCTTTGCTGTGCAGAAGCTTTTTATCTTGATGAGGTCCTAATTGTTCATTTTTGCTTTTGTTTCTCTTGCCTCCAGAGACGTATCAAGTAAGAAGCTGCTGTGGCTGAGGTCAAAAAGGTTGTCTTCTGTTTTCTCCTCTAGAATTTTGATGGCTTCCTGTCTTGCGTTTAGATCTTTCATCCATTTTGAGTTTATTTTTGCGTATGGTATAAGTGGTCCAGGTTCATTCTTCTGCATGTTGCCGTCCAGTTTTCCCAACACCATTTGCTGAAGAGACTGTCTTTTTTTCCATTGGATATTTTTTCCTCCTTTGTCAAAGATTAGTTGGCCCTACATTTGTGGGTCCATTTCTGGGTTCTCTATTCATTCCATTGATCTGTGTGTCTGTTTTTGTGACAGTGCCATACTGTCTTGATGATTACAGCTTTGTAATACAGCTTGAAGTCTGGAATTGTGATGCTTATAGCTTTGGCTTTCTTTTTTAGGATTGTTTTGGCTATTTGAGGCCTTTTCTGGTTCTATACAAATTTTTAGAATTGTTTGTTCTAGCTCCATGAGGAGCTGGTGTTATTTTGATTGAGATTGTGTGAAATCTTTAGACATTTAAAGAGAGTTTGTATTTAAAAGAGAGAGAGAGAGATCAGTCTGCTGAAGCAATGTAGAATCACTGGAAAAATAACAGTTTTAAGAATTTATTGTTTACACAATTGTCACTACAATGAGAGTAAAGAATTCACTGAGAGCTAACACTTATTGTCAACATTCTATGAAGGGATTCTAAACAATTCTTGGGGATTATTATCAAACAGAACTGTGATGAAGGTAGTGATATTGCTGGAAAAAAGGATAATATCCACATATCATTTCTGAAAAATTACTCCAGGAGGCACTTTGGTGAACTGAGAAATGTGTCTATAAACTAAGAGCATATAAACAATCGTGAAAACAACTTTTCTGGTGAAATGATTATAAGCCTTGGTCAAAGCTTTATTTCAAAGTTTCCAGGAAGGAAGAGTGTCCTGAGCCAGTAATTTCAAAGAGTATTCTCTTGGAAAATAAATTCACAGAAAAAGATGCTACAATAAAAAGGGTGCCAATTAATATCAGATTCTTCTCAAGACCCACAACTCAGAAGGTGCTTTTAATCTCAGTAAAGTCTACCAATAAATTGCTTAGGAATGCTAATCATTGCCCAGGAGGAATTGTGTATTACATCACATAGACAAGGAAATTCTGTCCTAAACCAGATTTGGGACAATTTTCTTTCTTACCATGTTACTATTTAGCCATCCATTTTTGTGGCTCAGTCAATGGAGAAAACAAAATCTGGACCATTATCGTAGACTACGTTACAAGTTAAACTCAAGAGAGATTCAGCACAAGAATATGAAAGAGAAAAGTATAATAAAAGTATAGGGATATTTCTTTGTGACCTTGAAGACAGAAAGACTTCTTAAATAAGACTGCAAAGCACAAAAATGAATGGAACTGACAATATAAACATGAAGCGTTTCTAGTAAAAAAAAAAAGACAATACTGACAGTTATGGATAAATGATAAATTAAGAGATAATAGTTGTACCATCTAAAGCTAACAAGGGATTAACATCTCAACACACAAGACGCATCATCCACATCAACAACAGCAGCAGCAGCAAAAGGCATTCGGAACAACAGTCTCCAAGGCTGAAAATCCAATGAGAAAATGAACAATACTATGAAGAAGCGATTAACTCGAGGGGGACCCGACGGGCTACAAATGATCTGAAGAGCTGTTCAACCACACTGGCAATCCAAGAAATGCTCATTAAAACAACAGTGAGGTATAACTTTAGATCTATCAGATGGACCAAAATTAGAAAGTCAAGTTTTTGGTACACTGTTGATGGGAATGTAAACTGGAATAGTCTCGAGTAATCAAAACAAAACAGTGACTCAACATTCAAATATGCAACAATGGAAATGAGAAAAATTATTTCAGATATAGAAAATGTAAATTACAGCAGAAAACAAGGTATATGTCTATAATTGCACACTTTAAAATAGTTTTCTATGAGAATAGAAGTTACCTAAATATAATCACCAAGAGATAGAAAACTTGAATAAATCAATAGCTATCAAATAAATTAGGTAACTTATCAAATAAATTAGATAAATTAGATAGATAAGATGCGTATGGGAAAATACTGTCAATTTATTTTAAAAAGCATAGGTCATATGCTATTTAAACTAATCCTGAATGTAAGAAAAGATACAGATTATTTTTTGCAGTATTTGTATAACCTGGATACCAAAACCTGATGTGTTAGCTAGAGTTTGGCACAAAAAATATAAATTCCTTTAGACAGCATAAGCAGAAAGGAATTTGATAAAAGAAATATGGTGCTTACAAAATTATTGGAATAATTGGAGAGGCAGACTCTAAGCAGGGACATAGGAATGACCCCCAGAGCATATTTGAATGTTGTGTTCTGTTTTGTTTTAATTACTCAAGACTATTCCAGTTTACATTCCCATCAACAGTGTACCAAAAACTTGACTTTCTAGTTTTGGTCCATCTGATAGATCTAAAGTTATACCTCACTGTTGTTTTAATGAGCATTTCTTGGATTGCCAGTGTGGTTGAACAGCTCTTCAGATCATTTGTAGCCCGTTGGGTCCCCCTCGAGTTAACCACTTCTTCATAGCATTAAACTCCAGGACAAGAAGGCACAGCAGAAGGGAATGAATGCTGAGTGTCAGGGGATCAAATACATCACAGACTTGCAAAGATAGAATTAACAAGAGAAAACTGTAAATCAGTTTCCATCTTTCCCATTGGAATATAAATTCCATCCACAAGGGCAGAGACTGGGCATTGGTGGGCACGGTGCCTCCAGCAAGGTGAGGGTTTGATAAATTTGTGATGAATGAATAAATGATTGACCCTGTTCAGTTTGTTATAGAAATGCAAGGATAGGGGAACATTAGTAAATATGTTAATAATTAATCACAATAACGGAAAGAGGAGAAAAATTCTATACTTATCCTAATAAGTGCTAAAAATGTATTTGATACAGTTCAACATATATTTGTGCTCAGAATTCTTAGAAACCTAAGAATTAACATACTTATTTGATAATATCTGACATAATAGTTAAATTAATAATGGCATATTACAAAAATATCCATAATATTCAGACATAAGACAAAATTTCTCTTCAACACTTCTACTATTTGACATGGTATTAGAGGTCGTAGCCAATGCAATAAAACAAGTAAAATAAATCAGGCATATTTATTGGAAAGAAAGAAACCAAGTTATCATTAAGTAGGTAATATATTTGTCTATTTGGGAAGTCTAACTGAATCAGTTCAAAAACTACGGCAACTAATGGGAGGTAAGTAAAATGACTGATTCCACAACGAACAACTTCCTTATTTTTCAACAATAATCAGTTAGTAACTATAATAGAAAAAAGTGTGTTCACAAACTACCTAGCAATAACTTAAACAAAAATTTGCTAGATCTATATAAGGAATACTACAAAGGTTTACTGTAGGGCATAAAAAAAAATGAACAAACTGAATAGCACGTGGCTTTTCTAGCTTCTAAATATATCACAAATCTCCAATTCCAATGTAAAAATCTCAGCATTTGTTTTATATATATATAGAGACATCTCACATTTTGGGGGAAATTGTGGATTATTTAATAAATGCTATTTATTACAACTATTTGGTGACAGAAGTTTGATTTCTATTTCATAACATAAACCACAATAAATTCCAGATGGCATATAGTTGATATATAGACTCTTTAAAAAAATTTTTTTTAAACGTTTATTTATTTTTGAGACAGAGAGAGACAGAGCATGAACAGGGGAGGGGCAGAAAGAGGGAGACACAGAATCTGAAACAGGCTCCAGGCTCTGAGCTGTCAGCACAGAGCTCAAGGTGGGGCTCAAACTCAGGAACCCGTGAGATCACGACCTGCGATCATGATGGGCATATAGTTAGTTGATATATAAACATAAAATATGTTTTGAATGAAAGAACAAATTAATTAAATATTTAGATACATTTATAATTAATCTTCTATTAAAATCAGGCTTTCAAAATGTTGGCGATTATTGATGAAAGTGAAACCAAGACCACAGAAACAAATTTATTTATTGACGGGATAATTTTTCATAGAAAAGACATCATAAGTTTTAGGTCAATACTTAAATTACTTTAGAATGGGGGCAGATTACCTGAGAATAACATAAAAGGAGGATATTATAAAGAGAAAGATGAATAGATTTAATCACATGCAATTGAAGACACATTTTTTGTGGAGGGTTTGTTCGTCTAATCCAAATGTGATTCTCAACCCCCATCTCTGAGGCCTATCACACAACTACGGAAAAGTGGGGACTTGCTTTCTCAGTTACCCATCTGACTATGGATAAGAATATGCGGCTTAGTTGTGGCCAAGGAGACATAAGGGCTGTTTCTGGAAAAGCTTTTACTTTGCTGTACAAAGGTACAGAATCTTCTGGTACCTCTTTCCTCTTGCTTCCTGCATTGAATGTATGCTATGGTGTCTGCTCCTCCATCAACCATCTCAACACCATGAGACAGTGAAATTGAGATTAAAAACTCAGCATGCAAACGATGGTGGGGTGAAGAAAAAATGAATAAAAAATAATTTCCCCTTACTGGAAATTCATGAAAGAGACATAACGTGGAAATAAAAACACCAACAGATATCCAATTGGCAAATTTTTAAAATAAGAAAATAACTTCAAGGATTAAGGAAGGTTGGGGTGGGGGGAGAAGAGACTGTACATTTAGTCTTTCAAAGAGGACCATTTTGGGGGCGCCTGGGTGGCTCAGTTGGTTAAGCGTCTGACTTCAGCTCAGGTCATGATCTCACGGTCCGTGAGTTCGAGCCCCGCTTCAGGCTCTGTGCTGACAGCTCAGAGCCTGGAGCTGACAGCTCGGAGCCTGGAGCCTGTTTCGGATTCTGTGTCGCCCTCTCTCTGACCCTCCCCTGTTCATGCTCTGTCTCTCCCTGTCTCAAAAATAAATAAAAAGTTAAAAAAATTTTTAAAAAAAGAGGACCATTTTTCAATCTGCATCAAAGCTTCTAAACATGCATAGTCTTGATTTTGCAATTTTATGTCGAGAACTTTATCTCAAGGAATGAATTCTAGTTATGTGAAAAGCCACAAAGATGTTCCTCACAGTGTTGTTTATAATGGTGAAGGATTAGAAACAAATGGTCAACAACAGCAGACTGATGAAACAACTTACGGTAGATCTTTTCTGGATAATGAAATACTAAGCCAATATTAAATGCTACTGTAGGAAAATATTTAATGGTATGGAAAAATATGCTTATAAGTCAGTCAAAAGATGACAAATTAGAAAACACAAATATGCATAGAAGAAAGACTGGGAGGAAACCCACCCAAATATTAGCATTTGTTTATGTTGATGCGGTTAGGGATGGTCCTGAATTTATTCTGTTGCTGTTTATGTGTATTTGTATACTTTTTTCCTGCAGGACCATGCACTGCCTTGGCATTCAAGGTGCAATAAAAAAGGGGATTCTGGGAGGAGTTAGTCTTGTGGAAAACACAGTTTTGGAACCCCTCTCTTCCTTCTGTCCTTCTCCCCCTTTTCTGCCAACTCCGCTCTCTGCGTCTGGGTTCTTAAGCCTCCTTGCTTCCCTGCCTCCCGGTTCCTTTAACGTGGTCTCGGGAACGCGTGGCTCCCGAGCTCTCCTTTGCGCTGACCTTGGAGCCGCGTCTCCCGGTAGGGCGCAGGTCAGGGAGAGGCTCCCGGCTCTCCCCAGCCACCAATCGACTGGTGCTTGTCACAGGAACCCAAGGACCTTTCCTAAACTCTGAGATTTTCTTCAATTCCCTGGTGATCTTCTCCGCGATCCCAGCGCTCCTGCTGTCGCGGTCCTCCCAGCGAACCGCATGGCAGGTCCTGGTTGCGCCCAGTCAATTGCGGCGGAAAATGGCACCGCTGAGCTCCGAAAGCAGACCCCTAGGAAGTCGCCATTCCCTCCCCCGGGAGGCCCCCACTTGGTTGCGTTCCGTGCCCTCTGACACCTGCGAGCACCAATCAGGCTCCAAAGCGCCTTCCTAGGTACAGTTCCACGGTTAACCAAAACGACGCAGCGCCCACTGCGGGAACCAGCAGGCCGAGGAGCTGTAAAGACAAGCAAGTCAGAATTGCGGTCTCGAGGAGCGCCAAGGCCAGGTAGGAAGGAACGCGACCCCCACAGGAGACTCACAGGACCTAGTGAGGTGCCACAAGCAAACACTAGCATGGGCACGTTACAGATGCAGGTGGTGAAGGCACACTCGCGTTTACTGAACACTTACTACGTGCCTGATGCTCACTCTCATGAGCTAACCCACTTTCTCGCCGTAGGGCAAGGGAGGCTCCAGGGGGAATAAACATAAGGAAACTGAGGTTCGGAGGAATAACGCCCCGCATTTTTACCGGTTAGGAAACTGAGGCTCAGGGGAGTCAGATCAGATGCCCCAAACCTCACCAGTGAATGCGCGGCTCTAACCCGGATCTGCGGACACCACAGCTGCAAGAGTTTCTCCTTCGTCACGCTGCCCGCCCTGTAGGAGCAACTGAAGCGCCCCAACTTGTCCTGGGTCAGAGCCGCGGAAAGTGCGGAGCTGCGACGGCTTTGCAGCCTTGAGTCCAGCGCCCCCTACTTGGCGCGGCCGGCATTGCTCAAAAATGCTGCTCTAAGAGCGGCTGGCCCCCGGGACTGCTCCCACGCGGGTGACCGCCAAGCCCTTGATCCCCTTCTGCTCTCCTTCGGGAAACCGGAGTAAGTGGAAAGAAGCAGCCCCTTTGAGGGTGGGACGGAGCTGCCCAGCCGGGCCAGCTAGCTCTGTTTTCCCAGCTGGTTCTGAGGTTTCATGCAGGCCCGCACTCCCTGCATCCACAGGCCACGAAATGCGTGTCTAGCTCCAGAGGTTGCGGGGGTGGGGGGGGGGGTCCCATGATCCAGAGATGGAATTTCTAGCCCTTGGGGACCATTTGTGAAAATTCCACAGTTAGAAATCCACTTTACACCTTTAAAGACAACTTGAAAGCATGCATTTTACTCAAGTGCCTTTTTCTCGATTTTCTCGGAGGTGTGTGCTGCGGGTGGAGGTGACAGTGGTGTGGGTGGGTTGGAGGACGAGTTCGCCTAGTGCCAAACGGAAATTCCAGCTGGTGTCATATTTGTAGTTGTTTCCGCCACCCCCGACCCCCTCCCGGAGCTGGGAAGACAAGTGTATTATGGAGAAGCGAGCTGGATCTGGAGGCCAAGGGTGATTCTGGGGGCCAGGGGGAAGAGGCGACCTGGGGAGGGCGAGTGGGACCCTTTGGCCACCCTTCCCCCTCTCCGAGGAGGGCGGCGCCGGATGGTGGCCGCGATCCCCCTCGCACCGGGCGTGGAGCGAGCGCCCGGCCAGAGTGAGCGCGTGTGCATGTGTGTACGTGAGTGTACGTGTGAAATGCGGCGGCGCCGGCCGCGGCGGAGTGTACGCTCGGCAAAAATATGAATAATCAACACATCGCTCACACCTCCGCCGCGAGCTGGGAGGGAGCTGGGAAGGAGCTGGGAGGTCCCGAGGGCTTTCCCCTGCCGGCTGGCTGGGGGAGGGGACCACCAGGAAAAGAGCGGGGGCATCTCAGAGTATCTCTTCAGTTATCTTTCCCCTCAACCGAGCTGAGACACCGGAAGAAAGGGACAGGGGGGAAAAAGTCACATTAAACTTTTTCTGGTTGAAAGGCCTTATCTTGCTTGCCACCGTGGTGTATTCGAAGACTGGCGTGGGTCTTTGTTCCCAGTTCTCCAAGTTATCGGACGAAAGGCCGTCTCCCATTCTCATTTTGTACATCTGCATCTCGGGAGAGAGCAAATCCCTCTGAAAGTGTCGCTGTCGAGGTTAAGGGTAAGACAGAGTGTGGCTAGTGCTGGGTGAACGTCCTGCCTCGGGTCCTTTGTATCTTACCCTCAACCTCCTCTTGAGTGAGGACCTGCTCTCCGGGGTCGCTTAATTCGGGGTCAGTTTGCCCCTCGGTCGCTGCGCCTTCAGGGCCGTGGCGACGCAGATGCCAACGTCGTCGTGCACGGGTACCTGGAAGGGCCTGCGACCGGCCGCTTTACCCCCGCGCAGCGCCGACCGGGGCTTGACGCGCGTGCCACCCCACCCACCCAGGAAGCCAGGCCCCCGGGCTCGCTTGGAGGCTGCAGACCACCTGCCACCCAACACACACACCTCCCGGGGCAGCCACTCCCGCGCGGCCGCGGGCCCAGGGCCGACGCCAGCTCTCCAAGCCCCCAACCGCGGCCGCGGCTTCGAAAATTTGTTCTCTTGACCTTGCTGCTTCCCTGCCTCGGCTCCGGCTCCCTCGCTCTCTGCGCCCGGAATAGGAGAACGGGAAGGAAGGGTGTTTCAGAGGCGGGATAGCGAGGGGAGAGGGAGCAAGCCAGAGAGGAGGAAGAAAAAGAGGAGAGAAGGGGGAGGAAGTGCTTTCTGGAGTTTTTAAGTGTTAGGGTAGAGGCAACTCTGGGTCCCACAGCCCATTTCGGGTAAACTCATTGCAGCGTCCCGACTGGCCTGGGTGTGAGCAATATCGTGTGTCTGTAAAACGTCGTTCCATGTTCCGTGCCCCCGCATTTTGGCCGCGGTTCCTGCTCCCGTCCCCCTTACTTAGTAAAAGCAAATCAGGAAGCAAATCTAACTTCACACCAAATTGTCCCGAAAGAGAAGTGTTCGGTGTGGATGGTGAAGTCCTCCTGAAATATTTGTCGTGCGTTTGTGAGTACAGTAGTATCTTTCCCCCCTCCTTCTCTAGGGAATTTTTATTTATGGAGCATACAAGCCCAGTTTTCGTAAGAAAAATGCCAACGTTGAAATTTGGAGTGGGGGTTAGTGGAGTTGGATATTTAGAAAAAATATTCCACGAAGGATTGTGATTTACATATTCGGCAGGGTTCGGAGATGGTGAGCAAATCCCTTTATTTCCATTACAAAAAAAAAAAAAAAAAGCAAAGGTTCCAACTAAAACAAACAAACTGGAAAAACCACGAAGAGAGGCTTACTTATTACATTTACGAAACCCAGACTGACTGTCCCTAAGGATCGAATTCCCTGGGTACCAACCAGCCTCTGTTCTTCGGGTTGCGCAGACCCAGGCCCCAAACGGAGTGTCTGGGAGGGTGGGGGTGAAGGTCAGGTTGTAAGGCCGGGGCGGGGGGGGGGGTGTTCTCACACCTCTGATTTCACCCCAGGGTCCTGCCCGACGAGAACGAGGCTTGGTGAGCAATTTTCGAAGAAAAATTTCCGAACCTCTGACCCGAAGGAGAGATGCGGCGCCCAGAAGACTGGACCGAACGATATTGGGGAACCGGGCTTTTAAACCGATCCGGAGGAAATTGAACACACCGCACTGAAGTGCGGATGTGAAACGTGAACGGAAAGAAACCCGGGGAGTTCCTTGGGAAGAGCGAACAAAGGAGGGGAGGGGGTAAAAGACGGAACACCACCCCCCACCTCAATTTTGTGTCAATCGAATGTCGTTTAGAATTGGAATAAAGGTCATTTAAGATTTTTCTCGACCCTGGCAAGGGGCGGAACGAAGCTCGCGGGCCGGAGCCGGGGATGCGCGCGCGGGCTTGGCACCCCCGCGGGGCCGGGCTTCCCTTGGCCGCAGCTGCGCCAGCCGGGCCCCCGCGCGGCTCGGGGCGGGATTTGTGTGGCGTGCTCTAAAAGGAGGTTTGTTGGGGGTAGCCAGAGGCTACAGAGACGGGAGTGACCCTCCAGGAGCAGCGTCTCACTTCACCACTAACCAACGCTCCTTCTGCGAGGGTGGCCAACTCTGCGTCCGCCCTCCCCAAAATCTGCACAAACAGAATTAAAACCAACCCGGTTGGCAGAAACGCTCCCTGCTCCCCAAAGGTCGGGCGCCCCCTTGCTGGACCCAAGGCTGCTACCCCCACTCCCTGTCCCCTCAGCTGTCCTTCCCTTGCTGGCCCCGGAACTTCGTCCCCGCCCAGAGGGAACTTGGACGCCGGCGGCTCGCAGCCCATAGGCTCCCAGCGGTGCGGCGGGTGTTTGCCCAAGCTCCCTAACCCGCGCAGGGAGGGCGCTCCTAGCGCAGGCGGCTGGGAGGGGTGCGGTGCAGCTCCCATCCCCTCCCCGGTCAAAGTTCCGGGGTCTCGACTCTTCAAACTACCTCCTGGCAGGGCACAACGGCCCCTGAACTTGTCTCTGGGAGGTGAGGTGGGGGCGCCCGCATTGCGCGGCCCTCTGGTTTGGGGAGGGCAGCGGGGAGCCCGGAGAAAGGACCAATTCATTCACATCCAGAGGGGCATAATTTGGGTAGCAGCTGTTGGGGGAGAGAAGAGCCAGCGTCCTCGACCCGGGTTCTGCCCTTTAACCCCAGCCACCCCAGGCCTGAGCGGCAGGCGGTCCGGCCGGGCTTGGCCCCACTGCTGCCTCACAGTCCCTCGCACTGCGCTGGGTACCTCTCTTGGGCAGCATCGAGGTGCAGCAGCTGAGAGGCCCCTTGAAAAAAATCGCCGGGCTCATCAACACCTCTTGAGGGACTCGAGGGCTGTCCCACACTCCAAGGAACCCGAGGCATAGGCTCCGCTGGGCACACATCTCTGATGAGAATGGGGCTGGGTGATTTAAGTTCAGAGAGATTTACAAGGACAGCGGGTCGGGGTAGAAGACTCCGAGGGCTTGGTTTTTGCAGGAACCGAAATTATCCATAGAGAATTGCTGGTTTGAAACAGGGTAGAAGTTTCAATCCTGTACATTTCTCTCCTACCCTCCCTTTTTCTATGGACAACTTCTATCTTGGCTTCTATGACAGTCCCGTTCCATATTCTGGCGCCCGATCTTCCTTCATTTCTCCCTTTTGTCCAAGCCAGAGCTCTGGGGTCCCAGTGCCACAGTCAGCACAACCCAGAGGCTGGGGTTTCACGTTCTCCGCCCCCTAAATCAACTATTCCAATCCCTGCACCCTGGGTTTGTGCTTAAAGGGTTTGCTCGCCTTCCCCTCCTCCTCATTAGTTTTCAAGTGAATCTCAGCAGTAGGGACCTGCGCATCCTGGGGCGCGGTCTGCTGGAGCAGTCCAGGGTCGCAGTTTGCCCCTGGGGTAGAGTGGAGGCGCAGACCTGTCCCTCTCTCAAGAGAGCGACATTTTCTGAAAGTGTGAGCTTCCAGTCCGCCCAGGCCAATGAGTAGCAAGGCGCTGTGTCCTCTAGCGGCAAACTCTCGCAGTTCATTTCTGAGCGCTCACTTACACCTATGGGATCTGGTCGAGAGTCAATTCACGCTCAAATTTGAGTCCTAAGTGAGGGGAAAGTCTCCTGAATGTAATCCAGGCTTTCGCCAAGGCCCTCCTGGTAATGAAGCCGGGAGGCTCGGGCGCAGTCGCTCGAACTGTGGAACAGCTGATTTGTCTCCTCCATGGCAGATGGTCTTTGAGCACAGATTTGCATTCATTGTCTTCAAATCTGTTTTCGCGCTGGTGTTCTAGATTTCAGCAGCAGATCTATGCGCAGATCAGAATACAAAAGGAGAAGCAAGAAAATAACACCCAGCCAGGAGGATTTTTAATAGGCACCGGGAGCTGCCCGGCGTAGTTAAAAAGCCGTCTAGGGTTTCAGCTGTTTGGCTGAGCCGCCGCCGCCTCGCAGCCACCAGCCTGCGGCCAGCAACGCGGCGACCGCGCGCCCTGGGCAAAGTTTCCGCGACTTCCCTGCTGGCTGCCCCCCCCCCCCCGCCCCCGGCTTCGCGAATTGGAATGGGGTGGGCTCTGGCGGGGGGGGGGGGTGGGACGGGAGGGGGCCTCTGGGACGACACCGGGAAGCTCTCGCTCTCAGCCTACCACGATCTGTCAGCAAGCTCTCATCCGCACGGGTGCGACTCCCGCTAGTGTCTGCCCGGGGGTATTTTCCTTAGCTCCTTGACCGTTTCCCCGGACACTGTATTTATTTGACTAGCACTGGAGCCTTGCTCTTCCCCCACCGTGCCGCTTTCATTCATATATCCTCCTCTCTCAACAACTTGTAAACCGCACACAAAATCTGAGTGTCACCATGAAACAGGAGACTTGGGAGAGCCATTCAGGGAACTGGGTTGCTTTGGGGAACGTTTGCACAAAACATAAGTGCATGTGGTCACACTCTCCGCTTCTTCACAAATACGCACGCAGATTCAAGCCCCGAGAATGAATATGCCTCCGGCAGGCTGCAAAAATCTGCACCTAGAGGCGGGATCCACGAAGGCTTCGCGCTCCCGCGGCCGGACTGAGCGGGCGCATCCCAACCTGCAGGGTCGGATCACTAGCCTTCAGTGCAGGATTTGGGGCCCCCAGCCGACGCACGCACACAGAGTTTGGACAAGGACGCAGCGTCCACAGCTTTCTGTCCCCTTTCACCTCCCGGACTCCCGGCAACGCCGAGCGTGGCGCGCGCCGCCGGAGGACGTCGGCCCGGCCTGCCCAGCGCCGGCCAATCCCGAGCGTCCATGCAAATGAGGCTCCTTATCGGGCCGCGGCTCCGCCTCCCGCGACCGCGGCCGTAGTAACCCATTCATGGGGCCCGCGCGCGGCTGCAGCCCGGCTCCGCGGTGCTCGCAGCCACCGCCTCCTCTCGGCTCCGGGTCTTCCCCTTCCTTTTACAACTGATCCTGTTGGGGATTTTTTTTTTTTTTTTTTCTAAATTCGAGCGGTGGGGAGGAGCAGGGAGGGGGGGGGGACCAGGAGGAAGGGGAGAGATTAGGCAGCCATCAATCTCCCGTTTCTCCCAGAACAGGTGATGCTTCTAAATTGTGATCACTTTCTGGAGGCAGCGCTGCCGCTGGAAGGATGCGAGCGACCTAGGACGGAGGGCCTCAGGCGGCAGATCTGAACTTGCGGAGGATAAAACCCAAACTTTAACTACATCAGTCCGCACCTCACGCGCGAAGCAAAGGACGGGTTATCTCCCCCCACCCCTCCCCTCCAGAGAGACTCAAACTTCGGCTCTTGATCCCTTTTCTTGGATTGCTTTTGGAGGACACCGTTTGGTGACAGCGTTGGGAACAGTAGGGACAGTGTTGTAACTCGTATTTTTAAAGCGACAGTAGACGAGACTTTTTAAATGTTTGGGATTCAAGATACTTTAGGAAGAGGACCAGCTCTGAAAGACAAATCGCTGGGTGCCGAGATGGATTCCGTCAGGTCCTGGGTCCGGAATGTCGGCGTGGTGGACGCCAATGTCGCGGCGCAGAGGTAACGATATGGCCTCACAGTTATTACGTTCTTAAGTCTTTCCCTCCTTCGCTTTCTCTCTCTCACCGTCTCTCTGTGTGTCCCCTCCCTCTTCCCCCATCTGTCGCCCTCGCCCCACGCGCTGGGGCTCGACCCAGGGCAGGCAGGTCGCTGCAGTCAGGGGGACACTTACCCCCTAGCCAACACTCAAGTTTCCGAACTGCCTGGGTCGTTTGTGTTTCTCCCCCATTCCTTCCCCACACACCACTCTTTGGGAGGAAAAATAGCAAAGTGGCATCCAACGCCTTGCAGCTCAGCCCCTAGTCCTGCGATGCCGGCCCGGAGCGGAGCGTGAGGACGCGAGCTGGCAGCCGCGGCCGCCGGAGGAGAGCCGGCTTCCCGGCGACTCCCGGGCTCCGCCACTCCGCGTGCAAGCGCCTCTCCTCCCGCAACTTGCCGGGTGATTCCTGGAGGCCGGAAGCCCCGCGGCCAGATGGCGGCGGCGGCGGCGACGCGAGGAGTGGGAGAGGCCGGAGCCGCTGCTGGGAAGGCAAAGCGGCTGGGAGCTCCGGGAGGAGGGGGTGCAGGCTGGAGGTCCAGGCGCAGAGATAAAAACAGTGGACTAGACGCACGGAGGCGGGGGTGAGGGGAGAGAAGAGATTAAAAAGAAAAGACGAAGGAGTAGCAGTGGAAAGAGCCGCAGAAGAAAGGCGAGGAGATGGGCCGCAAACGCAGGGATCACCAGCTTTTAGTTTTGCTAGTTGCTGAAGTTGACTTTGTTTCTAAGCGTCCGCCTGCTGAGATAGTAAACGCCTTGTCTAGGATGACACTCCACGAAGACATCCTGGTCCCCTTCCCTCATCAGCACTACTGAGCTGGGATTTGTGGTCTGCGCGTCCTTGTCTTGGAGAGACAGCCTCCTTCCCCCAACCCCAAAGTGCTCTCGAACTTCTTCCCACGACTCCAGCCTTCCTATCCGTTCTCCTAGCCATCTCCCTCTAAGTCCTAACGTCACGCAGAGAAATAACTCCTTTCCCAGGCCAGCCGTGTCTCCAGGTGTCCCGGGTAGAGCGAACCAGCCTCCACCCTTGGAGGAGAGGAGACCGCGGCTGGCGGCGGTTGCCTCCCTTCTGCCCGAGCCCCAGGCACGCCAGTATCCCCAAGGCAGACAGCATAAGGCGGCGACGGCTTTCCGCAGCCGTCTGGGTACTCTCTGGGCTCAACCGGGAGAAATTAGGCAGCTTCTCAGAGAAGGCTCCGAGGCGCATTTCCTTAGCCAAGCACCTTAAAGACACCTTCCCTACTTTCCTCCTTTCCCCAGATCAAATAATTGTGAAACTTGGAATAGGCACCCCGAGTGGCGGGTTCTAGCCAAAATTTTACACCATTCAAAAGAGTGAAAGTGCTCGCGCCCCAGGGTAGAAGGCCCAGCGATACCGGCGCCGCGGGGCAGCACTGGCCATCTGCGCGCTCGCCTGGGCCCTGAGACTTCTGTTAAATGTGATCTGGCGGCTAGTTTGTCCCCGGCCGCGACGGGTCTGCAGGGAGGTGTGTGCGCACACTCAAAACGCTCGAGGGCGCCTCCCGGGTCCTCCAACATGGGTTTCGCGGTCAGCGGGTTTGGCTGGCGCCGCCGGGAGATGCAGCTTAAGCGGGGATCCCTCTGGCCCCAGGCGAGGACGCTCTCTGCCTCTTAATAACATTTTGGCTGCTTCAAGCGCAGCAGTTCTGGGGGCGGGGTCCCCAGTATCACGTTGTCGGCAGTGGCCCTCCATCCCAGGTCCCAGGGATTCCGCTCTGCCACTGTCCGGGGCGCAACTTTTCGGAAGAGCGAGGGAAGCCGGAGGTGAGGCCTCTCCCTGTAGGGCCAAGGCTTGGGCTCTGGGTTTCTCGCCCGCCCCCAAGGCGTTCCCAGCCACGAACTTTTGGAGAGAGCAAGGAGGGCGTAGCGGGCAGTAGCTCTAGGACAGGACAGAGTCACTTCTTCAAAAGTAAGGAGGCATTTATTGCTCTAACCCGGGGTCCTAGTTCCAAATCCTGATCCAGCCGGCGGCGCCACCTGAGGGTGAAGATAGGGGCGGCCCTGCGGGATAGGACTTGGGCCGCCTCCTTGGGGGACCGCTTTGAGCCTAGGCCCGCACCCGAGATCCTTTGGGCTCCACTAAAGGCCGGACCGTGAGCTGCCAGGCGCTGGGAAGCCCGGAGGCTGGAACAGCGGGAGTGGCAGTGGACAGGGCGTCGGCTCTGACAACCGACCCCTGTGGCCGCGGCGACTACTCTAAGGAGTCCGTTCTTCTTAAACCGAACTGAAAAAAGATCTGAAGGGCCCAGAGCTCTGGACCTGGGACCGTTGGAACCCTTGACCCTCCTCCGCAGTGCTTGTGTGGGACGTTGGTAACATTGTGTCTTTCTCTTCTTCCCTCTGCCCGGTGGCCCCCTCGGTGTCTCTTCCTGCGCAGCGGAGTCGCCCTGTCCCGGGCCCACTTTGAGAAGCAGCCTCCCTCCAACTTGAGGAAATCCAACTTCTTTCACTTCGTTCTGGCGCTTTATGACAGGCAGGGGCAGCCGGTGGAGATCGAGCGCACAGCCTTCGTAGATTTTGTGGAGAACGACAAAGTAAGCGGAGGTCCCCCCTCTTCTCACGGCCTAATAACTACCACCTTGCAGAGCACTAAAGATTCCATCTGTCACTCGCGACACTTTTCCACTCACATCATCAGGGATGATAAATCGAGGCTTCTGGCCCAAGCCTCTAAATCAGTCGATTTCCCGGCGCCTCCTCCAGACTCCGCTCCCGCACCACACGCTGCGGGGGGCGCTGGCGGCTCTGTGCACCCAGCCTCGGGGTCAATCGTAGAGCCTGGTCCTGGACTGGCCGCGGAGTAAACGCCCTTCAGACTAGAGCATGCCCTTCTCCGGATTATTTATTATTTTGCACCTGCCAGCGCCGGCAGAGTGGGGAGCTGCTAGGTGCAAACCCAGAGCTCAGTTTTGGCCCACTTTCCCCAATGAACCTTCTTTCCCACTCTCCCTCTTGAGCGCAGTGCCTGCTCCCGACCCAGGCTCGGTCAGGATTTGATCCCAGATGAAACGGACGTGTGAGAAAAGGAAAGTCTCTTGCCCTCTCTGGGCCTCAGTCTCCTCAGCTCTACAATGCGAGCTTTAGGGAAGGGGCTTCCGGAGGGCCCTCTCGAACCTGGCCCTGGGTCCCTGAGCTTGTGGCCCCAGAAGCTCCAGTCTTGGCGGGATGGAGCCGGGATGCTGCCGTTCCAAATGACAGACCTGTATCTTTCGGCCGAGAGAAGCCTTGGAGCTTCTTAAGGACCGAGAGATCCGGAGGGGCTGCCTGTTTGAGGCAGCTTTGGCCGCAGAGTCCGATGGTGGCGGCTCCGGAGGCAAACTTCTGAGGACATTTTTGAGGGGGAGGGACAGAGGCGTTGGAGAGCATCAAGTGGTCCGAGCTATAGTAAGTTTCAAGGGTTGGCAGGCTGAAGACGCTCCTGCCCTTTGACCTGGGGCTGGGCAGGGGTTGTTCAAAGCTGCAGGGCGAGTGCGAGAAAGGCGGCGGGAGGCGGTGTGGGGCGCGCTCTCCAGTCTGTCCTTTGGGTGGGGGGTGCTGGAAGGCAAAGGGGCTCGAACGCTGCCTGTCTTTTCAGGAACAAGGCAACGAGAAGACCAACAACGGCACCCACTACAAGTTACAGCTCCTCTACAGCAATGGTGAGCGCCCAGCGCCGGCGGCCGCGCCCGCACGTGTAACCGGCGAGGAGGGCAGCTGACCTTGCCGCCGTCGCTGGCTGGCGGCCTCCAGGCCTGGGGTGGGCAGGGCTGCGGGAGGCTCGGTCAGGGGCAGGGGACGGGCGGGGGGCCTTTGCCCCCTGGACGGCTCAGCCCGCCGGCTAGCCAGCAGCCCGGAGCCTGGAGTGGCTGCCTGGGCCTCTGCCCCCACGGCAAGGACGGGTTTGGGGTGCGGGGGAGGGGCTCCTCGGCCCTGACTTCGTGCCCGCCCCCTCCCCCCGCAGGCGTCCGCACCGAGCAGGACCTGTACGTCAGGCTCATCGACTCGGTCACCAAGCAGGTAAGTCGGAGGTCCACTCGGCTCCTCTTCTTCCCGCGCCCCCGTCCCGCCTCGTCTGTCCCTGACCTCTGCTCACCCCCCGCGGTTTCCAGGGTCAGACTTCACTTGCCTCTCCACGTCGAATAGCAAGAACCTGTCCAACCTGGAGAACAATTTTTTTTTTCTTCTCTCTCCCCCTTGTCCTGTTTCTTTCTGGCCGGGGGGGGGGGGGGGCGGGCGGGTGGGGGCAGGGGAGCAAAAGAGCGAAGAGAGAATTGTTGCGAGATCGCGCCCCCCCTTTGCAGAAAATGTTTTCACTAGGACCAACTTCGCTACTCTATTATTATTGTCGCCTGAATTAACCGGGCCACAGCTCAGGTTCTGTGCTAACTCCTAATGAAGTAGTGGGCAGAGAGGGGACAAAAACCCACCCCACAATTCTGTGCTTGCTCTGAAGTCTCCTTTCCTTTGTCTCTCCTTTGCCCTCCTATCTTCCCTCCCTGCCCCCCGACTCCTCTGCAGCCCATAGCTTACGAGGGACAAAATAAGAATCCGGAAATGTGCCGAGTTCTCCTGACGCACGAAGTGATGTGCAGGTAAGTCGCTTTTTCCTGCGGGCTTTGCTGGAAAGCGGGGCAGGTGAGCCTCGCTGGCCGCGCTCCCGTGAGCCCCCGGCATTGCCTTTCAGCAATGATGGCTGGGAGGGAGGGAGGCCTTACCCCCGGGGCCGATCCGCTAGAACTTCCCCTTAAAGGTCAGATTCTTAGAGCATATCCGTTAAGACGCTAAAAGGAAACCCACAACCACTCAGGATTTCACCGCCCTGGCATCTCGGGAGTCTCCTCCGTTACGTGGAAAGTCTCTGTAGCCCAGCGGTCGGTGGCAGCGCGGGGAGGGGGCGGGCAGCCCCCCGGCCGAATTTGGGGTCGTGAACTTTGCCTGAACCGGTCTCCACCCGAGGTCCGCACCGCTAGGTTCCCGCCTGTCGGGCCTGCTCTGGGTAGATTTCCAGGAGGGGCCACTTGTGGCATACTGAGTCAAAGCACTGGAAAACCTTGCAGTCCCGGAGAGGGACCACCCGAGGGTGGAGACCCCCATCCCCAACCGCTGAGGCACCTGTCTGTGATGCGGAAGGGTTTCCTTCCTCCGGGGATGTGGCTTCTCCGAAGATTTCACGTGTCAGGGGAGTTTCTGAGGTCAGGAGAAACTACTGGGTAGAAAGAGCAGTCCGTTCTTAATTCTTCATCCTTTCAAACAACCGTTTGGGTAGTGGGGAACTCAGAGCACGCGAGAGAGGGTATAAAAAGGAAACTCTTGAAAGAGGTGGTTATTTTATTGTAAAAATGTAAGCGTTGATTCCATACGTGTTTTTTTTTCTCCAAAATCCCTGACTGGGGAGAAAGCCTCAGTTCTTCCTTACTCTGACTGCTCCTGCTACGGTGAATGTCTACCAGCTCCAGACTCGCTAGTTTTGGGTAATTGCAGGCCATCTGATTTAGCTTGGACTGTTTTATGGGCAGCTCCTAGCAGCCCCGGCTCCCTCCCAACCCAGTCAGAAAGAAACCATAACAATCAGCCATGTTTGTTTGGGTTTTGACCAAGTATTAGGAAAAACAAACTTTGCCAAATGCAAAGTTCAATTCTGCCAGGGGCCTCAGCCGAGGGGAATAGAGCTTCCCTGCCTGAGTAGCCGGGTGAGGTGATGGGTGATGGAGTAAGCGGATAGCCACTCCATGATCCCAGGGCCCCTGATAGATTCGTTCAGAAAGAAAATACAATTCCAAGATGAACTTGCGTGTAATACCGAGATTAAATAGTCAGAACACTTTGATTTAGTTGGCTAATTGAAGGGCGTTTTTTTTTTTTATCCCTCTTTATACTTTTAAATGTCTTTGTTTGGAGAGATTATCTTCTTAAAAGAAAAGAAAACAACCCCCCAAACTGGCCCATTGTCTGACGAATTACACCTATCACTTTAAATAACACTCGCACGCCCCATCCAGCTGTAGTTAAGGCTGACATTTTTATTTTTAAGCCCAATCAAATCCTCCTCATTTTATGCTGTCTAAGTAGCAGCATCAATTTTTAAAGCCTCTAGTTTAGTCTGCATTAGTAACACAATATAAAAATTTAATGTACTGTAACTTCTCCGCATTTGAGACCAGGGAAGACGCTCTGCTATTTTCTTCCCCAAACTAGAATTTAAAACACATATTAATTATGGGTAAATAAATGATCCATTGGATGGGCACTGTGCATGGAGTGTGCATGTGTGTGTGCACGCGTGTGTGTTTTGGGAGATCACTGGGATGATGGCAAATGTTGGATGTATCCAGAGGGGAAGATCTCAATTTGTCAGCCAGAGCTGGTTGATTCTCCAGGAAGGGAAAAAAGTTCTTTCTCCCACATTTTCAAGGCAAGTGCTAGCAGTCAGTGATAGAGGGATGTTCTCAGAGATTACTGCTCATGCTTAGTTCCATCTGCATGGTGTTCTTGGGCATACCTGGGAATTTCCCTGAATGGTTTCTGTAATCCTTAGGAAAAAAAAAAAAAAGAGCTCATAAATTGATGTTTAGCTTTTGGAGGGGAACAAAATAAATCTCTTTAGGAATAACTTTTTCTCTCTTCCCCAATTGTCTCTGCTCCCCTCTTCCCTGCTTTAGTTCATTTTGCCAATTATTAGCAAGGAGAAATCTAGTTGTTATGTCGCTGCCAGCCACCCCTGTGCCCTCAATGCTCAGAGGGTTAAAAGATATTATAATTTGAACAGAAGTCGTCTCAAGGCCTACAGCTGGCTAATAACAGAGTTGTATTGAGCGCGAGCAAACCCCACAGCTGTGACTTTTCGCCACAAGGCGCAGGCTAGACAGGGCCCTAATCAGATGGGCCAGCCGGGCAGTGGGGCCAGTGTCTTTATCGGCCAGATGGTGTGAATTTAGACACTTTTGTTATGCAATCGCAGGGAGGAGTTGGGGAGAAGAAAACAAAACAAAAGCCACCATGCTGTGCGCTTATTTGAGTTTGAAATTAGAGACAGATTTTTGAAAGTTGAGGGTTGAATTTTAAAAACGATTTTGGAGGGGAAAGGGCACATTCGCTTGTCTCGAGCAGGAGTTTGACTGACTGGACACCCTGTGTCCGTGGCTGGGGCTTTTTTTTTTTTTCTTCTCCAGCCATCCCTCATCCCCCTTCTTTCTTCCTTTCTGAAAAATGCAGGTAAGATTCAGGATTGGGATGCAGTTTTCCATATTCCCCCAGCCTCGTCCCCATGGTTTTGTTTTGTTTTGTTTTTGTTTTTTTTTTTTTGTCTCTTTCCCTCTCTAAAGACTCTGTGAGGAGATGCGGAAGGGCAGAGTCCTGTAGGCAAATTGAGAGGATTTCAGGTAAAAGGTTCTCTGAATCAGAATCAGAATAAAATAAACCAAACCCAGCCAAAGTGAGGAGGGGAGGACCAACCTTCATTTTCATTCATTAGGGAAAAAGCACTTCTGAGCCTCTCCATGGTAGTTAGGGACACAGTCAACATGATGCCAAGTTCAGTTTCCTCTTCTTTGTTTATTTTTCCCCTTCCTTTCCTGTTTCACAGTCTTGTTCGGTTTTTAGAAACACCAGGAACTTCAGACCTAGAGACTTGCTTATTAGAAAATAACCCTATAAAGCCTTTTAACTAAAGTAGCTGAACCTGAAGTTGGTTGCACAGGCTTTGTCTATACAGCAAAGGGAGGGGAGAATGGAGTTTGTTATCTGAGTAATTCAGGGTCCCAGTCCTCCACATCCACCATCCACATATCTGATCTCAGAGCAGTTGTTTCGAGACCGACTGTGGGTTCACGAATGTCTCCCACTTCCCACTTCCCTTTGCTTATGTTGATATTATTGGCATGAGGACGGAATGTCATTTAAGAAACCAGATTTGAAAAAAAAAAATAGTGAGGACATCTTGATGAGACATTTTCTTAAAAAAAAAAAAAAAAGAAAGAAAGAAAAAGAGTTAGTTCTGTCTAACCCAGAGAAATTTTAAGAAGGGTTCAAAGGGAGCAAACACAGTACACTCCTATTATCAATTAATTAATTAATTTCAAAAAAAATTATTTTTTCATGTTTATTTTTGAGAGAGAGAGAGAGAGCACGCGCAAGTATGAGTGGGGGAGGGGCAGAGAGCGAGGGAGACACAGAATCTGAAACGGGCTCCAGGCTCCGAGCTGCCAGCACAGAGGCCGATGCTGGGCTCGAACCCACGAACCATGAGATCATGACCTGAGCTGAAGTCGGTCACCCAATTGACTGAGCCACCCATGCGCCCCAACTCCTATTATTTTTATACCTTTACTATTTCAGTCCAGCTGCCAAGTGAGTGTCTTCTCCATCTTTTTTTGCCCTATGAACATTAGAGATTATGCTTAAAGATGTTACTGTTGGAAAATGGAAGATTGGGTCCTAAAGTTCCTCTGCATTTTTCTTCGAGCATCGGCTCCTTCCCTGATGAGATTCCCCACATTGTGTCACACTGGCCCCAGGCTTGCATTTTTACCTGTTTTTCTTTTCCTTCAGAGAAAATCCCCATGGAAAGCAGCTGAATTCGGCCGAGCACTCTTGCAAACTTACTCGGCCTCTTCAGAATCATTCCTTCTCAAACTAGACACAGTGGCACATCCCAACAGTGTGTGCTCTTGTAATTAAATTGTACCCAGCATCGTACACATAATTTGGGTCACGTTGACATGCTGGTGATGTCAAAGGGGAGTCTAGCTAGAAGGTCTTTAGGTAACAAGCATGTATGGGCTTTTGAAATTGTGTTGCTGAGGAGGAAAAGGTTTGCCTGAACTGCAAAGGTATTCTGCTGACATGAGCAATGGAAACAGAAGAGGAGGGAGACGGAAATGGGTGGTGATAGGGAGTTGGGAGGAGAGACAAGGGCTTTGGGACCTAGGAAAGCAGCTGGCCGGCATTTTTATTGGTGTTAATCTTGCGATGGATTGAAATCTTAAAAGTTAAGACCTAATATAATTTCAAAGGCAAAATATTATTTCAGAAAGCCCCCAGTGGCAAACTCTGGTATTTAGGGAAGTGGAGACCATTTCTCTTTTACTTCCTGCTAATTTGATTAAGTTTCTTAAAAGCTCCTAGCGATCATTTGGTGGAACTTGTTTAGCATCTCTCAAGTATATTTTGCTTTTTGAGAATGCTGGAGTTGGTTCGCCGTGTAATCCACGCACACATCCCTGCAAGGAGGGAAGAGGAACTTTAAAAGTTTTAAAAATTCTTCTTTATTTGTTTGTTTGTACTTCTGTGGCGGACCAGCGAGGGCAAATGGACGGAGAAGAGACAGAAAGCAAATCTGTGTCTGGGCCGGTATAAGGCTTCGGTATCGCTGCCACATGGCTTCCCTCTTACTCTGTCATCACCTCCAAAGGGTGCTTGGGGATCTCGCTGCCTCACAGGCTTTGTAAACCTAGAAGGGACTCTGGAGATAATCAGTCCAATATTAAAAAAAAAAAATTTTTTTTTTTTACCATTTATTCATTTTTGAGAGACAGAGAGAGACAGAGCATGGGTGGAGAGGGGCAGAGAGAGAGAGAGAGAGAGAGAATCAGAAGCAGGCTCCAGGCTCTGAGCCGTCAGCACACAGCCCCACATGGGGCTTGAACTCACAGACCACAAGAGCATGACCTGAGCTGAAGTTGGATGCTTAACTGACCGAGCCACCCAGGCGCCTCAATCTAGTCCAATATTTTAATTTTATATATGAGGTTGGCAAAGCCCAGGCGGGTTAAACAGATTTGACGAAACTCACGCAGCTGCTTAGTGACAGCATTGGGTCGGACGCCAGAGCCCTGATTCTCACTTGGGCAATCTTCCTATGGTGTTGCTTCACTCTTCAACAGATCGGGGGAAGGCAGTGCTTACATATACTTTGCTAATGTTTATGAGGCATATTCTCGCACCAGTGTGGGTGGTAATATTTTTTTTTTCTATGCCCTGCAAGCCTACATCCATAAGCAACTACCATTGATGGTAGACCATGTGCTTAGATGAGCCAAGAGGTATTCAGAAGTCTGCAGTGGCAGCCATGTGGGGAGGTGATTTTTTCAGTGCTTCCCCACCACCCAGCTTCCTTTGCCCTTCTCACATCTGTCTAGGTCTTTCACGCGGACACCTTTGGAAGGGAGCATTTTGTTCTCTGCTCAGGTTTGACGGGGTCCCGCTTATCTGTCGTAATTGCCGTCGGGCCTCATCTTTCTCTCTCCCTCCCAGCTAATTCCACAGGTGGTTTTTGAGGCCCTACCAGGTACTCTGCTAGGAGGAGGCCCTGGGAGGTGGAGTTTTCAAGATGGCGCTTAACGCATCAAGTCCCATTTCTGTTCTGGACTTGGCGAAAATCATTGGAGATATCATTTCATAGCTCCCTGCCTCATTTTCTCCCCTATTTCACAATGTATACCATGGTTCTTGTCTTCTCCCGTCACCTTTAGAAAATGATAGAGATGAATAAATAAATAAATAAATGTTTATAAAGTACATAGAGTTCTCTGGAAAGATTACACAAATAAGGTTGATAAGTCCAGGCAGCTACTTGGGGGTCTATTTTGTCCGTGCTCCTTCCCCTTCTGTCTTCAAATATTTATTGAGACACAAAGATCTAAAATACACCATCATAAAATCATTCAACATGGGTCTATAAGATGTGACCTTATAGATTTAAAAGTCCAATGCCCGTGGCTCAGAATACAAATATGGTTCTTGAGAAAGTTGTGATTTGCTGAGAATTACCCAGTCATAAGCCACAGAGTATTTGAAGGAGTATCTTTGGGCTTCAGGTCCAGCATTGTTTTGAAACATGGCCATAAACTCTGCGCTCGAGCCTCTGAACGCTAAGAGGCTACCTAGGACGTATGTATTTTTGTGAATGTTTCTATGCTGTATGCTCATTGTATCTTCCTGATTTTAACAATTTTCTTTTACTCTTTTGGTTCCTTCCCAATCTACAGTCGATGTTGCGAGAAGAAAAGTTGTGGAAACCGAAATGAGACTCCTTCAGACCCTGTCATCATCGACAGGTAGGGGGCAAAAGTGATTAAAACGATCATTTCTGGTTTCTCTCCTTTATGAACCTCGACGCTGAGTATCGATCACTTGGGATTTGCCATAAGGTTGGTTTCATGTTATCTTCAAGGCAGAGCTAGTCCAACATGTGTTCTCTTGTTCTGGTTGGCGTTTCTTGGAAGAAGTCAGAACCTTCCTTTTTGAACATGTGTCTCTAAATCTATGCTGGGATTCTTTTCCAGGTGCAGTGATGTCAACCTAATAAGGAGTGTGTGGATATTAAAGGATGGCAAAGGAGGCCAGCTCTCCTATTTGGCAGAGCTGGGTCTCGCTAAGTTTCTTGGAAGAGGCAGTGTACCCCGAGTTAAGCGTCATCCCCTTTGTCATTCTCCGCGATGACTGTTGGGTTGAAGACTATCAGTTTAGATTACAGTTTAGGGGATTATGACAAACTCTCTCTTGCATCGAGGGAGATTCCTTTCTACCACAGAGCATTGCATTCTGGGTCTTCTGTTCTATTCAGAGTGGGAAAGATTCTCTGGGACAAGATGCTAATTCATTGAAATGTGATTTAGGCATCCTCAGCTGTCTGTTTTTGTGATTGGAAACAGAACTTACAAACCAACGAAGAAATACCAAATTAACTTCCAGCAATCATGTAATTTTTAAGAAATCCCATATTCCCACCCCTAATTTTTTCTCTTTCGTTAAAAAACGGAATAATTCCCTATTGCTTTTTTCTTTGGGTTTTCGTGTTTCTAGCCAGGTCCTGAAATGGATTGGAGAGACCACAGTCTCCAAAGTTGTTATTCCAATATCCCAATGAATTCTCAGTTGGGAGAATGGAACCTCTGGCATTCTTCCCAGAAAGCCAGCTTGGTTTCTTTGTGGAAAGTATAGCATAGCCCTAGGAACGGGGAGGCTGGAATCCTGATCCTGTCCTCGCCTCTGACCTTGGACAAAGCACTCAGCAGCTCTGTTCTTCCACGGTACGATCGGAGGGTACTGGCTGCCGCTGTAGGTTTCAGGAGGCTCCTGAAATGTCCGTGGCGGTTCTGCAGACTTCTCTGAGGTGCTTGGAAGAGGATGAGAACCAAATGTAAAATGTCTGTTGGATGTGCAGGGTGCTTTTGCCATCGTAGGAGGCTCACGGGGGACCAATTTTAGAGAGCTGTTTGGAATTCCGTTGTTGTTTTTTTTTGTTTTTCTGAAAGTGCATAGAAGCTTACAATGCAGGGGTTGTAAGAACTCTCTGGGGTCAGCCATCTCCCTCATCTGATAGACGGAAGGCTGACCCGGGAATGGTGACATGACTTGCCCACGATTGCACGGCTGGGTGGAGCAGAGCTGGTTCCAGAACACAGTTGTCTGTCCCTCTCGGCTCGTGCTCCTCTCACTGCCACAGCCTGCCTCTCCCAAGCACTGTCTGTCCTGACTTATGTGAGTTGGATGTGTTGATCGCACGTGGCCCCATTTCCCAACTTCCCAGGATGCCCTCAGGATCCTCTGGGGGGATTCGAAGCACATGAGAACAGCTAGATGCAGACCCAGTCCTTTCCAGAATGCACGCTGACCTCACTAATCTTCAACTCCCCTCCCCACACTTTGGCTCCCCTTTGAAGAAGGTCTTCCGACCTCATGACTATGGCATCTTTTCTTGGAATAAGGTCCCCACAGATCAGCTTTAAAGATGGTTGCCAACCCATACATCCTAACCTGCACCTTCCATCTCATAAGCACACATCCTAATGACTGCACTTAGCAGTTCTTACTTTAAGAACCCGCATACGACTTGCACCCGCGGATAGAGCCTGACATATCTACGTTTTAATCCTATGTAATACGCATGGCACCCGTACAAAAGAAAGTCTTTTAGCATCTACAGAGGGAGAAGATTTTCAAATTAGGTGCTTTCATTGTTTGTGCTAGAATGTCTTAAATTCGTCTTCGAAGGTGGAAATTGTATCTTGGCTGCATATTATAGAGCTTTATGGGACGATGGCATTTACTTTTTACTATCCCGTGCACAATAAAACAGCCCAGTGATATCTCTGCATCACTTGAAATATGTGTTACTTTTGAAATGTTGCGCAGCTACACACGGAGACATACCAAAGGGTGCTGTAAATTGGCCATCATCAGGTTTTTAGAGAACCCGTTTTATTGTAAACAGATGCATTTATTCTGCTTACTCATTGCAGGGCTTTTGTTTGGAGATATTGCCCTTGTCTTATTACTTCTGAATGTCTTTTGGGCTTACCCTCGCCTCCTTCCCTTCCCTGTGGATGTAAAAGGAGGTGAAGTCAGGTTTCCATTTGTGGGAGGTGGGATGGGTGGTTTGTGTCATTCGGGGGTTTGGTTGAGTTCTGCATCCCATCCCTGTGTTCAACGTCTGCCAACTTGGAAATGTTGAGATCCCCCACGAGCAGCAAACGGGTGCAAAGTAGTCTATTTTGGATTTCCTCTGAGTAAATATAGAACTCTCTTCTCTGCCCTTGTTCCTATAATGCCAACTAATTATCTCCTCCCCCTGCTCGCTCATCTAACCAGATGCAGTTAATTTACACTGTCTCTCTTTGAGTTTTCTCACACAACAGGCACGCTCCACTTTGGCTCTGGGGAGCCTGCTTATTCCCTTGGAATTGTGCATGTTCGGGGAGGGGGGGATGGGGAGCCTCAAGGGTGGTTCCCAAACTTTTCACCACAAAAGACCCCTTCGATCATTTTCCTTGGCCGGCCCAGCGTTTTGTCAGATTTTGCCTGCTGGACTGCAATCGACAAGTAACCAACCATTCAGCTGTAAACTCCATTTTTATTAATCAAAGACGTACAATGGAATGGGAAGGAAGAATCTCATTCCAGAAATGCCCTTGATCTCATCAATGGCCAGTCAGAGTTTTGGATGGGGACAAGACAAGCAGTGTTATCACACTGACTTGATAGGCTTCCAGCTCAAACGCCAAACAACTTGACTTTTCATTTAGCCCCTGTGACCACATCTTGGGCAGATATTCAGTTTCCAATAGGCTGCTTAAAAGATGAAAGATAGCTTTTACTACCATGTGGCCCCTTCATTGAAAATCATCGGATTTTATAATAGGGTGCCCGCCCGCCCACCCCCCCATCAGAGATGTAGTTCTCTAGGTCCTCAGACTTAGCCCCAGATTAGGATTTGTTTTTTTCCTACTAAATTACTCTCTGCCTTGATTTCTCTAGAAACATAAATTTAATTTTTATTTTCAGCTGTCTTTTCAGCATGCTTTTGTGAATTCTTGGGCAGCCCCACCCCTCTCCAAAAAGCCAGGCCAATGCACAGCCCAGCAGGACTTGCTGCTGAATCACAGGCCTCCAGTAGAGCCTTCCTTCTGTGTACAAATGTGTGCGTGTCTAGAGTGGCAGTAAAGCTGATTAATTTTTAGTGTAAAAATCCAAAGTTCCTGTATGAAAGAAGAAGAAAAAAAAAAAAAAAACCACCAAAACCGGAACAGACCAAACCAACAATGAAACCATAATCCTTACTTTGGTCTTCGGCCTAAATCTTGTCTATAAAGATCTGTGTGTGGTAAATAAAAATAAAAAGTCTCAAGCCGATTTACATTTTGTGGTTTCAGAGCTAATTCAGAGCTTGTTTTTTCTGGGCTGTATTCTTCTCAGACTCTCTTCTCTGTCTGGAAACTTCTTCTGAGTATCTGCGGAATCTCTGGGGCTCAGGGATAATCTGGTGGTCCGTGGGAAGATCTCTTTAGGGACAGTTTCACTGATGTAGGAGAGTGACAAAAGAATCCTTAAAGTACCAGTTCTTGTAGCCCATAAAAAGTCAGATGGGTAGAGAGGGCTAACGTTCTTTTTGCATCTTTGTAGGCTGTCTGTGCCCATGTGCATACTGGTATGGTATTTTCTATTAGAAGGGCAGATCAGCCTATGTCTCATACGCTAAATATCCCAAGAGCTTCTGTCTTGGGACATTGGTTTCCATATTTCTGAGCTGTTTCCTGGAGGGCCATTTTAAATGTTGATGTAGTTTTGTTTACTTTCTTTTTCAAGAAGCCCAACAAACAACAGAATGAACCTTATTCAAAAGGTTTACTTAAAAGTATCTCATGGGTGGGTTTTCCTGATGGTATCTTCCCTTTGTTTTAAATAAATTTTTAATTGTGGAAAAATGCACACAACATAAACTTGACCGTCGTAACCATTTTTAAGTGTACAGTTCAGTGGTTTAGGTCATTCACATTATTGAGCGGTGAGAGCCACCGCAGAGATCTTTTCACCTTGCAAAACCGTGACCGTCCGTTCTCCCCCACCCGCAGCAGCCGCCATGCTACTTTTGGTCTCTATGAGTTTAACTACTTCTAGGGACCTCACATAAGCAGAATCATTACTGTATTTGTCCTTTTGTGACTGGCTCATTTCACCGAGCATAATGTCCTCCAAGGTCCTTCATGTTGTAGAGTGCCAGAACTGCCTTCCTTCTGAAAGCTGAACAATATCCCAGTTTGGATATATCACATTCGTTTATCCACTCATCTGTCGACAGACACTTGGGCTGCTTCAGTCTTTCAGCTATTTGTGAACAATGCTGCTGTGAACAGGGGTGTACAAATATCTCTTTGACTGTCTGTTTTCCATTCTTTTGGGTACAGACCTAGAAGTGGAATATGGAACTCTCTTCTCTGCCCTTGTTCCTACCAAATAGTAATTTGAGTCATGGCCACACCACTTCCGTTGCAGCTACTTACGTTCCCACCCACAATGTATGAAGGCCCCAATTTCTCTAGATCCCCACATTACTTATCTCCTTCCTTCCTTCCTTCCTTCCTTCCTTCCTTCCTTCTTCTCTTTCTTTCTTTCTTTCTTTCTTTCTTTCTTTCTTTCTTTCTTTCTTCTCCCTCCTTCCCTTCCTCCCTCCCTTCTTCTTCCTCTTCCTCTTTCTCTCCTCTTTCTTTCTTTCTTTCTTTCTTTCTTTCTTTCTTTCTTCCTTTCCCTCCCTCCCTTCCTCCCTCCCTTCCTCTTCCTCTTTCTCTCCTCTTTCTTTCCTTCCTTCCTTCCTTCCTTCTTTCTTTCTTTCTCTCTTTCTTTCCTTCTTTCTTTCAGTAATTGTAATCCCAAGTTTTGCTCCTTTTTTCATCTTGGTAAGCATCTTCACTTGCTGCTTTCCCCTCTGGTCCAGGCTTCTTGTTTGCCCTTTTCCTGCCGTTTGGCACATCCTTTTCCCACCTTTTTCTGCCTCATCGACCACCTTGTTCCATTGGAGTGCGTGTTTGGATCCTCTCTCCTCTGGCCCATGCTTGTTATCCCTCTCTCCAGTGTATCACTTAACTCCAGGAAAGTATTATTTGTGGGATGGGAATTTCCAGAGAATAACTGTGGGGAGTAAAGCTCTTACCGACCTCCCAGGCATGCTAGAGGGTATTGCATTAAACCTGAACACTAGAGTTTTTGTTAATTTACCAAACGAACTCCATATTAATTTCTTCTTGATTTGTAATGTAGATTCGGCTTTTAACCCCACTGTTCCTTTCAGCACAGAAGCAGTATTTGGATAGTAGTTGGAGTTGAGCTCTTGCTGAGATTTATGTCCACAAAGCCTAGTAGATTCCTGCCGTCTTAGGCCACTCACACTGGTTTTCAATCTGTGACAACTCCCTCCCTTTCCCTGGAAATGGAAAGCCAGATATGTCAGTAGAGGCAAGTCCCAAACAAGGATTTCTGTCCCTGAAAAGGGTGGATACGACCTATACTCAACCTTTAATTGACGCTTACTATGTGCTGGGCATTCGGCTATGTAATTTGCGTTAATTATCTTCTTAATTCATCTTTGGTGGTTAAGAAAAGTTCAATTTTATGGAGAAGAATATGAATCTTAAGGAGCTGGAGAACTTAGCCAAGGTCACATAGCCAGTTTCAGTGGTGAAATTGGAGTGTAGTTAATGGGTAGAAGTTCCAGAGAAAAAGATTTTGGTAAAGAAGGAAAACCTTTCCAGAATTTAGAGCTGTGTAAGAATGGAAAGGCCTGGTGAGTATGGTCTGGAAGCACTGTTGGCTCCCGAAGTGCCATTTAACTCTGAGGTTGTACAAGTCACATTCATGTGTGTGACGGGCGTGATGGAATATCAGTCCCCAGTCCCCGTGACTGAGAGGCTGCATTTCGTAGCAGATATGGCCTTCGACTAGGATCAGGATGCCTGCTCTTGGCCCCGGATCATGCACTAACTAGCTGTCTCATGTTACAGAGGTCATGAGTTGCCTCTCTGGGCCTTAGTTTCCCTATCTGTAAAAGGAAGTGCATTGGATTAATGGTTGACCTTTGCATTACCTTCCAGCTCTGAATTCTGATTCTAGCGGAGGGCCCAGGCTTGGGTGTCAGGCATGCTAATTCATCATCCTTGCTCATCAATAATTTACGGGAGCTATTAATATGTGCCTTCCATGCCCAGATTCCCCATCTCCAGTGTAGGGAGCCCAGTGCTGTGAAGAGTCTACAAAAGCCTGGCCCCGGGCTATTTTTTTTTCTTTTTTTTACTGAAAATTCTATTCTCTCAGAAAGGGTGTAGATTTTCTCACCAAACAACACAGATTATCTACCCGAAGTGAGCGCATCATTCTTTCTGGTTCTTTGTCCTTTGTTTTCCAGTAAAATCTTTGCTAGTTTCTTGGCCATTTTAGACACAGATAGGAGAAGGGACTCTTCTATTTGCTGGTATAGAAAATACTTCCTTTTGGGTTGAAGCACTTCACCAGATGACAGCCTGGACCACGTGGTAAATAAATGATATTTTGTTTGAGAAAATCACTCTTCCCCTGCTGATCAAAGAGGTGGTATGGAAGAGTTTTGATGTTTACTTCTGTAGTTGGGCTAGTGTTTAAGAAATACACTTGTTCTGCTCGACTCACCGGTCTTCCTAGACTCTCAGAGCTTTAAGATTTGACTCACACTGGCTCAATCATCTGTACGTTGGTTCACTCCATCGTTTATTCATTTAGGATTTTGTTGCTGTTGTTATTCAGTTATTAAACAAATATTTGTGAACTCGTGGCACTAAGAGACCATTGGGGAGCATGACTGCCATGGTTCCTCCTTTTATGGAGCGGACAGCTTAAATGATCACGCGGAGAAATATTTATTTACAAACTGTGGAAAGTACGTGAAAACTAGGTGAGTGGATTGTAGATGGGTTCCAACTTTCTAGTCCAGTCATGTCTTTCCCCATGAATCAAAATGTTTGTTTCATCAAGCGGACCTTGAAAATGTCTTCCTCTCTCCCTTTGCATGTACCAGCCCTGCCTGGAACACCCACCCCAAACTCTGCCTATATAAATCCTATCAGTTTTTCAAGACCTGCTTCAGATTCTGCCCCTGCAAAGATATCAATTCTTATAGCCCAAGTCTTCTCACTTGACATTTGCCCCCTGTGCCTGCTCTTGCTAGGTTGTTTGGATGTTGTTATCTTCTTTACCTATTTGGGTTTGCCTTACATTTCCAAGTACACTGTAATTCTTGGATGTCGGGCATCATATGTGGCTTAAGTCTTTGATATTTCTTGGTTTTGTGATGGTGCTAATAATACTTCTTTCTCAATGAGTTGTATTAAGAATATTATTGAAAGATATGGGTTTAGAGTCATTGTGTTATCTGTAGGTTTCACGCTTGTAGTGAAGAAGTTACAGAGAGGGAGGGAGGCAAACCATAAGAGACTCTTAAATATTGAGAACAAACTGAGTGTTGATGAGGGGGGTGGGGGAGAGGGGAAAGTGGATGATGGACATTGAGGAGGGCACCTGTTGGGATGAGCACTGGGTGTTGTATGGAAACCAATTTGATAAAAATTATGTTTAATATAAAAAAAAGAAACCTCTCTTGGAAATTAAAAAAAAAAGAATATTAGTGTAAGGTGCCCACCATAGCGTATGACTGAATAGATGCTTTAAAAAAGTCATAGCAATTATTATGTTGTATCTCCTGTAACATCTGTCCAGTGGCTTGGATACTACAGTCACTCAGTAAATATTAGTTGGCAGATTAGTCTGTGACTGCCAAGCATTGAAGAGTTTGGATGACTGAGTCCTTTGCCAGTTTATATAGGACCTTTCCTGTAACTACTTGTATTTGACTGCTGCTTAGCAGTCTTACCCCCAGGGACAGGTAGGTACAAAACAATGCCAAGAACAGATATCTAGGGTTGTGAGGCAGAATGAATCATTCAGTAAATGTTTATCAAGGGTCTATTATGTTAAGGACTTTGCAAGGTGCTGTTAGGAATAATAAAATTGAATTGACACAAAGCTTTCCCATCAGGAGCTTATAGTTCAGATGGAAAAATGAAAAGTGTGCAGAAAAAACTGCCATAAGAGAGGCAGAGATTAAAGCTCTGAAGACCTGTAGCGGGGAGATTATTTTCATCTAGGTAGAGGTGCGAGAGGTGACGACTATAACTTGGACATTCATAGTTGAGATCAAAGGGCATTCTAGGAGGAAAGTGGGTAGGAGAAGACATATGGAAAGGAAAAAAATTTCCTAAATCTGCTCATAGTTTTAGAAGTGCATGGATGTATGTGAAGGGGGGCAGTAGGAGAAGCTAGAAAGATTATTTGGGTCCAGATTTTGTAAGACTTTATATGCCTGGACAAAAGTATTTTGACATCTTTCGTTGGTGACGGAAAGACATTAGAGGATTTTAAGTAGTGCAATTTTATGGTCAGGTCAATATTTTGGAGGGATGATTTTGAGGATGAATTGGAAAATGCAGAATGGAAGTAGGGGAAACTTGTAGGAAGGTGTTAAAATAGTTCACGGATACTTTGCTTCCTGTGACTTTTTTGGGAATGTATCAGTCAGTTTACCTGCCAAAACTTGGGCATTATTTCTATCACCCTGCACCACCAGGAATTGGGAAAATGGGCACAGGCTTCAAATTTAGTGACTTCCTATAAAAATATCCTAGTTTTTTTTTTTTTTATGTTTATTTATTTTTGACAAAGAGAGAGAGAGAGAGACAGAGACAGACCATGACGGTGGGAGGGGCAGAGAGAGGGAGACACAGAATCTGAAATAGGCTCCAGGCTCTGAGCTGTCAGCACAGAGCCCGACGCGGGGCTCAAACTCACGGACCATGAGATCATGACCTGAGCCGAAGTCGGAAGTTCAACCGACTGAGCCACCCAGGCGCCCCAAAATATCCTAGTTTCTGATTTAATATCTTTCATCTTCTTCTGGATATGCTCCCTCCTACCATCAGCAGTGGTTGGGAGTTGGGTTTTCCCTGCCAGATACCAGTCACTGGAGGTAAAAGGCCCATTTTCTCACCTCTCCACATTTCACTTCCCCTCCCCCAATACACCCACCACTCCAAAGCTTTTGCTGATGTTGCCACTTGTCCCCATGAGTACGCGTCCTTTGTTCACTGGAAAGCTCAGATCCTTTGCAAAGAACTGCTGTTGTACCATCTGGCAATCTGTGAATTTTTTAGTAGCCTGGATGTTTGTGAGAGAGCAGGAACTCGGAAGCCGGAATCCAAACCATTTGCAAGTAATTCTTTAGAAAAAAGGGGAAAAACCCACACCAGTTCACTTTGACTAGGATTCTCTCATTCGAAGTGCTCGCGTTAGGTCCCCTGGATCAATTCCCAGGGAAAATCAGAGGACCAAGTGGATGTATGCGGTTACGCGGAGCAAAATAATGGTATGCTTCAACTTCCGGTTTCTCCCGTATAAAATTGTATGATGTGATTAAGTTGCAGGTTTGCCAGAAAGGGGATGAGTCAGGAGAAGTAGAACAGCACTGTGAGGTTGTTCCATGCTGGAAATAAGAAATCGATGTTTGTTTCTAGGAAAGGTATTTCTTCCCAGAGTTGTCTAGCTGGCTTTAGGGGGAACAAAGGACCCAGAACTTGGGAAAGATTGATAAGACCACATGTTCATCCTGAGAGAACTTTCTAGAACTCCCAGTTATTTCTTTCTATTTGAGCAAATGGGGCTAGAGGAGTTCTTCTGGGTCTCTTTATGACCAGCCAAGAGGCTAACAGGCCAAACGGTTGGGAAATATGACATATCCTAAGGAGATAAGAAGGAAGTTATCCACAGATGATTTATAAAACTCAGAGCTCTACCTGTTAGGACTTGATTAGATTATATGCTGATTGAAATCTTATAGGAGTTGTTCTTTGTTGCCCTGTTCTTCATGTTGACCTAGAGTTGCGATTGGAGCGGGCATTTGATCGAAAGGAAAGTGGTCGAGTGACAAGAGGCTCAAAGCACGTCAGGCAGCTTAGACCCAAGTCTATAAGGAGTCAGCATTTTGTCAGTCTCTACTGGGTAATTAATTAAGGATTGTCCTCCAGGAAGGTTTTGTTCTAAACTCAAACTCTCCCAGCCCCCTCAAGACCACCAAGGAGCCAGAACTGGTGAGAAATGCTGCAGCTGCTCACATATAACAGGAGCTTTTGAAAAGGAAATAGGGAGAAATTCCTAATCCCACTGATACCATGGCAGGAATGGAAGAATTTGCAGGGATGGAACCATCTGGATTCCGGCCAGCACTTTGGGGTTAACACCTGCATTTTTTAAGGCACATTGGATGCCAGGACTTTTAGAAAAGAGAGCTCACAAAATGGTCATGCAGTCTGGGCCATCGTAGCTCTGTATGCTGTCCTTCACACATAGGTCCTCCAATCAAGCCCTGAGGTAGGTCTCTATGGAGAGAAAGGGCAAGCCTTTTGGTTGGTTGACTTTGGTCCAGATTTGCACAGTTGCACAGGACATTTTCCTGATTGATTTAAAGCTTTGCACATGACTCAGCCGTACACTGGGACCGTCACCCACATTTCAGATGAGAAAACTCTGTGGAAGAGCAACTCCTTCAGTGGCCATATAGCAGGCAGGTCAAAGACTCAACTGGGATTAGAGACAAGATCTCTCACTCCCAGGACACAGCTGTGATGGTCTGTGTAAGGAGAGGACAGGAGGAACAATGACATTCCCAATGAATATGGTGTCGCTGAATCGCAAAGCTTCTAACTGGACCGGAGCTTTGGAGGATTCATCACCTTTCAAGCACCATGCCATGGGTCAGACTGATGACATTTTGCTTCCCTATAATCAGTAATTTTGTATGTAGCCAGTTTGTTCTGCGAAAAAAGGCCTTTTCTTTCTTCAGAAGAAGTAAGGTTGTGCACGTAACACAGACTTATGACATGTGGGTTGCATACTTGAAGTGGTTGTTATTCCTGGAGTGTGATAACTGGCAAAATCTGGCTTCAGATCTGGGTTTGACCGCTCCACTATACCATTCATGCCTTTACCCATTCATTCATTTCCTCCCTCTCATTGAATCTGGAGTTGCCAGATTTAGCAAATAAAAATATAGGCTGTCCAGTCACATTTCAATATCACATAAACATGAATGATTTTTTTTTGGTGCAAGTATGCCCTAATTCGATTTGTAGTTCAGATAAAAACAAATGCAATTTCATTATAAGCCTTTCCCACGTGATATTTGGGATATACTTATACTGAAAAATTATTCGTTGTTGTCTGAACTTTAAAATTAACTGGGCATCCTATATTTTATCTGGCAACCCTACCTGAATCCCAGTTTGTATCTGAAAAATAGGGGAGTGAGGACTGTCGCACAGTGCTGGGATGGGGAGATGATGCATGAGAGAGCCCTGTACCATGATGGGCTCATGCTGGCTTAGTTCCTTCCTTTGTGTGTGTGTGTGTGTGTGTGTGTGTGTGTGCGCGTGTGTGTGTTCTGCCTTCATGTAGGGCTCATAATTATCTTCTTGTCCACGTGGAAGTTGATTCACACTTAGGGGGTTCAGTTAGGAAGCTGATAGGTGAACAGAAAACATTATTGGGAACCGTCAGCAGTCCCTGCCGGCCCTCCCCCTCCCCCGCCAGTCTTTGCCAGTTTCGCCACCCAGGCCCCCTCTTCGGCGCTCTGTCTCTTGTCTCTTTTTGTCACCTCTCGGTGCCTTGCTCTCATGCTCTGTCTAGACCCTGTTTTATGGACTTGTCGCCTCCCCTGCATTGCTTTTGTTTAGTGCCCACTGTCTACCTACTGTTCACTTTTATACTGACTTCCCTGAAAGCCTTTGTTCAGCGTTCCCCAAGTCTCCTTCAGCGCTTCAAACATGTGGGACTGTTTAGGCTCGAGTGATAAATTGCACGGAGTTGAAGGTAAAGGGGAAGCTCCTCTCTCCCCACTTGGTCTTGGCTGACGTTTGAACAAGAGCCAGACTCGACTTCTATTTAATGCTAGCAGTCCACTTGATGCTTGCCCAAGTAAATGTAGAGTGGCTAATGCATTTTATCATCCAGATGTTGAGTCACAAGATGAAGGATAACCACCATTTAGACATATATCTGGGTAATTTAGTGAGCTGAAAAAAAAAAAATCTAACTTTGAAAATTTGGTGTCGTTTTTGAGTCGACCTGTGTCGAAACACCGGACGGCAGATTTTAAAATTCTGCGTTTGCTTCCCTCACTCCCGTCGCGCCCCACTCTGACCCCATCTCCCTCTTTTTCCTTTGCTGACCTTTCTTTTTTTTTTTTTACTTCCTGCCTTTGGCTTTAGGGACTCCTTAGCTTCCCCCCACCTTGCCTTGCATTTTTAGTGAGGTGTCTAACCTTGAGTCAGACACAGGCTGTCAGAAACATTTCCGGGAGCAACTGGTTACCCGAGTGCCTTTCTCCTCAATCCCCTCTTTCTTCTTTTCATTCCCTGATGAAGAATGAAACGCTGGCTTCACTGTAGGTGTTCTGTTTATAACTCCGGCTTGGCGGTTTTCACTTCGAGTGGAGTCCATTGAGCTTGTAAATTGTATTGGATCAGTGAGCCCATAATGAGACCTCCAAACCCAAACAGTAGAAGTCTGCTGGGATTTTATTGTTCATAAAGCTTCTTCCCTGGGGAGGGATAGAGTCATTAGGTGTGCACTGTGTTTAATATTTGGTCATGACAGGAAGCAATAATTTTCTATTTTTATGGTGGCTTCTGAGTTTTTAAAGCAATTGCCTAATTCCCATCACTGAGACTGGAAGCAAATTAACCAGACAGCGAGGGAAGCTGGTATGTGGTTTTGGTCAGGGCGTATCTTGTTTAGCGTCTTTCTCCGTCCCGTGCCTGACCCCCGCCACTCTGATGGCTGGAACCTGCCTACACGGGGGTGTAACTTATCATTTGGAGTCCCATGGACTCTTACTGCCAGGTAGAAACGTGCCCTCTCCAAAGAGGTGGAGCTGTGGGCTCCTGTTTGGGAGGCCCTCCCCTGTCCTTTCAGACCCTCCCTTCCTTAGATGAGAGAAGTATGTCACGTTTTTCAAAATTGGCATCGGCCTGAAACAGGCCGCCTCCCTCATTCTTAACCCCTGGGCGGGCAGCAGGATTTGAGCAGGACACCTATGCTAATGTCCAGCCCCAAGAAGCCCCAAGTTAGGTGTTAGGTCTTCTTGCTTCATAAAGACGGGGAGGGGGGGGATGCTTTGGCTTGGAGCCTCTGGAAACAGAGCCCAAACCTAAGCATCTGCAGATGAGGGCAGGGAGATCAGTTTGATGAGTTGGCATGATTTCTATTGGTCGGGCCAGGCTGACCTGTGATACTGAAATAGGAAGGAGGTGGGAATTTCCAAGGGCAGGGGCTCAGCTGTTCCCCACTCACATCTGTAAAGGGGCATAACTACTAGTACATTACGGCACAGGTCATGGGGTCAGTGGTCCACTGACTGCGGGATGCTAGTCTACCCTGACAGCAGGATTTGAAGTTCCGTGGAAATGGGATTCTGTGATGTAATTCTGAGGACAAGGAAGGTTGGACAGAAGGCTAGTTTTTTTTTTTTTTTTTTAAAGTTTATTTACTTATTTTGAGAGGGAGAGAGAGCGCACTCATGTGCATGGGGAAGGGACAGAGAGAGGGAGAGAAAGAGAATCCGAAGGGGTTCTGCACCCACAGCACAGAGCCGGATGCGGGGTTTGAACTCATGAACTGTGAGATCATGACATGAACTGAAGTTGGATGCTGAACGGACTGAGCCACCCAGGCGCCCCAGAAGGCTGGTTGTTTTGAGACCCATTGTGTCTGTAGATTAATCTCGGTCCCTTCGGCATTTTTTTTTTCCCTAGTAGAAAACTAAAAATGAGGCGTCAGTGACATGCTTCTTTGGGAAGTCACAGCCTACCTTCTTTTTCTTCTTTTTTTTTTTTTTTTTTTTTTTGGAGTTTTACAGACCTTAGCAGGAACCAACTGGGCAAAATTGTGTCCGAAAAGATTGTCATGCTTGACCTGACCTGCAGAGCTGTGGAACTGACTCTCAGCTGTTAATCAGATGCGATGACCTTGAGAAAACTTCCTGAAAGCTCCCTGGCATGGGAAGCCTAGACTTGTTGCATGTTAGAGGGTTCCGGGGAAGGTCAGGGAGCCAGGGCTTGAAGGCAGAAAACCAGACCCAGGGAGTAAATGAAAGGACCTTTTTTCCAAACCCAAGTCATACATATCTATCCTCTGAAATACTATGTCTATGGAGAGAGAGGTTGCCTGATACCATACCAAGATTTTGGCGTTCTCATCTCCCCCACCACATCCCTTCCTTTTTCATCATGGATACCGTCGATGGTCCAGGAAAGCCTGTGGATCTCTAATCCCGTTGGGGCTTGTCTACATTTAAAATGGAAAGAGATGCTTAGATGCTAAATTTCAATTAGGGGGCAGTGAAAATAAAGATCTAATTTGTTTACCCTTCCAAGTTTATGGATCTCTTCCATCCCCAAACACATCGAAAGTTCCACCAGTGATGTACTGTGCCCTTTCTTTTCTCTTATCCCGTCTCCACTCCTTTGTTCTCTTTCTTGCCTCTTTACTCCTATTCTGTTCTTGTTCTTGCCTCCTTTTCTTTTTCCTTTCCTCTCACTCTGCGCCTTTTCTTCCTGTCTCTCTTTCCCCTTGTCGCCTGCCTTCCCCTCCCTAAGTTATCGCGGACTTGTGCAGGAGCGACAGCCAGTGTGTTTGTCGGGAACTTGGTCTCAGCCGTTCTGTTGCTCTCAATGGCCCATTTGTTTGCTCTTGTGCAGGAAAAAAAAAAAAAGAAACTTTTCCAACCTACGAGTTCCGTTGTCTCCCTAGGGATCCTTGTTTGAATCTTTGCTGTAAGATTTTTTTTTTTCCTATGAAGTACCAAAGAAATAATTGCCTTATCGTTAACAAACAGAACCTGGCTCTTATCACCCCATACCCCAGAGCCTTGGTGCAAAAGTTGGGCCGTGCCAAGTGCATGCATTAACCTGATACGCGAAACCCCTTTTCAAAGCTGGTCCTTAGAGGACACTCATTGAGGGCGTTTTTGTCGAGAGGTGGCACAGTGAAAGCACTTCTTACGGCACTGGGTGCCAAAAGAGATTGGCTGGCGTTTACACCCCTGTTACAACAAAAAAAGAGTGTATTTTTCTGGGAGGAACATTTTCAGATTGTTCTAATTGTCACTGGCAACGAACAGTACTTGGAACCGGAGTCTTGCGGTGGCCTCACTGGAGTTTTAAAGCATCCCTTGGCACAAGAGACTTTTTGGTTCCGTGGGTGAGCTGTGGCCTGAAAAAGCAAACGGATCATAAAAAGCACCAGGCCTGACGGCCCACTATTGCCCTGCAAAAGGATGTGACATAACTTGGAACGCGGGCTGCACTGTCAGTGTGGATTCCGAGTTTGTTTTTGGAGCCACAGAGGTCTCCTGTGAGAGTTCATTTGCATCTCGTAACAGTCTCTTGGCCTCCACCTGTTTAAAGCAGAGTTCTTCTTTCGGAACCTGCATGGATCGTGGTATCTTCTCACTTAAACTGATGGTGTCATTTTGAGGTTGGCCCCTCTATGCCAACCTACCATTGGAACAACATCGCTTCTGCCGTCTTTTGGATCTTTCGACAAGGCCGATGCACAAGGGATCTGGGGAAATGCTTGCTTTGGGGTCCACGTGAATCGCCATCCTTTTAAAAAAGTTTTCCCTGTTGTGTCTTCTTTGTTAAAATAAAATAAATAAATAAGAAAACCCCACAGCAAAACACAAAAAAAGATATATGGTGTTGCATCAGATACTGACAGCGCATCTCAAAAGATCCTTGGGGAAGCTTTTGTTTGGGGTGGGAGAAATCTTCCTCTTAAGCATTTCCCAGCATTCCTTCAAGACATCTGGTTCTCTCATTTTCTCTCTGACTTCTGTGCTTTTTTTTTTTTTAAATAACTCCACTACTGTCATTATTTTTATTATTTTTAACCATTTAACGAAATGTGCTGAATGGCGATCCCACATGGCATCTTGTCTAAAACTCGTTTGACCTTCGGAAGTGATGACCTTAACCAATTTTTACTGGCAAGTGTCTTGACTTTATTACTCAGGAGACAGTTTATTTTTTTTTTTTCTTAAAGAGAAGAGTGAACAAGAGAGAGTGAGCTTCTCTTAAGATCAAAGAAAAGGAAAGAGCAAGGAGGTTCTACCCGCCCACCCCCCCATCTCCATGCTGGAGCAAAAAATTTTCTCTTTCCCATCCTGTTTTGTTATTATTCTCAGTGTCCTTATAAAAGCATAAATAAACACGGTGAAATCTCACCCATGCCTCCTGTACCCACATTTCCCTCTTAAAGCATTTAGGAGCTCCTCTGTTTGCACTTTGAAATTGGGCTGCTGAGTTGATGCATTGTCTCATGTCACCATCGTATTATTTTCTTTTGCCCACTGTCGGTGGAGGCCAAATCTATTAAGTGCAAAGAAAAAAAAAATAAATAAAAGGAAGCAAACTGGGTTGCTGCGCTTTTGCTCTAACTCTAGGAGACGTAGGTCTGAGTTAGAAGGATTAACTTTGCTGCTTTGTGCGCCCTGCCGTCCCTGGGCTCTATCACCAAAAGCAAATACAGGTAAGGAGAATGGTGTGCGGTTGGCAGCCACTGGGTGAAGAGGCCCCCCCCCCCCCCCCCCCCCCCCCGGTGGAACGAGCACTGTAAATGAATTGCTGTTCTACCCTGGGGCAGGGCAGCGTGAGAAACACCAGTAGAACAGGGCAGAACTGCGCTGCCTCCCTCTCCCTGCACTGAAGAGCTAGTTTAGGTGTCCAGCATCATACATCTCAAAGCCCCGCAAACTACGGGGAGAAAAGAACCCTTAAGCTGCAGCATGCTTCCTTGGAAAGGGAGTCATTTCCTTCTGGGTTGTTTGTGGTTGTATGTCGAGAAAAGGGGTAGGAACTTCACGTAGAGCATTTCTTCGAGGGGGGTGCTGAAGCAAAGGGCCTCTTTAGGAGGTGGGATCATGGACGGTGTCATGGTGTTGGGAAGGGGCCCTACCGACTTGGAGCTTGGGAGCTGTATCTCTGTCACCCAGCGCCCACATGCAGCGGCTGCCCTCAGGGTTTCGTCTCTGGATGGCGTCAGCATGCAGGCGCTGTTGGTCCAGGCTTCTCCAAATGTCAGGAGATGAATGACGATTGGCCGAGAGCTTGACCAAGGCACCAGGCATTTGGGAGGAAGCATTCTTCATTGGCATGCCGGGCTAAGGAGAAAATCGCCTTTATAGACACAGTTTATGGTTTGGATGGCTAGAGCATCAAGAAATGCTGTTTGCAATAAGAATGAGCCGTTCATAGCAGTTGGAACCGCCGATATATTCTCTGTCATGTCGTCTCACTCCAATGCCATGGCTCGTATACGGCTTCAACTTATTCAAGGCAAGCGATGCTATGGATTCAGTTAATTAATCAAGCACTCCGTCCCTCCCCAAGTGTGTTGTGAGTCCCTCGTAGCACTTAGCACTGTGTAGTGCTGTACTTGGGGGCGGGATAGGAGCCCTTCTGGTCCAAGGTGGAAGGGGAAAGGTGAGCATTTATGCATTCTTGATTCTAGCGAGGCTTATTTCTGTATCTGAGAACTCTTAAAACACATTGCATGTCTCTGGGGCTCAAACCAAGCAGTCGGTTCTAGAAGTCATGTTGGTATTATTGCTAGGTTGTTGTTTTTTTTTCTTCTGTGGTCACTATTATTTTCTTGGTCCACCCATCACAGAACAGAGGTCACAGCACCATGACCTTTTCCTGGTGGAATGGACTGCTGAAGAAGTCACATGGCCAAGTTTGTATCGGGGGTCCACATTTGTTTCCTCCACTCTTTTAATCAGAATGCTCATTTAATTCTATTCCAGCACCTGTTCAGCAATTAACACCCTACGATTTGCATCTTACCCTGACATTTGCTATCTTTCCAATTAGTTTTTATATCAGTATAATTAGGTAGGGTTATTACAGTGCATCAAGCAGGGTCATGGTTATTCCCAAGCCTTTAAGCGCTTTCCCAGATTTGTTTAGGGAAGCCACTAAGGGCAAATGGTTGATTAGGATCACTGTTTTTCTTCTTCATTCAGATCAGGAGAAAACTGTTTCCCCATGTGGCTCATGAAAGATCAGGGAAATATGTCAACCTATAAGAATTAGTATTATGTAGTTCATGACTTTTGGGTGAATTTACAGAGGATTATAAATAAGGTACATAAGGTGAAAGCACTGTGGGTGTTTTCTGTGCAGGGGCCAAGGCAAGATCCTCACTTTGCTTGCTTTGGGTTATCCGTGGCGGGGACAAAGGGAAGACGTTAAGCGAAATTGAAAGCTTCAAAGTCAACTTTTGTGCGTGCGCATATGTGCGTGAGGATGCAGGAAGGAGGAGAGGGGGAAGCGTTTTTATCCAAATGGCATCAGGGGATAAAGAGAAGGTGATTTGAATGCTCACCTGATATCTGCACTTCAGTTTAAGCTTGGTTTTGTGACTTTCACCCACGTCGGGAGTATCTGACGAGACAAAACCCAAAACTCTCTCCCTACTGGAAAAAAAAGTAAATTCAGAAGGCAGACGCTTTGCTGGGTCCATCCGTGTGTCTACCTGTTATATCCTGTATATTTGGAGCATTGCCTGGATGCTTCCGATAACGTGATCCGTAATATGGGCTGGGGGGAATCATTGCCTGTCGTTAAATGGAATGCCCAGACTAGGAACTAATCTTGGTAAGATTTAGAGTACATGCCATCCAATAATACATTGTCGGATATTATTCTATGATAACGTGTATAGAGTATTTCTTTTATATGCCAAGGTCAGATCCATGATTTCTTCATAAATGTACATGTGTAGGTCATACACATATATTTAGGTCAAATTCCATTACACTCAATGGCAAAGTCCCGGAATTTGGACCTAGTTGTTGGAAACAAGTGAGGACTCTGAAATCTCTAGGCAGAGTTTAGATTTTGGTGGGGCCGAATTGTTTGTAATGGTATCCGGAGTCTTTGCTGAATTGGTAAGATGACAGCAATATCTGGATGTTGCATCTGATACAGTTGTTGGAGAGACTACCATGATTGATGGGGGATGTAATAATGCCAGATTCCTCTGGGAGAGAATTTTACACTGTCTGATTTCATATCGACAAGGTTTTCTTTTACCTGTGATACACAATTGCACGGAGTCATTTTGTTGTGGCTTGACTTGATTTTTTTAATAGCGAGTAGACATGTGATTTTAGGAGGGGTGTCTCTGAAAACCAGGGAGTCTGAATTGCCATAACTGGAGCACATCTATTTACCATGTAGGCACTGGCACCTGAAATTAAAAATCCCAAGTACTGATTTGGGATCTTGGAATGTTTCTGCCTTAAGTAGGAAGGGGAGCAGGTATGATGGAGCTGGGGGGAGAGACAGAGGAGACAAAACTCCATAGATGTTGCTTTTACACCATTTTGATATTTCCTCCTCAAATGTTGACACAGAGTAGACACCCAGCAAATATTACTTAAAGGAATGACAGAACCTACTGTTAGGACAGCAGGAACCAAATGGTGCAGGTTCAGTGGGAAAGAAGCAGCAAAGGGTGCGGGAAAGCACAATCTGGTCTCTGGAGGGAAAATGGGGAGAAATTCAGCTGTCTTACCATTGGCTGTGATTGGCATGATAAAAACCAACAGAAAAATCCTTATCGTTAGTTAGTTCATATCTACTTTTTAATTGGGACTGTATGTTTCTTTTGTTTATCTATCTATCTATCTATCTATCTATCTATTTATTTTGAGAGACAGAGAGAGAGGGAGAGAGGGAGAGAGAGAAAATCCCAAGCAGTTTCCACACTGTCAGCGCAGAGCCCGATGTAAGATCATGACCTGAGCTGAAACCAGGAGTCAGACCCTTAACTGACTGAGCCACCCGGGCGCCCCGGGACTGTATGTTTCAATGTGAAGTTTTTGCTCCAGTGTCCTTGGGGTCTTAAATGTCACCCCGGTGAAGATCCTCCTCCTCGATCCTGCAGTTCCTAACCCCCTTCCGTGCTCGATTTTTCTCATCACGCTTTTCACTAATTAACGTGCTCTGTATTTTTCTCATTTGTTGGTTGTGTATATTGCCCTCGCTGACTCCCACTACAAAGGGGCAGAGAGTTTTGTTTTTCTGTTTAGCGGTTCATCCCCAACATCGAGAATAATGCCTAACACATAGTAGGTACCAATGAACGTTTATTTAATGAATGAATAAAAGAAGACCTACATTGTGGAAGTCTTTGTTTCATGTTCTAGTGGTCAGGGATCTCAGGGACACTTTGAGTATACATAATGCACACTGGGCAAGGGGACAGGGACATGTCCTTTTACCTTGGGTGCCTCACTGGTAGCACCTGTTTGAAATCTAGCAACCAGCACCAACAGGGAAGTATTTGAAACGCAGAACATATTATGTAAGTCCAGAATAAAAACTGTAACCATGTCCACTGGTGGAAGAATTGAGAACCCTCTCTGCCCATTTTGGCTCACACTTCATCCTTGCCTCAATAGATTTCATCTGGAATGCAAACACATTTATAGAATGAAAGGGCCTGTTTAATATACGAAATACTGACTCCGGGAAGAGAGCAAGGGAGTAAGAGTGAGAGGGACAAGCTTAGTGTGCATCAGGAATCACTTAGATGGTTTTCAACTTGGGGTTAAGGCAAATTTCTCTATTTCAAGCTACTTATTTTTGGTTGCATTTTTCTTTGTATAGGATTCCTATAAACTATTTGCATCTCAGTGCAAATATACTTTTCTGCACGTTCCCTATACTAGTAAGTGTGATGTGAACTTTACGTTCATATATACATATATGTATATATGAATGTGTATGTATGTATGAATATATATGTATATGTGTATATGTAAGTATATATGAACGTATATGTATGTCTGTATATTTATATATGTGTATGTATGTATGAATCTGTATGTATATATGAATATATATGTATATATACATGCAAAGGAAGCTTCCATACAAAGTTCCTCCGTCACATCGTACCTGTGGCTTCCCTTCCTCTTTCCTCCACACCACTACCCTACACACACACCCCTTTTGACTTCAGGGACAAAAATGCAGTCTTATCCCTTTAACCCAAACCTACGACACAAGAATTCTAGGAAAATGATATGCTTGCAAAGAAGTGGGAGAAGTAGAAAAATAAACAGGGCATAATTTTTTCTCTTCTGTCTTGGAATGGGAGCAGACCGATTTGGCTTCCTAAGGTGATGAGGTTTCTTTCCCCACTTTGGTTTTCTAACGCTCTGGTTCTTTCAAGGCTCCCTTTGTAAAGTTACCACAGTGAGGTGGGGAAAGCTTTACCACTCTGGAGGAGGAGCTCTGGGAGGGGCACTTGCCTAGGCATCAGTTTCTTATTCATACTGTGCCCTCTTTTTTTTTTTTTTTTTTGGCTCTGCAAGATTTGATAACATGTTGGCCTAAAAAATAAAAAAAGTCAAGGGGCGCCTGGGTGGCTCAGTTACTTAATCATCCGACTCTGGCTCAGGTCATTATCTCGCAGTTCATGGGTTCAAGCCCTGCGTCGGGCTCTGGGCTGACAGCTCAGAGCCTGGAGCCTGCCTCGGATTCTGTGTCTCATTTTCTGTCTCTGACCCTCCCCGCTCATGCTCTGTCTCTCTCCGTCTCTCAAAAATATATAAACATTAAAAAAAAGTCCAAATAAATATTATTTCCCGCTAAGAATGCTGGCAGACTAGCAAATAGCACAGGGGAGGGGGTGTGACAGGATAGTCGCAACAAATGTAGACTTGGTTCTGTGAAGATGCATTTTGGGGTCTCGGGCAGGGTCCTTTCGGTCCATGTGCCATCGCGTTTCACTCTTGTGTCCCTTGCTTTAAAGACCTTCTGGGACGCAGATCGTTGTTTGACCCGATGTGTCCTGCCTTTGGCATCGTGCATGGTTCCAGCACTGGACTGAGGGAGCATCTGGTCATTATTATTTATCGACTGGCAAACTTTAAGAGTTGAGGTGGGGAGAAAGAGAAGCGAGCTGAAGGGATACGTTTATTGGGAATACACTAGGCGAGGACAGCTTTCAGAGCCATTGCAAATGGAATTAAAAACGAGAGACCCAGGGGCTTACTTCCAGCACAGAAAATACGAAAGAAAAATGTTTCTTCTGGTCCTCCTCCTGCCTTCTCCTTGTTTTCTTTCTCTTTTTTTTTTTTTCTCTCCTCCTTTTGCCAGAACAAGTCGGTAGTTTCATAAACACACCAACTAAGTATGAGAAACCATGGCATACGTGAGGGAGAGTGAGATGAGCAAACTAATCAATATAAACAATATTGCCGACTGTGTGCAGTTTCCTTAGGAACGACCCCCAGCGACCAGGATGCGGTAGCAATCGCTTCGATAAATGTAGTTCGCTTTTTTCCCTAAAAAGCTCAGCCCCTCAGCTGTTGAGTACTGTTTAGAATTTGCAGCAGTGGGGAGAGAGTAACTTTGGCTACAAATCTGAAGGTGAAGGCTGCCTTAGAGACCTATGTGTATGTGTGTATGTATATTTCGCATGTACACACACAGGTATGTATGCACACATGGTACACGCAGAAATACACACGTACACACACATATATGTACCTATCTACATACATATAGAACAAAGCTAGTGTGCTTATTTTCTGCAGGTGACACCACGGTTCAGACTTGCTTAGTGGGTGCGGGTGACTGTCTTACACATCAGCACCCACTTTGGTCCCCGCCTTTCAGCCGCACGTTCAGGGGAGGCGCGTTGGCGAGGGACAGCAAGAGCCGCCACCCTCTGGGTCTGAAGCTCCGCCGGAGGCCTCAGGGAATATTCTCGGCAGCTCTGTGCCCTTAAATCGAGGGAAGGCATTCCAAGATGTCATAAATAAATAAATAACATTTGCCGTTGTTTATAAATCAATTAATTTGTAAGTTGAAAGGTCACGCAAAATATTTAGCGATTTCCGAGGCAGCTCTCAAGCTGCAGCGGCCGCCGAGCAGCTGTCAGGATGGTGCTCCCGCTCGGCGCTCAGCTGCTCGGCACCCGGAATTTTCTGCCGGGGGACGGGTGACCGCTTGATTAGTCGCTACTGGGTTTTGTTCAAGGGAGAGCTCTGCATGGTTGCATTTTAACACCTTCTCCACTAAGCAGGAGGCCAGCACAGGGTGCTAAATTCCTGTCTGTGGCTGTCTGTGAAATAAATCTGTGTGCTGTGCCGTTCCAAGCTGTCAGCAGTGGCTCGCCCTGATGGGCCCCTGAAAGGAGTTTCCTTTCGGTCTGTGGAACAGTGAGCAGCCACTAGGGAGCTGTCTTTAGCTCAGATTTCAGAGTTCGCTCATTAGACCAATAACAGCAGACACTCTCTTAAACATATTCACAAAGTTATATTATGAGAAGGGAAAAAATGGCCAGGGCCAGACAATGCTAATATTCGGTTTCCCCTCGCCGTGCGCACCAGCCGCGATGGGAGACAGGAGGGCTCCATTACCTCAGGCCCCCTGTCCTTCCAGGTTTCCCCCCTACTTTCCTTTTTTGATGTGTGGCCTATCTCCGTGACAAGTTTATTTATAAAAGCAGAGTTTCTTCCCTTCCCGGGGAGGGAGCACCGCTCATCCATTTTCTCCGGCCCTTCTTACCGGGAGCCCCAGCCAACGGTGTCTGAAGGGGAGGGCGTCCAGCGAAATGATCATCCCACGATCTGGCTCCTCTTGCTCGTTCTTTTCAATGCATGTTTTCCCTCTTGGCTCTAGGAAGCCGGCAATGTCCTCAGATATTTATGTGAGATTCGGGAAATGAAGCCAGGAACTGAATTTCTGAGTGGGGTGTTTCCCTGCAAAAACAGTCTTGGCCTCTGCCCTCTACTTAACTTGTTCAACTCTTTTACTTTAAACGTTCCAGAATCTCCGCGCCTCCCTGCCCCGCCTGTCACGGGCACCCGAGCCACCGTTAGGCCCTGCCATCTACCACGTGGATGCGTGTGCAGAACATCTCGGAAGCCTTTAATCCGGGGGCGGTGTTTCTCAGAGGCGCGGCGGGAAGGTGCAAAACCCGGTCCCCGCCCGGTCGCCAAGGTTTTTGCGGGGTTCGTGTCTCCGTCCGCGATCTCCACCGCGGAGGTGATTATTTCCATGTTAAATGCTGTACAGTAACTTTAAAAGTCGAATTCTTATTTTGGATGCTGGATGCCAAGTGCACGCTTGCTTTCCTATTCTGGTAGTTATTTGTCATTATGACGTGCGATCCGATTTGTGCCTGGTAGTGCTAGTTTTACGGTTACACGTAGATCTGCCTTAAGAATTCCCTGGTGCGCACTTGTATAGAAAGAACATGCTGAATATGTTCATACTTGGCTGCGGCACAAAGGTGATTCTCCTCTTTCTGAAAAAAATGAAAAAAAAAAAAAAAACTTGGGTAAAGTATGTTCAGCCATTGTCAAGTAACTCAAAGACAGGCAAAGAACAAAATAACTTTTTTCTTCTTTTTTATGACAAATTCAAACTCCCACTCCATGTGCTGGGTTTTTTTTTTTTTTTCCCCTCCTTTTTTTCCCCTTTCACTCATGGATAACTTAAAAATGGCTCAACTTGAAATTTTCCATGTGTCCAGGAAAGCTCCTGGGATTTCTGAGGATATGTAGGCAGGAAACACTTCAGAATATATAAGCAATCAAAAATTTGTTTTCAGTTTGTGAGCCTGCTGTATAAAACATCACAAACTCTGTGGCTTAACTAGCTTTGCCTACAATTTTGCACACACACAGTGTGTTGTTGTTTTTATTGTAGTTTTAGGTTTTTGTTTTTGAGTGGTGCATAAATAAGGCCAAGAGTAGTTTGTTTATCTTGGGGATGGATAGTTAGTTAACTGTGTATTTCTATATAGAGTCAGTTTTTTTCCTCTGTTTAGTTTCTAAGGGAACAAATGCCTGGGATATGAAAAGCGAGTCATGATCAAATGCCGCTAACTTAATATTGGCATTAGGATTTCAGGCAAAAGGGGAAAATAAAATGTAAAGTCATAACTTTTGTTCTAACTGAATTTACTGCACTTTTCTAAAGAGCACCCCCTCCCCCGCATTAATTGTAGTTATCGCAGTGAGTATCTTGATGGTTACCCGAGTAGGTTGAGGCACTGACTAGCTCAGGCAGCACCCCAGTCTGTCTCTGGGGCCCCCCAAAGGCTGACATTTTGCTCTTGAATGCTAGCTTAAACATCAGGTTAGTGGGCATGACTCATGACCTGCCCGGGTCATTGTCAAACGAGGCTTCGAGGCTTCTCGCAGTGACAAAGGCAGAACGCGTTTTGCAGTTGCGTGGTGAAATGCAGACTAGGAAAGGTGTGAAGGGGACTGCAGTAAAAGAAGGTGGGAAAAAAAGCATAAATGCAGCTGACACACGTGTTGTGATTTTCCGTATCCTTCCTGAGGACCGGGGTTTAGAAGACTTCCCTGCCTCTTGCCATGTGCTGTAAATACCGCTTGGTGAAAACAGGCCCACACCCACGTATCACTGAAGTCTGTCTTGTACACAATTTGTGAAAACTAGTATTGACCTCAAAGATATCCCAGGCCCTGCTGGTCATGATGATTGCATAGGAATTGGGGACACAGTCTCCCAAGTGGATTCAAATATTAGCCTCTGTGAACGGCCCAAATGTAGGACATTTAAAACGATTTCACTTGGAAACTATGCAGTGATATCTTCCTTTTTTTCAGGGAAAAATGCTGAGATATCTGGTAAAATTATGTTTTCAGGGAAACCTGTGTGTCTTACTTTTCCAATAGGATCAGGCTGGGCTTAGGTGCGACCTTGGGAACCGCTTTCTCTGTGGTGTGTGCATGTTGTGTGGGTGGCGTGCAAAAAGTCACGAGCAGATGAGAAAGTGATGGTCCTTAAGGCGGGGGGCAGGGGGTGTCAAGATCTGAGTCTGATCTCAGAATCCAGGATGACCCCAATCTTGCAGCCCAGCCTCTACTCCTTGGTTTAGAGGCCCAGTGTGATCTGGGACCTCTATAGAAGGGTGTCGAAGTTTTAGTGTCTTTTACACTTCTGAATACTCGTAGTCTCACCCTTCCTGGCTTCCTCCACGGGTTCTTTTGTTTTCTCCATAAGGCTGTTCTAGTCTTAGCCTGGATTAGGTGATTTGCAAAGCACAACTCAAGTGGAGTAGAGGAGAACAAATCGTAAATGACAATATCGGCAGGAAAACATGATGAAGCAAACTGCATCTCTAGTTCCCCAAAGGGAGCTGATACCAAAATGATTCATATCTTGTGAGTAGAGAATGTTGGAGGCCACAGGGAGTGCTCAGGGACTTGGTCAAGGCTGTGGAGTGAGTCAGTGCGGAAGGCAGGACACAAAGCCTGGTGTCCTGACAGCTCACCAAAAGGCCAGCCTCTCTCCCTGTTGGCCTAGTCACTTAAAACATGGTGATGTGAAATGATCAGGCCACAGGAGCAACCTTCGCTGGAAAATCTTGGCCCGGAGGAGCAAGGACCAACAGTAGGTCTCATTAGGTTATACTTCCTTTCTCATTGAGAATATTTCTTTTTTTTTTTTTTTTTTAGTTTATTTATTTATTTTTGAGAGAGAGAGAGAGAGAGAGAGAGAGAGAGAAAGAAAACATGTGGGGGAGGAACAGAGAGAGGGAGACAAAGAATCCCAAGCAAGCTCTACACCGTCAGTGCAGAGCCCAATGGGGGGCTCGAACTCATGAACCGTGGAATCATGACCTGAGCTGAAATCAAGAGTCGGACACTTAACCAACTGAGCCACCCAGGCGCCCCCCACATGGAGAATATTTCTTAAGGCTTCTATTAACTCAGTTTTTTTTTTTTTGTTTGTTTTTTTGCTACTATGGCTTGAGGAAAGGTCACTTCTTCAGTAACAGATAAATTTATTTGTCTCATCTGGTGAGGAAGACTTCACAGTCATCTTGGGCCACACAAAGGTAACAATGTCAAGATGGCCAGAGGAGCGCTTCCCTGATGGTAATGGCCCTGGATTGTGGCCTGAAAAGTATGTGCTAAGTGGGTGCTGCTGTGTTCATATTGCTGAGTCCCACGACCTCTAAGGGGAAAAGGAATTACTCTGGTTCTGAAGAGACACAAGTCAGCAGTGAAAATACTCTTTCCGGTCTCAGAAACAGAGACATGAGGTCTTGGCAGGATGCCATGTCTCACTAAAGCCAACATCAGCCTTGCGAGTGGGCTTCTCATTTTTGCTTCAAAAGCACCCCTGCAGAGCACTGGCAAGGAGAGGGTGTCCAGAAAAGGTAATTAACCGGACGATGTAGTTTTCCCACCAGGAAGTACATAAGAGGTTGTTTATTTAAAAATAGACTCATAGTGGATCACGTAACGGAAAAAAGCCCCTCCCTCCATGAAGATGTTCATTACCTTGTTTATTATCTGGAATAGTAAAGACCTGAACAACCTTTTTTTTTTTTTAATATGAAATTTATTGTCAAATTGATTTCCATACAACACTCAGTGCTCATCCCAACAGGTGCCCTCCTCAATGCCCATCACCCACTTTCCCCTCCCTCCCACCCCCCATCAACCCTCAGTTTATTCTCAGTTTTTTTTTTTTACATTTATTTATGTTTGAGAAACAGAGTGAGACAAAGCATGAGCGGGGGAGGGGCAGAGAGAGAAGGCGACACAGAATCTGAAGCAGGCTCCAGGCTCTGAGCCAGCGGTCAGCACAGAGCCCGACGCGGGGCTCGAACCCACAAACCGTGAGATCATGACTTGAGCTGAAGTCGGTTGCTCAACCGACTGAGCCGCCCAGGTGCCCCGTTTATTCTCAGTTTTTAAGAGTCTCTTATGGTTTGCCTCCCTCCCTCTCTAAATTAAGACCTGAACAACCCAAAGCATATCCTGTAGAGGAAAGAGAATGAGTAGGCACATGATAGCACAGCAATTGGATGCACCCGTAAACAGCCATTGAGGAGGATTATGGGGGCTGGCTAGGAAATGTGGGAAGATGTTTAGCGGAAAATGGAATGTATATCGTGGATTCACAGATTGCTGCTCTGTAAAGTATGCCCCCAGGAAGCAGAGAAAGTCAAAACAGTCAGTGGTTAAGGTGGTGCAGTTATGGCTGGGGATCTGTTTTTTATTTCCTACTTTTATTCTCCTGCCTTAATGTAAATTACAACCAAAGTTCCCAAGAAGGATCACTCGGACCGGCTTTTCGATATCTTGACCCAGAGTATGTTTTAACTTTCTATTCCCACTCTGGGTTCATCATGTTCCACGATGTTTAGCCATTTGTAAAAAAAAAATGAATCTTTATCCTGCAGGAAGGGATTTTTTTTTTCTCGTGCTAAGGAGGAACCAAGATGCCAGTGAAGACGTGCTATATGGAGACCCTGACCATTTGAAAATGGAAATTAAATTGTGGCTACTTTTGGGAAGACTCATGCTTTGACGTCATCACTTATCAAATGGGTCCAGCTTCTAGTATCATTTTAAACTCTTCTCATTAAACACACACACACACACACACACACACACACACACACACAGGATACTCTGTCTCATAATAGAGTCGTTGCTGTGTACATCAGTGCAGAAAATATCTCTTAGAAAAAAATAGCCCAGCTGCTCTCCAACATACAAGTAACTCCTTAGCAATGTTCCACAGGCTTTTTATGACCTGGTAGAGAAAGAAAAGGAAATCCTGCACTTTAATTTGATTTTTTGCTGTTAAATTTGTGTTTGTGGACAGGTGGCTCTTCGTCTATGTGCCTCAATTATCTTCTCCATGTCTCCTGTGTGCCTCAAAGGAATATCAGCAGCCCCACGGGACTGTTGTGTATGATTCCATTGTTCTGGATGAATGAAGAAATCAAAGATAATTCTGTTATCTATATTGTGGGGTGAGGTGGGGCTCAATTTGAGCTATGATACCCATCTCTCAGCCCTGGTTATGGAATGTCGAGGGGCTTAGGTGTCTTTTAGGGGATTGTCGTGCTTAAAAAATTATGTTTTTAATTTTGGTGGAGTGTTTTTTATAGGTAACTTTATATAAGGGACCACTTTGATTTTAGTCCTGTCTCAATAGTTGAAGTAATTTGCACTTGGAGTGCAATGTGGAAGTTGAGCATCAATAAAAATCAGGAAAAAAAATTCTGCCTTGTTAATTTTTCTTGCAATAATTTTATCAGATGAATGCTGGCTTAGAGACACTGGGGTTAAAATTGTGTTCTAGGAAAAGCCAGTGTGTGAAGGAATTATAGATATTGAAGCCAATAGTAACAACAAATTATATGTTGATTTTGAGTGATTTTAATACCCCCCTTTTTTTTTCAACTTGGTCACTTATTGTCCTAAGGCCTTTGGACATGGGGAAAATACTAAGTCAACAATTCAATGACACCTAGAAGCAAAAGTCTTTTTGCATGGTGGAAAGAAAAATGCATCTCCTAATGAGATGGAAAACAAAGACGAAGGAGTTTCAGAGACAAAGAGCTTTGGTACAAACTGCCCCTGGTCCCCTGAGAGTCCAAACTCTTGCTGGCAAGAGGCAGCACTTCGGTTAATCCCTAACTGTTCTCTTGGTGCTTCGCCAGAGAGGTGTTTTTTCAGGAGAAAACGTGAGTTCAGATGGAAGAAATTGAGAATGAGGTAGTGGGAAGGGCCATCAACGTTTTGTCCTCTCAGGACACGGCTGGAAGCGAATCTGACCGTCACCAGCTCCTAGGGGTCAGTTCTGAGCAGAAGCAGGGACATCGCTCGCTCACCTGTCCTGATGGCCCAGTGTTCTAAGACCTGCTCAGTTATTGACCCGCAGGCTCTTCACGGTGAGATCTGCCTCTGAACACCTCCCGGAGGTATTGCTTCTTACAGTGTTTCAGATTTCAACCTGAACTTGCCAGTGACCAGGAGGAGGTTCCTTCCTGCACCGCTTGCACTCACCATAGAAACAACTCCATCCTCCTGAGGCCGCAGGCTCTGTCTTCCCGAGGCTGGATTTGATTCTAGAAGTTCAAGTGCAGGACATCGATCTACCTTCTGCTTTCACTGCGTAGAAGTAACTGTAAATGACTTCCATTGCCTTCTTTTGGAGAGAGGATCGGGGGAAAAGACAGAGCTATCGGAGGAATTCTGAAAACGCTCACTCACAGAAAACAATTTCGCAGCAGTCATTGAATAGGGGTAGGGGTGAAGAGGCAGGGGGACACTCAGTGCCTTCTCAAAGGGCCTGGAAGTTTCTAACCACTTTCTAGCAGGGCTTCCCACGGGCTCAGTGCCCATGGATGAGCTATACCACTTACGTATCCATCACAAAGGGTACTCAAACCCCTTCCAGTGTTCCGTCTTTATTCAAAGTTCCAAGGCTCTCTCACTCTGGCTTCAGAAGGAGTGACTCAAAATAGTCTCTTGGAACGCAAGCTAGGATCATATTCCTTCCCCCAAACAATCAGGGAGTTTCTTTGTTTTCTGGGCCCCTTGTCTGCAAAAGGAGGCCGGGAACAGGGAGGACATGAAAGCATCTGGGAACTGTCCCGGAGCCCCGCTTCTTCTGGCCACCTGCTCTCCTGACCAAGACTGCCTGTCCATTGGCTTCAAGATCGAATCCATAACCACAAACAGCCACACCGACTTTAGAAGATGCTCGACGCCCGGGGGGGAAGAGGCACAGCCGAGAAGAACCGGGCCCATTATTACCCTCATTATTTATTACTTACCCAGCACTCCAAAGTCTGCAAGGGAAAAGGGTATAATTCCCTCCGCATTTCAATCCTGCAATATTTACTCCGAGCCAGAGCCTCTGCCTGTTAACGTTCTCTCCGAGGAGCGCCACTTGCTTTGAGGCGAGCGCCGTGGGGAAATAGAGCACAGAAGGGAGAAGGAGGCAGAAGAGGGCTCAGAGCGGGCCCTCGCCGAAGAACTCGGGCTGTCATAATTTACACACCTTGCCTAATGCACAGCACATGTCTCGGCTACAAAAGGCGTTGGGTAGACTGGCGCTGTCTGCCTCGCAGTGGGCCTGCTGTGAGCGTGTCAGCAATACTCTTAACGATGACAAAGTAGTTCATCAATAATTTTTTCCTAACCCTTCTCCAGGAACCGAACAACAAATAGAATCCATCTCCTATCAAGCCCATCCCTGGGCACCGTCTCCCTCACTTCACCCCACCCGGGCGGACTTCCCAGTGGAGTCGCAGACAAGGAGGTCACGGGCTCGGATGGGGGCTCCCGGCGCTGGCTGGGACCTTGAGTGCAGCTTTCGGGCCAGAGGCCCCGAATCCCTGTTTTCCTTTTTCTGAACACTTCACTCACCTCATCCGTGCTAAATGACGGTCAGGGAGCGCTGGGGTTCTTCTGGCTACCAAGCCTCATTAAAGGAAACTCTCTTTCTTTTTCTTTTCTTTTTAATTTGGGGGGGGAGGGGCAGAGGGGGAGAGAGAAAGAGAGGATCTTAAGCAGGCTTCATGCTCAGCTCGGAGCGCAGTGCAGGGCTCGATCCCACGACCCTGGGATCGTGACCCGAGCCGAAATCAAGAGTTGGACGCTCAACCGACTGAGACACCCAGGCGCCCCCTGTCTTGTTTTTCATAACCATCTTGCTGAGTTCAGTTTATTTCAGGTCACTTTTGTCCTTCATCCTTCCTATTTCTGATGCCCCCATGTGAACAGCGTCATTAGGATCCGGCGGCTGCTTGGGGAGCAGGTGGGGGAGGGAAAACAGAGCTGTTTTAAAAATATATTAAGTAAGCTTACTTTCTTTTCTACACCTTCTGTATTTAATGGAGAATGATGATTTGAAATTACAGACGTTGTAAGGAAAAAAAAAGCCTATGAGCTAGGATTAACCACTAATAACATTTGGTTAGTATCTTTCCAGATACATAGTTAATCTAGTTAGATCTGTACCACCCTCTTTCCTTCTTCCCTTTCTTCTGTCCTCTTTTCCTATCAATGCAGTTGACCCTTGAACAATGTGGGGGCTCAGGGGCACCCACTGCCCCCTTCCGGTCCAAAATCCACGTATAACATTTGACTTGCCCCAAACTTAACAACTAATAGCCCACTGTTGACTGGAAGCCTTACCAATAACATAAAATGGTCAACGAACACATGTTTGGTTTGTTGTATGTGTTATATCCTGTATTCTTACAATAAAATAAGCTAGAGAAAAGAAAATGTTAAGAAAATAATAAAAAAAGAAAATACACGTAGAGTCCTGTATCTGATTGGAAAAAATCTGCATATAGGCGGACTCACACAGTTCAAATCCATGTTGTTCAAGGGTCAAGCATTTTTCAAGTGGGGGAGCCACTTTTAGAAAATGCTGACTCATGGTTACCTTTCCTTCCCCTTCCGGTCTTAGACGAATGGCTTGGCAGGATTTGGCCTTTTGAGGGCCGAGCGAGCCAATGCCAGGCACGGTGCCTGGCTCTCCGTATGCACTCAGCACTCACTGAGTTAGGCTTTAATGCAATTTTTTTTTTAGGTACCCCACGTGGCATATGGTTGCTTTGCAGGCTAGAAATCATATGCTAAAGAAAGCATTAAATCTGAAATTTATGTCAGCAGTCAGAGCCCCTCCCTGAGGTAGGTCTGACTTTGACTCTGACCTCCCCATTCTTGTTTGAATTCACTGCTCACTTTCGACGGCATGACCATTGGTGGCCTATCCATAATACAAGGAGTTTTCTTTATTTATTGGATTAGCTCCTCGGCTGGCATTTTTACGGTTGTGTTGTGCCTGTTGATTGTTGTTGGCTAAAGAACAAACGCCTGGCTAATGTCCACAGGGAAGAACAATTTGCACATTTATTTTATCCTTTTGTTGATATTTCAGTTCCAAAAGCGCAAGGTTAGTTTGCTTAACTAATGCGTTATCCCTTGATCCCAGGTGTTCCCGTATGACAGTGTTGTCTGGGCTTTGACTCCCTGGTGTGACTGGTAGAATGTACACATCCTTATGAAATACGAACAATTCCATTTATCAGGGGCTACAGAACTAAGGCACAGCCAGTTGATTAAAGGAACAAATGAATAGCGCGTTCCTTTATGTGTCAACAGAGGCTACTTACTGAATTTGACTATCTGATTTTCCTCATACAGTGTGGCCTCAGCACTGGCGATCATTGCTGGCGGTACCTGTGTCCAGGCCATAAGCACTTTGACAACAGGGACCGTGTCTCGTCTCCCTCTGTCTTCCACAAGGCTTGGCACCAGATGCAAGATACGTTTGTGCTTCATAAACGCTCCTCGACGACATCGATGAGGGGGGTGTTTGCTCGTATTTGCGTTGCTTTGCCAGTTGGGCAAGCCGAACACGTGATGTCTGGTGGCAAGCCCTTGTTTCTTTCAATATAAAGCCAGACAGAAAGCTGGGCCTGCTTCAAATCCCCAGTGGTAGCTTGATTTGGGAGTAAGGACTCAAAATGCCAACTTCTGGGGCGCCTGGGTGGCGCAGTCGGTTAAGCGTCCGACTTCAGCCAGGTCACGATCTCGCGGTCCGTGAGTTCGAGCCCCGCGTCAGGCTCTGGGCTGATGGCTCGGAGCCTGGAGCCTGTTTCCGATTCTGTGTCTCCCTCTCTCTCTGCCCCTCCCCCATTCATGCTCTGTCTCTCTCTGTCCCAAAAATAAATTAAAAACGTTGAAAAAAAAAAAATTTAAAAAAAAAAAAAATAAAAAATAAAAAAAAAAAAAAATGCCAACTTCTTACTGGACTGTACTTTGCGGGGGGGGGGGGGGATTCTCCCCCCAACCATACCAGACAATGACACTGTGATTTCTGCAGTTGTCATGACCTGAGTTTTCTGGCTGCTGGAGAGTTTTCAGCCATGGCGGACAGACCTGTTGTTTTCGAGTTGCTGGTCCCGTCAGTTCTGAGGTCAAAGCAAAGTGGGGGAACACCCATTCCCGAGACCTCGGTTAGATGTCATGGTCCGAATGGAGCAGGGTTTGAGCACCTTGGACTGGAGAAGTTTGGTGGGAAGTGGGAAGCGAAGAAAAGGGTGCAGGAGTAGAGAATTGCTGAAGAATGGCATGGTAGAAATAACAGACAAAGAAGAACTGGGTAGGAAGACTGAATGTAACAGGCAGGAAGCGGGACGCCCACGGAAGAGAAAATGTGAGCACATGGGGGTAGGTTGGGGAAATGAGAGACAACGGGGGCAAAAAAGGAAAGAAGGGATGTAGAGTGAGAGTCTGGAAGAAAGCGAAAGATGCGAAGGGAAACGAAAGAGGAAATTACAAACCCTGATGGAGAGAGACCCGGACTGCAGAGGGAAGAAAAGGCAAGAGATGGAAAGTGAATATGGAAAAAAAAGATGGATGTTCTCTTTGAGGGAGATAAATAGAACGTGAGTTAGATGAGACTTTCTATGAGACATGCTGCATTTGTTAGCTTACTCCAGAAAGAGGGAGCTGAGAAATACAAATATATTTTTAATCTGATGGGTTTTTAAAAATATTATCTATTTATATTTTCATTGGCATGGAAACGCATGGAATGCGACCAGATCATCATAGAAAGGTGTTTGGGGGAGAAGAAAAGAGACAAAAATGATTATTGCAATAGATTGTTTTTCATTTTCCATTTCAGAGACAATTTAATAACAATTTGGCTTTGATGCTTTTATTTATTTTGCTTCCTCTTCTCAAGGGCCTATTGGCCCCATGTCTGTTTTGCTTGCCCCTTAGCGTCGTTTGTTTACAACCAAGAGGGAACCCGATCTTTTACTTGAGTAGCATCAACCTCATTTCGCTAGGAGGCCAAGCTTCTTTCTTTCGTCTCCAGCTCTTCTCCAAGAAGTTGGCTGTATGTCAGTCTTTCGTTTGCTGGAAAATTGTTTTCTTCCCCTACTGGTTACTCAGTGGCGCTGATAAGTGGGACGTGCTATTTGTTTATTCAAAGAGGGATGGTGGTGACGAGTGTACTTCCTGTATTGTGAAATCGGAACTCATCTGCACTCTGGTAACGAGATATCAATCTTTTGTGTAATGCCAGGTACTGCGCTTAATTGCCCTCTTGTAATGTGTTATCCCTGAGATGATAATTTGAGTTATTTCTTTGTTAACCTTTACACAGCCAATAACAAATTAAACATCATTATCTGAGTTTAAAATAGGCTGTAAATCTCTAAGCCCTGGTAATACTCAGACACTTACAACCAGGGAGTCATAAAATGACATTAAATGACACTCTGAAACACAACCCAGAAAGTACTACAAATAAATGGGAAGAAAGGAGAACATTACCAAGAGGAGTTTATGTGGGATGATCCCTCTCAGTTACAAGGCAGAGATTATTCAAATTAGGGCAATTTGGCGCTGAAATAACCACTTAAAATGCACTTTCTTAACCTCTCTTCATGTTGCCTGTGACTCCTTCAAGACTGGACAGTCCTTCTTTGTGTATTGCTTGAAATATTGCGAGGAAGTTCAAGTTTGGCTTCTGCCGTGGAGTCAGCCGGCACTCACTCCCCTTTGCGCCAAGATCCTTGTCTGTCTGTTTTCACAACTATTGCCTAAACCGCCCGTTTGGTTACTTAATTCTCTTCTCTTGTCCGTCACTGCTTGATGTTGTCAGTTGTATCCCCTCCGTGACATTGGGAGCCTCTCACAAGTAGGGTTATGTCTTACCTTATTTTGCATCGTAGGGGTCCAGTGATCCTCCAGATGGAAGTTTCTAGGTTCTGTCCTAGTCTTTTCAGTAATGCGATGGAGGGTGAGGAGGGTGAGGGGGTTGGGGAAGAAGGTATAAAATATGTGTGCACAGGGAACTGCTTTTTGGGACCAACAATGCTGTTTTTCCTCTCAGGTTTTGTTTGAAAACTAACTCTGTGGATCACACGTTCAAATTGAACCTCATGCACCAACTCAGGATGACTTTTGAAAACGTTTCCGGTTTCATAATGATTTTGGATCAGTTTACATTTTCTACTGGAAGACGTTTTATTCTCAAATTCAGTCTTATCCTAAAAGTAGCAGACTTAAGCCAACATTTTCACACTTATTAGCATGTAATTGTATATAGTGTGCCCCTACAGTTTTATTATTTTTTAAGTTTTTTTTTTTTGTTTATTTTAAGAGAGACAAAGACAGCTTAAGTAGGGGCGGGGCAGAGACTGAGGAAGAGAGAAAATCCCAAGCAGGCTCCACGCTGCTGGTGCCGAGCCTGATGCAGGGCTTGAACTCACAAAACTGTGAGGCCAACAGTCTGCCACTTAACTAACTGAGCCACTCAGGGGCCCTAACACAGTTGTTACCCTACAGTTTTAAAGATCTCCAGTTAAGCGAGGGTAAATTCCCCAGGTCCTTCAGTCTTGAGGAGTTAGACCCATTTGTGTTCTTGTTCTCTTTCACTTTCTTACCCTCTCTTTCTCTTATCATCCTTGGTGGTTTTTCTAATTTACATTTAAATTATTTATTTAAAATTCTTTATCAATTCTAGTTAATTATGGTCTGCTTTCATCTCTGCCAAATCCGTCTTCTTCCTTTCTGTGGGTCTGTTTCACTTTCAAGTTTCCTTGATTGAATTTTTAGTTCATTTATTTTTTAGTTGTTCTGTCTTTTCTTTTTTTTTTTTACTCAAAGAAGGCATTTGGGGCCATGCAAAAAGAAAAATTTGGGGCCTCTGTGTGCCTCATGTTTTGTGGCCAAGAAAAATTTGTGGCCTCATGTTTTGGCCATGAGTTTTTGTGAGTTTTAATACGTTTTTCTTTCTAATTGTTATTTATTTATAAGTACTCATATTGCAGTTTCGATTTCTAAATGATTGAATGGTTTTTGTTTTGGTTTTTGTTTTGTTTTGTTTTATGTTTTTGAATTATTGCATTTTGGTTAGAAAATGTGGTTTGGACCATTTCTATTTTGGGTGATTCTAAAAAAACCCCACAACTTTATTAATGTTATTCACATCATCTCCAACCTTGTTTTTTTTAGTCTATTTTATTTTCCAAGGAGCAAGAGGGCTCTGTTAATCTCTAGCTATAATTATCATTCTGCAAATTTATCCTTAGAATTCTAATACTTTTAAGATTCATATATTTTCATGTAGTGCATTTGCATTCAGGATTACTATGCATTATTCTCAATATAAATGTTAGCTCTTTTTATTATTATAACAATAAAGTTTATAAACTTATCTCCTTTATCCAGTTTAGCGTGTTTGCCTTTAAGTTTACTTTGTCTACCATTAGTTTCGTGACAGCTTTATTTTATTTAAAAAAAAAATTTTTTTTTAATGTTTTTATTTATTTTTGAGACAGAGAGAGACAGAGCATGAACAGGGGAGGGGCAGAGAGAGAGGGAGACACAGAATCCGAAGCAGGCTCCAGGCTCTGAGCTGTCAGCACAGCTGACAAAGTCGGACGCTCAACCGACTGAGCCACCCAGGCGCCCCGTGACAGCTTTATTTTTGTTTACCTTTGCCTCAGAATCACTTGCGCATCCTTTTATTTCTAATCTCTGACTTGAGCATTCTTTTTATTTAAAACAGTTTTATTGAGGTAGGGTTGACATAAATAAAATCCTCCCATTTTAAGTGTACGTATATATATATATATATATATATATATATATATATATATATATGTATATATATTTAATTTTTTTAATGTTTATTTATTTTTGAGAGACAGAGACAGAGAGACAGAGTGTAAGCAGGGGAGGAGCAGAGAGAGGGAGACAGAATCTGAAGCAGGCTCCAGGCTCTGAGCTCTCAGCACAGTGCCCGATGTGGGGCTCAAACCCATGGACCACGAGAACATGACCTGAGCTGAAGTTGAACACTTAACCAATTGAGCCACCCAGGCACCACTTAAGTATATATTTTTGATTTTTAATAAATTGAGTTATGGGACATCTGAGTATTCTTTTAAATAATATGTATTTTTGATTCGATGTCAATATCTCATTCAATGTCCTTTTAATATGAAAGTTTAACTTATTTACATTTATTGTTGTAGCTGATATTTTTTGGCCAAACACCTGTCATCTTGTTCTACTTCATTTCCTTTGCCTGTTCTCTTTCTGTATATTGATCTTGTTTTCTTTGTTTTTAATCTCAAATATCTTTGAATGTATATGTCTTCTTTTACTTTTACTATTGGTCAAATTTTTTCAAAAATAATTCCTAAGCTGTATTTCTATTACTGTCAGCCAGAAGCGAAATGCATCTCTCTCTCTCTCTCTCTCTCTCTCTCTCTCTGTGTGTGTTTGATACAAATAATTTAGCACAATTTTGCATTTATATAATCACCTTTTCCCCCTTTTCTTCTTATGTCATTTCTTAGTCTTTTAAAATAATAAATTTGGCCTTTATAACCAGATGAATGTGATTACATCAGACTTTTTCATTATATATCCTCCTCTGAATATCTATTTTTTTGGCATTTATATTTAAATTTGTAGTGATATTTGTATTGTTAGGCATGTCTCTATTTTAATTGGTTTCAGCATCCTCAACTACTTCCTTCATATTATAATACCCACATTTTTGAGCTTCTAATTTTGTTTAATTTTTCAGGAGTTGGATTACATCTTCGATAAATTTGTTGGGAAGGGTGTATAGGTGCTATATTTTCTGACACTTGTATACTTAAGAGTCTTTTTCTGAGGTCTTCACTTATAAGATATTGGCTATAAAACTCTTGGGTCATACTCCTTTCCACTGAAAACTACTTAGACATAGCCCAGTGTACTCTAGTATTTAATGTTGAGATGTGAAAGTCTGGTAATACTTTGCTTTTATTGATTATTCCTGGAACATAAGGAACTCTTAAAATCTGCATACATTTCTTCAAGTTAGAAAAAATATTTCTTTATTATGTTTTTTATGTTTCTTCCTTATTATTTTGCCCTTTCTTTATGTTTTCTAGGACAGCATTTCAAGCTTGTGGTCCAATAGTGGTTTTAGTTTTTTCCCTGGATGCTGTGTGGAAAATGGATTGGAAGGTAGTTTGGGATGGAGGCAATGAGGAGAGCAGTTATGGTAGCTCTTATAGGCACAGACCAGGGTGGTGGCAGTACAGAAGGAAAGAAACAAATGAACTTGAGATACATTTTATAAGTAATTTTCCATGTTGCTGTGAACTCTCCTACCCCTTCTCCTCCTCCTCTTTCTTCCTCTCCTTGCTCTCCTTCCCCTTCCCTTTCCCCTTCCCCTCCTCTTCCTCCCCTCCCCTCCCCCTCCCTCCTCCTCCCCTTCTCCTTCTTCTTCTTCTTCTTCTTCTTCTTCTTCTTCTTCTGTCTTTCTGGATCTTGATATTAACAAGGTAGCAGAAACAGGATAGGGAGCTGTTAGCTGGAGGCCATTTTGAACCAGAAGCTGGCTCATGGATTCTTGTGGCAAGTTTGTAGGAAAGAAGAGTCTTAATAGTTGGACATTTGCAAAGTGCTTTAAAACTTATAGAGTAATGCCTTAATTGAGCCTTTTACCCAGAGTGGTTGACAGTGCAGCTAGACATAATAAAACTAAGATACTGGGTGGTTCAATGATTTGCTCGAAGTCACAGTTAGTGGCGGAATCATGACCTCATCTTCTGTTTTTTAGTGCAGTGGACTTTCTACTGAGTGTATTCAGAACCTTGGGCTTCTGCAGAAGCTCTGGAATGGTCACTGAGGGTGGGGTGAGGGGCAGGGAGAGGTGGCAGGTCAACTCTACCCATAGGGCCTGGCCCCTGTGACCTCCATGTTGGCCAGAGCATTTCCCCCTTTGCCTGTTATATTCTTATAATCTATACATATACAATTTTATTGAAAGAGATTCTATTGATGAGTGATAAATTTTGACAACCATTTCAGGATCCCACGTTGCCTCCAGTCTTGGGCTTGATGAGTCAAGTGGCTTTAATATAAAACACGTTCGAATCCTCTCCACCCTCTTAATCCAGATTCTGACCAAGTGCACCACCAGATGCACGTGGCACGGCAGCTGCAAGATGGGCCACACGAGTTGCAGTCCAGCTGCCCTGAGCTGGGTGGTTTGGACAAGACCTAGGCTACATGTCTCGTCAGTCTGTATGCCGCCTTTCTCCTTTATGTCCCATTCCGTCCATGTCATCTGCCTTTAGTTTGCTCCTTTCTTATCACATATCCTGCCCCCTCTTATTTTGTCTTTCCTTTCTTTATATTTTCCTTCCCGATCTCTGTTTGTGTTTTCTGGCCTCCGCCCACTTGACTTCCTTCTGCTTCTCCTTTCCTAGACCTCTCTTGAATATTTTACTTCCGTGTCCTCTTTTCCTGTCCTTTCCCTCATATTCTGTCTTCTCTCCCAATCCTCCTGCTCTTTCCCAACACTTTATGATGAAGATGTTCAGGTATACAGCAGTGAAAAAATTTTACAGTGATACCAGTATACTTACACTCAGATTCCATTGTTAACATCTTATGAAATGTACATATCTGTTAATTACATATCTGTTTATCTCTCTATCCACCCAGAAATCTATAATTTTTTTTTAATCTTAAAATAAGTTTCGGGTATCAGTGACCAGTACACTCCCTGTAAGTACTTTAGTATGTGTATCATTAGCTAGAATTCAATATTTGCTTAAAGTTCCCCCCTCCCTTTTTTTTTTTTAAAGGAGGATACTCATTTTTTTTAGGTTTATTTTTGAGAGAGAGAGAGCGAGCGAGAGCTTGTGTGCGCAAGAGAGCACACAGGAGAGGGGGAGGGACAGAGCGGGAAGGAGAGAGAGAATCTCAAGCAGGCTTCGTGCTGTCAGCACAAAGTGTGACACAGGGCTCGATCCCACAACCGTGAGATCATGCCCTGAGCTGAAATCAAGAGTCAGAAACTTAACTGACTGAGCTACCCAGTTCCCACTTTTTTTTTTTAATGTTTATTTATTTCTGAGACAGAGAGAGACAGAGCATGAGTGGGGGAGGGACAGAGAGTGAGGGGGACCCAGAATCCGAAGCAGGCTCCAGGCTCTGAGCTGTCAGCACAGAGCCCAACGCGGGGCTCGAACTCACAAACCGTGAGATCATGACCTGAGCCGAAGTCGGACGCTTAACCAACTGAGCCACCCAGACGCCCCCACCCAGCTCCCACTTTTAAGCTACAATTTACACACAATAAACTGCACAGGTCTTAAGTGTGCCGTTGGATGAGTTGGGACAGATGAATACACCTGGGTAACTCAGACCCCTGTCAAGACAGATAACCTTCCAGTCACCTCAGAAAGTTCCTTCATGCCCCTTCACAACCAATCCCTGTTCCCCCTTTCTCCCTCCAGAGACCCCCACTGTTCTGATAATTTACCACTCTGGATTTGTTTTGCCTGTTTTAGAACGTCATAAAAATGGAAACAAACAGAATGTACTCCTTTCTGGAAGGCTTCTTTCACTCAGAAAAAAAGTTTTTAAGGGACGCCCAGGTGGCTCAGTCGGTTAAGCGTCCGACTCTTGATTTTGGCTCAGGTGATAATCTTGCAGTTTGTGGGTTCAAGCCCTATGTCAGGCTTCAGATTCTCTCTCTCCCTCTCTCCCTGTCCCTAACCCCCACTTGCTCTCCGTCTCTCTTTCAAAACAAAAAAGACCAATGTTTTTAAGATTTGTCCAACCCCCAATAGTTTTTCCTTTTTGATTGCCCAAGTGATACTTCATGGTGTGGCTATAATTCCTATCTCACAGGGTTGTGTTGTGAAGAAAATGAGGTAATGTATGAAAGGCTCCCAAGTAAGTCCCTAGTATACAGTAGGTGCTCAATAAGTGGTAGTTGTGATTGTACAGAGAAGGCACAGAGGCTTCTAGTTGGAAGATACTTTATGATTGGATTTCTGCATTATTTTCTAGCTCTGTGGCTTTTGCCAAGTTATGTCACACCTATTTGCCTTCATTTATTCCCCTAAAACCTTTCTTTTTCCTCACGAGTTGTATAAGGATAAAAATATAAACCTTCCCAGTATTATTGGAAAGGAATGATGAAGAAAAATGATGGCATCTCCTTTTTTTTTTTTTTTTTTTCACACTGCTCGGGTTTTGCAAGAAATTGCTTCGAGATTCTTGGATGAGAAAATCTTACTCAAAAGCCAAGAGCTACAGTGTGAGGGATATCCTTTTCCCAGACCCATTAGCTGCCATTCAGCTAGGACTTAGCAGTTTCCACTGGAGCATAAAGAAGTTTATTTTACCATTTTAATTTGGTGCTGCTTTATTTACCCTGTTTGTGCTAACCCAAATTTGGCACCCACTCTGTACTCCAAGTGCTAATTTAAGTGACATATTTCCGTTCTGCCTGGGAAGAATACACAGAAGAGCTGAAAGACGTGTGTTTATAATTATAAGGTACCGAGTTGGCTCAAACAACATCTCATAGCATATGGGAACTATGTGGGCTAGTTAGCAAAAGTTTATGCTGAAGCCTGATGCTGTTTGGCTGAGTTTTGTAAACTCAGAGTTGTTAAGCTGTGTCTAATAAAACATGGGTTGAGTCAATTTAATATTTCCAGGCTATTCTGTTGTTGTGGTAAGGACAGCCCCTTTCCCTTTTCTTGGCCTAAAAATGCAGAGGATTTGAATTCAGCTCTGGAGATGGTGGCTTTTGTTGGGATAAGAAGGACAGGCAATTTTTTTTTCTTTTTCTGCCGCACCGTCTTTAAGAACCTGGACACGAGTGCTTGGCCCCCAGGAAGACTGGAGCTAGCTTGTTATTTTTCATTACGGATTGGCCTCAAGGAGGGTTCTCAGATGATTCCAACATTGTGCATTTCAAGCTTTCTGCTTAAAACAGGACTGTACATGATCTCATAAAGTTTCTATTTATAGACCTTTAAAATTATTATTTAATACAGCAGTGCACATATACGTAGAATATTTTAAGCTCAGAGGGAAGATGCACTATTGTACAAATGGGTATATTGATTACGTGTAGTGTGTGCGTGTGCGTGTGTGTGTGTGTGTGTGTGTGTGTGTGTGTGTACATCCGGAGCAGTGTATTCTATGCATGCGTGTGCATAAGGACACAATTACGTAGGATGACTGGTTGTGTAAAACTGTGGTTTCAGTAAGATGTTATTGTACACCTACTATGTGCAGACGACCATGCCTCTTGTTCCTGACCTTGGGCTTCCTTTTCTATCTGCGAATTTCGAGGCTGGGCAGAGGAGTCGCCAGGAGCTGAATTCTCCTGCTAATCCTAATGCAGCTTTATGCTCTAGAAGTTGACCCTGATGCCAAGTGAACTGGCAGAGAGGAAAACCATTAACCCTCAATGGAGGGCTTCCTGGCAGGTTCTCCTCCTGCATCACATTTATTTACTGGTAAGTAGAGGAACAGGGCGACCCACTGGCCCTTTTATCCAGAAAGGCAACTAGACCGAGCTTGTGGAAAGGGAAGCTCTCTTGCCCTTTTTCCTATTATTATATAGAATACATTGCATCTTTCTGTGGCAGGAATGCTAAGAAGAGACTGGAGCAAAAATGTAAACTACTTGTAAATGTGGGCGAGTTCTCTGCAAATATCTGGATTGTCATATATCCGAACCGTTTTTATTCCCAGGGGCCTCGGGTATATGAGACCGCACGATGTAATGCCTGTACTCTCCCAACCCCCTGGTTAGATGGATATTTGTTTAAAGAACCAGAGTTTCACATGGCACCCAATGTGCTTTGCACATTGTATATTTTTCATCTTCGGAGGTGGATCAGATGAGGTCTTGCTCACACGTTCACTACAACATAGATCTTTATAGCCCAGATTTGAATGCGACGCAAGCCAAAACCTGGCCCTACATGCCACACGCGAGACGGCGAAACTGCTCTAAACTGCCATTGGCTCATGCGATGAGTGTTTCATCTGTCTCCATGCCCAGCAGAGGGGAGCGCCCTTCCTACTGTGCTCCCCCCCCCACCCCTAATGAGTCATATTCAGTCGTTCCTTTCCTGCCTGTAAAGCATCTTCACGTACATTATGGCCTTTATGCCTTATGACGGCTCTCTGGGGTAGCTGCCGCTATTCCCATTTTACAGAAAACTGAGGCTCAGAGAGACTGAGGGATTTCTGTGAAGTCATAGATTTTTACCAACCAGGGACAGAGTCCGAGCTGTCTGACTCTATCTAAGTCCCGTGTCAGTTCTTCTGCATCTCAGCTGCCCCTCATGGTCGTGTTTCACACAATTAGTTTAATATAATCGGATGATACGATGCTGGCTGTTTAGTTTTCACATGCGAGTCTTGCTTGGCAGTGTGGCTTCTGTGAAAGAACTTTGGATTTGGAGTTT